>NC_142115.1:35365000-36050000 GCF_056152115.1 Neolamprologus brichardi
AGGACTACGCAGCAGTCGCTTCCTCCTAATAAAATCTTAGAAAGTCATGCAAAAAATGTTCTACTCTCATACTTTTTTTTCTTTGTAACATATGAAGTCATTATTTGACAATTTAAGATAAAACGTATTACAGTGTTCTTGTCATGCAGAGATCACTCTCTGTGACTTTCCAATGCTGCTTTCAACTTTTGACTGTTTGATTTGATGATTATTTCTAGTAATGCTGCAAATATGCTGCCTAACCAATCTAAAAAAATGCCCAAATTAAAAAAATTATTTACAGAGTTCGTGGAAAGATGTCATGCAGAAGAAATGGTCATAATGACTGTTTTCGTTTTGTTGTTGTTGTTTTTCATTTTAGTTCAGACCTGCATATTAGTTTTATTTTCCAAAAGAAAAGTCACGGCACTCCCCACCAAGTGCTATAAATTACCTCCTACATGCTTTAAAACTGTGTTTTAGTCACACAGGCTTAGAGACCAGTTGACAAACGTCTTGGTCGGTAGGGAAAAATTTGTATTCCCCAACTATTTGTGAGTGGTTGCTGGAGTTTTCTTGCTGTTGCTAGGTGAAATTGGTCACAAAGCAGTATATGATGCTGCACCAGAATGCTTGTTGCATTTGCTTAGGTCATTAACAGATTTTCCCATTTGTGTGTAGCTATACTGACCATGCCACAGTGTCTGCAACTACTTGCAAACTACGTACTAAGTGTTTGCAGATATGCTAAAGAGGACAACATGGAGAGCATTTGTCTTCAAAGTCAAAGTTAGCAGTAGTTAGTGAGAGTTTGAAGACAAGTCATTTTCCTCTATATAGACTACAGGCAACCACGGCATTCTGCTAAAGACCAAAGCAGTCGCCACAAGTTTTTAGGCGCAGTACCCTCTTTGTGACCTTTTTCACCTAGTGACACCCAGCAGATTCAGTCAACTACTCACAAGCAATCAGGAAATGCACCTTTCTTGCCTACCAATTGAGGGTTTCCAGGATGTCTCCAGGCATTTCTATGCACAGGTCTCTAGGCCTATGTGAATGAGGTCTTAAGCACAACGCTTGTGCAGCTT
The DNA here is from genome assembly GCF_056152115.1 of Neolamprologus brichardi. Lineage (NCBI taxonomy): Eukaryota > Metazoa > Chordata > Actinopteri > Cichliformes > Cichlidae > Neolamprologus > Neolamprologus brichardi. The sequence continues at coordinate 35,366,068 of NC_142115.1, forward strand.
CAAAGCAAAAACAGAAGCCCAAAAGGACAGTGAGTAGAATGGAAAACACTGGTTCATAAGTTACATTCCCATACTTTGTCACTTCAAAAAGTGCCAGATGTTCTTCTGCCTTTCCAAAAACAATACCTCCTGAGATACCTTTGCTCCCAAAAATGATCATCACTAAAGTGGATTCAGGTGGTTTGGTGGGTAATGCCAGCCCTTTTGGTTTTCTTTAAGACACTTAAACATGATGGTAGCTGTGCCTTCATGTTTAAGTTGGAGTCATCTTCCACTGTCCGCACAGGCATCGGCTGCTGCCAAGATTGCAACACTTTCCAGCTGGCCTCAGGGAAAACCAGCGGTATATCAGTGCAGCAGTAACCCCATGTGATTATATAAAATCCTTATATAAAGGATATTCAAGCTTTAAATAAAATGACCCCAATCATCTTACATTTATTGTTGCCTCTTTTTTACAGCTACTACAACTGGAAGACGCAAGTGTCCACTTCCAACTCGAGCCCGAACTTTGAGGTGATTTATGACGACCCTAACGGCCTTCTCTTTAAGAACAAGATGGACAAAAAGATTCTGAATTTGGACCCTTTGGTAGGTTTTTGTGTTGCTGTTGTTATTGTCCTGCTTTGGTTTTAAAACCTAGGGAGACAAATGGTGCTGCTAATTAGACCGGGTCACCTGTTCCATCGCAGTAAAAATGTCTCAGGGGAGCAAAAAAGGGCTTTAGGGCAAAGGCTCTTTTCTAAATCCTTTTTGCTGCACAACAGACTGCTTCTGAAAACAGATTTTGTTGTCCTTTTGGCTCAGATGACTGTCATGCACCTCCAATATCTCTTGTTACCTTTAACACCTTTTACTTTGTTGCACCATTTTAACGAACTGCAAATGTTCCAAAGAAAATCGCTTATTTTTCAACTAGTCACAAATTATTTCAGAGACTGCACTCTCAGAGAAGAGGTTGGGGAGACAGAGAGAGATAAAGAAATCAGTGGGAGGGAAAGATATTTGTGTTCCACCTGCACAAAGAAGGGAGGATCAAGTGGTCGAGACAGGTGCTTCCTCTACACTCAAAGGCTGACAGGGGCCCTGGAAGAATAACGACTCCCTAATGTTTTTTTCTCTCCAGTTTCCTTCTTTGCTGGGGGGTAGGGAAGTAGTTGGTGGGGCTGGACTATTTTGAAATTGCAGACAGAGCTGTGGGGACTGCGTTTTTGAGGCCAAGCGCCAAAATGGCAGCACAGTGTTCTAGCTGTGGTCGAGCACCGCCCCAGCCAGGCTGTCTATTAAAAACACAAGCGAAGGCATTGGGAGCCAGACACAGCAAACCACCCGTGTGCCCAGAACCCAGCTCAGCTCAGCCCAGATTGGCTCGACGCGGAGCAGCACAGAACCATCCGGCCTTTAACCCGCCATGAGCTCACTAGCTGCTCATGTGGCCTTAGAGCCGCCGGAGAACCTTCCAAAATCAAAGCTCACATCGACTCGTTTGGGGTGGCTTGTTTGTTTTTCTGCCTTTGTCATTCCATGACCGCTTTTCTGTCCCTGCCAGAAAGTGGGTTGGGGTGGAGGGGTTGTCATTTTTCAGTTATGACAATGGCTTGATTGGCTTGGCAAAGTAAGTTAGAGAGAAAAAACCCTTGATGCTCAAATTTGAATAACAGGGTAAGAATTTAAATGTGAGTGTTAATGACACTGTTTGGTTTCTTTTTTGGTTTCTGCTTGGCCTTAAGCAGCATTTCCCATTATCTCTCAGTGTGTCTGTGACATCAGGTTTATTGGCTTATTTTTATTGATGCTCTTTTCAACTTGCAGAGGAAGACTGTCTCAGTTATTAGGACACCCACAAGTGTGGCTTAGGTAAAAGTGTAAATTGAGTGTAATGGTTCGCTATGGTTCCGTTCCCTCCAGAAGCTTTTGACACACTTAGCCTTAAATAAATGTTCCCAGCTGGTAGTGGCTTCACATCTTAGTGGTGGGGCTGTGTCAGCTTTGACAGCCAAAGTAACACAAAACATCTTGGAAAATGAACAGTTACAGTCACTGTCAAACTATGCAGCACTTGGCCTCCCCTTTAATATACCTGCTATTATAAAGAGGTGTGCTCTAGAGATGTGCGGTTTTGTTTAATTGCTAACATACTCTCTCTGTGGCAGCTGTCACATTTTCAGTATGGAGTAAGAGATATTGTTAATTTAACACTGAAGCTAATATTTCCATGCACTGGAAAGCTATCTTTGGTATTTCTAAAACCACCGATAATAGCAACTCTGTATTTATTTGAAGATTTTAGCTTCTTTCAGCTCACAGTTTTGGTTCTAAATGATGCAGGTTTGATGCAGAAAAAAGTTAAAAAGATGATGTTTAAAAAGTCTCATGAATTCACTTTTTTTGTTCTAAAGAAAACTGAAAACTTTAAACTAAACAACTAAACAAGACTTGAATAAATTGAGATCTTACATTTGTACAGAAAGTCCTTAATAATGTCATAAATCAAGTGAGAAGTAGGGGCCTTTTCTTATAGACTTCTATAGAATCTGACTCCTTGTCTAATGCCCCCTGCTGGCCATTAGAGAGAGTGCAGATTTTAGAGTTGTCCACATTGGCTTCACTTTTACAAACGGAAGCTGCATCCATCTTTTCTTATACAGCTTCTGAAAACATGTCTTGAGATCTTGAAAATTCATGAGACCAGTCAAAAACATCACAAATGTTTCGTTTTTTGCTTTGCGTTTGAATGCACGATTGTAGACTGTAGACAGCACTCCCCCATACAAGCACCACTAACGTCTCTGTGCTGGGTTTCAGTCTGGTCCTGGCGAGGACTCCAACAGGACATCCCTGCAGTCGGACATCTACATCCATGTTGTCATCTACGACCACAACGTCAGGACAGTCTAAGCTTCACAGGCCGTCGCCAACACTTGCATACATATGGCACATATTGGAGAGCACTGGAAGCCTCTAATTTGACTGAGTTGCTGTAGTTGGACCATCATTTACACTGTTCCCCTCATATCATGCATGCCATCTGGGTGGAGGTGTTGTAGTGGAGAAAAAAAAGGCTTTAAACTGAGGAATCCCAGAGGATGAAGTTGATGGACTCGTGTGACGACTTGGAAGTTTCTTTGCAAATACTCTGGGGTTTTATGTCTAACTTTGGCCTTAAATTGTTCCATCCAGGTCGGGATTGGCTGTGCTTTTGGCACTTACCCAAGCAAGCAGAGTTAGTTAGGGGCAAGAACCTGCTCAGAGACCCCAGGCTCGTATCATCATTTGGTCTGGCATGTTTTGGGCTGTTTGTCTAAACAAATTAAAGGCGTAAGAGCTTTGAAAGATGATGGGGGTTGCTTTCATGTCCTCCCCCAGGCTGCGGTAGCTCCAATTGGACTGGAAGAGTGGGTAATGGGCTTAAAGCATTCCGTATGTTTCCAGATGCAAGGCACACGTTACGGGACATCAAAGTGCCCTATCATTTACATATTAGTCATTCACTATGACATTTTTTAATTATTTTCTCAGAGGGCTTTTGGTAACTTAAATCCCTTTAATTTCAGGATTATTATTTGTTTTTTGAAACAGTATCTAAATCTAGAAGTTGAGTCTTTATTAGTTCATAAATTTGCTTTCTGTACTTTCTGCTGACTCAATCTGCACATGTCCTGGGTTATTGTTGTACACTTACGTTGTTGTACACTAACTAGAAAGTTCAGTATCCTGTTTGTTTTTTTCATTTGTGTGTGTGTTTTTCAAATTATGAGTGAACCATTCTATTATTTCTTTTAATATATTTAAGATCCACTTATTTGCTTTTGAGATTTAGATTAGCTTAGATCTCAATCACATTGGCATTAGGAATGTCACATAATCAGATTTCCATTGTATGATAAATGTGTTCAGAAGAATTCACAATAAAGATGCATGTAGAAAATTTGGGGGGGATTGCAGTAATGCTGCTTCTCAGACTTATCTACCTCTGTTTATTGTGTTTAGTCCTTTTTTGGACTAAACACGTTCACTGGGCGAGATTTAGGGTGCACCCTGGACAGGTCATCAGTCCGTCACAGGCCTAACAGAGGGACAGTCAACCACACACTCTCACATCCACACCTACAGCCAATTTGGAGTCACTAATTAACCTAACTAGCGAGTTTGAGGGTAGAAGACTACCCAGAGGACACCCGTGCAGGCACAGTGATATGCAAACTCCACACAGAGAGGCCTCAGCCAGCCAGGAGATTCAAATCAAGAACCTACCAAAGGTAACTAATGAACACATTAAATCTTGGTTAATTAATCCAGACATGCACGCACAAATAAATAAATGGCTAGGGGTTAGGATTGGGGTTTTATGAGTGGCTGTTCTGAACCTGTACCTGAACATTTATCTGCTGCACAGACGTGCAAATCAAATAAGCTTATTTCCTTAATAGCTGAGCCTTTAAGCTCACACTGTCACCTCCACATTTATCTCATCTTTAATTTTCTCATTACTAATCTATCACCTATTTTCCCCTGAAAGTCACAAGCTTCAAACAAATTAGTTGATTCTAATACAAACAGAGAAGCCTTCCACTTGCTGCATCTGTTTGTTTTCACCGAATTGGACCCTATTGTCCTCATTGAAATAATATGTGTGGTGACAAGGCTATTTGGGCTGTGGTTCTGTAAAAACCGGGGTTAGGGAAATGACGGTCTGGTTTGGGGTTGTTAATCATTACTGTTCTTTCGTTTTTCCTTCCCTTTTTTAAAGACGATAGGAGTTCTGGGCCTGTTTTTGTGGTTATCGTGAGCAAAGCTGGTGAAAGGTCTGATGGAGTTATAAAAGTGACACAGCTGGGAATGTAGGGTATGCCTATTTTCAGTCTTTAACATGTTTTCGTGCAGTTTTATGTATTTTTTTATCATCTATTTGTGGTTGCTGGTGTGTAAACTGTTTTTTGTTTCTTGCTGTAACTACAACCTAAGTAGCAGAAGTATATTCAGACCTGGTTTCTCTGTTGACTGCCTTGTTGAACAGCATATTTAACCTGCCTTGAGAAACCTTCCACCTGCCTGTCTCACTACTTGGTTATTTGTTGTTGTTTTTTCTGTTTTCAGTTTGGAGATATTTTTTTTGTAATTGTGTTTGGAAATGAGAAGTCGGGCAGCAAATGAACACTTCACCCTCATCTACAGCTGTTTAGGTTTACAGGCCACGGCTTGTTTATGTGGCCAGGTAATGGCGATGGAACTGGCTGCTTTATTCTCTCTCCCACCCTGAAAGTTGCATCAGTCGTTCCAAATACCTTCCAATGAAAACAGCAGATGTGCACAAGACGGGAAAAAGGCCATCTAAAACAAACAGGCAAACAAGGGCACTGCATCTGAAATGCGTTGGTTGTTCTTTGAATGCCTTACCTCTGTAGAAGACAGCATTTAAAACGATTACTGGAATCCACCCAGATCATGTCTGCAAACAGGGATGATTTCACAATAAAGTCCAGGTTAAACAGTAATGTTCCCCTTCATTTCCTTTATTGGGCTTTTAAGCTGTTGGGGTTTTACCTGAAGCGTTAAAACCCCTAATGTTAAAACATTAGTTAGAGGTCTGATTTGCCCCTACTATGCACAACTTGAGGCAAAGAGGTGGATTCAAACTGCAGCAGAGACACAATTCAGTCTTTTCTATGAAACAAGCTCAGTTTCACCTCAGTTTGATGTCTTTTTGTGTAGTTTTCACTCACAGATTATTGTGTTTGACATCTCATTACCAACAACCTTATGATTAATAGATTAATATTGGCATGCAGATATTACAATAACCTTGTGAATCTACTGATAGCTGCTGACATGCAAAAATAAATTCCAAATTAAATCCTAATCCAGCGCTTTCACTCAAACACACAACCACTTTTTCCCCTCAGCCAAAAAGGCTGACGGGTTATTGTTGTCACCAGTTGGATGGGCGAGTGGGCAGCGTAGACACCCAAGTTTTTGAATGCGCTAACTTGAGAAGGATGTCACCTGTCCAAAAATACAAACCCAATAAAAATGTCTAATTAGCAGAGGTGTGGCCTAGCAGACTGCTGCTGATTGGAGCCGCCTGTGTTGTTATACCTAAAAGCCTTCCTGTATAATGTTAACAAAGGGTGAAACTATCGAGACCAAAACCAGATTCAAAACATCTGTTTTAATGCTATCGATTTGGGAATGTTAATATGCAAATATACGAGATTGACTCACTTTTGGGGCCAGTCTCAAGTGGCCACAACTGGAACTGCAGTTTCTGACACTTCATGTGGGTTTTATTTGCAGAACTGACTTTAAAAAAAAAATAGATTTAAACTAAATATTATAGCTGAAGTGTTGTTGGAACATTTGTTTCAATCTATAAAGTCATGGTTTTGCAAAGTTTTTTCTATCTAGAACATCAGCTTTGATGTATCAAGTATACTTTATAATTTGAAGTGTCTTTCAGCACAGAAGTCAATTAATTGTTTTTTCTTTGGATAGTTAAACACCATGGGCACCTTTGTTAAAACTCACCAGTTCAACAGTCATGGACATACATGTTGAATTTGACCATTTGTAAGTTCCTTTACTTGAATAAGTTTTCTTTTCCTTTGACAACTGTTTTATTATTGAGGACAGTAATACTCTTAATCACTGACCACTTTAGGGACTGGCTCACAGTTAAATCCAGAGTTGTCCAACATCCAACTTACAAAGTGCTAAATGATCAGGCCCCGTCATATCTTAAAGACCTCATATTATCTCATATCCCAATAGAGCACTTTGCTCTCTGAGTGCAGGCCTGCTTGTGGTTCCTAGAGTTTCCAAAAGTAGAATGGAAGGCAGAGCCTTCGCGCTCCCCTCCTGATGCTTCTTGCTTATCTGGTAGCAGCTGAAGACGTTAAAGTCATTCAGCCTGTTGACTGCTATGAAAGACATGGCATGCTAATATTATTGCCATCAGATGTCCAAGGGCGGGGAAATGCCCTAATCATTTCCTCCCGAGTGCCCCTGAAAGAGGACCAGTGGTGGGGGGGACTGCAGGCCGACTGGGTGGGGTGTTCAAACCCCGCCTGATGGGCTGTTTGGGGGGAAGGCGGGGAACAGTATGCATCCGGATCGGACTGTGATGGTACAGGATGTGTGTGCTTAACTCCATTGAACTAAACTAAGTAGGGAAGAAAGCCTTTAATTCCGACAATAAGCCGCTTCATTCAGCAGCGCGGCCCAGACGCGCAGCTCTGCGGAGTAGAAATTACGCACGGAGGGGCTGTTCTCTGGCAGCAGTTTAGGTGTTGAAATCAGTTCAATAAACCTCTGGAATGTCGTTTAGTAAAATATTTTTCACGCTCACCGTCTCGAGTCAACCGACAAAACACGCCCCCTTCCACTCTTGATAACGAGATAATTCGAGATAATTTGTCCCCAGGCTGAATGTGCGTAGAAGTATTTTGAACAGGAAACTCTCTCTCTCCCCCTCTCTCTCTGAGGGTGAGCCATGTGTACGTGTGTGCGCGCAGTGTGTGTGTGAGAGAAAGGAGAGAGGAATACCCAGCTGGTCCCACAAGCCCTATAATACCAAGCACAACATGCTTTACCTTCAATGAAAGCTGAGACTGAGGGACGGCTGACTGCTGGACCTGAAATCAGCTTAGAGTCGGAGAGGCGCAGTTTTTCTCCCTCTGCTTTCTCACACCTCATCCTGCGCGCCGGAACCTTTTTATCATTATTATTTTTATCTTTATCTTTTTACTGACTCAAACACATTTAGACCTGCAACTTATCAAAAGTAGAGACAACTTGGATAACGCATCTTCCTCTCTTGTTGTGACCGGTGTCAAAGGTGATGGTGTCATTTTCTTGCAGAGGACTCAGGTGATGGTATGTGTTTCTGGAGATAGGGGCCACTTTCGGAAACGTGTTAGTTTTTCCACAGCTGTTATTTTTTCGTTTGCTACGTTTCCTTTGCCTCGAACATGGCACTCTACTCTCGATTTATGATCGTGCTGCTTTACGGATGGAGTTATTTGTGCGTTGGATTGTGCGCGATGCTGAAAACGGACAATATCCCCGAGAGACGAAAGGTGGATTTTACGCATTCGGTGGATAAAAAATACGCGACAAAAGAAGACCGGGATGCGCTTTTACAGGATACGATGACGGAGCACATGCAGATGCTTTACGCGAAGTACAACAGCGCTGGATTTCCCTTCAAGGACGGCAACACTGTTCGTAGTTTCAAAGCGCATTGGGGTATGTATCAAATGTTTTATGTATATTAAGAACACCGACTTCTACCAGCATAGAAGTCAGTGACCGGCATGCCTTTTTGATGTTATGTGATGTTTCCATTTTGCCTCAATCAGCTTGAATCACCTGCATAGTAAAAATGCAAATCTGCACATTTTTTCCATCTATAGATGAAAAACTTAAAGTAGAAAGAACATCTATAATATTGAGTAAGTCTTATTTCATAGAGAATAATGTAAAATTCGTTAAGACCGATGCCGTTCATGTGTGCGGAGCTGAAAAAGAAATACACCTGTTGATCCAGTAATGGAAATGTGAGCAACCTGTTACGCATTCCTTTTGCCAGTAAGAGTAAAAGATTCGCATCAGATGGTGGCATGCAATTTAACATAGCTTGGCCGCACAACTGTTCACACCTTCAGATTTTACTGTCAGATAGTCTTGATAAATTTTCTCTGGAGCCAGCATCTGGCAGCTGCCCAGACTGCCTGCTGTAGCAGAGTTTGAGTTTCCACTGCAGCGAGCGCTGATGTCCTTTCAGCTGGAGCTTTTTTTCCTCTTCTTCAGGTTCATTTATAGTAACTTTAATCCAATAAACCCTCAAGTGTTTACACTTGGCTGTGTTATTATCACGCGGACCATGGGGCGACCAGTTGCCACTTAGGGTTAAACTTTGTTAGATTACACTGCCTCCTGTCGCCCGGCTGCTGTATGGTATAGCATTAAAGGGCAGGTTCACCCAAATCACAAACATATTTCACGATTGATCCTCAGAAGAATTTGGCCATGCTGGAGTTTTTGGTTTTTGCATGAAATTTCTGCTTTTATCCCAAAGCAGTGGAGATAAGTGGGAGTTTCTGCTATGTTGTTGCAAGCAATGACGTGTTTAAAAGGTTAAAGAAACCTTCTAAAGTACTGGTCTGTTCTTTCTTTACAGTGACAATTTTCTTTTTGATTGAAGCAATCCTCAAAATGAAAGCCTGTTAAAACTGCTCCATGGGTAATTGTCCTGTGTCCTGCCGATCTTTAAAAATATTTTGTAATTAATGATTTTTTTAATACGTTTTTTAAAATCCCCAAATAATTCTATTGCATTAGGGTGAACAACTGTTTCATGACCTAAGCAAAAAAAGTGCACAACATAAGCCCGATGATGAAAATGCTGGACTAAAAAGAGGAAATACAAACATATAAATTATTATTACTAGCAGTAAAGTTTAGGAAAGGCCTTGGTCAGTTTTTGAAATGATGTGAACCGTGTTGCACTCTGTTCATGATATTACTCATTATATGCACAGGTACTATAAACAAGAAACAGCTGCAGATTTTCAACCTCACCTCCCTCACCAAATCAGAAGACATCCTGTCAGCTACTCTTCATTATTACATTGGAGACCTTCAGAACAGCACCCAGGGCTGCTCCAGGTCCAAAAGCTGCGCTCGCCATGGTCCCAGGAGGCACAGCCACATCCACATGGTCATCTGGAGCTTTGCATCTGTGGATAACAAGATGAGGACTCTTGGACATTTTCGGATCAATGTGTCCACCCTCTACAGGGACTTCATATCTTGGCAGTGGAAGGACATAACTCGTGTGGTCAACCAGGCCAAACACCACGACGAGCTGCTTATTGGGATTGAAGTGGCTTCACAAGGTTCCCAGCCGTGGAAGAAGCTCCTGTCAGACCGCTCACCCTACATCCTGGTCTATGCCAATGACTCTGCCATTTCAGAGCCTGAAAGTGTGGTAGCTACTCTCCAGAGGCCCCACTCAGTGAGAGGTGAGGGCTCCATTTCACACGGCTTCCATAAACTGGGACTACAAGAGCAAAACGACACCGAAGGACAGCCGCAGCCCAGACACAGGCGCTCGGTGAATGTTCTCCTACCTTTGCAAAATAATGAACTTCCTGGTCCCGAGTATCCATATGAGACGACCGGCTGGGACGAGACAACTCCCTACGAACCATTTGAAAACAAACAGGCACGCCGGCCGCGTAAAAAGACACGCAAGAATCAGCGGCATAAGATGCCCTTGCTACAGTTTGATGAGCAGACGATTAAAAAGGCGCGAAAGAAGCAGTGGAACGAGCCCAGGAACTGCGCTCGGAGATACCTGAAAGTTGACTTTGCCGACATTGGATGGAGCGAATGGATTATATCGCCCAAGTCCTTTGATGCCTATTATTGCTCAGGGTCCTGCCAGTTCCCCATGCCAAAGGTGAGATTCAAAGCCCGGTAGCACCACACTATAGTGCTTTTAGACAGTACTAAAGGTGCCAAAGCAAAAATTAGTGGGTTAGAGAAGGTAAAGCTCAGTACGGTGGCGATTATAGTATTTCTACCAATTAGCTATATGAAGAGGGAAAGCTGATCTTTGGTAGACTTCGTCATTATAGATGGGTCACTTGTGAGAGCTGGTTAAAGATGGAATTTTTCTTTTTAAAGTGATCACAGTCTAAAATGGTAGCACTAATTCAATACTCTCTGGATAATACATCTGGGAACCTGTTTTTGTTTTTTCACAACTGAAGATTATAAATAAACCAAAAACCAATGGTTTTTTTGTTAAATTTAGTTTTTGTTCTGTTTTGATATTAATAGTGCAGATAAAAGTTTTATGAAAGTAGTTTAGGCAACTTACAGATGATCCGCAGGAGCAGAACTTATCTTTATATCTTCTACATGGGCAAAGAACCAAAGGATGGCCCGAGGCAAAAGCATGGCCATTAAAGATGGTGAATAATCTGCTAGCTGATTAAATTGGAGAAAACAAATCAGACAAACTGCTACGTAAGTACAAAAAACAATGATAGCACATTTATTTCTGTCTGTAATGGAAACTTGTGATAGCTTAGCAAAGCAACATAGTTCTGCAGTATATAGATATTTAAAAGATTTGTAGTTATACATTTTGTGTCAGAGTAAACTGACATGTAACCATGGAAACCGGCCAATGCTAGGCTGCACTGCTAGCCAGACTGCTAATTAACTGAACTTCCTGTCTCTACAGTTCACAGATTTTAAGCAACACAGTTTAAAATCTATTTTCATTATGAAAACAATGGGATTAACAAATAAATATATGGCTAATGCTTAACCTCATCCGTTATACTGTCTCAGTTTGGAATGTTTGTAAGTGTTGGTCACCTGGGCTCTTTTCTCTCTCATTTAAACAACTGGCAATTTTCTAATATTTAAGAGCCACTAGAAACCAATCTCTCACTGCAATCTCATCATATTTTAAATACTGCAGAAATATGCGTGGTATTTTGCCCTAGATTCATGTGCTGTGTGAGGCTAACGTTAGCAATGCTAGCACCAGCAGCCCATCTTTGCAACTTTATCATTTGCAAGTCTCAGAGTGAATTTACTAATGGTTCTGAAAGGATGATGTCTATTTAGTTGCTATAATGAAAAGCAAATAATTTGTCTATCCAAGCAGAATTTGTGGTGCTGGTTGGCAAAGGAAAGGACATTTAACCATCTCCGTACTTGCAGAAATCCTTAATGGCCTCCGCTCTGGCTGCTTGACAATAGTGAAGCCCATTAGGTGGTCGTCCCCATACTTTTAAGCTAAAGTTAAATCCAGTAGCTTCTGTTTTTCTACAGTAACTTTTTTGAAAACCATTTCTTTACATGGTGATTATTAATGATTCCTTATGACGCAGTCCTAAATGACCGTCATGCCTGCATAAGCAAGTGATAAGAATAGTTGAACGTTAAAGCCATCAGTTTCTATACCAGCCGTGGACATTATTGGCTTGGCTTGGTGACCCCTGTAAGAATTGTTTGGCTCTGTAACTAAAGACTGCAGACATAAGTCTTTAACTTAACAGTATGGTATACATTATGTAAATAGGGCTACATTCAGATAGCAGTCTCTTTACTGCTTTGCATTAACTTAACATGGGTAAAATCAACCTCAGAGGTCCCTGCTATCTTTCTGTTTTATATAACAGGCAAGCCTTATGTCATTGGCTTTAATCTTCAACAGCAGGGTTAAAGTAGTTACAGTAGTTGTGCAGATAGTTCTTCATGCTTTTATCTTCAGATTGTATCTTAGTCTTTGTCTTTAAAGATGCACATCAGATATAAATCTAGATTTAGCCCAAGCAGTCCTACTATATTAAACCTGCAGTAATAGTGAAGCTACAGATGTCGTCTTAGTAAGAAAACCAGCGTCCTCATAAACAGCTGGTTGACCTCCTCATCAAAATTCAATAAAAACTTTATTCCCTAAAACAAACCAACGAGTATCTTGAAGGAAGTCTCTACAGAGGATAACGTTAAGCCTTTACACAGAAGATGGAAATAAGTGAGAGACACAAAAAGACATCTGCCTGATGTTAAACATAAACTTCCCGTTTAGCTCGTGGCACCGGTGATAAGATAACCACGCAGGTATTTTAAACATGGCCGGAATGCACGAGCTACATCCACTTAATTCATTAAGTCGGAGTCACAGGTCTTTGTAGTCGGAGGTAATTAGTCCCAGAAGTAGAGCCTAGGGCTTTTAAGGCAGCCGCCTCCCTCTCCTGCAGCTTTTCTGCTCAGCCTGTGCAGAAAACGTTGTCTCGTTTGTCAGGTTGAAGTTTTAGAAGCTTCTAAATAGCCATGATTAAAGGGTGCACTTTTTTTCTGTGGAGTGGTGTGGGAAGACTTCTATCGCTTACTGGTTCCTGTTGAGAATGAAGCAGCTGTGCAGGTGAACTGCAATTCAGACCCACAGACCCTTCGGCCAATGCTGCATGCTAGTTGCACTGAATAATATTGCTATGCCCTTGACAAATAAGATTATATATGATCTTAAATGGCAAATAGGAAAACTACATGTGCAGAACTTCAGCAACAAGTAAAGTTTGATATTGTTGAATTGGTTATAAATTTGGGGACGTTTTGTTCGGTAGAAGGAAAAATAAATGTGCGTGTGAATATTTACTATCACTCTGGGTTTCTGTGACTCTGGAAAACAAGGCCCAGCTTGTTAGAAACATGTCCTGTTTAACTTTTACTTTAAAATGACATTTATTTGCTCTTTTTTTAAGGCTCTGAAGCCATCTAACCACGCCACCATCCAGAGCATAGTGCGGGCGGTGGGCGTCGTCCCAGGCATCCCCGAGCCGTGCTGCGTCCCCGAGAAAATGTCTTCCCTCAGCATCCTTTTCTTTGACGAGGACAAGAATGTGGTGCTGAAAGTCTACCCCAACATGACAGTAGATTCCTGCGCCTGTAGATAGTTTCTTTTTCCTCCCAGGCCTCATCGCACACACCTCGTGTCATAAAGAGAAGTAAAAAAACAAACAAAAAAACCCCACATACAGCCATAAAGACGGTCTCTTCTCCTGTTCCTGCAGTCACACACTCACTCAGATACAAATATCAAGTGAATACAACTTCCCTTTTGCGCTGGAGGAGAGCGCCGCCTGTTGTTCCAGGTGACGATGTGACTGTCAGTGGGAAGAAATGGATCACGTGAGTTATCCTAGTAAAAGTTGTATTTTAAACGTATTTATCATCGCTGCTCGGTTATCAGTTGGGCGACGGCAGGGTGGACGCGATCATAAACCCACTATCAAGGCATACAAACACCAGCTGAGGCATAAAAGAGACAAAAACTGAAGGAAAATATTCGCTTTTCAGGAAAAAACAAAAAGATCTTCATTTCAGCTGGTGCCCGCGGGAGGGCGGGGTGGTTGTACTCATCTTTCTCGCCTTCATAGCTTGAAGTTGTCACCTCCAGGTCACCTCTGCTCGCATTTGCATGGTTTTTGTTACTATGTGTAAGTATTTATGTCTGTACTATCACTGTGTTATTCACCATACGAGAATTTATTGTATCGTTTTTTGGCTTGGCTGCTATAAAGGGTTATATTAGATTCCAAAGCCAGAATTGTGACGTAGACTTTTAGGTTGCTTTATATATTTATGTTTAACTCTGTTGTACAGAACCAACATTTTTTTAGAGTTTATTATAGGTGGAAGAGTAAGCTACATTCACGTGGTCTCATCATTAACATGGACATTCTGAGGCATGTTTTGCTTCACCGAGAAAATGAAAAAGCTTCATGAGTAAACCTCGTAGGTGAGGCCAGATTAACTTGTTAGCACGAGGCCAGAACTGCAAAAATTAATGCTCAGTGAGAGGCAGCTGGAGGAGAAATATGTTTTTGACGTACTCTTCTGTTAGAAACTGATGGAAAGTGTTGCGTGAGGTCTCGGAGGTGGAGGTGGATGAAATTTCTGAAAAAGTAATTTGGCTGCCTTTAAAACCCAGCAGAAGATGGATTTTTGCAGGGGTGCAACTTCTGCTGGGACGTTTTTCTTCTCTGCAACGCTCCGCTTCAAACTCAGTTACGTTCTGATCCATTTCATGAAAACACCAGTATTACTGAGGACCAGAAACATGTGGGGCTCTGCTGGAGGCATTTGGGGGGAAGAGCTTTAGGATGGGCTGACAACTTTAAGCCATTCATTCGTACAAAACACTCCAACTAACAGGTCAAAATGAACTTTTTTCAGTGTTAAATTGTGCACAATTTGCAGTAAACTGCCTGCTACCAGTTTTTATGATTCATTTAAATACTCTCCTCCCAAAATTTTATTCTCACAGGAAAAAATACATATGCAGGTTTTTCTTTTTTACCTGTTTCCACCCCAAAAAACGTCTTGAAGGTATAGGATATTGAAAGGTACCACTACTCTGACTTTTACTTGGATTTTAGTTTCACCTTTGTGCTGTTTTTCAGCTTCAGGAAAAACAGAAAAGTGGTACTTGGTGCAAGCTACTAGCATCAGCTGGGTACAGTGGTGGCAGTAGAAAAAATGAGATGAAGCAAAAACAAGCTGTGCATTATTATGTCCTTTCTGTTATGACCGTCATTATTATTACTGTGTATTATTCTACAGAGTGGGTTTTACATAAATCATTATGGGTGTGTTAAGATCAGCTACAAACAACAGGCACACCTGGAGGAGCAGTTAACATGTCGTAACCTTGCCTTGAGTTGTGCGTTATTGTCACAGTTCATAAAACCAAATATTTATTCAGAGCAAATAGACGTAATTATAGCAGCGTTTTTTTTCTATACACTTGTACATTGCCTTTGTATATAGCTCACTCTACTACAATGATGCGTCTTTGAGATAGAAGTGCCTTTTTTGAATGGGTGGATTTCTGCTTCACAAAAAAGTTTGAGTCGATTCATCGTGAAGCTCAAGTCAAAGCGAGCAGCTGAGTATTTTTCTTATGGTACAAAATAGGCTCCAGAGTGAACATAGCGCGTATTCTTTTGTGGAATTTATTCTCAAATGTATTTCAAACCATTTTGATAATCCAGAGACATTTATTTTGCGTCAATACCCGAGGGCAGATCGTGTAACTTTCTATATTTTGTACTGACACGTTTTTACAGTTCGTGCTTCCTCGTTTTGTGCCGACACAGTTTTTAGAAATGCATGTTATAGAACGAAGTGGCTTCCTCCGTTTGTGCCAGTACAACTTTGCAGATGTGACGACTGCTGACGCGTCACTTTTTGGATCCTTGCTTCTTCCGCATTCGTGACTCAACTTTCCGAGTATGAATCGGTGCAGTCGCCTACGGCGCAGCGCATCGACCTTCACTTCACTGTTTCATCTTCTCGTGTAAATGTTGTGCTGTAGGTTAAACAAAGAAATGCCTGTACAATAAGCTTCATAAAATATATTTGTATATGGAAAAGGCCTTTAACATGCATCTATTTATTTTCTCTATGTTGCATATCTTGTAAAGGTGTGGTCTGGGAAAGGGGGGGCCGAAGCTCAGAAATGTCGATGGTCTTTATATCTGCGATGGACATTTGTCACTACTGACTGAAAGTGTGGTGAACTGTTTAAAGGTCTCCCTCCTCTGAGCTCGGACCCTCCTTCCAAAGCATTCAAAGAAATGAATAAAAGTATGCAAGAACAAAATCTATCAAGACTTTTATTGTGTTTATTTTTTGTCGACCTTTGGTTATGAAATGCTGTATCCCATTTTAAAACAAAACAAAAGAAAAATACTTAAAGTTCATGTATTTTCTTCCTCTGTACCTCCTGAAAATAACACAAAATCTGTTTCTGAGGTACAAGTACCAAAATTCAAAGGTATATCTGTATGTACAGGGATGTTTGTGTGCTCCCTTTATTAGATTATTTACTTATTTTTTCATATACAGTGTGTGTGTGTGTATATATATGTATATATATATATATATATATATATATATATATATATATATATATATATATATATATATATATATATATATATATATATATATATATATAAAAATTTTTTATTTTTTTTTTATTATTTTTTTTTTCTTTTCAGGATCGCGTCAGACAAAGGCAGGTATAGATGCAGTGTAGCACATTATGTGTGCTGATTAGCAATCCAGTTAAGTTCAATCACTTTAAAGTGTTAAAGTAAGCTATTTAGCTGCCTCCCCACACATCTGTTATTACACTATAACATTAGATTAAGAACTTTCGAACATATTCGTAAAATTCAAAAGCTTTGCCTGATTTATATTTGTCCAATCGCATAAGGTCATCTTCTCAGTCAGCGTGGCTGCTATTTTTAGATTCCTCCTCGGATGTCCAGTTCTGACAAATTTCACTGTCCGTGCTGCGATTTCTCACCAACCTCAGACTTCTGCTTCCAGCTGACCCAGATTTTGTATCTCCCTGTCACGGCTGATGAGAGCTGGGTCTGCAGGTACAGCTCAGCAGGTTTTTAGCTGTCCAGTTTGAGCGCAAAGTACACTCGCCAGATTTGCTTTTCTGAAAGGTTGAAGCACACCCACTGAAAGGTTGAGGAATCACCATTTTGACGCGGTGGAAGCACAAACCAGAGGTACAAGTACATAATGGGACTTCCTCTGAGAGAATAGCAGCCACGCTGAAAATGCTCCAAAGTTGCACAACAAGGTGAGAATGAATCAAACTTTTATTGATCCGTTCTCATAACTTTCTGATCACACCCCGTGGGCTTGCTGGCCTAAACTGTACGAAGGTAAATATGTAGCAACGCGTGAGAGCTTGTAGATGTAACACAAGAGTGTGAAACATTTTTAAAAGTGAAAACAAAACTTAAAATGTTTTCTACATTTTATCTTACAGGCCCTCGAATTTTGCATCATATTTACCTTCATAAAACTTTTTTGTGATGAGAATCTTCTGATTACAATGCAAGACGTCATGAGTCATTTAAATAAACCAACAACTTCCACTCTCACACACAGACCACTAGCTTCATTTGTCAGAGAGGGCTCCGCTGACTGCCATTAACCAAAGTGCCTCTGCTTTTACCATCAGATCTGCCTCTGCAGTAATGACAGTAGAATTTGTGAATTCAACGTCTAAATCCACCTCCGGTTTTCCATTGCAGCAACAAGTGGGCCACTGTAGGACAGCCCACAGCTTTGAGTGTGATCCAACCACAGGTAAGACCTGTTTTAGGGCTGTTGAAAGGAAAAGGAAATATCTGCTGTGGACTAGAACCTCCAGATCAGCCCAAAGGAAATTGGAGTTAATGCCACTTTACTCATAAAATGAAAAAGTTCAAATGTTAAACCGATCTGTGTAAATGCAGTTAAAAAACTCTGTCCTGAAACAGCACTGCTCCTCCAAACTCACACAAACATTCACCAATCAGAGGACACATTTACAATATACATGATATTTACAAATTCACTCACCCGTTTTTTTAAGGTTTATATAAAGGAGCAAGTAGGTTAGATTGTATAAACTGTGTATTTCGGATGCTTGTGCTTTATATTATTGAGTATATACACAGAGACGTGGTACCTCAAGTGTTTAAAATGGAAAACACACCATTTTAAACCCCAGGTTCCTCAGAATCACCTCACAGTAAACCCTAAACATATTCTGCTCACTTCAGCCTCTGCTGTTCCTCCTCACATCATCAACGGCTCGAACGTGCCTCCGGCTCAGGAAGCCCACCGCGAGACGCTCACACTTTATGATTCAAGTGGAGAGAAAGTGTTCCTGTCTTTATGTTTGTCGTCTGTGACAAAAGTGAAGATGCTGTGAGGATAACACAGTTGGCACAAGGAGCTACAGATGCTTCATGGATGTTTCTGTTGGCGTACATATCCAGCGTGTGTTGGTTTTCATCATCTCCTCAAATTCCCTTTAGCTGTTAGAAATAAAGGCCGCATCGATGTTTCTGAAGTAAAAGAGCAATTAGGGAATTCAAAATAAGAATAGTATGACGTATGGCAAAGAATGCTGAGCTGAATAAACTCTTGGTCCCTCCAAAGCAATCGGTTATGAAGCTCGATGACACCATCCGAGTGTTTCTGGACCATCCATAAAATGTACCGTGCCTGAGGGCAAACTTAAAAAAGCTTAAGCTGTACCCGATAACTTCAGGAAATCTAAAACCACAAACACGACAGTGAATCGTTTCTGTAATTTCTGCATTTCTGTAGTTACTCTAATGTGATGTTAGCACAATAAATTTAGTTTTTACTGTTTTTGTGGGCATTACCAACTGGAAAGCTACCCTGAAATGTCCACATTGCCACTGGGAGATGTTTTAAGATTACAGTGCACGTTCAGGATTGAAGTGCAGGTTCTCTTTCACCAGCTCTAAAATAACTCACAGGGTTACTCTGCTTTACAGAGGGGCTCAAACTTCCACAAGGGGACAGTTACATGGAGTTTATCCCCCAGTCACAGTGCTGGCTGTTATCACTTCCCATGTGTTTATATCGCCCTTTTGCATGGGATCAACTCTCCTGTAGTTTTGGTTAGTTTCCTGCCCCTCCCTCAGGCTGGTTCTGCTTCTCTACCTCATGTGATCTTTGAGGTTCTCTCCGTAATACTGCAGGATCTTTAGCTTATAACGTAATGAGTCTTGAGATGACAACTGTTGTGAACCGGGCCTATATAAATAAAAATAAACATTTTAGTTGAATATGGGGTGGAGGTGTTTATCCAGCACACCACCCTGCTGCAGCACATATCAGCAGCAGATTATAGAGAAGCTCGTTAATGTTTATAATAGCGTTATTATGGACTCCTAGTGTATCCCAATACCCGGTTCCAGGCTGACGGCTTCATAACGAGCTGTTTAACTCTGCAGTGAGTCGATTAAGCCGTTTGTGTGGCTGCACGAGGTGTTGAACTGATAATATGGCTGTGAATCCCAGTTGCTGATGAGTGTACGTCAAAAAAAAAAGGTATAGAAAGAATTGTATCCTACTGTGATGCTAACCTTACTTATTCTAACCTAATGTTATATTCCACAGTAATACCACAAATTGAGCTAGTTGATTCTATGCAGCCACAGTAGCCCTGAGTGTCCTCTTAGCCCACTAACATTAGCCAGCTGAGGAGTGTTAACTTACCTGACTTGATGTGATTCAACACAAATATTAGAAATCTTTTTTTTGTTGCATAACGGGGCTACATCTGAAGTTTTCTCTGGGTTAGCAATTGATACATTAATCCTGTATGTCAAGCTAGGCAGCTCCATGCTAATTCATGTGACACTGAGCACCATTAACCAGAACCTTCAGTTTTGTTGGTATTAATAAAATCCTTTCTGGTAATGTTCTTAATCTGCTTCTGGCAAATGTCTCGGTGGTGGCCCGACTCCTCCGAGGTAAAAGCTTGTGCATCAATTCCAGTTTTGTTCGAATGTTGAACGCTGACACGGCTGTTGGAGCAGCTTAAAACTGTTCTGAATCGCTTCGATTTTTCTCGACGTCTTTGTCAAAAATAGTGTGAAACAGAGAGTAAAAGAAAAGTCAAGCAGTAAACCTTTACACCTTTGAAGGCTTCCATTCAAATGTGCACATATTGTATGGAGATGCAGGAGCAATACGGGTTTACCTTTTGGTAAAATCCCATTTTCAATTATCTGTCAATCTGTGACAATCATAAAGCTGCTAAACCATGGCTGAGGTGATGTAAAGTCACCTGTAAGTCCACTTTTCCTGTTATATTTTAGTTGTTAATGTGTGCAGTGGAAGGAAACTGTTGGAAAGATGGAGGAGAAGTCCTCAGAAGTCCATGTCCCAACCAGACAGCTCATCAGGAGGACTGTCATCATCTGGAGGGTAGCTGTCGAAGTAACTGTGATCTGTTGGTCCTGTAAGCTATGGAGCAAAGGAAGGAAGAGGAGAGAGAGATGGTTAGCATAAGCATTGAGTTGGTCTGAAATCAAATAGTAACAACTGATGGGGCAACAAAATTCAACATGGCATTTTTAAGGGTAATACAAATTCCCTTTGGGGTTGTGTCAGGAAGGGCAGCTGGAATAAAACTTAAATCAAATGTGGAGCTACTTGCTGTGATGATAAATCACTGCACATGAGCGGGGGACACTGGTTTCCTTTTCCAATGTGGAACAGTATAAAGTGTGCAGGAGGCAGAAAGCATGATGGCCACGTCTTTCTGGGAATTCACCTGACAGTTACCTCCTTTATCCTTATTAAGCCCATTTTTCCACAACAGGAACTATAAGACATTTGGTGTGCGTTCATAATACACACGTAAGGGGAAGAAGGAAGAAATGCCTGCTGTGGGTTAGGTATGTCTGTGCTGGAAGAAACCTCCTCGGGCTCTACACTGACTGGTTAAAGTCAGATAAGCAACTACAGTAAGATTTTTGGGAAAATCAAGCAATCAGCACCAGTGTTGGTCAAGTTACTTGAAAAAAGTAATCAGTAACTAATTACTGATTACTTCCCCCAAAAAGTAATCCCGTTACTTTACTGATTACTTATTTTCAAAAGTAATTAATTACTTAGTTACTTAGTTACTTTTTAAAAACACGATTTACAACCTGAATAGGTGATAAAGTGATAGATCTTTCAGCCCAATTCTACTTTTTCTGCATAATCATCATACAAAATGTAATCAAATGGAAAAGTCTCTTTTTAAAACTTGTTTTATTAGTTTTAATCTTTTAACTTTATGCATCAAGCAAAAATTAATTATCTGCAACATTCTCTGACTGGAAGAAATTAGTTTAACATTTAAACCTATTTTCTGCACATTCCAGCACATAAAATAAAATATTTTTTGTGTTTACACTCAGTCTTTCAAATAGATGCAAGTAAAACACAGCAGAAAATAAATAAAGTCAAAGACTAGCGGTCCTGTTGCTCTATTTTCACCTGTAAAGCAGGAGTGGGGTAGGCGGAGGTTTACCCTGGTGCAGGTGTGCAGCGGTCAGTGGAAGAATCCGCGAGTTTCTCTGTGAGTTTCCCATTACGTCGTAGCTACTCGGTGCTTGTTTGGAAGTTTAGGGGTTTTTTTGCTGTAAAAAGAAGTTTTCTTCCCACGCACAACGGACACTAATGTTTTTGTCACTTTTTATGGAATCAAACTCAAAGTAAGGTCAGTACTTCCACGCTTTAAACGCTGCACGCTCATACTCTCTCTGCACTCGATATATGATCCATTGTTGATCTGCACACAGCTGTTGTCACGAACGTCGCACTCGCTTACGTTACTGTCATGAGACATTCTCGCAAAAAAAATCACGGTTTTAGTAACGCAGTAACGCAGCGTTCCTACGGGAAAGTAACGGTAATCTAATTACCGTTTTTGCAATAGTAATCCCTTACGTTACTCGTTACTTGAAAAAAGTAATCGGATTACTGTTACTGTTACAAGTAACGCGTTACTGCCCATCTCTGATCAGCACACGCTAGATTAAGAAAAGCAGAACAAATGGAAACTGGATGAAAAATAAATCTGAACTCCATCAAAGTTCCTGAGAAATTTTGCTGAGACAGGAGGAGGCTGGAAGAAAGAGCTAGAAGTGAACTAAAGATTGGCAGCATGTTGGTGTAAATGAAGTGGTGAATCTGACAAATATAAAATTGCTCTGGGAGCTGCCTCATCCTGTCTGCTGTAGCTGCTTTTATCTTTTGTCCCGGCCTTCACACTGAAGTGCAGCTCAGACAACAAAAGGAGAGACGGAGACAGCCGAAGTGACGTCGGGACGCTTGACTTTTAAAAAGTCCCGCGATCATTGTTTCAGCGGCTAATCTGCCTACAGGTCTCCTGCACACTTTAAACAGCAAACAGATATTTTGTTCTGAAAGTTTAATCACGCTTCAGTCACGACGTGGAACCACAAGTTTCACAAGTTTGATCACAGCTTACTTCTCTTTTCAGTGGCGATGGTAACGTCCTTGCCTTCAGCCCCTCCCAGTTGAAGCCATTAAACCACCTTCAGATACATTAGAGAAAACACACATCTGTAAGTGTATTTATCTTCTCACATTTACATATATGAGTTTGACTCTGTCAGAACAAACGCAAAGTAGGAAACGTCCCAATTTAAAGTCTGAACAGTGATTCGACTGGTTGTTAAATGTCACTTTCTGTACATTTTACTTGGACTTTGACTTCTATTCCTGGCTCAGTACGGAAAATGAGAACTAGGTCAGCATCACGTTTAAGAACAACATATTAATCCCTGCATGATATGATTTATGACAGTAATATATATTGTTTCCTGTAATGCGGTAGCCTCGTGCCGTCTTCGTAAAGGAAAAAGGCAAGTGGCAAGTTCAATCATTCGATAAGCCTTGACGACGTTTGCATCCTGCTCTCGCACGCTGTTCAGTGATTATCTAATTGTAAACGCTATAAACCACGAGCCTTCATCCATAATGTTCAATCAGTGCTAATTTGTGGAACTAATCTTCCCGCTGAGATCCACAACAAACGAGTCAGTTCCTACTTACCTGTGCTTCTTAATATCAGTTATTCCATTTTTGAGATTACCCAGTCGCTCTGAGGGGTTCCGCCTATAAAACAGATCAAAGTCAGGAAATTAACTCTTCACCAAATTACTGTGTTAGTTCCAAGAAGGGGTTATGTTTTCCTGCTCTGTTGTTTAATGTACCTGGGTGTCAGGTACACTGAGCACATCAGCCATCATCAGACTCTGTTCTGAAAATCTGAATCGAGGATTTTGTGTCTACTTAAGCTTCAGGTATGTCGGCCTGCACATGTGTACCTGCATAGCTTGCGTATGAGGTCCTCCGGTCTCTTTGTTATCTTCTTCGGGAAGTCCATCTTCTCAATGCCTCTCAAGATGAAAGTGTACGTCATCATCTGGTCAATTCCTGAGAACGGAGGACTGTGGAGTGAAAAAAGAATCGGCAGATATTCAGCAAGCTTTTAGCAGTACTTTGTGTAAAAATGACTGCAGGTCAGTGGGCAGAGTGAAAGGATGATCTCGCTGCAGATTGGAATCACAGAAGAACGCGTGCTCTAACCTGCCGGTAAGAAGCTCAAACACCAGGATGCCCAAAGACCAAAAGTCCACGCTGAAGTTGTGGCCTTTGTTGAGGATGATCTCTGGTGCCACATACTCTGGAGTGCCACAGAAGGTCCAAGTCTTCTGGCCACATCTGATCTTCTTGGCAAAGCCAAAGTCGACCTGGAAAAGGAGAGTTTAGTCTTTAAAGAGATGTTTACTGTCAGCCTGTCAGCATACAAGTTTAATGTTGAAACTTTTAAAAGTCCTCTGGGGAGCCTTTAAGGCTTTTCCACAAAAATACCTGCCTACATTAAAAGCCTTACTCTTTAAGAAACCACTGCGCTGCTTATGTCTGCTTAGATGTCATAAAACATCCCGACGTCTAAGCAGTTTTATCAGACACATGAAAAAGAAACAAAAAATGTGTTATGTGACATGAATTTCTCCCTAATTCATTGTTTTCTTATCTTTTCTACTGACTGTATCCATAACTAGCTTGTCAGAGCATTTGTTCACTGCTCTGCTGGGTCAGCAGACGTGATGTTCATGACTTGCTTTCAGTAAATGTGCCAGTAACCACTAAAACTGTAGTTACAGTGCTCCCCCCCCCCTTCTTTTAGTAGCCCTTTTAATTGCTTACTACCAAACTATTTAAACTATACTTCATACTGCACGCACTGGTGCACGCTATTAAGACATCGGCCAGAAGTCGAACCCAGGACCTTCTTGCTAACCCTTGTGCTACCGTGCTCCCATACTTATATTAGTGAATAATTAACCATATGTCACTAATACATGACGTACTCGGCAGAACACTAAACTTGTGACTCAAGCCACAAACCCTAAAAGCACCTGTGAGTCACAGATCAGGGCACAGAGCCGCAGAGCAGAGGGATTAGCTGCATCAATTTGCACAGCATTTAAATGGATGACGCAGAACGTGGGTGGAGAAAAAAACAAAGCAAAACGCTTAGACAGACCTGCCAAATGTCAGGCACACACAGGTGTGACCAAAGGAAACGTTTAGTTGTGCCTGACAGACTTTTTTGGTCGCAATTAAGACCAAAACGGTTTCATCCTGGAGTCTGGAAACACACATTCTGATTAAGCCTGATGACTCCAAACTATAAGAAATGCACTGGTCATCAAAGCAGGAGGAACATGCTGCTGTTCTTTCATGGTTCTGAGACAAAATGCGTTTAGTTTCTGGAACTAATCTCACCAGTTTAATGTATCCTTCAGAATCCAGAATGAGGTTCTCAGGCTTCAGGTCCCTGTAGAGCACACCTTTCCGGTGGAGGTACTCGAAAGCCTCCGTGACACAGCCCACGCAGAATTTAGCAGCAGATTCATCAAAGCTGCCCCTGAAGACCAAAACCCAAACATCCTATTAAAACCTTTTGCAGCTTTTGTGACAGTGGCTCCAGACAATGGTTGGCATCTCCTACCTGTCCCTGAGCAGACTCCAGACCTCTCCACCCAGACAGGCCTCCAGCAGCATGTACACATATTTGTTATCCTTGAATGTGCGATACAGTCTGGAGAAAATGAAACACGGACAAGTTCAGCTTTAATCATTTGAGATCAGAATGAGTCTTTTTATTCCTTTTATTTATTTAGACGGTTGACACAGTTTTATTTAAATACCAGTTTAAACTTTAAACCAGGTTAAAGTTGCCTCGAGAAATGTTACATTTTAAGATAAAGAACCCGACGATATTTGAGACTGAAGACAACCAGACATGTGCAGCTGGTGAAAGAACCATCAGGGGCAGACAACTGCTAAGACTCTCAGGTCTAAAAATTTGCACATATTTAACCAAATCATTTTCTGAGTTATAGTTTTAGAGTTATAATTAGATACCATCTGGAAAATCTAGTATTTATTCTATTTTGACTCCACTGATATTTTGGTTTTTAAACATGTCCTATTTGCTCAATCAACCATGAAAGTTGAATGAAAATGGCAACAATTTTATATTAAAAAGTATTCTTTATGCTATATTTACAACAGTGTTGTTAAATTCAAATATCACGTTCAAAATAATCAGTAGTTTTCTTTTGTTTGTTTGTTTTAGTGTGTGGTCAACAGTGCTCTTCTCCAAGAAGTAATCCCTTTACTGATTACTTATTTTCAAAAGTAATTAGTTACTTTATTACTTAGTTACTTTTTGAAAACATGATACACAACCCGGATAAGTAATAAAGCAATAGACCTTTCAGCCAAATTCTGTTTTTTCTGCATATAAAATTGAATCAAATGAAAAAGTCTCTTTTGAAAACTTGTTTTATTAGTTTTAACTTTATGCAAAAATACGTTTTCTTCCCACACAGAGGGAACAGCGGACGCTAATGTTTTTGTCACTTTTTACGGAATCAAACTCAAAGTAATGTGCGTACTTCCAAGCTTTAAACGCAGCATGGTCGCACGCGCTTAACGTCATTGTCACGAGACACTCTCACAAACAAAATCACAATTTAGTAACGCAGTAATGCAGCGTGCTTACGGGAAAGTCACAGTAATCTAATTAATTTTTTTGCAATACTAATCCCTTACTTTACTCATTACTTGAAAAAAGTATTACAGTAACGCATCTCTGGTACTCAAATATTGGACTTTTCTTGATACTGCCTTGATTTCAACGTGGGGAAAATCAGGTGGGTCAACAGCCCATTTTTAAAAACATTATATCTTGAAAACTGTTTGATAAATGAGGCTAAAATTGCACAAAAACATTATATATGTTTAGACTTTGTAACATAAAATTGACGGCCTAGCAGAAGGCTGCTAGATCACCCATGAAAAGCAACAAAAATACAAAATATATGATAAACAGGAAGCAGGGCACCTAAATTATTAAATTTCGCCTGAGCTGTAATTATCACATAAATGCATTAATTCTTGCTTAATATATGAAGTAATGTTTTCAGATTTTAGCGTAAATAGGAGCCTATCGACATCCACGATTCAACATGAAGCTTAAAGGCTCTTAAAACTGCAGCGTGGGTGTCAACCACTCCACCACAATGCCACCGTGCGTAGCCTTAAGTCTTACATCACCTGACGTCGGTCTTGAAAACAGATTAGGAATAAAATAGGTACACAGAGTGTATGAAGAGGAGGTTAGCTGGATGAGCGTTACAGAAGGTGAAGAATGGCTTTAATATCAGAGTCTGTTCCACCGCATACGGTGAAATCGGATCATCGTAATCTCACAAAAGACAAAGAAAAGCTCCTGTTGCAATATTTCATAAGAAATAACCACATTTTCTTAGCAGACATCTCAATATCCCCTGCTATTCTACCCCACTGAGAAGATGTAATCTGCTCAGGTCCCCGACGGTGATCTCATCAAAAACTAATAAGCGCAGCATTGTGTTCCCAGACTAATGGAGCAGAGATTCATCATGTAGGATAAAAAATGGAAATGAGTTCCGAGGCTGGGCAAGAGGACGCACTTGACTACGAAAGGCGAGCGAGCCTCTGCGAGGATCCTCCTCTCCGAGTGGATGTGTTCTTCCTGTCTGTTGTCCACCACGTGCTTCTTTTTGATGACCTTGAGTGCAAAGGTGACATCCTCACTCTTCACCTTCACCTGCAGATGGACATGACAGGGTAAACATTAAGTTTACTCCTACATATACACCTTCCTAGTGAACTTTCGGTAGAGTAAATTGATGCACTATTAAAATAATAATTTCTATATGAAGAAGGTCAGATTAGAGTTTGCCAGAAAACATCTAAAAGAACCTGCACAATTCTGAAAAAAAGATTCTTTGCAAAGATGAAACCAAGATTAACCTGATGGGAAGAGAAAAGGATGGAGAAGAAGAGCATCAACCATCAAACATGGTGGAGGTTACTAGTGTTTATTGATGGTGTTACTGCTGATACAACCAGCAGGATGAAGAGTGTGCAGGACTAGTCTCTGCAAAGATTCAACCAAATGCTGCAAAACCGGTTGCACAGCGCTCATGGATAAGAACCCCAAAAAGAAATAGGATATTCTTCAGTATTCTCAATCCAACAGATTGCATTTTTCAGTTACTGCAGACAAAACTGAATGCTGGAAGATTCTCAAACTCACCAAAGGTCAGCTCTTACCAGTTCTACACGTCCAAACCCGCCGACCCCAAGGGTAGTGATGACCTCCAGGTGATCAAAGGGCCTGGATGAAGAGAATTCGGAAACCAGTTCCTTCAGCTGGAGGACGTCAGGAGACAGAGGCTGACTTTGGTGGCGTGACACAGACCTCCTGGATGGAAGACACAGACAAAAACAGAGAGTCTACCGTAACCTAAACATTTAGCAGGAGAAGCAGTAGATCATAACTACTGTACATCTGTGAGTGGAGTTTTCACGTCTGTGATTTTCAAATCATAATTTATTACAATTTAAGTGAATATCTGAACATTTCATCTGCTGACAAGTGAGCCAACGAACACTTTAGCAGAGAAAGAACAGCTAACAGACGAGTGCCTCAGATGGCGAACACCAGCTTATGTTTTCATCAGAGTCTTCTCCTCGCTGTATTATCCGTAAAGCACAAGATGAGTGTGTTTGAAAAGGGATGAATGTGTAAAGCTCACAGAGTCGTTGATAGAAGTGGAAAAGTTCGATATGGATGCAGTAAGAACAGAAGTTTTTCAGTACTCGTTAAAGACCCCGGATAAGCAGGATGGTGTGTCACGTTTCTACTTTAACAACAGCTGAACTGAAACAAGAGGTAAAACAATCTAAGCATGAAGAAAACTACAACGTGAATCTCCTTTGCAACACGAAAACGTAATAACCTGCAGACATTGCATCAACCCAGAAGCTGAGAATAATTAAACATTGCAGTGATGTGCAGTTTGTTTTGCAACAAGTAGCCATTTCTCTGTGATGCAACTCATTTCTTTTTCCATGCTCAGAACATTTTTGTTCACTGTCCCGAACATGCTGCACCTACTTGGCATGTCTCTTCTTGTCGTCGCGATCGAGTGTTGCCACGTACCCTTGGAGGTACTTCTGCAGCTCGTTGAAGGTGCCCACCGTCTGATCAAATGTCCTAGAAAAAAGACATCGGCACATTAGCAAACGAACCACTGGAATGTTGGCTGATTCACTGATAGTGATCGAACGCGGTGAGATAACGAATGAATTTTTGTGGGAAAACTTCTGGAAAAAGAAAATGTTGACACCGGCTGAAATGTATCAGAGTACAGCTTTGTTCTTCATCGCAGACTGGCATCTTTGTTCAGAGTCATTATCGGGTGAACAAAAGCATGTCTTTAACAACCTGTGAGGCGTTATTTTAAATCTCAACACTCACTCTCTGTCGATGACGAGGCACTCCACCCCGTTCTCATCAGCAATGATATTGGCAGACCTGACGTCGTCACTGAAAGAGATGTGAATCACATGCACACAGAAACTAAGACAACTGTACGTTTTACAACTGTTTTCATTGTGAGTTTGGCATTATGAAGCTATTTCTACACACATTAAGCTTTTGTGTGTTTTTTCAGTGAATACAAAACTTGAAACATTTTTAAATCATTCTGATAAACAATTCACTCAAATTTGGCTACACCCCCCAAGGTATTCATGTTTATAGATTTATTGGTGGAAAGTTGACAAAAAGCCTTTAAGGGCCTCGGACCGGTATCGGTCCGTGAGTCATTTGGTACCGGGCCGCGAGAGTTGAGGCTCAGGTGTGAAATGTGTTTTTCAGGGTTTTTATCAGTTTTCAGCGTTATTTTGTTACCATTTTATCGTTTACTCTGTTTTCCTGGGTCTTTTCACGTGTGTTATGAATAAATTTTCTTTTTTTCGGTACAGGTACTAGTTTTATTTTGTTGTATTTATCCGCGACACATTAAAGGCCGGTCTGTGAAAATAATGTCGGGCATAAACCGGTCCGTGGCGCAAAAAAGGTTGGAGACCGCTGCTTTAAAGTATAAAGATTTAAAATATCATGTCAGACTTTTAAGGTCAGTCGATTGATCTGAGGGTGGCATAAAGCCACTTAAACTATGTTTCTTACTGCCATTGTTTGTATTGACAACATAGCGGGAATGATGTCTGAGGAGCTGAAATATCACGTTACTTTTGGACCTCTGACCTCATCTACAAGGTCAAATAAAGTCAAACTTTCATATAATACTTTTTAAAATGGTTTTCAAAACATGTTTTTAATTTCTTTGTTTGTTGCTGCAACATTTAGGAAATGATGCTGGCACAAGGAGGTTCTAAACATCACATAGTTTGCATCCAAATATCACGTCACATTTTTATAGACAAAAGAATCAGCTGCCTAATTAGTTCTTACATATGAAAGAAAACAAAAACAAACAAACTTCCCTTAAAAACTTCCCTTAAAAACACCGAGAGAGTGAGCTGGTCCTTGTTTGTTTATGATGCATCGAAGAGCGCTCCACATGATTTCCAAAGCTGTGGTTGGTTCATTTTTCAGATTTTGTCTGTATTCACTAATTAACTGTTTTGCACTATGTTATCCTAGCGTTGGTCTCAGTATTGAAGCAGGTGCTGCTTACCTTTAATATTCATCTATATAGCACCAGTCCACAACAATCCCCTGACGCTGTTTGAATATTTCAGTCTTTTGTTGACATGACCTGATTGTTGCTGTATTTTACCTTATAAGTGCTTTTTCTCCAAAGTAGTCTCCCTTCTGCAGCGTGTTGATGATCTGTGGCAGCTTGTGGGCCTCGGTGGTCTGGGTCACTTTCACCTGCACGAGACAGTTTGCTGGATGTTCATCTCTTCACCTCCTACAGACGCTTTTAATTTATTTTAAAGCACTATAAAAACATAAAATGCTAAAGAACTGAAACAACAGACATAACCTACCTTCCAAATATTTGAGGTTAGTTTTAGTCTTCTCTAATAGTACATAATCCAAAATGTCGTAGATAACATTTACTGATTAACATTTTGTATAATCAGGCATGATTTTTAAAGCGACGTCTACGTGGGCCCGTTTTTAAAATCCTCTCTCCTCTCCTCTAGGTTTGTTAAACGGGCAGAGACTTTTAACAAACCTGTTTTGTTCAAAAAAATAAAATAGTCTGAAACTCAACATTTTTTCTGTAGAAGACACAGTCTGCAGTGCTCTCTTCATAAATCCACACAGTCAGGCCTCCATGGCCTTTAATGAAGCTTCCAGATGAGAACCTGATGATGTATCGCTGCTCTTTTTCTCACTGTTCACTGTGGTTCTCCTGCTACTTCGGTTCAATTTAGTTTGTCCAGTTTGCAGGACAGATTAGATCTCTTTGCTAGCTCTAGAAGGCCTTGGTGTCCCTCCACTTCTGGCAGAGCTGGATGAGGTGGCCGGGGGGGAAGCTGGTAGCTACGTAGCTTTCTTCGAAATTGTTTTGGATTTCCCCTCATCTTACCTATACGACTGTGTGACCCATCGCCTGGTTTTTCTTCTATTTATCTTTACACAGAAGTGATGTTTGGTGAAAGCAGGCCCTCAAACTGAAAGAATTATAATGAAGATTACATTAACTATTAATTTAATGTTACAGTGCGTACACAAATGTGCTTTTAAGGAGTAGTGTACTTAATTATACCAAATGGAACATGATGGGCCCAGTGTGATGTGGTGGTGTTGAAGTACTTGTTGTTTGAATAGAAGCATTATTTGCATATCAGACGTCTCTGATTCTCCTCTTCAAACTGTTGCCTGCTCGAGCTGCAGCCTGACAGTTGTCAAACCTTTCAGTAATTAGCGAAGCACTGAAAACCAGCGGCCCACCCTGGCCGAGGTCAAGCGTCCCACTGGTGGCATCGTGGTGCCGACAAAATGCCACAATTACATCACAGCCATTATGGTCAAAGTGTGCTTTAGCTAAGTGTCCCATTTGACCCCACTGACCTTTACTTCCCTGTTTTTCCTGATGGCAGGCACTCTCAGATGTTATTTCTACCCTCGTTTGGGGGGGGGGTTACAAAGAGGAGGGGTGGGGGGGCATTTCCTGTATTAGCCCCCTTCTTTCCAAACAACATGTGTCTCTCTTTGGTTTGGTTTGGTTAGCTTAGCGCTGCAGAGCTGCAGTCTCGGATCAGCTCATAATGGCATTTTGAGAGTCCCCCGTGGACAGCTCTGGTGTCGGGTTCCCGACTTATCAGACAGACTGGCGGGTGAGTCATAGCCCTACAACTCCCCAGACTCACGTACAGTTTGGTCAACATACTGGTCGACATATTGGACTGTTACTTATTCTGCGTGTGTTTTATCTGTTTTATTTTCTCTGTTAATGATTAAACGTTAAACGCGATATGAGGCAGGTATATTACCAAGATACTCCTCTTTCTTTTGTTGGAGATGTACTTACTATAAAACACTGCTGTATGCAGTGTTGTTTTCATTTGTGGAAACCAGATTGAAGCAACGTCCTGCAAAGCTTTGAGAGTCGAGCGGTGCTCGAGCAGCTGTTTGGCACTCGGGCTGAGTAATAAGAGCTTTCGCTGCAAATACGGGAGCAGCATCCGGATCCGTGCAATGGAGACATCGTGTAGTATTATCTCACCAAAGCACTTGAGGATTTATTCTATTGTTGGAAGACAGGATTATGGCTTGTGTCCCTAATGAGTGCCATTGTTGCAGAAAATGTCTCAGAAATCTCTGCAGTGCAGCTCATGTGTTTTATATTTTTATAACTGACAAGAATAATAGCAAAAACTATGAATGACAAGTTAGACTGACTGGCAACATAGAAAGCATTTTACTATTTTTGATTAATAATTCTTGAGGTAAAGGTAGTAATGCAATGATGCTATTGATAAAAATGATCTAGTTTGGTTTTGGTGATTAGTTTATTGCAAAACTGCAACAACAGCAGCATCCTGCTCAGTTATGAAGCAAATATCCACAGAAACGACTGCTGAGGGCGAGGATGTACGGCGTGTTTCTTTTTGAGAACGACCGGTTATTATTAGCGTCAACATATCCCAGCTTACAGCTTATGAACGACAGGTTAGCCAAGCCCCAACGTCTACATTTGTTTATTGACTCTTTGACTCTATTTGTAATCATAATTTGCAAAAGGAGGATCACGCTGTAATAAATAAGACTTACAGCTAGTAACTGAGACCATGAACTCAACAAGGAAATGTTTACTAAGGTCGTGAATCAAGTGAGAAGTTGGATCGTTTTCTCAAATACTTCTAATAATAATAATAATAATGGATTGCATTATTTCGAGCTTTACAATTCCACTATTCACTCACTCTCACATTCACACACTGGTGGAGGCAGCTACAGTTGTAGCCACAGCTGCCCTGGGGCAGCCTGACAGAGGCGAGGCTGACATATCGCGCCATCGGCCCCTCTGGCCATCACCAGTAGGCAGCAGGTGAAGTGTCTTGCCCAAGGACACAACAATCGAGACAGACAGAGCCGGGGCTCGAACCGGCGACCTTCCGATTACCAGACGAACTACCAACTCTTGAGCCACGATCGCTGTCAAAAAGGCTACGTTCACACTGCAGGCGAAAGCGCATCAAATCCGATTTTTTTTGACCCTATGCGACCCATATCCGATCATGGTGTGACAGTGTGAACGGCACAAATCCGATATTTTCAAATCTGATCTGGATCACAGACACCAATTATCAGCGCCGGAGAAGTGCCCGATAAGACATCGTGAACGCTTCCTGGCCATCCGGTGAAACTGTTGGGAAGACAACGTTGGAGAAACGTGAACATTTTATTTGTACTGTATAATCTGCAGATTCTGACAGAAATCTGCAACTATCCTTTGAAGCACCGCTCCTCTAAAACAGCAATAAGGATCATTATTAGGTTATCTATATTATTGTGTAAATAACAAAATAACTTAAAGCAAAAATTGGGAAACGTGAAGTCCGAAGTCTTTATATTAAGGGCCATCAGTCAAACAATATAGTTTGCTCTGGGTCTAAACAGAGCGCGTTGTGTGTGACGTCTTCTTTTGCGCATGCGGCTGCTTTGAAGCTTCACACTAGAGCGCGTTTGCTGTCGCATTTTATTTGTAGTGTGAACGAGCAGACAAAAAAAATCGGATTTGATCAAAAAATCGGAATTGAGCATTAAGACCTGCAGTGTGAACGTAGCCTTAGACACCCCCAAAGAATCTCCCCCTGCTGGCCAGTAGAAAGAATGCAGGTTTAAAGCACTTCTGAACTGGCTTCACTTCAAGGCTACATCTTTTCTTAATATATAGCGTATCGGTGGCAGAAGCAAGTTTAGCTTTAGCATAACCCTAAATTAAAAGAGTTGCTCTTTGAATCATGTGGCTTTGTGTTCGTGCAGCTTGTTCAACAAACGACAGACACGTTACCTTTCCTTGTGCGATGATGTAGAAGGTGCTGCCCTCCTCTCCCTCTCGGATGACGTACTCGCCTTTGTCATAGTATTCCTAAAGGGAAGGAAGGGTGTGAGATCGGAGGAGGACAACCGTCAGAACTGAGACGCTGCATTGATTTAATCACTGGAGCAGCCGGTCTGATTCCTGGTAGCCGGGCCCTGCGGGCTGAGAGCAGCTGTCAGCGACGCTCCGTCACTCAGAGCCTCTCAGCCTGCTGTTCAGCAGGGATTTTCAGGGCTCATGGGGAAAATGAAAATTAAGTCAATAGAAAAATATTAATTATGATGTTTTTAATGTCTGTTAATGGGGGCTTGAGTAAGGATGAATTTGTCAGCCAATTTGTGTTTGACACGTTTTAAATGAACCTCAAATGAATGCTTGAAATGAGGTACGAATATGTCCAATTGATCCCTTTCCAAATAATAAAAAATATATATATTTGCAGATCACAATTTTCTGCAGAGAGGGTTTAAATTAACTTTTCAAAATGCCACAGATTTAGGTTTATGATTACACAGAGAACACAGAAACGTTTTGAATTAAACTGGTTTAAAGTGATCATTTAGATATAATATGACGTGTATATAATTATTATATTATATGATGTGAATAGATCTATATGTGGATGGAGCTTTAAGATAATAAACTGATACAAATACAAATCAGTCACTGACTAATCATTTGTTATAATAACTGAATTTACAAAACAGGCCCTCTAAACTCGGTGGCCGACAGGTGGACGCACACCTGCGCTCTCTGTGATCTAATACCGCGTTTCTACCACTTCGCCAGTTAATTAACAAGATTTGGAATTGGTGATGCAATATTGGCCCATGATGGATCGTGAGATGATCGATGGGTAGTGTCAGATGACTAGTGTAGACTCACAAGTCCCACACAGACATTTGTTTTGCCACTTGGCATCCACAGACGGAAATCATCTGCACTGGTGGACACACAGAGCCTGCTTAGAGTTCTATTGTGATACATTGTTGCTCGCTCTGCAGTGCAGATCGTGTCCTGTGTTGTCATAATACTACAAACATTACTCACAAAATTAGTCAGCCAATCAGAAACATCATATAATAAAAGCTGTTGTGTAGTTCAGTCATCAGCGACTTCACGCTCGACTTGTTTCAGAGTTGAACTTTAAGAGCGTCATAAAACCGAGCGACACCGAGGTACAGCACGTTCTGCCAGCTCTTTTCCAGAAACAGATTCCTCCGCTTCCTCCTGTCAGTCGCCGTTTCTCCGAAACCAACATCTCCCAGCATCCCAACCGCAGCATTAAAACCAGACCGCTGAATCAGCGAGCGGGCAGATCGCATTCCATTTTAAAGCTTTTAGGTGAAGAAAGGGAAGCGCGATGAATGAAGGTGACCGGGATGAAATGTTGCCCGGGACAGAGGCCAAGTTCCTGCAGCTGAGACAACCGTCCGCGGCTATAATCCGTTTGACTATAGAGGACCAGAAGTGAGCTAACAAATCAGAGCAACCACGCGTAAACATTCCCGGGTGTTTACTGTCAAAACTCTTGACACAAGTGGCATTTTCCTTGAGCGTCCGAGACTGTTTACGCCCCGTTTACGCTTCAGGAGAGCCTAGTTTAACACCCGTCAGTGACAGCGGAGACAACATGCCAGGGTTTTGTTTATGAAGACTGTCTGGATGAAGCTGTAGAGGTGCAGATGAGCGACGGCGTTCGACCTGTCTCAGGTTTGTTATACCAGACAACTAAGCTTGTCAAACTTAAACGCACGCCTCTTTATTAAAAGTCCTCCAACAATTAAATCTCCTTCTGTCCTACTTTACACTAACTTCTGGTTTGGTCAGTGGCAGACAGCCACTTGTGCTCAGCTGTGTTTGAGTTCAGTTTCCAGTCAGTCGATGAGGAACAGCAAACACTCCAACTGCATGTGTCTCCATGCTTGAAGTTGCAGATCCACTGTGGCGGGGATCACTCTCGTCTTTAGCAGCCCCCACGTGGACAGGCTTCCCAGTGCAGCCCCCTGAACGCATCGTGCTGATTTCAACGAACTGTTGAAACAGTGATGATATGCACACTCGTGCATGATTTATAAAGTGGTCACGACAGTGACGGAAGGAGATGTTTTTGGTCTTTCCCACAGACTGACACTGTATTTGTGGGGCATGGAAGAAGGGGCACCCATGCCTTTTGAAATAAATTATAAAATAACACCATATATACTCAAGTTAACTAATAAATGAGGATTTTGCTGCCTCTCCACCATTCCACACTGCAATCAGAGCTATAGATGGCGGCCTACCCCCTGCACTCCAAGCATAACCGAAATCATTTTATGTTTCCATGGTGAACATAATTAAATCATACATGATCTGCAAAAATTCAACAACTTGACACTTGTTAAATTTATTCTTGTCGAGATGAAGTGATGCAATCAAGAGCGGTTAACTGTCTGGACCTGTGATATCACAAGATCACGCAAGATTTCAAACCACAGGAAAATCACTGGAGTTATAAGAGGCAGAAAAGCAAACGCACATCACGTGTTCGTGGTTTAACCTGTCAAGGACAAAAACTTAGAAAATTCTGCATCAAGCCTTGTAATCATAGCTTTCCTACTTTTTTTACTGTGTGGCGTGACAGCTCGGCAGTGGCGTTTCACCAGTGCTAACAGCAAGAATCCACCAACTAGCCATGGGACCATGGGCTCTCTCTGGGTACGCCCCACTCCAAAGACATGCAGTTAGTGGGGTTAGGTTAACTGGTGATTCTAAATTGCCCAGAGATGTGAATTGAGTGCAAATGTTGTCTGTCTCTGTGTGTTAGCCCTGCGATACACTGGCGACCCTGATAACAATAAGCGAAAGAGAACAGTGTTGCCAACTCCTCAGTAAGGAAAATCGCCATTGGTTGTCCTAAAAGTCGCTAGAAGTCGCTAAATGACGTCTTCGCCTAATTTGCATAATTGGTCATGCTAATGTAATTGTAATTGTTGGAGAGAGAAATAACAACATGGAAGAGACATAGCGTGAGTAAAAAACAAATTTAGAATTTATTTAGAACTACAAATTAAATTTCTTTTAGCAATTATTGTTTTTTAATGTCACATTTCCAACCCTGCTCCTTTACCCGGGCCTGGACCGGCAAAAGTGACCCGAGATTGGCACTCTGGTGGAGTTACTTTGTGTGTGTGTTTATAAGTAGTTTTAAACCTTGTGATCCACAAAACAGCATAACAGTAAAAGAAGAACTGACTGCGTTACAGTCAGTGCGGAGCAGCGGCTTTGCTCATAAGCGATTCATTTGCAGTTTGGAAGCATGGGTGAACATCTCCTGCCCTGACAGCAGCTGGGGGAGCACTATCCTCCGCCCGTGAGCGCTTTGGCACGGGTGAGGTGCCCACGGCAGCACCGCTGCTTGTTGAGAGTAAAAGCGATACGCGTTTTCACGTCAAAAAGTCGTCATAAATAAGTCTCCAATAACACCAGAAAAAGTCGCCAGATTTGTCGCTAGTCGCTTTTTAGAAGAAAAGTCGCTAAGGGGGTCTGAAAACTCGCTAAATATAGAGACAAAGTCGCTAAGTTGGCAACACTGAAAGAGAATGGATGGATGGAGGGACGGATATACCAAAGCTGTTATAAATCTATTAAAGTTTCATGTTAACACTCCAAAGAATAACTCTTTAAATGAACTTAAAACAATCATGGATTTCTACAATAATAAATGGCTTTCTATTAGCATTAAGTACATGGGTCGAATCAACTTAATTAAATTAACTTGGACTCAACTGCAGTAAATAAATTAATTCATCATTGATTAATTAAGCTGCTCCAGCTCAGCTACATTAAGTTGAAATAACAGAATTGTGTAATGCTAAAATTAAAGCACTTTAATCACTTGGAAATCCTTTCCATGGTTTTTTTCGAGTGTGTTTTCATCTGCTCTGCATCCTTGGTGAGCTGAGTGTCGGGCCACCTGCTGTGGGATCTGGTTAGTTTGTCCCTTCTAGCTCACGCTGGAGCTTAAATTTTAAGCATCTGAATCTGAGCTTGTTAGCCGAGCTGGGCTTCAGCATTCAGGCTCCGACTCCAGGCTACAACTTTCAGTGTTGGCTTGTCAATCTACGTGATGACATGACAAGATGTTGCATGCCAGGCGCACAAGTGAATGAAAGGATACATTCTTTTCGTTGCTGTTTTATGTTTTTACTTTCAACAGACCCACTTTTTTTGGTCACTGAATCTTTCCAGTTCAAATTCCAACCAGCTGATCATACTGAAAATCATCAGAGAGACCTAAAAACAACTACTCCCTTCACACACTCACATGCGAAACACACCAAATTCCATTCCCCCACTGTTTGACAAGACGCTTCAATACTATCTGGCGGATTCTCACTGAACATCTGCACCGCTATTAGGTTACAGCTGCCCCCCTGAGAGCCAACAGAATCAGCTCCGTTAGAAATTACTGAATAAGGAGATTCTCGCAGCAGGACGAGCGACGACTGCAAATATCGTCCTTGAAGTTTTTATTGTGAAAAGAAGCCGAGAAAGCGGTGCGGAAATGCAATGCTTACGGAGGAAAAACGGACTATGCACGGGTCTCCTGCATGCTTCGGCTTCCACAGTTATACACACTTGCATGGTCTCACACCAAACGCCTGTCACTCGCACATCTTTAAGAAATCACTCGTCCCCCATTTGAATAAACAGTTTCTGGGGCCTTAGTCAAATAATTATGGTAACAATATACAGCACCCAGCGATGACAGCAATAATATCGGCTCTGTTCATCAACAAGGTAATTTGTGAGGTCTTGCAACTGGCGGCAGAACGAATATGCTGACATGCAGTAATGGTATATGGCCAAATGGTAATGATATTTTGACAGCAGCTATCTGCAAAGCCGGGGCTCCCACGAGCTGCCAGAAGGTTGTGCAATACTGAGGCAATACAATGAAAAGTCAGGAGAAATAAAGATAATTTGACAGAATAACTTACCACCTCCAGGCAGTCCACTATTTTGCTTAGCTTGTCGTCTGGCAGATTAGCCAAAAGTGAAACACTGACGCAAAAGAAAAAGAAAAAACAGGCATTACATTGTTAAAACAAATCACTACATGTTATTATGCAGAACCTGGTTTCCTGTGTCACAAGACACCAGAGTTTCAGACAGTGCAACAAATTGATCATTTGTTTAATGTCTCGTGGTATCGACTTAGATCCTGTGACCCAGTTTTGATGATAAAATACACTTGCAGACATTTTATCATGACCTGAAGCAAACCTTCCTGTCTTACCCACAAACTAAAGTCTCATTTAGCTCACTGACCCACAAACCGACTTTGGTAGGGATGCACCGATACCGGTATCGGGTGATACCGATACCGGTATCGGGTGCATCCCTACCAAAGACGGTATCTCCACGGCATCCCTACCAAAGACCGATACCGGTATCACCCGATACCGTATTACCCGATACCGGTATCGGGTAATACGGTATCGGGTGATACCGATACCGGTATCGGTATCACCCGATACCGTCTTTGGTAGGGATGCACCGATACCGGTATCGGGTATTGGCCCCGATACCACATTTTCTAAAGTACTCGTACTCGTTAAAAGTCCCCCGATACCGAGGACCGATACCACGGTCTGAGACCTGTCTATGTTTGAGCGGCATGTAAGGGGTTAATCACAGGCGCCGAGTGCCCGCCCCCAGGCGCCGAGTGCCCGCCCCCAGGCATGCTTTTCATTTTAAATAAATGTTCTTAATTCCAAACTAGTCCCTTGTTTGTTTGTTTTTTGTTAAATTATAGGACTAAAGCTGTTACCTGCAAATTTAAATCATGTTTTTATTAAGTACTCGGTATCGGTATCGGCGAGTACTGAAATGCAAGTACTCGTACTCGTACTCGTTTCCAAAAAAGTGGTATCGGTGCATCCCTAGTCTTTGGTGTTGGAGGAGGCAAGACGGGTGGCGGTGGCACAAATCACAGGATGTTTCTTATAGTTTTGGTCCTCGGTGAGAGGTGTTTTACCTAATGTGGTCACGTCAGGTACACACCCCACCCTCCCACTGTTAAAGTCTTTATTTTGGGAGGGGCAACCAATCAGAAGAAAGCCAAGATAATAAAGCTAAGCTTCCTAAAGAAAGATGAGAAGGAAGCAGAAACAGTTTGTTGTTGTTGTTGATCTAAAGGGCTGCATCAAGCACCAGTATTACATAAAAGGATTATTTTGAACTGTGAATCATGCACAGCTATTCTAGTAGACTCCAAGAATAAAAACACTGAGCTGGGAATGAGCAAAATAGGTCCCAGTTTGGACATAGTTTGGCACTAAAAATATTTGGTTAGGTGTTTGGGGTTGAAATAGACAGCTTTGTTCCTGCATGCTGGAAAAAAGTTGTGAAAAAGATGTAAAATGTGACACCACGGGGTGAAGCACCTATTCATGAGGAGTAAAGTGAAGCTGCTCTTGCTATTGCTCTGACCGCACCAACACCACCGCACATCTTGTATTCATGTGTCTGTTAAATGTGTCATTTGATCATTTTATTGGTCTCGGGAGTTTTTGTTGGACAGTCTTAGCGGACTTGAAGCTAACCTTCGGAGGAAGTTGCGATACTGTTCGTGTCGTGTCTCGGCCGTCCTCCTCATAATGTTCTGGAAAACTTCCCGATCCAAAACCCACGTCCTCACTTTGTTCACAGCTGTAGAAGCAACACAACATGCATCAGTACCACTACATGACAGCTGACTGACAGCTGGTTTAAAAGCAGCGTGTGCTGATAACACAGCACCTTGTCATTAGACACATGAAAATGCTTTGTTTTTCCAAATGGACAAAGGAGGTGAGAAAAACACTGTAATCTGTCCGTTATCTTGATGCTGAGTCACTTCAAATCAACAGAAACTCTGAGGCGGGCCTCTGTCGGTAACAGGAGGAAGTAGCTGTGAAGGTTTGACATGAACCAGTAGCAAAGAAAGAGCTGCTCTTTATCTGCTTCATCTGTTATCACGGAAAACCCACTGAGAGGCTTGTCAAACTGTCAGGTTTTTTTCCAGTGCACCCTGAATATTGAGGTCATTTTGGGCCCCCTCCCCCAAGGACCAGCAGTCAATTTACTTGGTTAAATATACAAACTGAGACAAAGAGCACTCACATACATGGTATGCACTTTCCAAATGCCAAGAAGACAAAAACCAATCAGCACGAAAAGCTGCGGCTGTCATGTAAAGCCTCTGTCAACACGACCGCGCTGACGCGTGTTTGCTTCCCGTCCAGCTTCTTCTGCTCAGCGTTTTAAGCCTGAAACTCAGACGGAGGTCACTCCTGATTCTTTTGTTATTGACGTCATTCTGGAAGTTTCACAAATGCAACGTCAAAGCGATGTGCATCGACATATCGATTATTTATTTTTTGTTTCTTCCACTCATATAATGCTTTATTGTCTGCCTGTGCTCTCAGCAGAAGTCCAGGAATAACGACAGGAAGCCCTTATCGAGAAAAGGGACAGTTATTAGAGTTTAAACGTCACCTGTAAGATTCTGAGCTGAGCACAGAGTCATGTCTAAGTGGTAAAAATCAGGTTAATTTGGTTCTAAGATGAACTGTGAGGCTAAATGTCTGCATCACAGCAGTTGTTTTAACAATTCAATTTCAAATCTTTTAATACATGTGCCTGATGCTTTCTTTAAATGTCACTGAGATCACACAGCCATACAACGTCCACTCCACACACCGACTTCCCACAGGGTCGCGTCTCCCTGTTCGTCAGCAATGAGACGTCTGCGGCGTCTGGACAGTAACTATGGATGTTAGAGCAGTGTGGTGTCGCAGCGGTTAGCACTGCTGCCTCCCAGCAAGAAGGTTATTGGTTCAATTCTACTCTTTAAATAATTTAACGAGGAGTGGAGGATCAAACGTCCCTTTCACTTTCCTGCCAAATGTAAAGGGCCGTATTTTCCCTGATCGTTTTCACTTTTTATCCAAACCTCAGTGTTCTTCTTCATCTTTTTAACATCTGCTCAACAAGTTTTGGGGATATCAGTGGATTATTTCAGTCACCTAGGAATTAAAAATCCCAGAGCCATTTTTTTTCATTTATGCTCAGTGAGCAGCTTTCACCGGAAACAACAAGGTGCCATCTTGAAACACATTATTCAGATTTCATAATATATTCATGGCTGTCATGCCCAAGGCCTTCTTCACAGACTAATAACTGCCAGAGACCATTGTTGTATTCAACTTAAACACAGAATAGGATTGACAGTCTTCAATGGCCTTTCAGATTTCCTACTTCTTTCCTGTCCCACTATCAGAGCTCTGCTAGTTCTGCTCCGTATGTGCAACCTGATGATAAACTCTTAAACTGGAACAGTGGAACACATTGGTGTTTGAGTTTGTCTGCTGTGTGGGTCGCGGGTGATTCAAACCCTCGGGCACTCAGTGTGTTTCAACCTTAAAAAAAGCGTCCTAAACACACTGAGCTCTGATGTAGTTTCACTCTCTACTGTACAAATTCAAAACAAACAAACAGAATTATGGATGCACGGCCACATTAGATCCAGGTGTGCAGAAAATACTTCTTCTTAGATTTTTCTCCTGTTTGTTGACAATGAATTTTATTACAGGTCGTACATTAAAGGAAGAAAATAGAGCATAAAACATAAAACAGCAGCTTAAGTGCTCCTTGACATTAATCCTTCTCTTGCCTGTGGATCTCTGAAAGGATAATTAAAACACAGAAGTTCCCTGATTTGATGTTTTTGTGCTGGTGTGAAATCTTCAGGTGTTCAGCAGGATTGAGATCTGGTGACTCTCAGTGTCACAAGATGTGTGAATCACTTTTCTGGTCACTGAATCACTCAGTAACGCCGAGTGCATCATCAGCTGCACGAAACCATCAGGACAGAAGGCTTTTGGCCTGGAAGGTGATCATCCAGAACCAGTTTGTATTGATTTGCAGTGATTCTGCCCTCCAAGGTCACTTTAAGGGTTCACACCTGTTCTTTTGTTGTTTTCTGTATTAAAATGATTTTAGTGGGAAAAAGCTGTATGACTCTAAAACAGATTTGCCGTTACCTCGCACTGATGCGGTCCGCGTGCAGTTGTACAGAATGGCTAACTCCCCAAACGCAGTCCACACCGTTATCGATGTGATCAGTTTGTTATGCTGAAACACATCCAGCTTCCCATCTGCAAATATGAAACAAGGACAATCAATAGGTTACATTTTTAAACCCCAAATTTCGGACACAGACGATGAACATATCAGGAGCTAACCGAGTGACTTTTTCACTTCATTCATTAAGGTCACGGTAACATCGTCTGGGTGAAGCTTCATTAGGTTTGTGTGCTTTTCAGGATTTCACCCGGCAGACGTGCCTCTTTAATACGCTGGTTCTCAACATTTCCATTAAATTTCTAAATCTGCATATGAGACCAGAAAGCCCACAAATGTCCCTTCTGTCTCATCTCCACTATAATAGAAATTGAAGAGCTCTTTAGTCATTATAATTAGCAGCTGCTGATGTCTGCGTGAGGATTTAAAACCTCTGATGATGAATAATTATTCATCAGAGCTGTTTTGGTAACTCTTCACAGCACAAAACAAACGCTGTGTCGATTTAGCTCAGGTGCTGAAACGTCAGAGCTCAGCAGATCAACAAACAAGGACTCTGTAATCTCTGCGGCTTCCTGCCCAGGGTGAGACATCGCTTTAACACCAGACGGCAGAAGAAATACTTACTTTGTCTCTGACGAGCAAATGTCAGTTACTGGCAGAGGACAGACCATTGCTCTGAGGTCAGGTGGTCTTTTAAAAAAACACTTAGTTGCCTGGTTACAACCAAATATAAAGTGAATTTATTAATACATGAATACATCTAAATGAATAAGAAAGAAAAGAT
Source organism: Neolamprologus brichardi (assembly GCF_056152115.1). Taxonomy (NCBI): domain Eukaryota; kingdom Metazoa; phylum Chordata; class Actinopteri; order Cichliformes; family Cichlidae; genus Neolamprologus; species Neolamprologus brichardi. Next base: position 35,409,853 of record NC_142115.1, read on the forward strand.
GAGGGGAGGGTGGGTAACTGTGAATGTATTAAAATTTCCTTCCAAAATGAACTTTTTCTCTGCCATAAATACATCACACCAGCTAAATTAATTCACTTCACTTCAGTTTTATTTATATATCAACAAATCTCAGCAGCAGTTGCCTCAAGGTGCGTTATATTGAAAAAAACAACAATTACATGACCTCCTCTGAGCAAGCACTTGGCAAACGTGGGAAGGAAGAACTCCCTTTTAACAGGAAGTGAACCCGGCTCAGGAAGGGGCAGCCATCTGCCACGACATGATCAATCTGTTACACGTCGGTTACTTTTAAACTTGTATACATTTGTATCTACTTTTAATCTGTGCCTAACAGTCCAACCAATCAGACCACTGCTGTTGTTTTGCTTTAATGTTATTGGCTCATTCTCAGAATGGCTGTAGCCAATGAAAGCAAAGATCTCACATAGACCAGAAATGGTCTTCTCAGAATGACACGACATGCACAGCAGCCACTGCTCAGTTCCAATGAAGCCGCAGTCTGAAAGCAAAGCACCAGGTTTGTTTATTTTTGTAATAATTTTGTAGCCAGACTGGACTGTTTGAAACATTTCTACGAGCAAAACAACAAATGCCCTTCCTGGCTGTCGTATAATCACATAGTAAAAGAATGGGATTGCACTGATTATCAAATTCGTGGCTGACGCTGATGATTTAGAGAAAAATTTACCAGAAGCCGGTGCAGTTATTTATTTATTTATTTTCATTCCTCGCCTCTTTTAAAGGGAAACAGAGAAATTTTCATTAAATAAATGAAGTCTTTTCTTTGAGCAATTAAATTGATGAAAATTAGCCACATTTACTGACATCATATTTGCCGTTATGCCATCGACAGCCAACGAGATTTTGGGCTGTAGCGCTGAACTGATAAATCAGTGCATCCCTCCGTACTCTCCACTCAAGAAAGTACGAGAAATACAAACCCTGACCCTTTTGTTTCAACACACTCAACGGGTGGTGTTTTATAAAACCCAAGCCTTGTTGCACTTTGGACATCTCACCAACCTCGACTACACCGAGGCCAAATTCATGACCTCTGAGTTCTGTAATCGCTGCCTGTTCCCAACGAGAAAACACATTTCTCTCCTTTATTAACACGAGTGAGAACAAATGTAAGCAGAAGACTCCCGAGTGGGATCCGCTGTCTGCACTTGTGTTAAATGTTCCGCAAATCCATTTATTTCTGTGTTATTCTTTGGAGACGTGAAAAAGCTTTTTACTGGTTTCTCTTCAGTTCCTAAGAGAAACCACATGTAATCAACACTAAGTGAATGCATTTCAGGTTAGAAAAACACTGACAAAGAGCAGCAAAATAACTGGGAAAGAAATTCCCAGAATCAGCCCCAACAAAAGCAAAACAAATGTCAGAAGAAATGGTGGCGTGTTTCCCAAGGAGGATGCACAATGTCCCTCGTGCAGGTGCCTTTCATTTCCCTGTCTGGAAGGGCATCCAGCACATGTGTATGTGGCCACTGTGGCGCCTGCATGTGAATAAGAGCAGCTTAAAGTAGCTTCTAATTGGCTGATCAAACTTTCTGCCGTTTATCGTTTGTGCATGTGTGAAATCTGTACATTAAAAGTCAAATTGCGGCTCATTGTAACTTTCAAAAGTAGCCCTCCATATATCCATTTTCATGACATCTGAGTCTTTAACAAAAACAAAGCACAGATGGAGCAGCTGTGCCGCACAACACAGTTAATTGACATCCCTTTAAAAAGCCTCGACTCCTGTTTCTCTCTCTCCTCCTCCGCTTGCATTACTGGTGGGAGGGACTAAGCTGTGAGGCGAGGAATCAAGGATTTAATCAAGTGAGAAACAAGAAATGTCCTTTAATCCAAAAGCCTTATCAAAGCCAGGCCTTCAAGCAAGGGCACGTTCAAACCTGAAAATGATGCTGTGAACATTTCTCCTCAAAAGGATGCGATAACGGGCAACAGGACAACCTCCAAAGTTATTTGCTACCTCACCACAGCGTCTTGTATATTCACCCTGTTGTGTTTGAAAAGCATGCATACAGTGAGTGAGCTTCTCTTGGTGCAAAACTTGACCTAACAGGTTGATAACAAACTTGAATGCAGCCCAGCTGGTGATGCAAACTGTTGCTTCCTCATAGCACATGGCTTCACACGTTGCTCTGGCTTCTCATTGGGCATTATGTGTCATATGACATCTTACACAAACGCCGGTGCCACAAGAATAAGCGTGCAACGGTAAACTGAAGGAAGTTTATTTTTCCTTTCAAACTTAACTCCGAACTAAGAAGACGACAGGAAGCGAAAGTACCTGCCAGGACAAACAGATGGTTCCCAGGCTCTCCCTGCTTGATGACGTACTCTCCCTGCTGGTAAGTGTGCTCATACATGCACTCCACCATGTCTTTGATCTGCTGCAGCTCCAGCCTCTTCAGGTATTGGTTCTTGTTGAGGGCATCTGTCAGCAGCTTCTTTACACTGTCACAGACGGCAACAGGAGAGAAGTTAGAGAACCGAGCTTTACCGAGTGTTGCTGTTTGAAGATTAGAAAGCACAGCCTGTGTTCCCTGTAAGATATGAAAGGGTGAAGATAATTACAGGAGCAGTTACAGGCCCGCTGCTTCACTCGGAAACGTTTGCGTTTGTGTTTTTGTTCTTCTTTTAGGAGATGAGAGATTCAGGAGTGAAAGTAGTGGAACCAAACTATAGTCATCTTTCAACTGCTTTTATTCCTGCACTTTGTTTTGAATTAAGTAAATACTGCACGGGAGAAAAGCAAAGACTGAGAGAAGAAACTTTTACTTATCAGTGGAGAGATGACTTCCTTTCTTGGTTTTCACGTTTTCCTTTCTCCCCTTTCCATCTGTGTCTGTTTCATCCCACAAATTATACTTTAAACACTGAAAACCATAAAAGTCACCTCTTATATATTTAACCAATGTGATCTTTTGTTTTCATGGACAGTTATTTGGAGTCTGATATACATTTAAATGCTGTAAAAAGATTCTGCTGTGAGAGTAGTTTTCCTCTGAGGGACCGCTCACCCCAGCATCAAAGATGGTGGTGTTTTCAGTGCGGTTCAGTGCTTTCTGGCTTACGCAGCCAATGTAACTTAGTTACAATGTAACTTATGTAACTCAGTTCTTTGGAAAATAATTCGGATTAACATCAAAAAGAAATGATTAGAATATTAGCAGAAATTCTGTTATTTTCTTTTTGCACTTTTACATTTTCATAACTCTTAACATAGTGACAAGCGCCTAAAACTGTTTCCCAGCCTTATATGAAATTTGTACACAAGTTAAATTCACTCACAGGTTGGAATTATTTCTTTAAAATCTGCGTTGCCATCGTTCTTTACTATGAGCTTAATCTCATAAAATGTTTCTAATTTTATAGTTTGATCTTTGTTTTTAAAATATGCCGTCCACATTTCTGACTGGTCACATGGTGCAAACCCACTCTTCATCAGACAGTTATGCAAAAAGTCCCCATATAAACAAACACAAACCAAGGGAAAAACAACATAAATGAAACATAGAAAAGGTATAAGAATAAATAACAAATAATAAAGATTTATTTATTTTCATTTTTTAGGCACATGATATTAATGAAAGCTCATATACGTATTAGAGGCTGTTATTCTACGAATTGGTGCCACGCTGTGTCTGTTGTGACTGGACATCCTCTCCGTGCGTGTTATTACCCATATGGAAAAGAAATAGTAAAAACATATATGATTTACTCATGAAAGTGGCCACTTTCTCATTACTTTCATATATTTTGTTAGTATGTATCCAAAACATACAAGTTTCATTATATAATTTTTCAAGGGATCTTATATGTGTTTTCACTCTTATATGCTTTTCATACAAGTTTCATACAAGACCGATAAAAACTTTATAAGATTTATATATAACTTTTCCATATGGGTATCTGAAGAGCAGATGTGCTTAAAACATTACAGCTTTCTTGATGCAATAAACTGAAATTAGACTTTCTTTCTTTCTTGCATATGCTGCAAACATCACCCGAGAGAACGTGCTCAAGTCTAGATTGGAAATCCCTGGATTGACTTGAGTTGAAAACCACCTTTGTGTGGCTCTTAGCCTGATTGATGATGTGAGGGTAAGTGCAGTCAGATAAGGAAAAGACTCTTGTAGTTATGCAAAAACCTTGTTGTGATCACTTTAACGTAGGAATTATTTTCTTTCCGTCCTCATGCTTGTGCCAGCTGATTCCTGTTGTTGATCTACAGCTGGCACAAGCATGAACTTCCTGTCTGCGGTGATGGGTGCTTCTGTCTGCACAGCGACATGTGTGGAAAGAAAATAGTTATTGATGAAACCGACCCAAAGATTGCAAACTAGCTCTGCCAGACAACTCGAGTCGCCACGTACTCATCACTCTCCGGTTCATATGTGTATCATGTTTGTAGAGAAGGTAAGATGCCAAACTCTGACTGCATCGTTCTGCGATTATAAATCATCTCAAGTGACATCTGACTAGACAAAGTTTGTGGATTTTTATTGTCATAATGTAACCAGGTCTTAATTTCTCTGCAGCCTCTCCACACCCAAGTGACTCGGACAGATAACCAGCAGGATGGGGTCACTTTAAGTGAGCTGCTTTGCTCGCTCTGCTGAAGTTTCCTTCTCCCACCACTGATTCCACTTACACGGTGAGTTACTGATCCGTCAGGCAGGACTCCCACATCCACATTACTCACCACATTTTAAATATTTTGTCTCCTGTGAAATGATGAGTATTCGCAGCCCCGGGGCTCCCTCCTGAAAACAGATCGAGTAAAATTGGGGAAAACGTAAAATCATCACGAGCTGCCAAAGTTCACCGACGTGCATTTGAACAGCTGCAGCGAGGGGATGTATACGGCGAAGACATCATCTCCTTTGGGGAGCTGTGAAAAGGTTAGGAGGCACGGTTGAATGCTAACTATAGATCACGAGAGCGAGCCGGGGTGCGAGAGCCGGGTGGTCTGTTTATCCACCTTATCGTGTGTGATGAATTATCACTCTGGGCTTCGTAAAAAGAAAGCAGCTGACACGCAGCCCTTTATTTTTCAGCCAACATCCCTTCCTCCCACCTAGCTGTGTCATTACCCTCCAACATGTTACCGTCATTCACACAAGCCTGCCTACATGAGGGTACCAGACGGCCTCATTTACATTCGTTTTGGTTATATAATCCATGCCGGGCTTATTAGCGACACATGTTTTAAACATGAGGATCGCATTGAGAGGGGGGGAGACTCTGCGTGCTATTGTTTATTCGCTGCAGAGCTCTGCGTTCGGCTTGTACGATCTGAGGAACGCTCACGATGGCAAAAATCTATTTTACTTTCATGCTGGAAATCTAACAACACTTCATGCGTTCATTAAAAGACCTTTTAAGTTGTTTTGCTTGTGCCTGAGCTACTTATGTGTGCAGTAAATGATGGCACATGAGGGGGGGGTGAGGTGGGTCCCACGTTTTAGTTGTTGGTCTCAGTTGGGTTTGATCACAAAGCATCTCTGTACACTCTTCCAGACCACCGAAACAAATGCAAAACACGACTCAATCGCTTGGAAATTGCTGCATTTGCTCTTATTTAAACCGCTTAAGAACAAAAGCGGCCGAACGCCAAATCAGAGGAGCCGAGGAAACATGGGTGGCATCTGTTACGTGGTCAGTGAAATGAAAGAGAAACGATCATATTGATGATGCATGAAGTATGTGGATTGACTGCTGTTGATCCAAATGAGATCAGCGCCACTGAAGATGACATCATTACGTTTAACCTGAAGCACAGACTTGGTGTCTAAGAATAAACGGCACTACAAAGATGATAAAGCTATTTTTAAGGCAAAGGTATTATTTGAAGATTGATAAAGCTGCTTCATCTGAAACATCTGCCTCTGTTTCTCATTTCCACAGAAATCTCAACAGACAGCACGCTGATGGAAACAAAGTTTCATAGTTGTGGGGAATTGTCTCACATGGGCTTTTTGGAGCCTTTGATATCAGATTATTGTGCTACATTCACTCTTATCAAATGTAAAATTGAATAAAATGGGCAGGAAGTCTTAAAGAGTTTGATAGAAATGCCCTCTGAGGTCCACATCAGTCATCTGCAGTGAGCTTAGCTAACAGTCTGAAAATAGAGCATAGGTTATGGAAAGCTCAACTAGAGCACACTTATCACGTTTATCGTGCTTGTTTACAGTCCGCTGCAGTCTGCACGCTCAGCCAATGAGCAGCTCTCATACATAAAAGTGTTATCGACCTTCAAGTGCATTTCTAAACCTAATGATTATAAAGGCACCGCTTCCTTCCTGAGGAAGGTGGCGTCCAAATGTTTATCTGGCTTCTTCATATTGCGCGTGTGTATCTGTGCATCCATATATAAACTAGCTCATTCATTTTTCATATGAACGTATAAATAATGGACAACCAAAGCAATGTTAAAGGCAACTTTAAAAAAATGCTTTTATCAAAGTTCAAAATGACCTTTAAACAGATTTATAAGAAAAAAGCTAAAGACTGTTGGGTGGCAGCCAGTCAGGATTACAGCTGCTGCACCGAAGCAGAGCTGCGCAGCTGTGCAGCAGGTTTGATTTAGAAGGTTTTAGATTGGTGGCTTCATTTATAAAACATAATCATGATGAATTTTTGTGTGACTGAAGCAGAAAGTCATGTTTGTGTAACTCCTAACTTTGAAGTGGGTGAAAATCTTTTCCACAGTGTCCGTCTGCTGTCCCTCCCACAGCAGTGATGATCGAGCTTCAGTTCACCTCGTTGTGGGTAACTAACTGCTGGTCACTGGTTTGGATTTGCCAACCCGCCATTCAGTCCCTCAACATGTGGTGCATGGTCATGCCTAATGACTGTCTGCTGATATTCAGGTTTCAGACAAGTTTTTCTAACACAAAGGTTTGGGGATTTTGGACACACTGAGATTGCTGTCTCACTGCTCTCTGACAATTTTTTTTAATTTTTAAAAAAGTTCCTAGTGAAAAATAAATTGGGCTCTTTCACTGTTGGGATGAGCCACACCTCCCTCTGTGCTGTTCAGTGAGCAGCAGCATCCACATCACATCACTGTGATAGAGGCAGCGTCCTCTCTGAGTGATCACAGCACTATTGATAAACTTGTGCAGTCTGATTTTATCAGACAACAAAATACGAGTGAAGCTTTGACTAATCAGCGTGGATTACCAAAGAATCTCAAAAGCTCAAAACTGGTATTCAGGAGAGCGGTACATCACGGCCCACGGTTCCTCCTGACTGTTTTCTGGCATTTTATGAGTGGCTTCTACAAGACATGCACCATCAGTTTAGGTTGATTTGAGATTTATACATGGCAGATGTGAAGTTCAAACATAAATCGAAGAAAGTTTTCAAAATTGGGCTCCTGCTGTGTGTGTAGCAAAATCACACAGTGGCTTTAAATCCAACATGCTGTACTTTGGCAGTTTAACAAAAGACTGCAGATAAAAAACGGAGATACGTACTGTTACATCATTAGTTTGTGAAGACCCTCAGCAACTGAGTGAGGAATACTGACACTGCAGGTTCACACAGGACTTCTTATCAACGCGTGACCTGCTTTAACAGCCTTTGTTCTACTAAAGGATCCACTAAGGAAAACTTAAAACTGCCAATTGAGACAATAAACGTAATGTTTTCCGTCTCCTATACATGGGGCCTTTTTTGGCAGTGAAGTTGCCCCCTACTGGTCGTTGGAGGTTATATCTCCAGCAACAGTTGTAGTGTGAAGATCAGCGATTGCACGACCGGCGCGTTTCAGCTTGCGGCCTTCATCGGGGTCATCGGGGTGATAAAGCTATAATGATTTTCTATTTACTCTAAATGTTGTAGTTTTAACCTCTTCAGACTTTTTGTTCTTCTGCTCTGCCCCTACTGGCCATTACAAGAATTGCACGTTTAGGTCATTTCAACAGTAGCTTTTCTTTTCAGACCTGGAAGCTACAATAACATTAAAGGCCCTGCTTGTGCTGATTTCTCTGCCTGCTTCCAGCCACTAGAGGGCAGACAGGTCAACTATGACTGATTGGCCAAATTAATCTTCTTGTTTTGGGTGTCAACATTCAGTTGAGACATTTTTTACAAATCATCATCTTACTCTTTGAGAGAAAGAGAAAAGGACGATTTGCCTCATTGGCTTACTTTTTTTTTTATTATGTCAAGCTAACATGCCCTTTAAATGTCCTTCTGCTTTTAGAGACTTGATCCCTTGAAACATTCTTAGTTCAGCTGACTGTACTAACTTGATATACCTAAAGTAAAGGTCAATAAAATAAGAAGACAAATTCAATTTGAAATGACAGGAAGGACGGAGCCCTGAGTTTACATCATAGCTACACTACATAGCAAGATATAAATGCACTTTTATATGTTCAACATCTCCAAAACCAACGTTAATGTGCTGCTGTAACAGCCTCAGCTCTTCTGGTTTCAGGATTTCTATCAGGTTTTATGCCCGTGACCACTAATGAGGCTAAATACTGGTGCTGGGTGCTAAATGCCTGTGGCTCATCCCAAAGGTGCTGGATTGGGTTGTGGTGAGGGTTCCTCCACGCCAAACTGCTGAAAGCGTTTCCTTACGGGCCTGTCTCTGTTTCATCGTGTTGAAACAGAAGGAAAGGCATAAACAGTCTGGAGGAAGAATGATTTCTAAAAGTGTACTGTGCAGTGCGATACACAGCGGGACATTTTTTAATTCGACACTCTGACTTTGACTCTATGGTGTGGGTCACTTCTTTTTGAACCCGTGAAAAGCAGAAAACCTCATTAAGACAGTTTTTTTTCTCAGCAGCTTTGAAATCTTGGACTGAATCATGTTGTTTTTCTAACAGACTTTTGTTGCACGTCATTAGCGCTAAAATCTTTGCTTCTTTGCCCACCTTTCACTTGCCACCCACACCTCTTTACGCTGCTTGCATTTTTAAAATCTCACCCACTACACCAGGATGGACTGAGCCTGAATGTGTCATGAACCTTTAGCTGGCTTCTCTCGCCAGCATGTTTTTAACCTTCCTGCAAACACGGCTCACCTTGCATCCTTTGGTACCCGAGCCTTCTCAAAGGAGAACTTTGGCAGACCGCTGGAGTCGTAGGTTCTTGATGTGGGTTCGGCAGATACCCCGGCTTTGGCGCCTTTCCTTCTGTTCAGGGTTTCCTTGATGCGAATGCTGAGGTTGGGGCTGCCCCTGCTGCTGGCTTTGACTGAAGGAGGCCTCGAAGCGAGACCCGCCGATGCTCCGCTCTTCATCACGTCCTGCAGTTTGTTGAGCTGGATGCACTTACTCTGCAGCTCCTCGCTCATCTCGGCCAGCACTCGCGTGTGTTTGGCCAGCTGCTCCTGGAGACCTTTGATCTGCTGCTCTTTGACACAAAGCTCCTCATCCTTCCTCTTGCCCTCTCGCTCCAGCTCCTCCACCCGGGCCCTCAGGAAATCCAGGGTCGAGTTTTTGAACCCACCGCCGTGATCTTTGTGCGCGCAGCCGTCAGTGTGTTTGTAGCGCTTTGATTTCATCGAACCGTTCCCCATGTTGGCACCTAGAGACAAAAGAGAGTCAAAGTTTGCTGTTACGATTTTAAAAGCATCCTCCAACTGCACGATGAAATTTGGCACTAAAAGGGTCCGTCTGAGGACGCTAGAGGTGAGATTTCAAACAAAAGCGCTGACGCCGCGAGAGCAGAGAACACGAGAAAGACGGGAAGGGAGGAGAGAGAGACGGCAAATCAGTATTTAATGGTCAATCAGTGTGTCCTGTCCATTTATTATTCAGAAGGCAGGAAGTATTACGTTACATGAAGAGTCACTCTGGTTGTGCTCAGACAGAAGCACGGTGAGAGGAAGTGCTGTCCGGGGAGCTCATGAGTGCAGAAATCAACAGAACGACTCCAGAGAGTGAAGAGCTGACACGGGGCAGAAATGTTGGAGAACAATCCTGTTTTTGTTGTCGCCCCCTCACACATACAGTAGACTTCATTCATCACATTCCTGCTGGGACGGTGTCACATCAGTCTGCAGCACTCCTGCACTTTATTCTGAAAATCAAACATACTGCTGTCATTTGTAATCCTGTTTTGAGACCACCCCCGTTTATTCCCTTACTTTGGTGCTTCAACTCTTCCACACACTGACTACCAAGCAGCAGTGTGACAGTGCAGACTCAGAGCAGAGGCAGCGCCGTGCTGTCTTTCACCGATTTGACACATTAAAGGTTGATTCTCGCCAGTTTAACTAATTAAACCTTCCAAGGGGAGCGCGCACCTGCAACTTGCAATGCCTAGTCATTCTCCAGCTGGGAGTGAAGCCTGAATGTGCGCGCTCTCAGACAAACACTCACCTGCTTAGTTTTCAGAGCCTTCAGAAGAGCCCGGAGGTTTTTCGGAGTTAAATGAAGGAACAACGCGTCCGTGGATCCGCGCATCAGCAGAGAGGCGCTCCACCTGCTCGCATCCTCTCCTCCCTCCGTCTCTCTCTCTCTCTCTCTCTCTCTCTTTCATCACAGTCTGTGCGGCGCGTTCTCGCACGCGCGTGCGGCGACCGGGTGTGATTGCCAGGTCAGGTGTGAATGACGTCAACCGCGACGTTGTCGTTTCTACACCGAATATATTGATTACTTGATGTGCGTCGCTGACCCCGATCAATTAAAAAAACAACAACTGTGATTTTCTAATTTTACATTTAAGTTATTCATCTGGGCAAAAAGCATCCACTTTAAAGCGTGATCATTTTCATTTATCAGAAAGTTTTAATTAAAGTGATTAAATAAATTGATTCATTAAATTGTAAATTCCTTAAAATTACGGAAGGCCAATCAAAAAGAGTTTGGTGAAGACGTGAAAACACTACATGTACTATGTGTAGCCCTGAGAGTCAACCAACCTTCATTTCAACACATTACATGTGTGTACTTTGTTGTCACCATGAACCATGAACCATGAAATGTTCCAAATTTATTTTGAAAACATAACAGTAGATTGAACAAATGCCAAAAGATTCACCCTGATGGAAGCATCTGGAATTCAACAAGTAAAGGATGCGGAGGGTCCAAAAGGATGCTCAGTGCTCCTGCAACACGTTCTCACTCCCAAAGCGTAACATTTTACGCTAGGTGACAAATCGTCAACATATTACATTTTCGGCTACCCACCACGTTCCTAAACCTCGGAAAACTGAGGAAATATGAGAACCGTATGGACTCAATCTACACATGTTCGCCCTTTTTCTTCTAATCGCTTAGAAACACGCTATTTAACATCACTAAAGTCCTGGTTAACCTCAGGAAAAAGGTTATAGTTAGGGCTAGAGATACGGTTAGGTTTAGGGCTGGAATACAGGGCTGGAACGTCTATTACCGCGGGAGCGTCATTGCACTGGATTTCGGCCATAACCCGCCGCGTACCATAAGAACGCCGAAGGTCTCCTTTCGCGTTCCTCAGGAACGCCGCGGGACGTGACAAAACGTCAGCATGTTACGCCTCAGGAGTCCTGAGAAGTGACTCATTTCATACAGACGCTGAACGTCTCTGAGAGACGCGCCAATAATCGTTGTCATTTCCTCCAGTTTGCTCCCGGTTTTAAGATTAAGATTACAAACAAACAGAAAATGAAAGCATTGACTCAATGAAGGAAATGGAACAGTTACATTACTGTCATGTCGACATTAAAACGCTGTACTTTTTCTAAAACTTACATACACATGTTTGGATGCCTGGTTTCAGGTAGAAGAAGCAGACGTACAGCCTGGTCAGCTCGGACTCTGCACACAGTGAAACGTGTGGCTTGTTGTAGTGGACAGAAACATGTCTGAGTTGTCATCAGCTTCCTCATTTAAGTATGAATCATGTTTTTGTGTTTTGTATCACAGAGCGTGCTTCTACAATCACATCTACTTCGCTATGATGGTTATGCTGCCTGATATTCGCCTCTTTAACTGATGTTACCAAGTTAGATACTGGTTAGATAAATCATCTTATTGTGTTATGATTAAGCTCTGCTTTAGTCACGGGCGCCACCAAGGAGGGGGCACTGACCAAGCCCCAAAATTTGCTGCCCCCCACCAGTGGCCCCCCTAGCAATACTGTCCTATGTTGGTAATAATTTTAACCGTCTGTAAAACTTCAAAGTCCTACCCTTTCGTGGTCCTCGGGACCAAAAATGGTCCCAGGTTCTACTAAGGGTTATGTATATTTTAATTGTATGTGGTGTGCCACGCCAATATTTTTAGTGGCCCCCATATGCCACCCCTATGTAAAATTCTGGAGGCGCCCCTGGCTTTAGCACTTCACATATTTGTCTGCACTGGTTCACTTTTAAAGATGCGTTAAGTATTTTTGTCCACTTGTGGGCAGTGGTGCAAGAGGCAAAAACAGCACCTGATACCGTGATATGCACCAGCTTTATTATGATTTAGTCATGTTTCTGACCACCTGTGGTGGAGGTCTGATATATGGTCCACAGCAGCTACAAGGAAGGAAAATACTTGTCTCTCGGCTGCCCCACTTTCCCACAAGCTTTAGTGGGAAATATTGAAGAGAACAGATTTTGGAATTGTTACTGTTTTCAATGCTGTTGTTACAATTTTAAATAGCACAGCCTTAAAGAAATACAACAAAAATCATTTGAGTGGATTAATCAGGGGATGAGTGTAAGTACAGGCTCATGTTCTTGGTCTCTGTGCGGCCGTGTTGTCTGTCTAGCTTACAGTCTAGACTTGAAGCTGCAGTCTTTCACACCAGCAATGATTAATTGGTTTTCCTAGTGTGTTTGTGCATGAAGCAGCCTCGCCTGCAGCAGATTCCATTGACAGGCACAGAACAATAATGGCAGGTGGCCAAAGCTGATTCATCTGCAGCACTCGGGTCACAGCAAAATAATAATCCAGGTCACTGACTCCCAACCTGAACCTGAGAGGAATCTGAGGCCGGCTGATGATGTGAGGACGTATTCTGAATGAGCAAACAGCTTCACAATAAAGGCGTTTAGCTGATATACACCTCCTCCCTGTGCTGGAGTAGGACGCTAACAACTTGCTTGAGGGCACTCTGGCAGGACTCATCCTCACTTTGTGTTATTATTGAATATTTTGGCAGTATTGGGACTCTGCTTTTAAAGCCTGTGGCCTCACAGCAGGAATGTGTGGTGTTTGGGTCATCCTCACCAGCTGTAGTTATGAGTTTCCTGTTGTTGTTTACAGTGTTTCATAATCTCACAGGAGGTTAAAAGTACAAAATACTAATACTATCTTTGTAATTACACAATGAAGAATGTAAAAAACACTTTACCAGGGTCAGCTCCAGTGGGTTCACATGCGCACTGCTGATCTTAACTTTATATTTCTTTATCAACCCCATTTCCTAAACAATCATTGATTTTCCTGAGGTGCGATTACAAATAAGCACGTGTTCTTATTGCCTCGTTAAATAAAGATTGTAGGGGACATTGCACCATCTAGTGGAGCAAATTTGCATCAAATGGAAGTACAGCTCGGCCTTGATTCAACTTCAGTTGATATCTCTTTCACAAAGTGCAAACTGGTTTTGGTCATAACATCATAATGGTTTTTATATTCTATTGAATATTAAATTCACAGACTTGCAGAAAACACCATTTACTCAAACTGCAACAATATAATTACCTGTTAGGGTCATTACCTTACAATATAAATCCATATATGTTAAGGTACCGTATAAATAACATTGAATTAAACTGTCAATAAGTAACTGTTAGGTTAATATTCCTATATGAAAAGGTTCATACATTAATAAGGCATAGTTCTCACTTGAGACTCCAGCAAAAGTTATTATAGTTAATTATTAAAAGAGGTGATGTTCTCACTTTTGGTCTGGTAGCTACAAAAAGTATTATTTGCTTATAAATGCGTAATAACGCAATTTGATTCAATTTTATTTATACAGCGCCAAATCACAACAACAGTCGCAATAATACATACAGAGAAAAACCCAACAATCATATGACCCCCTGTGAGCAGCACTTTGGCGACAGTGGGAAGAAAAAACTCCCTTTTAACAGGAAGAAACCTCCAGCGGGGTCGGGCTCAAGGAGGGGCGGGGCCATCTGCTGGGACTGTTTGGGGTGAGAGAAGGAAGACAGGATAAAGACATGCTGTGGAAGAGAGACCGAGATTAATAACCAGGTGTGTGTTAATGTTAACCACACAAAACCAACAACCAAACAAAAACATAAAGCTTAGTACATTTGAACGACAGCAAAGTGAGCATTTAAGTTTAACTTTATTCACATTATTACTGTTAATAACTGTTTATACACCTTTATTACCTAATAACTCGTGTTCATTAATTACATGGGGCTAAATTTAAAATGTTCCTCTGTAGTATTACTCGCGTCACGTGAAACATAATAACATAAGTATAGTCTAAACGTAAAAGGCAACAATCCCATATTTTTTAAACTCCATAGCAAAGTGTTGGATTATTTGGAGAAAAAAAATCTTCTTGTCACTCATTACAAGACTGGAAACTTTCTATTTAGTTTTCTTTTTCTTTTGTCATGTGTAGCACAGCACAGTGTAATGTCATCATAGTGATAATAAGCGCTGTGGTTTAATAGTTTTTGATGCAGCATTGTGTGTTTTAGCTCTACTTTAATCACATCTAACGTGATGCATTTAGGCACTAATAAAAAAACAACTTCTGTATGTTGCACTGTCTGAATCTGTCTGCATCACTGAGTGATGGGATACTGTTGTGGGTGGCTGTAGCTCAGGTGGCAGAGCAGGTCAGCCACTAATTAGAAGGTTGGTGGTTTGATCCCAGGCTGCCTCCTGGCTGCGTGCCAAATATCCTAATAGATACTAACCCCATGTTTGTCTACTGGTGGTGGTCAGAGGGTGGCGCCAGTGTCCGGCAGCCTCGCCTCTGTCAGTGCGCCCCAGGGCAGCTGTGGCTACAATGTAGCTGCCATCACCAGTGTGGGGTCCTTAGGGACTGAGTAAAGCGCTATACAAATGCATTTACCATTTTACACTGTGATCTAAAATGCCATTTGAACTACACTTTAGGGCACTTTGTTCATTTTAAACATCATAGTGAATGGATTGGCTCGTTTTTTGTTAATAGTAAAACGAGATGGGGGGGGGAAGAGAATCTGAGTAGAAAAAAAAAAGCCGAGTATGTCATCCAGGGATTTTTTTTTTTTTTTTAAGCGCACAAAGTACCTTTCATTGTCAGTTGTACTTCCTTAATTTGGACACTAGATGGAGCCAAATATGCATTCCTATTTTCTGTCTCCTGGCACAAATTCCAAAGTAAAGAGCAGAAATCACAAGCACATTAGCTTTTTTGTTTCTTAACTCAGTCCTTCGAATATTACTAGGTTATAATAATTTATGCAATATTTGATACTTTTATAATTTTATAAAGACGTTTCAAAGGAGAGCGATAATATGCGTCTTAAATATATGTGCGTGTAAATGTACGTTACATTACGCGTAGATTAGATGTGCAGGGGGGAAAAACACGAGGTGCTGGTTTGAGTTTAATGTGAACATTTACTGTCACCTTCCTGGGAACAGTTGGTTTGAGATTCTGCAAAAATAACGAAGAAGAAGCCAACAAGCATAAGTAGAAATGTAGTCATCAGTTATACACCTGTTCATTCCCCAAGGTGACGAATCTGCTTCGAAACAATAATAATGGATTGGATTTATAAAGCGCTTTTCAAGGCACCCAAAGTGCTTTACAATTCCACTATTCATTCACTCTCACATTCACACACTGGTGGAGGCAGCTACAGTTGTAGCCACAGCTGCCCTGGGGCAGACTGACAGAAGCGAGGCTGCCACATCGCGCCATCGGCCCCTCTGGCCAACACCAGTAGGCGGTAGGTGAAGTGTCTTGCCCAAGGACACAACGACCAGGACATCGAACCGGCGACCTTCCGGTTACAGATACGCTCCCCAACCCCCTGAGCCACGGTCGCCCTGCGAGTGGCCCTGCCTGTGGTGCTGGCAGAAACACAGAGAAAACGCAAAAAATTAATTAATTAATTAATTTTTAAAAAATTAAAAAATTCCTACAGCGTAGTGTAGACTGTGAATGCAACACTCGTAGTAGCCTAGCAATACATCACAATGCACCGTGATGTAAACATATTAAACAATCATCGTAATATATGATGCGACAACAGCACGTCTTTCTCACTCCAAAAGCGCAAAATTGACAATGAAAACTGTCGGTTTAACCCTGCCTGGACTGACAAATACTTATTCATTTTACCGAGTTTAATAATCTTACAACCGGAGTTGTACTACCATGGTGGGGGTCCTGTACAGCCCAAGAGAGCTGCAGCATCTTCCCTTCGTGTTTGCTTCTTGGCGAAGAAGAAAAGGCCTTTCACAGATTCTGAAACAGTGAAATACTGCATGCTGGTGGATGCGGTGATAAGTGATGAAAAAAAATTAAAGTAAGTGTGACATCTGCTATTAAAAACGTGCTCACGGCTTACTACCGTTAGAGGGACACACAGCTGGCGAAATAATGTTTGAGAAGATTTAAGCTCTTTTTGAGGAAAATGGTCTGGATATGTGTGTCTGTATACTTGTGACAGATGGGGCTCCATCCATGGCAGGAAAAGTGAGTGGTCAGCGAAATATTTATTTTAATTTGAAAGGGAATTATCAAAATGTTTTTTTATTATTATTATTATTTCAAATGTGCAAAAAGTAGTTTAGTTATAGTTCCCTTTTTTTTTAAATGGACCTTTTGGTGTGCATTTGTGAGGTCACCAGATTTACAGGGGGAAAGGAATAAAAAAATTACTTGTTTTTTTCAATACAGTTGTGTGGGTTTGAAATTGATCATGATCTGCTGCTTACTGGCTGCAAAAAAATATCTGGCCCAGATAAATTCCTCGGTTTGAAAATCTGGCCCAACTAACTTTGTAGTTGAATAGCCATGGTATAGACGTACATAAGAAAATGATCCTCTTAGTTTTCTTCTTCTTTTTTTTTTTTAACATTTATGGCCTCAAGTGATAGTTTCAGTTATGATTAAACACAATATTTATTTTGGAAATGATCATCCAATTTAAAGTTAAATAGACAATAAAGCACTGTGTTTGCTTTGGGCTTTGGTTACCTTGTCTCTAACCATCAGATTGTGCACAAGATGGTTCAGAACATCGAAATGTGAGCTTGGCTATGTCCATCTTTTCAATACAGTCTGTGGTCATGAATGCATTTCCCAGAAACAAAACAAACCCACAGAAGTCACTGATAAATTTAAGCCTTTTATTAACTTTTCTCTTTTTAAACACAACTAAGTCATTCATAAACATTCCTCTATTCCATTGTAACAGTCCAAATACAAACGATGAGCACGGGGAGAGAGAAAGGAACATACAGTATGTACACAATAAACTACAACAGCACTGTGCATTGAGGGAGAAGCAGTCAAGGCAAAGCGGACATCAGTCAAAAAATATTCAACTTCATACGCTGAGCTAGTACCTTGTAAAATAAGTGTCTAATACAAACTTATATAAAAATATTAAAGTCAGGACTACTTATGCACGTTATGTACCTAGTACAAAATTAAATAACAATAAAATAAGCGTAAATATTGGCATGAGGAGATAACGCAAATGTATAAATAAAACATAGAGGAAATGTACTTTATTATGAAAAATAAAAACATGGACATAATTTAACCAGAAAGCCTCAGTTCACATTATTCAGCTATTTTCTGACCGGACCACCAGGGGGCAGCACCGACACATTTTTTTTCTACGAGAGCAAGGTGGCGCGGGAACAAAAGGAAAGTATGAATGAGAGTCTACAGGAGCATTTCAGCACAGATAACTGGGAACAATAAGAAACAGACATGACCCCCCCACCCCACCCCATTTTAGCTCACTGCTAAAGGCCTCTGTACGCTTCAAAGGCAAATTTCAAAGCATCCAAAACTCCTGAAGCTTACTGATGCTGCAGTTCCTTTGAAGCATACTGGAACCTTAATCATGTCAAGACAAATGACAAATGAAATGTTACTTCCTGCTTCAGAAAATCATCAATTTTACACAACACAAACAAGAAAAACGACTTTTACATCTTTTCTCAAACGCAGCCAGTGCCTTCTTGTTTTCCTCACGTCACAACAAAAGCTTCAGAAACATGAAGTGAAAGATACTTGGATCTGATACAGTAAAACAATGGCTAGCTTAATGGTAAACAGTGTTATAGGTTAAGGTTTGGGTTCTCTGTACGGAGAACGCTGGCTTGTGGAACCCAGAGTAGCGTTTCTGTTGCGTTAGCCAACCAGCAGCTAACTTTGTA
Source organism: Neolamprologus brichardi (assembly GCF_056152115.1). Classification (NCBI taxonomy): domain Eukaryota; kingdom Metazoa; phylum Chordata; class Actinopteri; order Cichliformes; family Cichlidae; genus Neolamprologus; species Neolamprologus brichardi. The sequence continues at coordinate 35,428,215 of NC_142115.1, forward strand.
GCTTTAGTGGGGAGAAAAATAAGAGGCGGGGAAACAACAGCCCCAACTTTGTTAACACTCACAGGTACCCTTTTTTTTTTCCTTTCTTTTTTTTTAAACTGTGAGGGTTTGTATTGTTTCTTTATAAAACAAAGACTATAAAGTCATACAAAGAGATGAAAAACAGCTGTCCTGAAATGTACAGCACAAAGAGCAAGAGGGTAAGGAAAAGCAGAGCTGGGGCGGGACACAAATGTCCTCGCCAGCTGAAGCAGAGATTGTCGTTTCCCTTCCAACACGGGGATACTTTGCTTGGACAACAGCGATGCTGACGGGGCACGCGGGCTCACTTGTTGGGTTCGACGTTATTCTGGTTTCTTCAGAGGTTTAGACCCTGCTTAGCAGAGTGGATCTGCGGGGCAAAGAAAGACAGCGCCGTTAGAATCTGCAGGCGTTCATCACGTTTAATGATTGCAGTGCTCAGCCTCTTGCAAAAACGGCTGAGGAATGTGAAGCATGACTGTGCAATTCATCCTTAGGAACCTGAAACATTAAGGATCCTTGATTTCTGCTCTTTGTCAAATTTTTTACAGTGTACCGACTGCAAAATATCTTGGACGACTTCCATGAATGTTCCCCTTTTCCCTGCAGGATGCATGCTTTTAATACGACAGATTTCAGCAAATCTGCTGGAATTTTACAATCCAGTCCAGCACAGCGACCGCCACAGCAACAGTCTGCCTTTGGTGGATTTCCAGGTGTAATGTGTGTGGATGTAGGGGGCGCCGGGCAGCGCCGGGCACGGCAGCGCGTTCTGCTGACGCGGCTCGGCCGGAATAAAGTGACAGATCGTGTCGCAGTGGAGGCAAAGCTCAGGGGACAACCAGGGTTGGCAGGCGCTCAGGAAACGTGACCACACACACACACGTGCACACACACACACACAGCTAAGTGGATTCACCCTGGCTGGGCTTAACCCAACACTCGCAAGGCTGCCGATCCAAAAACCTGCTCTCACCTTTGACCCCTGCCAGAAGATCTGATTCATACGTCTGTCTGCATGTGGGTGGCTGCGCATGTGTGGGGTCAGTTTGGCGATCTAAAGCATGGCTGTCACGCTGAGTCATGTGGCCACTGTTCATACATACTTGGTGTAGTTTTACATCCATTTTTCTTTTCTTGCATCCACATTTTAAAAAGAAAACTTGAATCAGGTCCATGTGAGAGCAGGGTTTCTTTGGACACTTGGGAGCAGAAATAAGGCCAACGTTGCTGCGAGTGGGGATGTCTGCAAACGAGTTTAAGGCTGAACTACAACCTAACTACTACTTTTTTCTTTAGTTCACCCAAACAAATTATTTATTAATGTCAGTTACCACGTTAAACTTTACTTCCTTTCATATTGTGCCACATACCCACCTCCACCTCACAATGTAACTTAAATAAGTTATAATAAAGGCTAAAAAAAACCCCAAATGTTTTTAAAAAATGGCTTTTGGAGCTGGACCAATCGTGCTGTACTTCATTAAAGGCTCAAAGAGGAATCCATGAGTTCATCTGCTAACAGAATGAGGATTATCCTGTTCTTAGTGAGAGCTGCAACATTAACGCGAGTCCAAAGAAAGGGCAGAGTGTTTTCTCAGCCATCTGTTGTTTTCACAGCAATTTCTTGTAGTTTAATAACCGAAAACTTAAAATCCGCAAATTTTTCACGGCCACATAAATGAATCTGATCTTAACAGTTCTCAGCGGAGAAGCGGCGCATCCCTGACTCAGTTCGTGTCCATTTAACTTCAGCGTGTGGTGCTGAAGCGAGAGGAAATATCCCTCCGTCAGCTCTCTGGGGCTTCGAGCCACCTGAACAGACATTTTTCTCTCATCCATCTTCTCACACACACACGGTACTGTGTGACAGGAGGGTATGGCGTTATTGTGCACATAAGATGTAATTGTGTGAAAATGACTGATGTCTTTACACGCGCGCGTGCAAGCGACGGCGTGGCTTGGAAGACCGATGACAGCCTCTGTGTGTGTTTAATGCATTTATTGAGTAGCGTGAGGGGTCAGCCTCACAGCGTGACCTACATCCCTCCGGGTGCGCCTGGTCAGCGGGGAGACCGGGCAGAGGATGCGGGGCGACAGCCGTGATTGAAAGACTCGAAGCCCCTGAGGGCGAGTGTGTGTGTGCGTGCGGAGTGAACGGGGAGGGGTTCATACACACCTCAGAGACTTCCATCTGTCCTTCTCCATGTTGTTCTCAGGACCTTCGCTCTCGTACGACGCCAGATACAGAGCTGCAATGAGAAACGAGATCATTCAAAGCTGTGACACTTATATGCCACCTTAACCCATTTTCCCCTCACTCTATTTTCTGTAGTAAATGCTGTCGATACTCAAAGCTGATTGGTCAGTTCAGACAGTGCGTTTCGGATTTTACTCCCCGTCAGTCTCTGATAACGCTGCGATAGGAGCCCGAGCCGGTGACAAGACTTTGAAGTGGATTACAGGAGACTCGGTGCTGCTGGAGCAGGAGAGGTGATAACGAGGTGTGTGTGGATCTGAGGATTAGTCTCCGCACTATTATTATGACTAAGGACAAAGAGGCGGAGGGCACAGTGTTCATCATTTTGGTTTCTTCTGTTTCATTCCACACCAACGCTTTATCATTACTGACACAAAGTAACAATTCTCCCTATTAGGGATTTAAAGTAACAAGGTTTGCTTCCTTTGTTTTAAATCTATGACTATCTTAGTATAATTAGAGGTGTTTTCTGAGCTCGTGTAAATGTATTGACATGAATGGCTTTGTCCATTTATTTCCATGTTTACAGACTTGAAATCAAACGGTACGTGCCCCCCAAAAAAGTTACTACACAGCTACACAGAGGAGGAAAAAGCACAATTTTTCACTTGTATAGATAAAGTGTCAAACCAAGCCTTGATTAATGTCTGTAGCTTCATATTTAACACGGAAACATTGGTTTCCTTTTTATTTAACATAACTAGGGATGCAACGATACCAGTTTTTTCAAACCGATACCATACCGATACTTGGATCTGAGTACTTGCCGATACCGAGTACAAAAACCGATACTTCTACCACACACACACAAATGCAATGAATTGGAAGACAGGTTTTATTTTATTCTCTGCCGATAAAAAATAAAATCTTAATAAAAATGACCACAAAAAAAGTGGTCATTTTGACCACAAGTGAAAAATAAGCACTTCTGTTAAATTATTGCAGAGTCTCCACATTGTAATTTAACAAAATATCACTGAACTATTGGCACTGTCTCGAGCTTTCAGAATAATAAATAAACACTTCTGTTTATTTATTATATTTCATATCGCAGCTCGAGTATGCTGAGAAGACGGTGCAATCCTATGTTTTCCACGACCGGCATTGGCTGGTCATCCAGAGTAATAAAATGAGTCAGAGCCTCTGTTATTTTAACTGCCCGTGGATTTTCTCTTGACATTTTTCTTCGCTTTTCCAAAACCTGAGTTAAAGTTGGCTGTTCCGGTCCACACTGCTGACATTTTGTTTAGCCTAGCTACAGCAGCCTCCAGTTTCTCTTTTTTATCTGGAGCTGCCAGTCTCACTCGCCTAACCCTGTGCCTGTTTAGCGCGGGATGTCCCCCTAGTGGCGAATCTAAAAAACTACAACAGAAATGACAAGCCACCCTCTGATTAATGAAATAAGTTAGTATCGGTTCATGGTATCGGTTAACTTTTACGAGTATTCACATTTTACAGTATCGGCCCCGATACCCGATACCAGTATCGGTATCGGTGCATCACTAAACATAACCTTTAACGTTCAATGAACTCACCGTCTTCGGTGAACACCGGAGCGGTCAGCAGGTACTGAAGGATCTTGCGATCCTTCTCAAACGGACACTCCACTTTCTTCCAGGTCATGAACTCACTCACTTGTTTGGCGAGCTCCCAGAATTTCTGAAACAGTAACGACACAGGTTGGTTATTCAGAAGGAATCGACATGTTTCAAATGAAAAGACTTTGAATGAGGTTAGGGTTAGCGCCACACTGCGGTACTCGTCAGCTGTTAAGAAGTGTTAATGTGTTCAAATACACTTATTTATTTCATAACAGGGCAGGATATAGGCGTGGTTCAGCAGCAGCCTATTTCCAAGAATAGAATCAGTCCTGAAAATAGTCTGATTCGGGGTAGCTGTGACCAACCACGAGTGGAAATAGTGTTTGGTCACCGGTCATCATGGAAACACAGCTGATATTTGCACACTCAAGCCTTACTTCTGCATTTCCCTGCAGTCTTTAGAGAAGTGCTAGTAAACAGCCCAAAATGCGTTTCCATGCGTAGTAAATATCGCGACGCTGTCCGACACTGAAAGTCACGTGAGGGGAATCTCCCGCTGGGAAATATCAGATTCAGTTTACCTCGAAGTTGATGTGGCCGTTCTGCAGCCTGTTGGCACATCCCTCGTTGAGGAAGTAGATGTCTTTTATGAGCAGGCTGAAGAAAGGGATGACAATCTGCAGGGCAACGGAAACACAAAGGGATTTAACATCAGCGAGCAGATATAAGGGGGATTTCCTCATGACTCGCAGGTGTGTGCTCTTTTCTAAACAGCGATTCGAAAAGGATTACGGTTCAAAAAGAGGATCTCTGCTTCACGGGAGAAACACACAGTAAAACCCGCGAGTTTTCCATCTACAGACGTCTGTAGCAGGGTGTAAAAATACAACCTGTAGCTAAAAAAACAGAAAAATGGGGGAAGTGAGTCTGAGGTAAAGAGGTCAGTTTTCCAGAGAAGAAGAATTCCCCTTAAAAGCCACTTAAATAATTCATTGCCATAACTTTAATGATTTAGGTCACCACACACACGCTGATGTGGAGGAAATAAGGAAGAAGCACCAGCAGGTTGTAAGCTGGTGGGTTATTTAGAGGATTCAACTTTCTGGCTCACGTTTATCATCTGATGCGGCTCATAAGCAAAACATGTTTCATACTGACGGCTGCTGTAAAGTGGCACACTGACCTATAAAACTCCTCCGTCTGCCACCTCTCTCCTCACTGTCCCCACCCAACATTAAACATTCATGCAGCTTTCAAAGGAGCAACCGAAGGAAAAGCAACACACCGAGCTCTTCTTCAAACCTACATTTGTGTTGCACTTTCTATTATTCATGCAAAGTCACCATGTCAGACGTTGTACTTGTACAAGCCGCCCACACCCTTTGTTTTTAGTTCTTCCCACAAAATCATTTTTCAAGCCAAGCCAGCGAATCTCGCTCGTGTGCTTTTTGTTCCTCGCGTCCTTCTAAAGCTGCTCTTGGCCGGCTCGGATTGCACGCCTGTTTGTGTGAGATTGTGTCTCCACGCCATCCTTCGACAAAAGTTGGGTGCAGCTGACTTGCATTTAACGAGGCCTCGGTGAAGTCACAAAGTCAGAACATCAAGTACAGCGAGGGTTTGTTTACAAGAGCCTGCCTGTGTGCGTGATCTGAGGGCTGTTGTCATACACGCACACGCACACATACGGAGAGTTTAAGGAAAAAAAGCCTGCAGGAGCTGAAAGGAAGTCGTTTTCACAGCTGGACATGAGAAGGTGTTAAAGACCTGGAAGCAGAAGGGAGGCTGGATTTTGTAGCGAAATTAAATCTACCTCAAGTTGATGAAATGTGCAACATTTCTGTAATAGAGACGACTGAAAAGACGACTGAATCAACCGAATACAGTTGCTTTAAAATGGGGATTGCAATCGGTCCAAACAATTAATCCACAGCTACGTCGATTCGAGCAATAATGAAACCACTGACAAGTTAAGAAAACATTTGTAAGCTTGTAACGATCCAGTGTGCTGCTGGGAAACCTTGTTTATAACATCCATGTGGATGTTATTTTGAAGCCTTGATGATACTCTGTTGATGACATGCAGACGGAGAGCTGGATACCTGACGGTTCTAGTATATCCACCTGAGTGCATCACTCGGACCCGAGCGGGCGCCTTCCTGAGCATTGTCGCAGACCTTACCACCACATCAAGTTAAACATTAAACTTTAAACCTTAACATTAAACCTAAGGTGTCACCCTGACCTACTCGATACTCGGTGGAGCAGTTCTCTTTGTTTACAAGCATGCAGCTAGGTAAACATTACATCGAGCCGAGGGTCACACCGTTAATGGTACAGGCAATATTTATTCTGCACAACTGTGTAGAAGATAATAACTCTTACATACAAAAAAATAGCACTGCAGGTGAGGGAAACACTATGTCCCTTTATTTTTTCAATTTACTGTCTCCATCTGATTAAAACAAGTCTTAGAAGAAGAGCACGCAATGCAACTTTGTCCAAACTGGAGCTGTGTCCACATTCTTCCTTATAAAATATCTCACAATAGTTGCTACACAACCAAACACGATCCACCGAGTCTGGTTTAGATCAGCTGTTCTGCATTTTCTTAACATGTTATTTCAAGCAAATGAGCCAACATAGCAACAAGTGTTGGATCGTTAAACCTGCAGCAAGAATCGCCGAAACACACGTCGTCAGACTGAAGCGCTGCGAGTGCCTGACGGACACCATAAACACCCCCCGACCCCCCAAAAGGAGAGGTCACAAGCAGGAACATACCAGACTTCTTGGGAACTTTCCATTTCATGACCCTGACCTCTTGTACTGGACTGTTTGCATATCTTTGCTCCAAAAAAAGGGGGGGGGGCACATCCCTCACGAACCACAGGGAGCTGCACACACATCGACAGTACACTTAGTCTCCATTAAATAAAAACACCTTTTTTTAAACATGATGACGGGACGAGAGGCTGACCACTCATGTCTGGCAGCCCACGAGCTTCGGGCGGATCGGTCAGGGTGGGTCGAAGCAGCAGAGAACGCTATGTGATCTGGCAGGAGGCCATGTTTTCGTTTCATTCCAAAGCATTTTTGAAGAGGAAGAAACTCAGACCCTCCTCATGTTTTGACCCTCACAACTTGACCTCTGCGTCCCCTCTGCACTACACCGTTATGTAACCTCCGCCCGCCTCCCCGGAGGCTGCTGATGCTGTAAATATCACGGGAACACGCTGTGCAGACGATTTCAAGATACGCCGGTTTGGTTCTCTGCGCTGCCTCAAACACTTCCTTCCACGTCACAGTGCATGAGAAGAAAGTCTGAGATAAGGTCTCCGCTTTTTGCATAACTGCAGTCAAGCGTAATACGTCCCCGCCGTGACACACGTCACCACTGAAAGGTCACGGCAGCTGTCAAGTGGTTTATAGTAGAGACACCGAGCCACCGTTCACTATAAGTGTCTCTGACTGTTTACATGAATTGTAAACCAAAGTCTGGTGTTCACATGTCCAGCTGTTCAAACTCTTGGGTCTGCATAAACACTGGCTGCTTGATGTGTCAGTATCACGCAGCAAACTCCAAAAACTGCAGTTCTTCGACTGGCCACTTGAGGCTGAATCCAATCCTCATAGACTCCCAGTCTTAAAATGCCCAACTTAAGAAAATAAATAACAAACAAAAACAAATTTACATCCTGATATTAACTAAATGATAAATGGCAAAGACATGCCTGTCTGTAGCGTTACTTTCCCGTAGGAACGCTGCGTTACTGCGTTACTAAAACCGTGATTTTTTTTGCGAGAATGTCTCATGACAGTGACGTAAGCGAGTGCGACGTTCGTGACAACAGCTGTGTGCAGATCAACAATGGATCATATATCGAGTGCAGAGAGAGTATGAGCGTGCAGCGTTTAAAGCGTGGAAGTACTGACCTTACTTTGAGTTTGATTCCATAAAAAGTGACAAAAACATTAGTGTCCGTTGTGCGTGGGAAGAAAACTTCTTTTTACAGCGAAAAAACCCTAAACTTCCAAACAAGCACCGAGTAGCTACGACGTAATGGGAAACTCACAGAGAAACTCGCGGATTCTTCCACTGACCGCTGCACACCTGCACCAGGGTAAACCTCCGCCTACCCCACTCCTGCTTTACAGGTGAAAATAGAGCAACAGGACCGCTAGTCTTTGACTTTATTTATTTTCTGCTGTGTTTTACTTGCATCTATTTGAAAGAGTGAGTGTAAACACAAAAAATATTTTATTTTATGTGCTGGAATGTGCAGAAAATAGGTTTAAATGTTGAACTAATTTCAGGTGACCCACTGTGCTGTTCCACCCTCCTCCGAGAGGGGAGACGTTCAGAAAAACGAATATAATTAAATTTTTGCTTGATGCATAAAGTTAAAAGATTAAAACTAATAAAACAAGTTTTAAAAAGAGACTTTTCCATTTGATTACATTTTGTATGATGGATTATGTAGAAAAAGTAGAATTGGGCTGAAAGATCTATCGCTTTATCACCTGTTCAGGTTGTAAATCGTGTTTTTAAAAAGTAACTAAGTAATTAATTACTTTTGAAAATAAGTAATCAGTAAAGTAACTGGATTACTTTTTGGGGGAAGTAATCAGTAATTAGTTACTGATTACTTTTTTCAAGTAACTTGACCAACACTGCTGGTGAGCGATATTCTTTATTATTTTTATTAGGGTGTCACTTAATTAGCAGATGTCTTTGTCCACAATCCAACGTCTGACATCACCATGGTTACGTCTTAACATCTTTTTGGCAAAGAGAAATAAATAATCGGAATCGCAGCTTTTCCCAGAATTGTGATTCCGATGCAACAAATGTTGCGCTTCAAATGTCATCGTCCATATTTAATTTGCTCTCTTTCTGTGCGCCACAAGGCGTTCAGATGGGAGCTGAGCTACAGGTGAACCAGTTGGAAAGTTAAGATTACATTTAAATATTCAGAATAGACAATCTCCCGTAAACACGGCACCATCAAATGCGGGAACATCAAGGCCTCACCTTCTCTCTGCTGCTGTTGGCGGTGATTGATCTCTGCGTGGCTCCTCTCAGTGCTGTTCTGTAGTTATAGAAATTGCTGGAAGGATCCATCTGGTGCTGTGGAGAGACAAATGCAGAGTCAGTGTGAGCACGGGCCTCTGAAATGTGAGTGGATCTGATGGCCCAAAAAGCCGGCGACATGTGTTTTGGCTTAACACCAGCGGAAGTGCGAACTCTGCGCCTGGATAATACTAGTTGACTGTTGCTGAAGGAAACTCTGAAACTCGAACACATCATCAGTGAAAATTATATAAAATGTGGTTTTATTATTAGTTTTCACCATGATGACCAAGGATCCTCAAGTTTCAAATATTGTGACATAGGATGTAGTCACACGGGGGGGTGACGATGCCATTGAGTCTGTGACTTTGAACAAACTAAGCAGCAAATGAACTCAAACACAAAGTTTGGGATTCACCTAAAAGAAATCCTCACAGGGACAAAAGATAAAGATAAAAGGAAAGCATCAAGAAGGGTGCGACTGACAAAAGGAACAAGAGACCGCAGAAGAGGAACGACGTGGATGATCTCCAGCGAGACGTGAAGAAAACCTAAAGAACTCGAGTCTTTGAAACCCTTTCAGGTCTCGCAGAGCGTCCCACACTCACTCGTCAGATCTCCTATTTCAAAAGGGCCGACTGATGGCCCGTTGGGCTCACTGAACGTAGTCTTGCGGTATGCTGGGTTTTCTCACACACCTTGGGGAGGAAGGCAGGGTTGCGTGATTTGCACACCCAGTTACACCTTAACATCTGGTCCTCCCGGCTGCTGGGCTCCATTTATTTCCACCTGATCCCGACAGAATCACCAAATTTCCCCTTATTTTTCTTCCAGAATGTACCAAGAACAATCATAGGTGCTCATTTTTTGTTCTTGTCATGTTCTGACTTAAAACTGAACCTTCAGACTCAGATGTTCCAGGAAAATTCTGTTGCTTTACCATATAATCAAACTAAACTTGGGAAAGGCTATCATGTGCTTTGGTTTAACCCTTTAAGACCTACCATACAACCAAGTCCGCCAGAGCTTATATTATATTTTTACATGTTGTGGAGCCATTTTTGGGAGCATTTCAAGTTGCTATACATCAATACAACTGTTATAGCCCAGATTTTAATAATATGTCTGCATTAAGTGCATAGTAATTACATAAATTGCAAAAAAGTGCAATAAACTACAAAAAAAATTAAATCGTTTTTGTTTTTTTAACATATATTTCTAGTTAGAGAAATTTAAGAGGCTTATCCCTCAAAACTGTAAATACAAAAAAGTTGCACAAAATAGTTTCCCACCACAGGAAATTTATTTTGAGTGTCTTCATAGTTTTATTTTTGAAATACACCAATTTTTATATACTGCAGGAAAAACGAAAATAAATATCATAATGCAAATTTGCAAAAAAGCAGCATATGCATCAAAATAAACTATTTCCAGCAGTGCAATATGAGTCCTAAGCATCCCAGAAACGACACAGAAAGTCATAAAGTCAAAGATAACTTTTAAAAACACCAGTATAGGCTCATGAGGCCCTGATGGTAAAAAATATATATATATACATTTCCGCGAAAATGACGTCACTTCCTGTTTCGGGCAGGTCATGGCGGACATGCGATAGTTCGCGCTGACAGCTAATCCAATGTAGGAAGTGTTATGAACAGCTGATCGGATCGGCAAAGCGTGTTTCTGGAATATTATGTTTTTGTTGCTGCAAGTGCTTTTTATGCAGTTTTTGCAAAGCTATATGTGGAAGGAAACTGTGACCGAGGACAAGCTGATGGCATAAGATGTAAGTACAACTCCTCCGGTTTCATATGCAAAAAAAATTATTGTGCTAGCTCACGTGGTTGCAGAGCTACCGGGATTTAAAAGTAGTTACGCAAAACAGAGCGTGCTGCTCTGACCGGCTTTAAAGGGTTAAGAGAAAGGCTTCAACCAGCTCAGTTCTGAGAGTCTCTGTTTTTTCTACATTTATGAGCGATCTCAGTCATGGACAGCAAACCCTTTATTCTCCCACTCAGATCCACGCTTGCAAAAGCTTTCAGCATGACCCTGTTTTTCTCTCTTACCCAATAAATCACCGACAGCAGTAGCTCCCCCGCAAACCCACAACTAGATTTGTCACAAGTGTTTACCACAACACTGCCACTACGCGTGGGAAAAACTGAGTTGAATTATTAAAAGTGAGATTATAAAACACTCGTTTCCTGAGTAAATCTCTTTTATACAAACTCACCTCTAGAATATCAAACTTGGCTGTTTTGACTTTGCTCCAGGTCTTCTTCAGCCGTGACACCGGACTCATGTTCATCCCAGCTGCAACACAAACACAAAAACAAAGAGAGAGAGATCACACGCCCGTGCAAACACGATCGCATTAACACATGGCATTTTCCCCATTCAGCCAGACAGACGCACATCCCCCTCCACCCTTCCTCCCCTTCTCTTTCTTCACGTTGCTTCTTCTGGTGCAGCAGGAACAATAGAGTTAACACACGCCTTGTTTCCCCTCCCAGCACTCTGCTTCCCATATGGTAATCCTCTGTGTGCCCGGTGCAGGTTCAGGCAGCGAAGGGTCACCAACAGAGCAGAACAACGCCACAAAAACAGCCCTGGGGTCCTCTAAAGAACTCCGCTTCACAGACAGAAATATAAAACTCGAAAACCGCGACGCCTCGTGTTCTCCCTGAACTCACTTTGATTCCCAGCAGACAGTTTGGCTTTCACACAGCACCGACGGAAGCGAATGCAGGCCGAACACGGAGGCATGTGACGCTGTGTCAGGACGTGCGCTGCCTGGGAAACGGCTCCATCCACTCACAAAGAGACCAGTGTGAAGAAGGACAGGTGTTAGCTGTAGTGGTCCCTCTGGGACACGTACGCCCCCTATACGAGATGATTATTATACCGTTAATGTCTTCTTCTTTTCAGCGCAGTCACAATGTCGCCAGTGACGAGAAGACACACTGACAGTTGGGGGTTTTTGTTGTTTTTTTAATGAATTAAATGGTCACTTAACTCCAAGGCCGATTCCAGCCATGCAGTCATTTAGATAATAATGCCTTTCTTTTTCTTTTCTGATTCACTTTAGACAGGAGGGAAAACCAAATGTGGATATTTCAAGACCTGAAAAAATAAATGTGTTTGCTCACCGAGACACAGCTGATGGTAAATGATCTGTTTTGGGGGGTAATAACCCTTTAAAAGCATCACAAACACAGTGTCCCTGGAGACGAGGCTGGTGTAGAAGGATTTGCCTGTGGCTCTCTTCCTCGCCGTCTCAGGGGAGGACAGAGGACAGCTGGCACTCCGATATCCTCTCCTCCCTTTCTCCCTCCCCTGTGTGCTCACACTCTCTGGTCAGTGCTGACCATCTGCCCGGTTTATGCCCTCTCCCAGTCCCGAGTCCGCTCCCTGTTTGTATCGGACGCAAAGACTCTCCACCCGCCCTCAGGCCCACGCCGATGACCAGACACGCTCTCCTCTAAATCCTCCGAGACTCAGAGAGTCTTCTAACCTCTTAGGCCTCGGTGTTTTTCTCGTTTCTAACCTGGAATTAACCTGGTTACTTTTATCGAAACTAATCTTCTTTTTAGAGTCACGTTAACGCCTGCAGCTGTTTAGCACAACCCGGGTTTGCTCCACAATGGGCAGAATGAGGAGAGAAATTACATAGAAAAGGCGGAAATATCAATTTCTCTACTGAAAGTAACCTCAAAAGACCAGGATACAATGTGCTTATAGTTCAGCCATTGTGCAGAGTGAAGAATGGAAACCCCATCAGTGATACGCCTCGAGTTCAGCAACTATTGGCTTGATAATTCACACTCTTTGTCCTGCAATTTTATACCTTTTGGGCTATTTTTCAAAAGTGCAGACACTGGAAGCAGGGACAATAGGTTCATAAATGTGTTTTACAATGTGCAGACTTTGCAGTGAGTATATAAGAGTGCGTTTGATTCTGTAAGTACAAGCAGACGGAGCGGAAAGCCATGGGAAAAACCGTCTGAGTGACCAAAGAACAAATTCCATCAAGACAATTATCTGCATGAACTCCGCTCCATCTGCTGCCAAGTTTCACCCATAATATTAAACTGAAGAAAATTACGTAAGGTGGAAATGAACTGAGACAATGTCAGGAGAGGTTACTGCCACGGGGCGACTGCAGCGCAGCATGAACCAAACAAACAAACTGCAATTTATAGCACTAATCAAATTTATGATGATGCCCACAAGACAACAAGCTCTGTGCAGAGGCCTGCACAGGAGGAAGCGAGTGCAGAGCACACGTCTGAGTGAGGAAAGTGCAAAGCATCACCTTGTGGGAACAATCGCTTCAGGTTTTGTGCAGCGACGAAACAAAACTTTATCTCAGAGAGGAAAAAAAGAGAACTCCGACTCACATATGATGGCCATGAGGGAGTTGAAGTTGCCGATGTTGAAGCATTCCCGCGCCACGTCGATGAAGAACTCGATAACTCGGGCTCGGTGCTTCTTTTTCCCCGGCTGTTAACAGAATGGAGAACATTAAAAACTGCATTAAGCCTCAGCTTTATTTCCAACAAACACATTTACCAAACAGCGAAGTGCTGTTCTCCGAAAAGGTTGGAATCATTGTCGGGGACGATGGCTGGTAAAGTGCTGTGTACAAAGTAATAAGGTTTGCTTGTACAATTCAAGATCACAGATTGGAGTTTTTGTTTCTTACTTTCTTTTATTTGCATGAAAAGTGTTTATTTAGCCTTTCCCAGACACTGCAGCCTTGTTTAACCTTGTTTTAGGGAACTTCCTCTTTCAGCTGAACTTTTGGGACATCCATCTTTTATTTACAGCCTATGGTTCGGCCATATTTTAATGTATTACGCAAGAATCTAGTGGAAACTGAGCTGTGAACATTTCTTTGGGTACTTCATTCACTAAATGAATGAGGAGGACTAAGGGTGACAGAGCTTTTGCCACTGTGGCCCCTAGACTGTGGAACTCTCTCCCCCAAGCATTAAGAGCTGTGGACTCAGTCGCTGTTTTTAAAAAACAACTTTTTAAAACTGCTTTTGGTTAATTTTTTGCCTGTTTTATTTTCTCTTTTTAAATCTTTTTATGACTTGTAATCTTATGTGCAGCACTTTGTGATTCTGTCTTGAAAGGTGCTATATAAATAAAAAATTATTTATTTATTTAAACAATTATCTGAAAAATTAACCGTGCGATTTCATCCCTAATGAAGATAACAGTGGTTGTGTACCATCAACAATCCGCCTTCATTAGCAGTGAAGTTTACTGCTTGGCTTGCTGTTTGTTACCTACCATGCAGATCTCTGTAGCCACCAGATAACTGAGTCTGTTGAACCAGTCGACGTAAGCCTCCAGGTTGCTGGCCTTTTTGTGATCGCTGAAGCAATTCTGCAGAAAAAAAACACCAAAGAAAACCTTCAGTTAGAACTGAAGTTAAAAGCAAAGCCAGTCGACGTCAATCGATTCAACAAATTTAAAATAAATAAATAAATGAGTGGACCTGTGCAGCCAATAATACTCAGCTTCCCCCTGCTTTTCATCTATAAGCACAATAGCGGTCAATGTTATTCACATTATGCATGCTGGCTCTTTGTGTGGATTCCTCTTGATGTAATTCCACACATTCCTCGAGCCTTACGCCACTCGCGCCCATGCCGAGTTCCCGCCACTGAGCATGTCGCTTTTTATGCACACAGGCCGAGTTGTCCCCGTGTTTTCAAGTGGCTCGTTGGGGGTACGAGGCGAGCTAGCCTAAAAGAACAAAGGCAGCCTTAACCCCCATCACCCTGGCTTCCAAAAAACTGGCCCGTTGCCTAGCAGCCAAACGCCAGAAAAGAGACCACACCGCCCCAAAACACACACACACACACCTTACCAATGCAAACCCTTGGCAGTAGTGGTTGCTAGGAGATGGGGTGCATGCATGCCCATCTAATCCAGACACTGGGATGGTTTGAGGAAATTGTGGTGTGATTGAGTGTGAGGGGAGCGGATATGTGGTCTGCAAATAACCTGCCCTCACTTTGACCCATGCAGCAGGCAGTTACTGCGCTGTGTAAACTTAACATCCTTCTGCAAGAGAAACTAGGCCATCGGAGACAAATCAAGTCTACACCAGATTTTAGCCAGAAAAATCTTATCTGCTGATGTATTCTAAAGCATGCAGTCATTACCTTATCATTATCCAGAGGGTCCTTGTGGACGAAAGCCTGGACGAATTCTTCAGGTCCGATGTAGCTCAGTCTTTCCTGAAAAGGGAGGAAAAAAATCTCTGAGAATCGACGAACAGTTCGCATCACAGCAGGACCGTAAAAGGTTTAGTCACCAGATGGTTTCCCTACTTGTTTAAGTTAGTTTGGGATTATCAGCATCATTAAAGCCAACATTTTATCTCCCTTTTTAGGTCAGATACAGGAGGACCTCGGTCACCACACTGATTTATCAGTCCATCACAGAGATCTGGTCCTGCTCTGACACACGTCGCCCTCTCTGACATCGATCTGGCTTCTCTTTGACTTCTGCGTGTGTCTCAGTGGTTCGGTTTCAGACACATTTAGCGCTTACTTCAAAATAAATGACATTTAAACAGATTTTTAAGAACTGCTTCTCTTACCAGCTCTATGTGTGTGAGCTGCTGGGCGACGGTAAAGGGGTCATTGCAGATAGACAGCAGGTCTCTCTGTATGGCTGCCTGAGGCTTCGCTTTTAGAACCGTGAGCCTCTCGGCCGCAGTGGCGTTGATTTTGCCCAGCGCCTCCTCGTACTGGCTGAGCACCGTCAACCTCCTGATGAGGCCCTGGCTCATCTGGCTGACTGCCTTCCTGTAAATCTGCGAGGAGAAAGAAGGAAATCTGTTTGCTGGAACTCAGTTTTGCAACTTTAGCTTTACTAGCATCTTCAGAAACAGTACTGGGTATCATATGAAGTTTGTTCCAGGGTGGTGCGGGTGGTGAAAGATGCAAGTTCACAGTCCAGAGCCACAGAACAGCCATCAAAGTGTAAATTGTAGAAAAATTAGCCTTTTATCATTTACTAAAATATCAGTAACAATGTTACACAAAATTCTTCCTGCCAGGTTTATTAATAATTCTCATCAGCTCACGGGGAACAGGGCAGGGGACTCTTGGCTTACTGGCTGAGAGGTCATCTTATTTTGAAACTTTCCTGTGACTCAAACAGGCCACGATTAGATAACAGTTTCCTCTCTGCTCCACTTTAGCATAGAAGTTGTATAAGACGGCCGGTCGAGGGAAAGAGAACATGTGTATCTGATTTTGTGTATGATGAGAAGGCTGGATGATCCCAAGCACCCCTTCACGGCCACATCTCTCCTCTCTGAACTTTCTGCCAATTCAGCCTCCAGAATCTGGGATCTACAACAAGGAGTTCGACAGGGGTGGGAAAGAACACCCAAGCTTTATAATGGATGTGGAGGGCTGGATGTCTAAACAGCAATCAAGTATGACGAGTCCGTGCTGCACTCACACATTGGGGATAAAAACGAGCGGGCTTTCATCGCTCTGCTGGAAACAGTCAAGGCGGGATCTTTTTCTGAAATTCACTTCCCAGGGCGCGACTAATGCATCTGTCTGTGGGTGATGTGGCTGTGATAGGTGCAATGACACATGAAGAGACACATTCACGTGTCAGCCAATCAGCTGTGGCTCTGTGGACACTGCAGTTTTTGGCGAGGGGTGATTGCCAGAATGAAAAATGAAACTGCAGAGAGAAAAATCAGGTTTTTACGAGTGCTGTGCTGCAGATTCTCAACAAACAAACAGTGAAAAATGTCAAAATCTGATTTTTGATACTTGCCAATTATTTTTAGATTTCTGCTTACAGTTTGAAGACATTAATTAGCTCCAAACTTTAAAAAAAAAAGATTTGTCTGAACAGGAAAAGAAAGAATTTGTTGCAAAACAAACATTAAGATTCATTAGTTGCACACTTACACTCAGTCCTCTCACACACTGCAATAAACCCGGCTGATAAACACTGTATTAACTCTGCTAATGCTCGACCGCGCTGCTGCACAGTTGGACAACAGCGAGACATGCCACCAGTGAAAATCCACTTCAAAGTGAACCATCTGCCGTAGCTTCTGTCCCCACCACAAACAGAGGACAGGCCAGGGTCGGGTAAATATAGTCTCGAATCTCGGAGACAACGGCATGCGTCGCATTTCTGAGCAGAGGAAGTCACATTTGCTCACCCCAACTTTTGGCGTTACGACCGAGTGAGCCTAGCGGTGGCACGCGATTCCCGTCACCGTCAACACTGGCAGCGGTCCTGAGGTGGCAGACGACTGCTCAGTGCAAGTCGACACTTCTGAGCACATGGCTGCGTTATGCCATCATATCGCTAGAGGTCCTGTTATTCTTGGCTGACTGGTGTCATTTCCTGTGGAGCGCCACCTGACCCAAAGCAAAGGCCCGACTGTTTTTAGACGTTCATTCAACCAGAACTAATGAGCAGAGTAAAAGGTGTACTGGGCCGGATTGTTTTAAACTACAAACACGCGCGTGGTGCCAAGTCACGATGCGGCAGAAGTAGCTCTCAGCCAACTGAACGAGACCTCCCTGGAGTTCAGCATTAATCTGTGAAGTCGGCATAATCTGTGTGCGAGTGAATCGAGTTTAACACAAGTGAGACGCTTCATGGTTTCACGTCTTTAATGTTAGAACTTGAATTTAGTCTTTTATAAAACCAGTTTTTAAAGGTGTGCTTGCATTATTTCTGGTGTCTTATTTGTTAATGTTGAACATAGATGAAAACTGATTCTCCCCATTCAGGAGAAACTGATACTGATACATTGTTGCCTTTGAGTTCCTTTGTTCCTTTGATACAATGCACAGTTTAGAGGTGAGAGTGAATTACAATATGATACCATGCAATAACCAGAATCAGATTTTCACTGTGCAATGGTTGCGGCCAATGAAGATATCGGTCCCATTGTCTGTTTAAGCTTCTTATGCAAAGATTCTTGCAGTACCAACTTTACAATGGTGCAAAGCACACCTGCCTCCATCTGAATATTCAGTTTCTCCAGGTATGTCAGGCACCTCGTGTGTCTAATAGGGGTGGGGGAAAAATGGATACTGTGTAGTATGGTGATATTTTGTTTGCTAATAATGTATCGATACAGGGACAGCAGAAATCGATATTTTGTTACAAAAAAAGTGACTTCAGAGCATGTTGATCCTTTTTCTGAGCAAGAATCCTGACATTCCTTCACTGTCCAAATGTGTTTAACTTTTTTTATGGCAGCAATAAACATGACAGTTTACTTATTTTAATTTAAGACATGTTTTATTTTAATTAAGTTTAAAACTTTTTTATTTAATGTAAAATTATATTTTGTTTTAATTTACTTTCAAATTCTTCAATTGCTGAAGGGGCTGCATAGTTTTCATAAACTGCATAGTTCAGAATAGCTATAATTGTACCAGATGGTTGATTCAGTTAAGTTGGACTAGACTGTAATACAAACCGTTCAGTTTGTCAACAATAAAACTGAAATGAGAGAAAGACTGAGTGTGAGACTTTGATATTAGAGAAAATGAATATTGATAAAGTTTACCTTTATGTACAGAATCTGAATATTGCAAAATATTTTTTTTAAAATTGCAATAATTTCGTATCGTGCGTTAAGTATTGTGATAATATCGTATCGTGGGATGTATGGTGATTCCCAGCTCTAGTGTCTAAATCCTGTGAGAGCTACTAAAAATCGATCAAAATTACCATAAAAACGTAGCATGCAAAATAAAAACTGCACATTTTCAGGTCGAGAACTGTGCACCAGTAAGCGAGTTCAGATCGTTTTTTCCTCAGCTGCAGCTTCCCTGTATATCCAACCACGTCCATAATGACAGTCTTACTACAGAGATCAAGGTCTGGGAATGTTCAGCGTGTGGTCTGGACATAAGTCTGACCAGATGTTCAGGACATCTATTCTGGACTCTCTTCCCAGAGCTCTGTGGTCGACTCGCCAAAGAGCCAGCATCCAGCTCTAAACTTCAGACGTGCTTATGCTAAAGCATTTATGTTTTGAATTTCAAACCTGATTTGCAGCCTTCATGTTTAGTTTTGTTTCACACTTTCTCCAAATCAGATCTATTCAAAGCCCCATCCCGAGAAGCGCTTCCCACAATTTAAACAGCGTATTTCCTGGAAATGTCCTGCGGTGTTCACACTACCAAAAATAAGGTGTCATCCTTTCTCACCACGGGGGGAATATCTATGGACACATGAATAAACAACTGTTCAACTCGACTCCTTTCCCCTAACATTTATTTGTGGCAGCGTGTGCACCCGGGGCATCAAAGCTTCCCTGAGAACGACTCATTCAGAGGACTGTTGTTGGTCAGGCTTTGCACACCACGAGTGCACATGCTTACATGACATTTGAGTTTATCTTCATGATATTCGGATACTATTGCTTTGTCAGTACAGTAAACCCGACCCATCTTTCTCAACGAAATTATTAAGTCAACAAGTTCATTCCTAGTTGATAACATCTCATAACTACATTTCCCGCAAGGTCTAAGGACACACAGGCAGGTACTGGATATGCAGGGGAACTCCTGGAAAGATTATTTAAAAATAGACTTGTTTGGAAAAGAAATTGAAAGTAAAGTGTGCATTATTGCGTAATTCACCCACAGCGTGCCAATGGTTTCTCTTTATCTAGTTCAAATCTATTTGTCAGTAGAGATAATGTTTAATTTTGGTCTTAACTGACTAGCAGCAAATAGTACCTCTCTCTTTTTTCCCCGTTAAATATGCCAACCATGGTGTTATCTCAGGTAAAAGTTCCTGGGAATCTTCACCTTATGTCTGTTTCCCCCGAAGCCAGAATCAATTTCAACTATCAAAAATATCCACAGAGGTTTGGTGTTAACGCCAGCTGCAGCCAATCTAGTGTGAAATCAAAAGGTGTTTGCATGACCGTCAAAACAGCGTGTGTGTGTTTATGAGAATGTCTAAGTTTCCATGGGGGTGGGTGGGGGATCTGGAAAGCTGTAAATGTGTCCAAGTGTCATGTGAGGTTGAATTGATTTCTAGATAAAGTCGGGATCAATACTTGTCCTCGCACCATCGGCGAGTCCTGTGGAGCCTGATTAAAAAAGTGGGGGTGCGTGTTTTTCTTGTCTCGAGTGCTAAAGAGGGGGCGGTGGAGGGTGGGGGGGGGGGGGGGGGGGGGGGGGTTTATCTTCTTCATCGCTATCTGGTCCTGACAAGCTGCTGCTGCAACAACTAAAACATCCAAAAATACACACACTTAGTTTGTGTGTGCCACTTTCCCGAGCAAAAGGATGACTCAACCAATCAGCACGTGCACTGGAAGAAGCCGGTCTGATGAGGACTAATATCATTAATTGTTCAGACCAAAGACAATTTAACTGGGAACATGAGACGGTGACATGGAAGGATAGGAGCACGAGTAAACTTGATTCTAGCAGAAAAAGACGAATCATCATGAGGGAAACATCTTTCAGTGGATCCCTGCATGAAACAAACTGTCCCACAGGAAAAATGATCTACATTAGCATAGCTCTGCAGTTTTGCCAAGTGCAAGCACTCATATTTGAGAGATATATTAACCTGTCGTGGTTCACATGGGGGGCTTTCACCTCTAAATTTCCATTTTGCTTCCTGCTAGCACTTTAGCTTATGCTAGCACTTCCTTTCATAGCATACACAGCACGAGTCACTGCTTGTGAAAACAACGTTTCTATATCTAAATGTGTAAAGTCGGAGGGTCAGCACGTACCCCAAAGATAACAGAGGGCACGGGACAAAAAACTGTTCAAGCTTAGTAAAAACACGGTGCAGCGAGGCTAAAGGCGCGCTGAGCCGCTGACATTCAGCTCTGCTGCAGAGGAACAATCCAAACGCTGCCTAAGAAGGAGCACTGCAGGGATGACAAAAACCCACCTAGGCCATAAACAATGGGGCTTTTCTCTCAACCGATCCGGGCTCAAAAGTGCTTTGTTGCCAGAGATACCCCCCCACTCCACCTCCCTCCGCTGCTATCTGCAAAAAATCTGCCTGCGCCTGTAGCTTTACTGCACGTGCAGTCTGCTAAACAGCACTATTGGTGATAACACCTAAAACTAAACGTATTATCTAATCAGCAGGTCATTTGCTACTTGACTAATCTAGAAAATCGCTGCGTGTCATGGTGAGTGGAAATGAAGAAAGACAGAAGGGACTGACCTCGTCTCCGCTGGCAAGCCGGTGGGTCAGCTCTTTCAGGCTCCGCATCATCCTCTCATCCCTAAAGTCATACGGGAAGGTTTCTGTCCACTCTGTCAGCAGCTGGAGGATTTTGGGAGCAATCTTCCTGACTCTCATCTGAAAATGCGATTTTTGAGTCCTGTTAGAACTCAATATTTCACTTTTAATGCCATTATTTGAAACTGAACATCGCAGTGATGGTGTTTTTTTTAAATAGAAGTTCCCCCCAGCATACCTTATCAGCTTGGGGATCGCCAAGCCGCTGCTGCTCCGTGCACAGGTGACACACTTTGGACATCAGTTCGTAAGGATGGATGAAGAGGCGAGAACTGAGCAGGAAGGTGAAGATGTATGTCCTCTGTTGAGATAAAAGACACATTTAGTAAATAACACAAATTATGATTTGATTCTTAAAGCTTGAATTAAAAATATATCTTTAGCATTTGAAAGCGTCACAATGCAACACTCACATCTGGATAATAGTCCACAGTTGGGACCAAGTGGTGAATGAGGGCCTCCAGAGACCCGGACACCAGGTTGTTGTCATTATAATAGAGGCCGGGGTAGCCTTCCTCCTTGGTCTGGTACAGGTTCTTGTTATAGCTGCCAGTGTTCAGCTGCCCCGTGAATGGTGGTGTCTGAGGCATCGTGTCCTGTGCAAACAAAGAGGACAAACACAGGAAGAGTGAGACGGTGCTTTTTAGATATTTAACCACGAATGCTGATGCAGGTCCAGACGGATCCGAAATAGCTCCCAGACTCTGGACTTTTTAAGGTTTCTGGTTTGTGGTTTGAGTTTATTTGGACGTACAAATGGACGACTGAGAGAAAAGAAGAAAAAAAAGAGCTGAAAAACAAAATTAGGGTTGGACAGGACACGAGGATGATGGAGTCTTATGAGTCATTTGGATCACAAGATAACAGGAACACACAGCTGGCAGACAGTTTGTTCAGTTTTGACCCCGCTAAGCTTTACAGGAAGCTGAACTCTTAACCCTCACAGGATTAGGCCTTTGTTCTATGTGACCGCAACATTACTATGCAGATAATGTGCATCACCTCCAGTCCAGTAAGCAGCAACATCTAAGCCGGCGCTAACGACTGAAAACAAACGAGGGTTTAAGCTTTCATGAGATAATTACAAAATATTAGTAATTCAAAAGGTCTTCTGACTCAACTCCTAAGCGGGTGGTATTAAAGGAAGCTCTGCATCTGTGCTGCAAGAGAAATAAAACGGAAAACACACTTAAAAACATGTAAGAGCTCGTGAGAGTCCTCACACCGGAGAATCCAGCACATTGTATGATCACATTGTCAGTTAACTTCCAACCCTGCCATGTGAATGTGCGTGACTAAAAGCAAGAAGGAGACTGTGTGTTTGTGTGTGTTGAAGAGGGCAGAATAGATCATTATGCAGGGCGATACGATACAGAGAGGGGCACACGTGTTCTCTGGAGCAAAGGCAGCGAGAGGTTAGGTGTCAAATCTGCCTTTTCAAAGCTGAAGGAGAAACAAAACTGCCCCAAACTGGAGTCATATCAACCGATTCCCATAAACACTGGACTGAATTATACTTTGCATTACTTTCTTAATGTGTTTTGACATTTTACATTCCAAAACTTTGGTGCTTTGCATGAAAAAGGAGAGCATTAAGCACTGCTGCCAGCAGTAATTTGCAGTTCACTTACAGAATAACAGTTCAGTTAAACACCTCATGACTTCCTCCGTGGAAAACTCTCCAGGTGCACGCAGGTCAGCAGCAGCACAGACATGTCAGAGGGAGAGGTGAGAAATTCTGCAGCGTACCTGCGACTGCTACAGCAACAAGTCTCGGTTTGTTGATCTAGCAGCCCGTTTAACGCTCTCGAGGCAGGCGTTGCAGATTTGCAACAGTTAAAAGCTTTTACTCAGAAGTACCACTGCAGGTATTTGTTGTGCATTAGCAACAAAAACTTAATTTGAGCCTGAGAGGGTTAAAGAACCAAGGATGATTTAAAAACTCCTCAGTCTCGCATTTGAAATTCAAGTCAGCTTCCACAAAGAGAACAAAACCCTCACGTACACGTTCCTCTGCAGTTTACCAGCCTCCTGACCTCTGAACCCGGCTCCGTCCCATGCCAGGCAGACTTACGGCTGAGGAAACACAATGAGTCTTTTCACACTTGTGTGGGTGGCGAGGTGGAGGTTGGAGGGGGGGGGGGGTTAGTGCAAGGTCCAACAACCCCGCCTCCGTATACCTTCACACCCCTGCCGCCTTGACAATATGCTGCAGGAAGCCTTCGAGGCTGACGCAGTGCAGCGCTGGCAGGGAAGGAGATGCCAGGAGGTATAAATTGCACCTGCCCCACACGCTGACACAAACAGTTCGAGTGAGTTTAAGGTTTTGTTGGCCTGTGGCGGCAACCTGATTTACAGGCTGTCTTAGAAAAAGGGAAAACATCAGCTGATCAAACCAAGTGGTGAAAAAATCACAAGACAGTCCTGTTTGCTCTGACAGATACCAAAACATTCGATTTATTCATGAGCACACACGAAGCTCCCGCCCAGCCGAGTCTGCCTCTTTCACACACGCCCCTCCACAATGCACGTGTGCACACACCCACCACAGCCATCATTCAGCCAGACAACCGTGGCCATTTCCATGAGAATGGTGCGTGTGTGGAGTCGCGGCCCGAGCATCTGCCGCACCATGTGGCTTCCCCACGAGAGAGGGACATCACGAGTGTGATGGAGGGAGAAAAAGGGCTATCCTCACTCAGCTCTGGGATCTTCAAATAGTCCGCTGAGGTTTTCTACTGAGCCAAAGCGCTCGTTCTCGAGCAGCAACGCAGCACGGGCGCAGTTGCAGTTTCTCAGAGATGTCGCAGATGCCGAGTGTCCGCAAAGCAGCCGCGAATGCTCCGCTGGGGTTAAGCTGAAGGGCGCATCAACAGCAGCAGGTGATCTAGTGCTGAGAACACGAGTCTTTCACTTTTCCCAGCTGGGATCTGAACAGCCAACGCCCTGATCTCAAGTGTGCTCTCCTAACCGCTGAGGTTAGAGACGTCTGCTGCACAGAGAAAAAAGGGAGCATCATCTTTGTAGATTAACTTTACAGATTCAAATGTGCAGGGAAAAATGAGGCGATATCTGCCAGTGTCTGACGACCAGAGTTTTGGGATTTGATTTGAATTAATTTACAGAGGCCCTGTTTTCAGAAGACAGTCTGGGTTTAATAGTGAGCTATAACACTGCAACAAGTTGTTCTGAGCTCCAGGACTTTTACATCACTCGCCCTCTCTGATGTCTCTGAGCACAATTTGGATTAATCTCATGCTGCCAGGGACAGGTGGGGTTCTTTGAAGATAAAGGTGGTCTCTTATACAAAGAAAGAAGAAAAAAAACATGGATCGAGGACACGGTGAGATCAGAGTCCTTCTCCTTAATCTCTCGGTCTCATACCAGAGCAGGATTTGTGCCTAGCAGCAAATACAGGAGTGTTTGAAATCTTATTTTGGAACCTTCTTCCGATTTTTCCAGTCTGGAGATCTCGCTTGTTCTTAAAAGACGTTTTAGCAGCATTACAACGACCTTTTCACTCAGATTAGAGCCACTTTCAATCAACTGCAATATAATAACCCCGCCCACACACACACCAGCTGTCGCCTTCACCAGAATCCTAAAAAAAAGCATATGATGTTTGCAAGCTCTGACAGCTGAGGCAGAGAGATCTACGTGTCTTCCAGGTGTCACGTGCAGTCGCAGTAGTAGTAGTAGCAGGAGTGGTGGTAGCAGGCTGAGGGGGACCACATGTCGAGTCCTCAGGCTCTGACAAAAACAAACTCTTAGCACGTTGCTGTTGGTTTATCCTGGCCACCGGCCGGGGCGGCAGCTGAAGATAAACAAGCAAAATGCCACAATTCGCCTCCGTGAGAGGGGCTGGGGGTTGTTTAGGTTGGATGGGTGGTTTTAATTAGAGCCTGACTGGTTGTTTGTGTGCAAAGCCATCTGCCTCCATGTGTAAAAGAAGTCTGGTTTGGGCTTAAAGTGGATTTAAAAACTGAAGTTTGGTTTTTTCTAATCATTCAACAGTTAAAAGATGGTTGAAGAGAGAGAACGAGCACACCCACAGACTTTGAGCCGTGCCAATCTTTGTCTTTTTAAACACATCAGAGTAAAGATGATGACTTGACAGAGCGTCTAAGACGACAGGCCGGTTATAGCGCAGACTCAGCACTGCCCTGTGATAACCTGCTGCTCCTGCAACATTTCTCCAAACTGAAAGAAGTGACCAAAAATGAAACTTAAGGACTTTTATAATATATTGTTAATGTGCAGGAGGCCATGACTCACTGAAAGGTTAACAAAATGTTATTTTTCTCTCTTCCTTTTGCCACGTGGGGACATTTGAAGCACAGAGGGTCAGCATTTAAAAAGCCTCCCCGGGCAAATGTCACATAAGAAGCAAAACTCCAGCATTCGTGTGAGATTACCTTCAGGCTGCAGACCCAACGATGACGCGGGCTTGCAGGTAATTTTGTCGCCAAAACGCACGGGTGGGGCTGCTCCCCGGAGGGAGAATGATGCAGTCTGCTCTCTCAAAACACAGGCTATCAAAGAAGCGACGGGGGCTCTTCCCACCCTACCCATGCTTTTAATGACCGCTCGTGATGAGAGTCCATCAGCAGTGCAGAGGTCGTACAGGAAAAAAGCCTCCGCACTTCACTCCCATAGTTCTTAAGCTGAACTCAAGAAAACAGACGTGTTCCCCGTTTAGGCACCCCGGTGTGCTCTACCTGAGAAATCTCTCAGGAGTCAGACAGTCCACACGACTATTTAGAAGTACACAGGTCGTGCAATAAAGCAGTGAGATCAGTCGTTACCTTTAAATGTGCAACAGCAATGAGGCGGAAAAGTGGGACCCACATAAATGAAATACTGAAGAGTATTTCCCCAGTTTTTAAGAAAAACAGGCACAAAGTACAACAGCATGGCAGTGAAGGGAACGCAATGCAGGCACCAAGACACTTTAAGGCAGTAAATCAACAGCCCCCACCTCCCCCCACTGTGTAAACACTGAAAGGCATGAGGAATCTCACTCATCCATGGCTCGAGGAAATGAGGGTGAGAGATAGCTGCAGAGTGGCTGGGCACGGGAGAGTGGAGTGGAATAGTGGAAGTTATCTAAATAAGGCCGGCTCATTGGTTGTGTTGTTTGAAGCCAGAGTGTGGTCAACAGTACTTCAAATTCAAGTAAGTTCAGGAATTTGAAGCCAAGTGTTCCAGACCACTGGAATGAAAAGGTAGGACCAAAACAAACCAGATACGGCTGTGATGTGGAAACATTATCTCAGAAATAAGGAGACGAGGTTTGAGAGACTCCAAGAACTCTGGGTAATTTCATGGTATTGGTCTTAGCTTGTCAATGTGACTTCCATGCCATTTTTGCTCTTGGAGGTTAGCAAAAACAGCCATAACTGCTGTGGTTAACATGTAATAGCAGCCATTAAAAAAGCGCCTTGACCCTGATATTCCTGCTGGCTGAGCTAAAGTTGTATGAACTATTATAACTGCAAACGCGTCCTATCAGAGGGTGAGCCACACTCCTCCATCTACCCAGCAGCAGTACATCAACATATAACGTGCAGCCACTAACAGCTATGTCACCTCTCTTGAGTATTTTCACACCAGTGTTGAGTGCTGGGATATAAGCTGAGAGGGAGACGTTTGCAGCTGTTGCTCTGAGTGGTAAAAATCACAGGTTCCATATAGGACTCTGTCACCTGGTCTTATCGGTCGTGAATCCTTCCACCGCTGCAGACACCAACACTTCCTACACGGAGGGAAGCCCCTGACAGCAGAAACAAACAGAGCCCCCACAGCTGCTACTTCTGAATTTTACTCCAAATCTTTAGGATCTGATGTTAAAGTCGTCAGCAGCAGCTCCACGGCAGGGCTGTCTGCTCTCGATGAGAGAGCGAACAGTGATTTCTGTGTACTGGTCTGGTCTGCAAGTACTGAGATCATCTTTTGGTTGGTTGGTCTGATCATCAGGATCAGGACCTGCTTCACATTTAAACATTGTTCAAACAGTAGTTTCATGTTTTCTGTCACACTTCAACCTGTTGAGCCTGTTGAGCCATTACACCCATCACATAACTGTAGCAAAGACTGTGATAAGATGAAATATTCCATCATATATTTTGTTGAATTTTAGCTCCTTACTTATTGATCTTTGAACTTATAAAACTAGAGGCGACCCAGGATTAGGAAGCAGTCTGTAACCACAGCCTAGGTGAAGCTATGAACACAGCTTGCTGAGGTACATGTGATTACATTTACCTTTTAATGGCCACTTGTGTGAAATGCAGCCCTCCTGCCGCCTCAGCACCCTTATTTCACGAGAGGAAACTTCCCATTTCGCCCCAGTGCATCTGTTTTTCTGCTTCACATCAAGCAAATCCCACCACAACCCCAGGGATTCCAGAGTACAGTAGCAAACATGTAATCCGCAGTAACAATAACTCATTCAAGGG
Source organism: Neolamprologus brichardi (assembly GCF_056152115.1). NCBI lineage: Eukaryota > Metazoa > Chordata > Actinopteri > Cichliformes > Cichlidae > Neolamprologus > Neolamprologus brichardi. The sequence goes on from NC_142115.1 coordinate 35,455,875, forward strand.
CTTCCAGGAGGCAGCCTCACATTTTTAGACGACCTGCGTCCTGCCAAATAACCAATAAACGGATTTACCTTGTCAGCACATTAAGGAAACTCCAACTCATGCTCCTAATACAAAGCAGTGGCACGAAAAACCAAGCGCAGCAGGCCAGGGTGACCCAGGAGAGATGCGGGATTAACTTCACTGATCCCTCACCGTCTCGCAAAGGAGAGGCAGGGAGCGAGGAATCCTCTTAGCCAGAAGGTAGTGGGGGTTAAAAATAGCCCGCCACTGACACCGATTTCAGAAATCCAATTTTTGGGGCAGGTCTTTGGGTCAATTAGGCAAAATTAAAAATCCAGAAATAGCTCTTTAGTAAAGCCTGTCAATTTGGGTGTTACTGCCCACGGTTGTTTTTGTAATAGTAGGATAAAGTCAATATAGGCGCACTAATATTGGGGGGAAAGGTGCTAAAGGTACACAACAAAACCAAAGTGCAATGTTGATATTCACAGATCATTTAGGAAAAGAGTCGCAACGCATCAAGTCATTCAGATTCACGTTTGGCTGGAAAGTGCGCTCTTTCACCACCTGCGCGCATTTTGGACACGTCGGGTCTGCAGAATAACATTCAACAACCAAAAAACTGTCCGGCTGTAAACACGCACAACTCACCTCAACAAGCCGTAATCCAGGGACAAACTCTTTGGTATCTCTCCTCTGAAAATAAGCGAAAACAACCTGTGATCAGCCGATACTTTCTCCTTTCACATGCGCGCAGAGCAGGCGGTCAATCCCAGCAGTCGCTCCTGGCTGCGGACACTCAGTGCACCATTATTCAGGTGCAAACGCGAAAGAGAACAAAAAATGTGTATTCCCGCTTTCACGGAGCCAACGGGATCAAGTCAGCTCCAAGAAGAAGTCGTCTAAATGAAGCAGCGCTGACTCTGACTCTCCTCTGCAGCATTCACTCGGGTCTGAGCTCCGGAGCCGCGAGAAGCCTCAAGACCTCACAGCGAGGGAGAGGCGGCAGCCAATCAGAGAAGAGAAGCGCCCCCTCCCTGCCTGCCTCCCTGCCTGCTCTCATCTCTTGTTTTCAATTTCATTTCTCTTTCCCTTTCTCATTTTAGCTTTGCTGTATTTACAGAAATTTCCGATGAAGCCATTCCCTTTCAAAGGAAACTCCGGATAATATGGACTGTGCTTCTAGAAACGGGAGCATGTTTAAACAGAGATGAGTAAAGATTTCAACCAAGAAGTTCACGCATCAATAAAAAACTAAACAATTAAAAACAACATTAGATAAATTTTATATGCAGGGCTTATGGTGTAATTCTGAAAGTGATTCGCGTTTTGGTTGTTTTTATTGAATCCACGAGCTCACTGATTTTATGAAATGAGTAATACAAGCAATTTTTTGTATTAAATTTGCTTCCGCTTTGAGCTGCAGCTGTAACTTTAGCACACTAATGATGACAGCTCTAGCATACTCATGTTTAGAAATTGTAATGGTTACCATGAAGACAATAAACATGGTAAAGACACCAAAGAAGTCCCAGTCTGTCCACCCAGTTACACATCTGGTGCCTAAACATACACATCTAAACATCTGCTAACTTCAGTTGTTTTTCCTAGATAGATGGTGTTTAGTGTTTATCGTGGGTTTTCAAGGGTTTTGATTTTAGTAAAGAAAAAAAATACTACAAGCAAATTTACAGCTTTCAATTTCAGGTATGAACCCAGCAGCAGCAGGACAATCACAATGCTAACATTTTATTAGCAAAAGCTGCTTCCCTTTCAAAATAATGAAAGAATGTAGTGTTATAACGCAGAACATATCATTGATATTGTATTTGCAAAAACTTCTTTTTAAAAATTATTTTTTGTTTTTATAGAGTTTTTATATAGAGAAAAGTTGGTGAACATCACCACCAATAAACCACTAAACCACTAAAGGGAACTGACTTACTTTGACTTACTTGGCTCTGGTGAACATGAATTTATAGCTTTAATCAGCAAAGCCCATTCTTAGTTAGACCTTTAAAAAACACAAGTAAAATACAGTAAAAAGAAAAAAAGAAAAGATTAATACAATAAATAAGTGGCCAAACAGAAAACTTAAAAAACAAGAAACATTTTATTTAGAACCGGTGTAAATAATTGTATCTATTCAGCTCCAGTGTTATGTTCAGTCACCAAATTTTGTTCAAGTACTAAATAGAGTCTTTGAGACTTTGATAAATCGCCACACAGCAGCGTTCACCGTGTTTACTCTCATAGTTTAACTGTTAGCATGGTAACAAATCGTCATAGAGGAGGAACAAAGTCATTAACATTTATAGTAGAGAGTGAGAAACATCCAGGAGGTTAAATAATCAGAAAGATTCAGTGTGTGGGGGCCACACACTGATTATTGCTAAAAAATGTTCATAACACTCCATCGAATGCTGACGTCAGACTGCTTGAAATTTTCTGGATGATAATTTGGCCACTGGGTCAAACTGGGAACTCTGGTATGCTTGACATAATCTTTTCTAATCCACTATTAAAGAATGAAAGCCCATATTTTGGATCCGATCCTTATTTTGCGTTGTTTTTGTGCAGTTATCACACCTGTAGTCTCAACACAGTGAACCCAGCATGATAATTGAGTCCATCTACTGTCAAACCCACCAACTCAAACTGCAATCCCTAGTTTCAAACTCTATGTGACAACAATTACAGTAATAAAGAAATGACTAAACCTGGGCTACCTGTGCTGTCCTGATTAAATTATAGGACTTTATTTGTAGAAATAAAGAATTGTGGAAGCAGGAAGAAACTGAACTTCCCAGCTGCTTTTTTCTTTGTCTTCAGTCATACAAAAAGTCCCGTTTAGCTCCTCAAACCAGCGCTGGCGCTCTCTTATTTGTCCACACAACTCAAGCTGACAACTGTTTCTAAGTGGGCGACACATAAAAGGAAGCTGCCTTTTGTAGCAAAATTAAACATTTTGGTTTGCATTATTGTGTGGAAGGCTGCTATATTAGATTCCTTTGAAAAAAAAAAGGGGGAAAATGGATCCGTATTAAATGAAATAAACATGCAAACCACAATCGTTAAGTGACAACTGTATTAAATCCTTTGATGCTGTGTTCTCTGGCAAACTCTAATCTTGGCAATGCCGCCGTGTTCTCTCTTATGAGATAGAGGGGCCATTGTAAGTGTATTCTAATACTGCATTTTTAGTTATTACTCTTTGGTCCAACTACACACATCAATAAATACAAATTTTTTGCATCAATGAAAGCCCGACTGGAGGCAGAATTGGGAGCGTGGTACAAGTGAACCTTTAAATGACTAATTTTCTTCCCTTATATCTGCAGAAAATATGTTGTCGTCTAACAAAACTGATTTTTGACTGATATTTATTTGTTCAGAAGCTTCCTTAATGTTCCTATAAGCTTTAAACAACAGCAGGCTGATTACACTTCTCCCTGCAGTCAGGCCGGTGAACATACAGAACCACGAGTCATGCAAAGATGATGCACTGATTGATAGTTTAGTTTAGTTTAGAAATCTGTACTGGATGACTTTCTCCACATGTCAGAACAGAGTAATAAGCCCTGGTACAATAACAGCAAATCATCCCAAATCTCATCAACATCCACTTGGATTACGTAATCCAGGATTAGCGCAGATTTATGTATATGCACTAATCTGGCTTTTCTCTCACTTAAATGACTGCATAGAGATCAGGCTCGAAGTCACTGTGGGGAAGACCACGAGGCGCAAATGAAATGCAGGAAGTAATGCTCGGTTGGTTTCTATTTAACTGAAACGTCCATGTATTTGGGGCACATTTGTTCCTCATGCTGTAAACTGCAATAAAAATGAAAGAAATCACCAAGAAAACAACCTTTGAATAAGTTGGTTGTGTGTTTTATGAAGGCCTCCTCTGTGACAAATGAGATTAGAGGCCGTCCTGTTAAGGAGCACGAGAGAAAACTAGACAGGCTTTACTTTCATATTTTTTACATCATGTGACCACAACCAACCAGGTGCTTTATTAGTGTGACAGTTTGTGCAGCTTCACATGCACGAAGGTCTGCTTTGGCCCAAGAGATGGAAATTTAGGAATGAGAAGGTGAACGTGAGGATCTGGGTGGTCTGCAACACATTACCAATCCTGCGAGGTAGTCGGAAATGTTTACATGTTCGATTTGGTATTTAGGACGTAATAGTCAAATATACAGTGTTTCCTTTAAATGCAACTTTTAAAAATTTTCAAAACTGAAGAATATACACACACATGCTTATATGAAGTACTTGTCCATAGTGTGTGAAACTATCCGTTCATCTGTAAGAATATATCATCATAGCCTGTGGCTCAGTTATCCCAGAGCGTCTGCTTTTACACTGATGACAAAGAATAAAGGTCACAAGGAAGTTGTTTTGGATAAAAATGAGCAATAAGACCTGTAAATGTTCTTAAGTTCACTTATTGTGGATTATGCAGCAGGATTATAATGTAATAGTGGATCATGCTAGTCCACAGATAGGTGTGGCTTATTCTTTATTAACACAAACATCAGGTTTTAACAGACAGGTGGGATGGGTCTGTTTGTTTTGGCAGTTTTTGTTTCACTTTATCCATTTACAATAAGGAAGATATCATCAGTAAGTATTCCAGTGGTTGGGTTTTCCCAGCCAAACCAGTATTGATTACAATCTGGTCCATACATGTCAAAAGGAAGTGGGGCTTTTTCATTTTAACTCGTTCACACCCCTCCAGGGTAGACAATACTGAATGCCTGAGTGAAAAATTTCCAGTTTGTCTATTCAGGTAAGAATCAGCATGGAGCCAGCCACAGCCTGGAGGTTTAATAAAAATGTCTCCCGTGAGTGTGAGAAAATTGCCGAGTGTTGCAGGGAGACAATATACAGCATCGCAGCAAAGGACTGTTCAGGTGTAGCTCATCTGATACAGCAACGAAGAAACTCGAAGCCGGGAGCCTCGGAGCTGCGCTAAAGGTCGTAGCGGGGGTAACATCCAGGCTGACATGCTGGGTATGAAATGTTCCCGCGGAGACGTAAATAAACAGACTTCACTGTATGTTTGTGCTAGTTTCCCAAAATAGCTTCAACACTGAGCATCGAACACAGGCGTCAGGAATTTACAGTAAACTGTTTGCCTCTTTCTGTCACCCCCCCACTGTAGCAGCCAGGTCACAGCCCCGCATCCTGCTAATGGACAGCAGGGACAAACTGAGTAAACACTGAAGGAATCAAACCTGCGACTCTCTCGTCACATCTGCCCTTTGACTTTAGTCTGTTATCGTCATCTATTACAGCTAAGCTGCTTTTTCATGTAACAGAAGCATGTTTGATATGAATGGAGATCTGATGTCACACAGCATGGACAACATCTCATACTTGCAACTTATTGCACAGTTATTGCAAAAGCTGTGATTTAATTATTCATCTGGATTAGAAACAGGAGTCACTTCTTAACGTGGTATATTGGAAAATTTCTATTAATACTACAATTCACACACATATATAATCCTGTACACTGACTTAAATATTTTGATTTGATTTTGCTGTTGTTGTTTCAAGGTTGGTTCACATTGCTTCAAAAGTAAGAGAGGTTATTTGTATGAATAATTAAGCTTTGATCTAGATCCAAGACATCAGGATGTCTCCACTGAACCCAAACACGCTGAAGATGATGCAGACTCAACAGTTGTGATAAATAACTGAAACAAGTCACTTGTGAAAAACACATTTCAGTCAAAACTGGTTGAAAAATATACACTTTTAATTTCTGTGAAAGTGCATCGAAACAACTCTGTAACATTTGGCGAAATTCACTGACACCGCAGAAATCCCCTCAGCAATGTGACGGCAAAAACAAGAAGAAATTCCTCTTTTACACTTCAACTGTAGTTTCCTCTTTTTTGGATTTCTGGGCCCAGTAACAGTCATATTATTGTCTGTGCACTTGGCTCAACTAAAATCTCCCACTCAGGATTCGGGCTGGCCTGACTGTGGGAGCTTGCCTCATTGCTAATGTTATTTGTGTCCACCTGAGAAGAAATATCAGTCCACACTTTGGGTCAGCCACTGTAAAACTCCTAACTCCTGTCTTTGTTAGTATGGTTTGGACCAGCCTGTCCCCCTGCTAACGTCCGGCTGCCCTCACAGCTACACCCCTGCTGTTTGCTCAGATTGGTGAGGAGCTCCAGGACTCTAATCTCGTGCTCCATGCGAGCTTTCTCCCTCCTCTCCTCCCTCTCAGCCGTCTCCCTCTGCCGCCGTTCCTCCCTTTGCAGCCACTGGGCCAGGAGCTCCTGGTGCCATCGGGCGTGCTCCTGCCTTTGACTCTCCAGCTGCACCAGCAAGCTCCGGGTCTCAGAGACCAGCTGCTGGAAGCACTCCGACAGGTGCTTAAGGACAGGTTCGAGGCAGGAAGGTGCAGGGTGATGGTCGGCAGAGGCAGGGAGGATGTTGGGGTTTATATCTGGAGGTGCTGGGAGTGGAGAAGCAGTGGACTGGGTAAGAGTGGGAGCAGGAGGAGCAGGCAGAGGTAGGACCACATGTGGAGAAGGAGTGCTTGAGCTATTTTCCACTGTTGTACCTGCAAATCAGGATATAAAACAATACATGCATGGTGTTATTAATGACAGGATTGATTAATAGACCACAAATATTTTCACAATTGTTTGGTTATTAGCATGAAGTCTGTTAAAACTCAAGTGCACTCAGAGGGAACAAGCGTCCTCCTCCAAGCTTTATGTTTTGAGCCTGTAGAAAGAGGCTTTCCAGACCTGTTCAGGTCAGAGTACAACAATAATACCACATGGGAAAAATATAATAGAGTATAAAGAGTTATGTAGTCGAGGAATTTCACCAAGGAGGTTAAAACTAGGGCTGGGCGATATGGCCTAAAATTCATATTGTGATATAATTTGAAGCATGTGGGGTAACGATATATATCACGATATATTCTTTTCTTCTGTATAACGTGTTTTCCACAGTATAAGGCACACTTAGAATCCTTTAATTTTCTCAAAAATCGAGAGTGTGCCTTATGAATGAATTCTGGTTGTGCTTACTGACCTCGAACCGATTTTGGCTGCAGAAATCTGTTAAAAAAAATGTTTTAGTACAATTTAGGTAAGCTGCACTGCTTGAGTAATCTGGGTCCAAAACTCCGTCCACTTCTGGTCCCAAAGTCAAACAAACACTGAGAGTTAAAAACGGTCTAAATTCTTTAATCTTTAATAAAATTATCAGCGTTGCTGCTTTATCGAGTGTAACAATTAAGTTTTACATCCAAGCATCCTTGAAAACAGAATTTATTAAATTTAACGGAGTTAGAAGTTAACAGGAAGTTAGCTCGCTAGTTTACACCTAAACATTTCATACCATGTTCTGACTGAGAGATTTTTGAAACTAATTCAAACGTACAGCTCTGCTACCACTTCCAACATAAATGAAGACAGAAAACTAAACAGCAGTGGCGTTTGCAGGGTTACTGAAGTTGGACTACTTGGTATATAATGTTGTGCTACGTGATTGCTAGCGACACAGCTATGTTAGCATAACATTAGCACAGTGAAGCTGGAGGATGAACGCCAACTTTTTTTCCACTCGATAAAAGTTAACGTGAGGGATTCTGGTGGTCAGGGACAAATGCAATCGCATAGCAGTTTTTGGCTTTCCCCATATTTCAAAAGGGCTTCATCTCTTTGCTATGACTGTCACCTGCCATAATTTGCAGATGATAATGATTTTAGCCGCTGCGATGCTTTCGACCAAAACAGGCACAGCTTGATGACATCATCAACATGCGCTATCGCGACAGAGCGATATAGTCAAAATCTCTATCGTTGGCCAAATTTATATCGTTTCTATCGTATATCGTTTATATCGCCCACCCCTAGTTAAAACCTCATTTGAAGACTTGAATTAGCATCATTTGAAGCACAAACTGCTGCGCATGTCTGGTGGGAGGGGCTTAGAAGAGAGCAAACACAGCTACAGGCTTTTTTCGGACACTTTCGAAGAGCCAAAAAAAAAAGTATCATGCTTTATTGCTAGTGATACCTGAAAGACTCCATATTGCTAAGAACCAAAAAAAATATGTTCTCGCTTTTTATGGAACCCACTAACTCAAGAATGTCACTCCCACATTCAACATCCAAGTTCCGACGTATCTGGAACACAGCATCTCTCTTTTCAAATCCTGGTGATTCTTTAGCCCTTTCTGGGTCTATCACACCACAGCTGTGCCATATGTCATCAATGATAATACTGGGATAAATGATTACTTGACATTTAAAAGTGTCACTCTACAACATCATTGATGTAACCTTCCCAAGCCCAGGCATATCTGACACTGAGAGCAACATGTCTGCTTTCATTGATGATTTAGAAAGTAAATATTTAGCTACTTAACTGACCTCAAATAAAGCACGACACTGCAAAATATGCAGGGAAATAACAAACCGAGGCAAAACATCTGAGGCAAAAGCAAAACACCAACACAACCAGGCTATAAAGGGCGATATAGTAGGTGGTGATTAGGGGTGGGGGAAAAAATCGATACTGTGTAGTATGGTGATATTTTGTTTGCTAATAATGTATCGATACAGGGACAGCAGAAATCGATATTTTGTTACAAAAAAGGTTTTTGTGCTCTGACTTCAGAGCATGTTGATCCTTTTTCTGAGCAAGAATCCTGACATTCCTTCACTGTCCAAATGTGTTTAACTTGTTTTTGGCAGCAATAAACATGACAGTTTACTTATTTTAATTTAAGACATGTTTTATTTGAATTAAGTTTAAAACTTTTTTATTTAATGTAAAATTATCCATCCATTCGCTTCCGCTTATCCTTTTCAGGGTCGCGGGGGGCGCTGGAGCCTATCCCAGCTGTCATAGGGCGAGAGGCAGGGTACACCCTGGACAGGTCGCCAGTCTGTCGCAGGGCCAACACACAGGGACAGACAACCATTCGCACTGTCATTCACTCGCACATTCACACCTAGTGGCAATTTGGATTATCAATTAACCTATCCCCACAAGCTGCATGTCTTTGGACGGTGGGAGGAAGCCGGAGTACCCGGAGGGAACCCACGCAAACACGGGGAGAACATGCAAACTCCACACAGAAAGACCCCGGCCTGATGGTGGAATTGAACTCAGGACCTTCTTGCTGTGCGGCAACAGTGCTAACCACCGTGCCACCGTGCTGCCACGTGTAAAAATATATTTTGTTTTAATTTACTTTCAAATTCTTCAGTTGCTGAAGGGGCTGCATAGTTTTCATAAATTGCATAGTTCAGAATAGCTATAATTGTACCAGATGGTTGATTCAGTTAAGTTGGACTAGACTGTAATACAAACCGTTCAGTTTGTCAACAATAAAACTGAAATGAGAGAAAGACTGAGTGTGAGACTTTGATATTAGAGAAAATGAATATTAATAAAGTTTACCTTTATGTACAGAATCTGAATATCGCAAAATATTTTTAAAAATTGCAATAATATCGTATCGTGCGTTAAGTATTGTGATAATATCGTATCGTGGGATGTATGGTGATTCCCACCTCTAGTGGTGATGTGTGACCAAAAGTAATTACTCTACTGAGCATCGCCATCAGTGAGAGTACTGCAAAAGAAGGATGAAAAATGCCCTTCATTTACTGACACTTCGAAGTGCTGTGGCCTGCAAGCTACAAGAATCAATAAAGCATTTTTTCCCTACATTGTTAAAACCATTATCACAAATTTTCTTGAAATATCCAGATATAATTTTGAGGATCTATCTCCGACTTGTACTGTTTAAACAAAATGTAAAAATCTTCTTGACTTTAGCTCCTAAAATAAGATAAATGTGTCTTGTTTACATTATTATTTCAGTAACAGTACATACCGTTAATATCCGGGTGGATGGCAGTCTCCAGATAAACTTCGTGGTGCCTGTCCCTCGGATGCTGTGAGAATCCCGTGTCGCTGTACTCCAACTCATCCACCGACTCTTCTCTGTGCTCTACCTTTACCTCAGAGTCCAGCTGACAGCCTGCTCTCTCCTCTAAAGAGCTTAAATTTTGCCTCATTGAATTCCCCATAGAGCCACAATGGTGTCCACAAATGTTTGTACTGGAATTTAAATCCGAGGTAAAACTCCCTGTCCCATCAGTGGAGTCAAAGTGGCCCTCTGACACCCGTTGGTGTGAAACAAAATGAGACCCTCCTTCCCCTCCCCCTGTCCTTCGGCCCAGCACCGCATCCATCTCGGCAAAGTATTTAAAAGTGCACGGCTGCGAGCTGTCCATGCTTCTCTGCAGTTTGGCTCTCACGTAGTTAGCCTTGAGAGTTTTCACCCGAAGCCGGCACTGGTGTGGACTCCGAGAGAAACCCATTTCACTCATGCGAGCTGAGAGGTGTTTGAAGACATGCCGGTTTCTGAGGTTTTCAGCCAAAGTCTTCTGGACTCGCTCATCGCTCCAGGCGCAGAGGAGCACCTGAGTTTCCTCCGCCGTCCAGTTAACCGAACGCTCTGCCTCTCGTTTCCCTGCACACGTACAATACAGATTTATGTTTTCATTGTTGAAACACAGCACTGAAAACACTTGCGAGCTAGCTTATTAGGTGCATGTAGGGAAAATAACATTCTATATTTTAATACTGACTGAATACGATAAATGAAATATGAGTGATGGCACTTTATTATATAGTAGTATAATAGAGGGCCTGTACAGTGCTGCTGTTACAAGTATCCCAGCTTTGGGATGATAGAGTTTGGTGTGTATGTCTGACATTTGGATCAACAGCGGTTTGGTCCTGACTCACACAGCTAGATTAAATGATACTGATCTGATCTCTCCAGTTCTACATTGTTCTATGTTTTACTACACTGTTAGCAGAAAGGCTAACAGCACTTTGCATCTTTAATTTGTATGTCTGCAGCAGTTTTTCACTTAACTGACACAACAGGACTGGAGAGCTCCAGCAAAGACACTGTCCCTGCACTTGTGGTAACATAACTGTGTCATAAACACGTTTAATGCTATTTTGATACACCTGTCTCTGCAGCTAATAACGAAGTGTGAGTGCCTTGCAGCTAAAATGCTCAGAATATGCCATCAAACGTATCAAATGGACTTCATAATAAAGGATTATGTTGGTAATCAGGAAACCTGAGCAACCTGCTACCTGAAAACTGTCTGTTAGCAAACGTGCTTATGACATAGCAAGCGAAAGTCATTCTGCATATTACTGACAGACAGCTCAACGGCTTAAAACGGACTTAAACTGAATCAAAGGGGACTCTCTGCGGTGTCACAGACTTCTCTGACGTGTGCAGCTAACGGCTAACTGAGCACATTTCAGCCCGTGCGGCTCTGCTTTCTGTTCAGCAGCGCAGTAAAGATGCCTGCGGGTTCACACGGTCTTACTCTTTGTTGTTGACACGGAGCTGGTCGAGATGATCATCGGGGGATTCATTTTGACGCGGTGCCCCAAATGTAAACATGAAAACACACACAGCGACACTTCTCTTCCGGTTAACGGAGTTCAATGTCTGACGTCATGACGTCGAGGAAATTTATCTTGGAGAAAAAACCCGAAAATAGTACATTTGGGTTTTTACATTACAAATGACTTCAACTGTTTGTATTTCTGCGTTAATTGTTTGTTTTAAATAAACAATGTATACAGAAAAATATCAACAGCAAACTTAAGGGAGTTCCTTTCAATAATAGAAATCTTCAAAGAGATTTCAGCCAGAGGAACATGTACTGGAAATGTTTTAAAATGATAAAAATGGATGATAGTAAGTGATTTATGTGCTCTATAAACTATAAATCATCCATCTTTTATCTCTTTCGCTGTATAATTTCAAAGATGTTTTGGATGGATGTAGCCAAGTTTCAAAAAAGGAAATACCAGAGTTATGTTGGGATAAATACATATTTCATTACACATTTCCTGTAATATTTTGGTCAGGAACCAATTTGACGTTCTTACACTTTATTAACAAGTTTGAATATAACACTATCTTTAAAAAAAGGTATTATGAAAACCCCAGTTTGCAGTTTAAGACATTAAAACTGAAAAAAAAAAGATAATTAATTTGAAATTCTTCTGAATCGATGTAGAAAATATTTTTGATAGGATATTTGGAATTGTGATTTTAAAAAAAGACAAAAAGGAATATTTCACGACTGATTAAATGATCATTTACATGGGATTGCCAAGAAAAAGGCAACTTTAATAAAATCAATAAAAACACAATACATGTATGTTTGCATGTTTGTATGTATTAATGTTTACTTATATAAATGCAACTACTTGGGAATTTTGCTTGCACTATGTTTTATATCTCCTTTGTTTGAGGTTGATATTCTAACATCACATATTCATTCAAAAATAATATTGCAGTGTGTCCATATAGTGTGGGATGTAGTTTTTATACCTAGAAGCACTGAGGAGTTTCTGTTTTACTCAAACCCGTGATTAGGAAACCTTTACTATACATTACCCATTATGATTATTATAATTATAGACATACATTTTTTTAAATGCATGGTATTCTAGATTCATTAGGAAAGATGATGCAATATGTAAATTATACTGATTCTGCTGTATATTATCAATGCTTAGGTTAAAAATGTAAAATAACAATAAAATAGCAACAACACTGCTGATAACAGAAATGCAGAGATTGCTCTTAATACTCATTTTTCCTTTTGTTTCTGAGAACCATTATTATATATCAATATAACTGACCTCTCTCATTAGCTTTGAACATTTAGCCAATGCTGATGTTCAGCATTATAGTGGTTCATCTCTACTGGATGTAAGAACATCTTCTATCTAACCTACAGATTCTTTAACAGGGTGTTGCTATAAAAGATCCTACACTGCATAAATCAACGCTAAAGCCAAAACATATGAAGGAAGTAAGCTGTTAAACTAAAATTTGCAAAAACAATCAAGAGGTGGTGTACATAAAGGGTGGGGGTGGCGGGGGGGTTGTGGCAAACACTAACGTTCACGACAACAACAGCACTGCATGAAAAGCTATAGCCACCTCATTCATTTAAATGAGACAGCAGTTAGCACAGTGGGGTGTCAAGTCTAAGGCCTCGGGCTAAACAATGCAGTTTCAATTAGCAAAAAAAAGTTTAACCTCCCTCGACATCCTTCTTTGGTTTTTGAGGCGAATAATGCAAATATGTATTTGAGCTCTCCAGGCGTTTATTTGGCATACACGGCACGGTGATGTGAGCAAAACCTGATTCACCTTTGCCCCATCGCAATCCCGTCTCCTGTGGCAGGATATCAAAGACGTACAAGCACACATTCATCTGTAATGTAAACATTTATTCTGCAGTTTACTGCATCGCCCAGTGTTTCCTGTAAAACATGCCTCCACCATTGCAGACACATACATTTTTTATGTGTTGCTAATTTTGGTCTGAACATCTATTTGGGTCACGTTCTTCTGTTAAGATCTTTATTATAGAAATACTTGAAATGTAGCTCTCTGTTTAGGTTTTTCACTACGCAGTGACCATTGCAGACAAAACTAACTAAGATTAGATTTGTAGACAAGTCAAAAAGTAAAAAATGTATAATTCCATTAATGCAGTTTCTTCTTGCTTTTCCAATTACTTTCAGCGGATGTAACTGATGTGGGTATAAAGCTTCCTAAATCCACTTTTAGGTGATTATTGGATTAACTCTAAAGTAAATTCATGTAGGAATCATCATCATGTTTTCAAATTGAACACAGAAGCTAAGATCCAATCTGCTTCGAGTTGGTTTTAGAGTCATATTATTTAGCATTAACATTTTTGTAGAAAAACGTTTTTTCCCCCACAATTCTTATGTATAACATTAAAACTTTGTATTATCAGAGATGTGTGGAAATGCAGCAATATCATCCAGAATGAGTCAAAAGGGTTGTTAATGTTTTAAAAAGCGTCAGCTCCTCTCAAGCCGTTTCCTCATATGAACTGTGGACGATGTCGGGAGAATCAGGCTGGGATGTGTGTAGCACACAGCAGGCGGTATTCCAGAAATACTCCATTCCCTTTGAAGTCAGTTTAACCCTTTAAACCATTAATGACATAATTATCAGATTTTTCTTTAAATAAATCAGTGTTTCTTCACCTGTCTGACAAATGACAGAAATAATTTGCATATATGAGTTCTAACTTGTATCATATTTACTAAATCTAGCAATTTTTTTTGCAATGCATTGCTTAAAATGCATTGTACAATTACACAGGTTTGTTTTACATGAGTCTCATAAGGACTCATGTATCAAATATGATACACTAGGCACTAAGGGCTTACAATTACACGAACCTGACAACCACAGAAGATGAACTAAGCACTTATTCTTCACACCTGCAGTGATGCATGTACATATGCGATCAGATCACCCAAGAGGCAGTTTCCAAGTGTGAACCTTCCCCCAGAGACCCCAAACACATCTCTACTTTGTATAACAAGAGAGAATCAGAGGAAACCGCTCCAAAAGAGGCAGAAAGGTGTTAATGGGACGTCATGTGCATTCCCTGGATGTCTGTTGAAAGCATTAAGATTGCTGGTGTTTATCCGTCTTTCTCACTGGTTAACCTCTTCATCACAGGTAGACAGATTTGTTAATGCATATTCTGTCTGCCCTCCTGGACGACTATTTGCATTTTGAGCTTTCAGCCTGGAATGACTTTGTTGTTTGTTATTTACAGTTCTAACCCACATTCTTCTGGGTACCTCTAAAGCTCCATCTACAGTGTATCCAACATAAATGAACAGTGCTGTTGCCAGCAATTACATTTGTTTATTCCTTGTTGTGCAATTTCACAGCCAAATCACTAGTCAGCGGTACGGTTTGAAAAGTGGTGGCAGAAGTAGAAGTAGCCAAAAAAAAAAAGAACTACTGAGGAAGGAAATGCAGTTATCAATAACAGATCTAACACAACCACTGTTCCTGTACTCTGATGCATGCGAGCTTTGTTTAAAAGCACTTTAAAAAATTTAAAGGAGTATATCCAAGGCCCAGATGACAATTTGCAATTTTATGTTTTTGTGTTTAATAAATTCATATTTGGAGTTTTAGTGCTGGTTTGGAGGCGCTTCTGAAAGCAAGTTAAAATTTGCCAGTCTTGTGTTCTTTCTCTTAAATTACAGACATGAGTAGTTAGAGGCACTTGGCACTGTTATAGTCCCCGTGCCTCGCCGGCTGACTCTGTTTGGCAACATGTTTGGTTTTTTCCTTTGCACTTTCTCTCCTCTGCCGGGGCGGTGCTCATTACGGGCCCACGTACCTGTGCTCACCGTCACACCTGCAGCCGATCTCAGCTGATTTGGAGCTATTTATGACGGCGGACCTGTGGCATCCTTCGCTGGATCGTTGAGCCATCAGCGTCAGTCCCTCTGAACCTGAGCCTGAGCCTGTATCTGTGAGTTTGAGACTATCCCTAACCTGGACTTCTTTCTCTGTGTGTATATAGATCTGCCCTGGACCCGAGCGAGCGTGTGTGTGTTTGGAAACCACTGAGAGCGTGTATTGGATTAATCCCTGTCTTTTGCCAACGATACCTGGTCTGCGCGTGAGTCCGTTTCAAACATTGTGACAGGCACAGAGGATTGTCGTTTCCTTAAACTTGAAACGAATAATCATACTTTGTCAGATGTCTACCATACCATTCCAGTGACCACACTATAAAACAGCCCAGATCAAAAGATAAAGTCAAAAATGATTTTTAATTTTGCACGGTGGCCAAATGCTAGTACCGCAAACCAAACCAAATTTTTACTGCTCCATCAGTAAAATATTTCTCATTACAAGGAAGAGATAATAAAAGACAGTTTATCTCTTTGAAATATCCAAATGCAGAAATAAACCAGGGAATACAAGACAAAATCAGAAAGTCCCTTTTTCATAAAGGAAAAAAGGCTTATGAAAGATTAACCTTTACCAGCCTTCTGTGAAAGGTCATTCCACCAACAAACATCCACCCACTTTTACAGGAACATTTCAAAAACCCAAAGAATTTGAATCACATGAATCAAGTTTCAGTTTCAACCCTACATATTATTTTTCCCCCGGCGCTGCTGGGTGGGACTGGCTTAATAAAACCTGAATCGCGCTGTCATTCAGTTCCATTTTTAGGCTTAAATTTTGCTTACAGCTGATATTTGTTTGATACTTTCTTCCTCTTTTGACAGAGTAGTTACTCTGTAGTAGGAGCTAAAAAAAACCCAAACTCGGTTTTAGGAACTTCAATATATAAACTGGTTCTCATGCTGCTGACCACCAAAAAACAGGGGGATTCCTCCAAGAGTTATAAGAATTAAGGAAAAAGTTCCCGTGGTCTTAAAACACTGATTGGGTTTTCTGTGCGGCCGTTCCAGGTTTTATTTCCCGTAAATAACAAAGAAGAATAATTCAATTCAATTCAATTCAATTTTATTTATATAGTGCCAAATCACAACAAAAGTTGCCTCAAGGCGCTTCATAGATACAGAGAAAAACCCAACAATCATATGACCCCCTATGAGCAAGCACTTTGGCGACAGTGGGAAGGAAAAACTCCCTTTTAACAGGAAGAAACCTCCGGCAGAACCAGGCTCAGGGAGGGGCGGGGCCATCTGCTGTGATTGGTTGGGGTGAGAGAAGGAAAACAGGATAAAAGACATGCTGTGGAAGAGAGACAGAGATTAATAACAGATATGATTCAATGCAGAGAGGTCTGTTAATACATAGTGAGTGAGAAAGGTGACTGGAAAGGAAAAACTCAATGCATCATGGGAATCCCCGGCAGCCTACATCTATTGCAGCATAACTAAGGGAGGATTCAGGGTCACCTGGTCCAGCCCTAACTATATGCTTTAGCAAAAAGGAAAGTTTTAAGCCTAATCTTAAAAGTAGAGATAGTGTCTGTCTCCTGAATCCAAACTGGAAGCTGGTTCCACAGAAGAGGGGCCTGAAAACTGAAGGCTCTGCCTCCCATTCTACTTTTAAATACTCTAGGAACAACAAGTAGGCCTGCAGAGCGGGAGCGAAGTGCTCTGATAGGGTGATATGGTACTACAAGGTCATTAAGATAAGATGGGGCCTGATTATTTAAGACCTTGTATGAAAGAAATACAAAGAAATACAGTTATAATCATCTATTCACAAATAACATGAGTCTAACTGGCTTCATCTATAATGCCAATGAACACAACACACAGACTTCAAGTGTCAGGTTTACATCTCGACTTTATTCCCTGGAGTTGCTGAGATCGTGCACGATCGCAAGTGGAACAAAATGTCGGAAATCTCTCCGAGCACATAACAACCCGCCTCGCCCCACCAATTTGTCGGGAACATTTTGTCCAGCAAGCCTGAAAGTGTCTGATTTTCTAGTTCCAATTTTGGAAATAGATCTGATGCTTCACGCTGAGATAAAAGTTGTTCTCCACAGCTCAAAAAGTAGAGTAGCACCGACTGACACACACACACACACACACACACAAATGATAAACCTACCACAGCTTTAGGTAATTACAGAGGAAGAGGGGAGCCGAGACAGTCGACTGGACATTCATCTCATTACTCATGCATGCCTCCGGGCTGGTTCCCGCTGGCCTGCTGAGGAGCATCTCACACTCTTCTCTTACGTGGCACACACACAAACAAAAACAAACAAAATCTGGCAAAATAAAAAAATACTGGAAACTACAAACCTGCACAGAGACGGTAAGGGTCAAAAGTTTGATGAGTCTGTTGTAATTATATCACTAAGAACAGCAGCAGGCTTATTATTTTAATGCATGAATGCTCACGCAGAGACCATGGTAACACAGTGCAGCATGACTGGGAATTCTGAGATATTTGCATATTTTCACAGCTGATGCAACTGAAATATGAGTAGGAAAAGGAAAACAGACGGATAAAATTTGGGTGAAATCTAGAAGCTGTTCTCTTGGACTTGAGTGTCTGCACACTCCAAATGCGCAAGGCTATGAATTTATGATAGCAATAAATAAATAAGCGCAAAGTCTACACCGCCTGCTTTCTCCTGCTGGATTGTTCTCTGTGCAATCCTCGACGGGGAAGGGGAGAGCGAGGCTGTAGCTCGACTCCCGGTGTGATTTGTAGTGCAGAAAACCAGGTCAGCGAGCACACAGCGAGGTAAGATGAGGTACGTGCTGGAGACGGTTACGTCAGCGAAGGCCGGAGCAGAACTGAGAGCTCCCGCTGTGGATGCTCAGCATCCCTGCCTGCACGCTGCTCTTTGGCGTGGTTCCATTTTCCTGCCTTTCATGTCTCCTGACAAACAGCAGCAGCCACGTTGTTTAGACCAGTGGTTCGTAAACTTTCACACTCAAAGAGTTGCAGCAGTGCAGCAAATCATGGACTCTGTGTGTTTTTTAAACTTTTCTCTCTCGATTTCCATTATAAGAATCCTAGTGTTGGCACTTGAGGGATGCTCTGACCGCCACTGATGAAAAAACAACCTGCTACTCATAACTAGAATATACAGCTACGATGATGTTTTTCTGTGTTTTGGGGCAGTGATGCAATAAGCCATTCACAGCAACAAATGAACCAAACAGCACGTTTGATTTTAAAGTGAGCAACTGCAGAGCTCGGCCTATCAGAGGCTGAGGTGTACAGAGCATCAAATTAAACTGTTCACATCTGTTTTGATGTGATTCTAATGCAAAATTCACTCAAATTCACTCTTAAGGTCATTTGTGAAATACTAACTCCCAACCAGGTGGATGGATTCTTCCTGTTAAAAGGGGGTTTTTCCTTCCCAGTGTCGCCATGTGCTTACTCTGTATTATTTTAGGGGCTTTACCTCATATGATGAAGCATTTTGTGCTATAAATAACATTTAATTCTCTCTCTTTTTCTGACAACGTTGTATTTTACTCAGTTGTATATTTTTATTCGATTTTCATTCTATTGCATACAGTATTTTATCTTATTCTATTCTATTGTGTACAGTATTTTATTTTTATTCTTATCATCTTATCCTATTCCAGTGTTTTTCTCATTTTTGCTATGTAACTTTGCAGTGTCCACTTTCTGCTGTAACAGAACAAATTTCCCACATGTGGGACTGATAAAGGTTGTCTTATCTTATCTTAATTGAGCTGAATTTAATCATAAAAATGTAATAAATAATGAAAACGACTGATTCATGTTTCTGGACTCGACATTAATTTAAATATAAAGTGTTTCATCAGACTGGTCTCACACCAGTTTATTCATGCCTTTGTGTCTCTGTTTCAGGTTAAAATAAAACTGTTGACTATTTTTCAAAGTCCTGTTTCCTGTGGCTGGAACAAGGAAAATATGGAGGTAGGGTTAGACAATAATGTCCCTAAGGATTGGCTTTAAATCCTATGGTTAAGGTTAGCAGTACTTACTAGCTACCTAGCAGAAAATCTGTGATATAGGATTACACCATGGGGCAAATATTCAAGTGATTTCATAGCTAGCAAGTTGGTGTCATGTGCCGTTCCCCGAGTTTTAGGCAGCTCCTCTCTTCAGGCACACTGGTTGGTCTGGTTGCAATCAGTTAAATCTGTTGTTCAAATGAAGCTTTATCTCTCAGGACCGTTAGGTAAGAAGAATTCATTACTTTTCCCACAGTTCTCCAACATTTCTATCTTAAATCAGATTGTAAGACACCAAAGGAGATGGCAAATCTGACTTCAAACTGTGTCAACAGCAGTTTTCATTATTTTCATCCAGTGCAATAAACGAGGTTTTTAAAATTTAAGACATGATTCACTCTAGAACGTGTCTAAAATCTAATTCACGTTGTCTGGAATTAATCCCCATAATATTTAATGATTTAATACATGTCTGTCAGAAAAACTTGTAAATTATAAAGTCTTGTTTTCACATGCTTTCACAAGCTTTGTAGTTTTGTAGTGGCAAATAAATGAAATCCTTCTTCCTAATGAAATACATCAATTTAAAGTCTTAAAGAAAAACAGGTCAGTTCATGCATATGCTACGCATGGCTAATTGTGTGACTGAAATCCCAATTAACTGTACTTCTTTCATTAGTGTACACTTTTAAATTTAAAGTTATGATAAGCTGTGATTTAATCTTATTTATAAAAAAAAATACGTAAGATAAGCATTGCAGCTGTTACTGAACATGACACCTCTTCGACCTGCTGGACAAGCTGGATGTTGGCATC
This sequence comes from Neolamprologus brichardi, assembly GCF_056152115.1. Taxonomy (NCBI): domain Eukaryota; kingdom Metazoa; phylum Chordata; class Actinopteri; order Cichliformes; family Cichlidae; genus Neolamprologus; species Neolamprologus brichardi. The sequence continues at coordinate 35,476,071 of NC_142115.1, forward strand.
TAATCAGAGGGCTGGAAGCAGGCTAGCACCAAAGCTGAAATTCAGTGAGGCCACTGGCACAATTTAGGTTCCAAAAAGTTGATTTAAGCTTGTCATTGCCTGTTGATATTACACCAGCTCATGCAGAAAATGTTCCCTTATAGCTGTGATTTCGCAGCTGCACAGCACATGCCTCTGAACCAGGGTGGGATTCTGAACCACAGAAATTCAAAACACACATGGAAGAAGGTCATTTATCAGCCATAAAAGTGGGCTCAGAGCTGTTGTGAAGCCTTCCGTTTTCAAAGCTTCGCTCTGGTTTCTGAAATGAATAACAGAACGCTCAGTCCAATGCCTGGACACCCTCTAATTTGCTTGAATTTTTATAGTAGCCACCAATTTCCAGAAGCCACTTTGACCAGCAGCAAACTTATGGCGGAGCATCTGTGCTTCAAAACATTTCCTATCAGCACCAGATGCTTATATGAGAAAAAATATCACATCCACTGATATATTCAACAACAAAGATCAGTTTAAGAGGAAGTGGAGAGGACATGTGGGAAAGTGTGTGGAAAAGGTTTGACTTCGACTGCAGATTTCTTCACAACTATAAGATGTCGGTCACAGTAATCCGTGCACCTTACCTTTTATCAGCGTGCAAAGCTAAAACTGGCGTCAGTCACGCGCTGCACTTCCCCCGCACCTTATTTGAGTAACAGTCATCTGCAAATTTGTGCAGCTCTACAGGCATTTCCACCTTGCATTCCTTCTTCCTTTGTTTTAAAGGGCAGATAATTCAAACAGGAACCTCGAAGCTAAAAGTGGAACAAAGAGTTAAAAGACAAAAATATTGGACTTTGTCTGTGTGTATATTTTGAGCTTGATGACAGACGGTCACATTCCTCCAAGCTGGTTTTTTTCCTTACCTAATTAGGTAAGAAATTCTTACGCGAGGGAAAGGCTGTGAGGGTTTACATAAATGGTAAATGTCAGTCAGCGCTCTGACAAACTGTCCATAAGCCTGAGAGCGAGGGCTCGCTGGTTACATCACGGGGTTGGTTCGCATGACAGCGTGTCGTGCAGAGGAGGTCAGCTACAGATTGAACAAGTGCACAGTTGAATAAACGATTCCCCGGTCGTGCTTGCGTGCCGTCGACCTGCCGCAGCGGTCTGCAGCTGAGAAAGCAAATCTGCTGCTGTTAATGGTATTTAAAGTGTCCTGAATCGGGAACATTGTGGCTCGCATTTCATAAACCGGAGTCATTATCCGTCACACGATGTCTGTGGGAACTTTGTTGATATTCTTTCTGGCCTGGTTGGAATTTATTGGTCAGTTGGAGGATAAAGAAAAAGTGAATTCAAACTGGCTTAAGCTGTTTAGAAAGTCGTTAAATCCAAATATTTTACCTGAAAAATTTCCCATAAATGTGTTTTTGCTGTTAGTGAACCCAGCCGCCACAAACAGGACGATTAGCGCCGTTTTGCACTTCCCAACTTCTTAAGGGAGGTATTTTACTTTTTCCTCAACAAGTACTTATTTTCCTCAACCACTTATTTTTAAGACTAGTTCTTGCTGAGAAACCGTTACAGGTTTTCCTAATGAGACGCTACAATAACGTCACATCCACCCTTTTAATCCCACACACTGCCAGGAATTTGTCCCACCTAAGTCACCGAGGCGACCTCCTTTTGGTGGCCGAGGAATGCCTGGCATGTCTCTGTTCGCTCCATTTTCTTAGTGCAGATAAGTGTCCACGTTTCTTCTGGTAAACCGATCTCGACCACACAAGAGGAGCCCCTTTCCCCTCCCCACCTCGGCATTACAGCAGCCACCTCGCACCCAACCCCTTTCCCTTCTATCACTGTCAATCACTTCTTTGTGCTGCGAGTACAGCTGATAGAAACCACGTGGAAAAACTGCTGGATCCAATTGAATAAAGAATGTGTTTATGTAACATATAGAGGAACAAAGTGTTGGCCATCTCCGTCCTTATGAGAGGAGCATATAAGTTGGAGACAGTCGCACAGATCAATGAGTGCAAAACTGTAACATTTGTAACAATAAGGATTAATAAAATCAAATCAGCTCTTCTTAGTTTTCTCAATGTGAAAATAAACCTTTCAATATTAAATAAGCTGCAACATCCAGGCTGACACTTATGAGCCAAAAACTGCTGTTCCTCCATGAGGCTGACTCCAAAAATTAGCCACAGACTCCCATGTTAACGTGTTGTGCTTTAAAACTGGAACCTCAGCTTAAATAAAAATCCATTTTGAGTACAGATTATATTATATGTGCTGGTTTGTGTGTTCTCCTCGTGTCTGCCTGGGTTCTCTCAGGTTCTCCAGCTTCCTCCCGCAGTCCAAAGACATGCAGCTAGTGGGATTAGGTTAACCTGTGATTCTAAATTGGCTTTCAGTGTAAATGTTGTCTGTCTCTCTGTGTTAACCCAGTGACAGACTGAGGACCTGTCCAGTCCCCCACCTCTCATCCTATGGTAGCTTGGAGAGGCTCCCCCCTAAACTCTGAACTGGATGAGCTTTGTCAGCATAATCATACGTTCAGCACAAGGATCTGTAGCCGACTGTTAATCGGCACTAATGTGTATCTGTGCATGCAGTTTATGAGTAAAGCTTATAAACCATGTATGCTAGTGCTAGCTGATAGCTTGGCACTTTTCATTGTCCTTTATTCATCCAGGTAAAAAGTAACGAATCCTGTTGTGGCTTAATGAGGATCTTAACTGTGAACTAAGACCCACTAATGCCTACAGCAGCTTTCACATATGCACTGTTGTCAGACGTCACCTGACTGAGGTGCAAGTAACGTTACAAATGTCCAAGGCAGCGGTGTTGGACATTAACCGAGTAATCACTGATAATGAGAGGTGACACAACGATCTCTAACCCCGGTTTGTAAAAGAAAAACAAAACACTGGTTAAGAAATTGGAAAAATTCTCCCACTGCATCATCTGAGGACTGGGCACTTGACAGATCACACCATCTGTGCAACCCCCAACCTAAGCAGCTCTAACTGAAATCATCTGGGTAATAAGTAGCAGGTTAAGGTAATCAAATCTGTGAGGTTAAGCATTAAGATCCTGTGGCTGGAACAAGGAAAATATGAGGGTTAGACAATAATGTCCCTAAGGGTTGGCTTTAAATCCTATGGTTAAGGTTAGCAGTACTTACTAGCTACCTAGCAGAAAATCTGTGATATAGGATTACACCATGGGGCAAATATTCAAGTGATTTCATAGCTAGCAAGTTGGTGTCATGTGCCGTTCCCGAGTTCTAGGCAGCTCCTCTCTTCAAACACACTGGTTGGTCTGGTTGCAATCAGTTAAATCTGTTGTTCAAATGAAGCTTTATCTCTCAGGACCGTTAGGTAAGAAGAATTCATTACTTTTCCCACAGTTCTCCAACATTTCTATCTAAAATCAGATTGTAAGACACCAAAAGAGATGACTTCAAACTGTGTCAACAGCTGATGACCTCAGCAAACAGAAGTTTTCATTATTTTCATCCAGTGCAATAAACGAGGTTTTTAAAATTTAAGACATGATTCGCTCTGGAACGTGTCTAAAATCTAATTCACGTTGTCTGGAATTAATCCCCATCATATTTAATGATTAAATACATGTCTGTCAGAAAAACCTGTAAATTATAAAGTCTTCTTTTCACATGCTAATGTTCGGTGTTCCTATATTTAACAGGACCTGTGAGAACAAACCGTTTTCTGTCTCGTCTCTGCTCAGAGACATTCTGTGAACCGAATCCATTTCCAAGCTCGCCTCTCTGTGTTCCTCCAGCTGTCCCTACACCCGTCTGGACTCCGCGAGTACACAGACTGCCCCTCTAAACTCTCATAAACAATGTCTGTCCCACTCAGACACGCTCATTTTTGCAGCACAGCCTGTGATTGTTTTCACGGAGGAGGCCATAGACTCATCTCAGACTTTTGGTGGTGCCACTTTTCAGATCTCAGCCATGTGGACGAGACTAGACACACTGTTAAGTAAGAAGTAAGCACTTTTAGTTCACCAAAGTGTAAATTCCTGCTCATCAAGAAAGAATGATAAGACTCTGAGTGACAACTAGATCAAAATGAACCCTCATTCTTTTAGTTTAGTTGAATCAACGTTAGTTTCTTTGTGTAACAGCTGATCCAAGTCCACAAAGACTTTGTGCTTACATTTCAAACTTAAGTACGTCCCATAAATCCCATCTATACCGGGAACTGTTTTGTCTTGGGGAAAAGTATGCTGCTCAGACTACACAAGTATTTTTGCTATGATGCAGAAAAATAATCTGCAGTTTTGACTAAACTGTGTTTGTGTTCTGGCGACAGTAGCTCTTAACCCTTTAAAACCGGTCGGAGCAGGCATGTTCTGTTTTGCATAACTATTTTTAAATCCCGGTAGCTCTGCAACCACGTAAGCTAGCGCAATAATTTTTTTTGCATATGAAACCAGAGGAGGTGTACTTACATCTTATTCCATCAGCTTGTCCTCGGTCACAGTTTACTTCCACATATAGCTTTGCAAAAACTGCATAAAACGCACTTGCGGCAACAAAAACATAATATTCCAGAAACACGCTTTGCCGATCCGATCAGCTGTTCATAACACTTCCTACGTTGGAATAGATGTCAGCGCGAACTTTTGCATGTCCGCCATGACCTGCCCGAAACCGGAAGTGATGTCATTTTCGCAGAAATGTAGTTTCTTTTACCATCAAGGCCTCGTGAGCCTATACTGGTGTTTTTAAAAGTTATGTTTGACTTTATGACTTTCTGTGTCGTTTCTGCGATGCTTAGGACTCATATTGCACTGCTGGAAATAGTTTATTTTGATGCATATGCTGCTTTTTTGCAAATTTGCATTATAATATTTATTTTTGTTTTTCCTGCAGTGTATAAAAATTGGTGTATTTCAAAAATAAAACTATGAAGACACTCAAAATAAATTTCCTGTGGTGGGAAACTATTCTGTGCAACTTTTTTGTATTTACAGTTTTGAGGGATAAGCCTCTTAAATTTCTCTAACTAGAAATATATGTTAAAAAAGCAAAAACGATTTTCAATTTTTCTGTAGTTTATTGCACTTTTTGCAATTTATGTAATTACTATGCACTTAATGCATACATATTATTAAAATCTGGGCTATAATGGTTGTATTGATGTATAGCAACTTGAAATGCTCCCAAAAATGGCTCCACAGCATGTAAAAATATAATATAAGCTCTGGCGGACTTGGTTCTATGGTAGGTCTTAAAGGGTTAACAGAGAATAGCAGTGTACGGCTTTGAAGTCTTCTTTGGTACTGATAATAATTTAAAAAAATAAATAAATAAAAAATCAGCCAGCTGCTGATTGCTCTCGGAGTGATAAATTATTGCCAGACCCCCTTTTTTCACCTGCCGTTAGCTGTGTTAGAGGAAGCAGGTGCAGTGGCATTAAGAGGAGCCGTGAAGACCCGGCAGCTTCGCCAAACAATAATATCATTAACTGCATAAAAACACAGAGGAGGTCGGCTGCAGAGCCGGGGGGGGCGTTACTGGTCTGGCGAATGCTTGTAATTAGCCAGAGCAGCTGGGAGACCAGTGTGTGTGTGTGTGTGTGTGTGTGTGTGTGTGTGTGTGTGTGTGTGTGTGTGTGTGTGTGTGTGTGTGTGTGTGTGTGTGTGTGTGCGTGTGTGTGTGTGTGTGTGTGTATACTCTTTTTTCATTCATTTGAACTAATATGAATTCAATTTAATTTACTGAAGCCTTTATTGGATTGACACAATATAGCAATACTATTTGAACAGAAGATTATGAATTATTAATTTATTCAAGGCAAAATTTGTTTTTCTTTTTTAATTTCATTTTTCTTTTTCCTGCATATTAAGATTCAAATGAGAAAAATAAACCTATTTTAATCACTTCTATGATCACATGTTTCAAACACCTTTGACTGAATCAAAATCATCACCACACGGGAGAATAAGCCAAAGTGCGTTCACGTTTTTTTGGTATATTTTGAATCTATTTGGTAAAACTTTGATTCAGGGAAACTTAGTTGAGGCTCAATAAATCTGTGTTAAAAGAGTTCAGTCATCACACAGTCTGCACTTTGACTTCTTTATGACACACCAGAGAAACCAAACGATCAATCAGACTAAAGAACATCAACATTTCACTGCATGCATTCCTGACCTGAGACAACATACAGTCTTTGTCTTTGTCTGGCTCCATCTGCGCATTTCTCTGTTTACTCCATATGTTTGCGTCGTGGGGGAAGTGACTTGAGGAAACCAGGGAAACAATGAGCCGCCGCCAAAAACAAACCACGGTGCTCGACTCAACCCCCACTCCTCCTTTCCTTTCCACCCTGCTGCCCTCGTCCCCCTCCAAGAACAGCGGGCTTAGAAGATGCCCCACCCTGGATCAATAAGATAGAGTCACATTATGTTGATGACTTCTGAGGAAATGTTCAAGTCTGACTAATGTGAAAGCCTATTTGTATGTTACACCCCAAAGCAACCCAGTGAATATGAATGACAACGTTAATTTATGGTAACTGTAACTGTTTCATATCGTTATGTAAAAGCACTGGGTCAGGGATCAGGGTTGTTATAGATAATAATTTGATTTTTTTAGTTAAATTAATAGAAAAAGAAAACCAAGACTATGCTTAGTTTTAGTATTTGTTAGTTTGATAATGTTATTGAAATTTCCCCCGGTGAGGCACTGACAGATTTGTGACTACTGAGGCTTTTGTTGTGATCTGCTTTTAAAAAGCTCCGTGGTTCTATTGTATCGCCTCTGACAAATGGCTTCAATACAATAATAGATAAAAAGCGTAAAATTAATATTCAGACAATTTTCAAACTATGAAAATTAAACTGAAACAGGAAGATCCACTCTGGAAACGAACTGAAAGGAAAACCAATTAAAAACAAAAAGTCAAAATAAAATAAAAATAAAAACTAATTAGAAAATACAAAACTTTAACAACTGTCAGGGATGCTTTCATGACTCGGGGGTTAAGGCATCAACTATGAACTGCAGTGCTGACAGTTCTGTTTTCTAGTTATTTTTTTACTGTCATCATGTCCAGTGTTAGTCTTCATATTCATATCATTCATATCCAGGTCTTAAATAAACACCTATTAGGCTACGTTCACACTGCAGGTCTTGATGCTCAATTCCGATTTTTTGATCAAATCCGATATTTTTTGTCTGCTCGTTCACACTACAAATAACATGCGACAGCAAACGCGCTCTAGTGTGAACGCTCAAAGCGGCCCGCATGCACAAAACACACACAACGCGCTCTGTTTAGACCCAGACCAAACAATATTGTTTGACTGATGGCCCTTAATATAAAGACTTCGGACTTTACGTTTCCCAATTTTTGCTTGAAGTTATTTTGTTATTTACATAATAATGTAGATAACCTAATAATGATCCTTATTGCTGTTTTAGAGGAGCGGTGCTTCAAAGGATAGTTGCAGATTTCTGTCAGAATCTGCAGATTATACAGTACAAATAAAATGTTCACGTTTCTCCAACGTTGTCTTCCCAACAGTTTCACCGGATGGCCAGGAAGCGTTCACGATGTCTTCTCCGGCGCTGATAATTGGCGTCTGTCTTGTGTCATTGACGTAAAAGATGGATTTAATGCGACTTGACCGTTCAAACAGCAGTCGCTTTCTGAAACATCGGATATGTATCGGATTCAGTACCACATACGAAAGTGACCCAGATCGGATTTGAAAATATCGGATTTGTGCCGTTCACACTGTCACACCATGATCGGATATGGGTCGCATAGGGTCAAAAAAATCGGATTTGATGCGCTTTCGCCTGCAGTGTGAACGTAGCCTCAGTCATGTCCTGTTTTAGCTGGAGTTTCATGCTTCGCCCTGAGTACATCACATATGTTTGATGTGTTTCATTCCCATCCTTGGTCGCCCTCCTGTGAATGAACATTCCCATCATGAAGGTGGATGGTCTTCAATCCGTCCACCTTCATAGACTTCAGCTTGTTCAAAAAGCTGCATCTTGCCTTGTATACTCCTAGTCGAGCCTTAAGATCATCTGGTCAACTACTCTTGGTCCAACCTAGGTCCCGCCTGAAGACCAGGGGCTGCACCAAACCTCTGGACTAGTCTTCCTGTTACTACTTGTGCCTCAGACTCTATTCAATCTTTCAAAACACGGTTGAAAACGTAACTATTTAACCTGGCATTCCCCACTAGCTGGTGTTCTTATCTCATCTATTTTAACCTTTTACTGCATTATTCCTGCCGTAAAAGGTTCTCCTAGATAATTTTTTTTCTCCTAGATAATTTTTTTCTCCTAGATAATTCTTTATATTTTGAATTGACCCTATCTCTGAACCGGGCCCGATATAGATTCTATTTAGCCCACACTCCTGGTTTAATTAGTGCTTCCCATCTCTTAGTATTAGTACTGGTGCTTGTATGTTTTATATCAATGACTTATTGCATTACTGTGAAGCACTCGGGTCTACCTTTGGTTTTAAATGTGCTATAGAAATAAAATTGTATTGTATTGTATCATTCCCGTTGTCTGTGTCAAATTTACTTTTCCATCCTCTGAATTTCAGTATCTTGTCTCAGTACCAAACAATTTCCCATCTAGTGCTTATTTGGCTATTTTTTTGTTAAGTAGTTTAACCCTCGACTGTTTCTTTTTGTTCTTACCTGGAACACGTGTGCCTCCATTTGGGTTCTGGATTTGGAAGTAATTCAGGTGGTACTAACTGAAACATGAGTGGTTAGATTCCTGGTTTTTCCAGTCTGTCTTTTGGTAAGCTCGCTTACGTTAAAGTGTGAGTGTGCACGATGGTTAAAAAGTAACTTAAAGGGACGCACTGTAAGTACCGGTCCATTTAGAGCCAGCAGCACTCAGACTGGGACTAGTGACCAATTCACTGAACATTATTAATCAACTCTTGTATGGATGGAGTAACCACAGAGGCCTGCACATGAGGGGTTTTCAGATTTCAGTAGGACTGACAGTGAGAAGCATTTCATTCATCAGCATGTCTGAGGTTTAGAAATTTGTTGGTCTATTCCATTTCGGCTAAGTGTGAGCAGGACTGCCTGACAGCATTGTTGAAATGGTGAAGAAATAAAAAATAAGATATAAAAGGATGCGTATGGAAGGATCAAAGGGTTAAGAAAGACAGGAGATGATCCAATTGGAAGAAGGCGAGCAGAGAGTCATTACTGGAAAAATGCGTTTTTGGTAAATGATAGATAATGGGAGGGCTTCTGTTCCATTACTTGCACTTTCAGCCAGCGTTCCCTGAAGGAGGAGGGCGCAGGTGTCAAAAGATTTCTCTTTTTGGGTTTCTTGTTAAATTTCTCTAAAGTCTTCCAATTTATTGGACACACATTTTGGAAAAATCTTATTTTTTCTTTTAGTCGATTAAATCACACCAAGGCTGCATCTGACCTCTGAGTAAAAGAAGTTTTCTATCACCAACGAAGAAGAATATTAATATTTAAAAGCACATTTTTTATTTCGAATGTCACAAAAACTTCAGCGTGTAGCACAAATATTTGAAGAAAAATCTCTGAGTGATGAATAAAGAACCTTTAGAGCTTTGGTGAAAGCTTCGCCTGAAACATTTCCCTCACACTCACACGGCTCAACAGAAGGAGCACTTTCAGTCCAACACAATGTTTGGTTTTTGTGTGAAAAAAGTTGTGCAATGCCTTCTGTGTCGTGCATTGTATAATGACAAAAGTTTTCTCATCCGTCCTCGAGATAAAGCAATAGTTTGCTGTGTGTCTTGCTGGCACACAATGATCACTGTGCTGTACTCACTACTACACAGAGTAGCTCTGATATAGTGAACAATAACGCAGTTTTGTATCAAAGAATATGAAATGATACAGAAATGCATTTTTCATGTTACCACTGCAGGTTTGTGTTTTTGTTTTTTTGCTTTGCATCTGTGTTTTTATTTGTGTCATTTTCACACTGCAAGTCAATAACACCATCGAATAACACACATAATAAGCTTCAAATATGCAGATATGATATTCAAACTGTGCATTAAATAACTTGCTAAATTATTGCTATATGCAATCCCATGATAGCACATTGGAAACACAGATCTGTTTGGTAATATAGATAAACTGTTACAGATAGGGATGGGAACCGGTATGCCATGATGGCACCGGTTCTGACATAAACGGTAGTAACCAGACCGAAAAGCAGCGCACATTTCGGTGCTTTATTTTCCCTGAGATGTGATACACTTTGGATTCTAGCCAATCATTTTACGTTTCCGAGGATAGTAGGCGGGCCCAGGTACGTATGTTCTTTTAGAGCAGAGCTACAGATTAAAAATGCCCAAGGCGAAGAGGTCAAAGTCTGGCTGTACTTCACAGCAAAAGATGCAAACTCAGCAGCCTGCAACAAGTGCTTTAAGGTGATACTGTGATGCTGTCAAAGGAGGTAACACCTCAAATCTGATGAAACACCTGGCAACGCATAGCGTTTTTTTAAAAGCCGAGAAATGCGCCGTACCTACTGCGGGTGTGGTGCCTGTTATCGGACCCGGAGTTAGCAACATCCCCCAAAAACCCGAAGAGGAGAGTCCTGGCCCCTAGCCCTGCCAGTGTAGCAGAAATGATGATGATGATGATGCAGCAGCAGCCGTTCTTCTCTGCGTGAGTAGCTTAATGTTGTTCGTGTGTAATTTACGTTGAGTAGGCTAACCACGTTATTACATTAATGCATGTAAGGTGAACTAGCAAACATCATCATAGCTACATGCGGCTGTCTTCTTGTTTGATGGCAGATGCTCCCTTCACCCTGGACAAAAAGGCTAAAATGACCAAAGAAAGAGTGGAAAACAGTTAAACATGAGAGGTTTTTGGACAAAGTTTGTGTTTTTTCCATTGATTAAGCACTGCTTCCAGCCAAGAGTGATACCATATATGCCCCATAGCCGCAGAAAAGGCTAACCTTGTTATCTTTTTACAAAAAAACAGCTGAACATGAGAGGTTTTTGGACCAATTTTGTGTTCTCCATTCTTTAAGCACCGGTTTGAGCACCGTTTAAGCACCGGCACCGTTTCAAAAGTACCGGTTTGGCACCGGTATCGGATAAAACCTAAACGATACCCATCCCTAGTTACAGACAGGCTGAGCCGTGAGTACAGATTTGCATGTTTTTGATGATGAGTCTGTGTGATGTGTGCTCGTGGAAGTAGGCACACCCACTTTTGGGCAAAATAATAATTAAATATGTTTTATAAATTGCTCCTCCACCAATGCATTTTAATGACCAAGCATACTGTAGCAAATAAAAGACTAAAAATGTTTTTAGCTGCCTGTCCAGTGAGTTTATCGTTTCCCACAGCATCTTATTGTGCTCTTCTACCTCAGTTATCTCACCGTAATGGCACATAAATCACTCCACACCTGCTGCAGCTTCACCTGGCTGAATCTAAAAGATAGTAATTAGTTACTGATTACTTTTTTCAAGTAACTTGACCAACACTGGTTAGCAGTCACTACATTTTCACAAATAAGCCTGAAGGGATTGCCAAGCAGTCAAATGATAATTTGATGACTTAAAAAAATCCCAGAAAAACATTTGAAGTGATTCAAAGTTTGAAATAACAGCTGTTATATTTCTTGGCACAGCAGCCAATATTATATAAACAGGTGGAGATGTTACAAATTCCTCGCGTGAGTAATTACTGCTGGCCAGATGTGATGCAACTTACGTGAGGATGATCTATGTGGAAAAAATGTGCTCTTTACGCAGCGTAGTGTTTGACCCAGACTGATAAATCTCTCGATGTGAAGTGGAAAACGTTTCAAAGCTACTGTATCTGAAGTCTCCTCGGCGGTGCCTCCCTCGTGTTTGACTCGCTAATCTGGTGACGCACAGAGGGAATCAGAGGGTAAACACTCAGAAGCAGGGATTCTCAGCATGGTCACGTCTCCAGTGTGTATATGTATGCATGTGTATGTGTATGTGTGCCGCCTAGCAGGAGAGCACTAGCATCACAACTAATGAGTCTCAGGCCCTGCGGGAAGCAATTCCAACACACCCCACAGCAAACAGACCAACTCATGTGCACACTTACACACACATACAGTATGCATTTACCCGTGCCACTTCATCACCCACTGGCACTCATTTGCTGATCTGGAGGAAAGCCTGTGGCCAAGCTTTTCTGTAAAATGCCACAGCGAAACTTGAGCTTGGCATTGGGAGCTACAGCTGCTAAGGAACTGTACGAAAAACAAGTGCCCACTAATCTGCCCACACTCTCTCCACCTCTTTTCATCCCACTATACGAGGCCAGGGAGATGGAACCACCCACACAAAGAAAACTCAAGGCTGGACAAGATGGCCAAGATTGCATAATTTCTGAGCCTTTATGTAACAGGGCGGCCAGTCGCTTAGAACAGGCCTATTTAGAGCTTTTTCCCCTCTCTGACTCTCTCACCGTTTCCTTAGATGGACGGACGGACGGACAGTTTATGTGGCACTGGCGATGCCCCAAACCAGTACCTCTGTGACAAAGAGTGGCACAGATGGCAGCTCAGGGCTGGCCAGCATTCGTGGTACCAAATGGCATGCCACAACAGATCCAGATGGATTCAGGCACTCGGTTTTATTTTTTTGCCTTTGAATAGATGATGGATAAACACTGAGAAAGACAGAGGAGTAAAGAAATAGAGAGAAAAAACTGCGAGACAGGAGAACAACAGCCTCCCTACGATGTGAGGAAAGAAAAACAGCAAAAGTGGGCGAGTGATAAAGCAACAAAATGAAGAAATCAATCAAGCCAACCTTCCATCTGCCCACTTTTTTAGTATTTGACTCTCAAATAAATACACCAGCTGCATTTAGATGCCCACACTCTCAACGTTAGAGTAAAACGACAAAAACTGGGCCTCACGCTGAACTATCTGACCCCAGAAAGCCTGAGCAAAGAAAATATAATATTGAAACTTGGCTTTAAAAAATTAAAGCAACAAAACTGCAGCTACAGATGATTTTTCTAATTATCTTCTAACTTTCTCCTCTGAGTTTTTAAGTCTAGAAGATAAATTTGAGCGTCCAGAATGGAAAATGAAGTCAATGCTGAAGTACCTTAAACTGGTTGTTGGCCAGCAGGGGGCGACTTCTCCGATTGTCCGCTTTATTGAGCTCAGTGGGAAAATGGCTCTTGATTCTGTCTGGATTTATCCCATAAATAAACAATTTCCTGGTGAGTTTGTGTTCTCTAAAACAATATAAAGCCGAGTTTTAAACATCACATGGGGCTTTGGCTTTTTTTCGTTTACTTTGTTTAGGCAGCAAAAACCACCCAGTTAGACTCAGGAAGAGTTTGTGGTTTGAGGTGAAATATTCCTCCTCACAGAACAGCAGATGTAAAAACAGAAAAGAAAAGAAAGCATTTGAATGCAACGCCACACGGACCTTCACGTCCCAGTACCAGCCCACCTGGCATCACTGTGGTCAAAGGAAATAGCAAAGGTGTCTTTACTCTGATGACACTGGCATTAAATTTGAGAGATTACCTGTGGAAATAAATACAGAAATATAGAGGTCAGAATGCAAACTGTTTGGGCCAGTTAACTTAAGCTTCCAGCACTAGAGGTTCATTTCCAGTTGACCCAGATAAGACCTCTTTCAGCTGCTTGCAGGGTAAACCTGAGAAGCCAGCACCGTTTGCAAAGCGTGAGATTGAGGAAGAAAAGGAAAATTACTCCATTGAGAAAAGGAAAGCAAGCCTCTCTCACGCTTATTATGAAATATAGTTGTCCAAAGGCTGTGAGCGATCCGGTGTTATTTCACAGATCGCCCTTTGAGGGACGGAGGCTTCACTCAGAATGAAGTGCTAAGAAAATATCTTCCCGAGCAGGAAATTACTCCGGAGAAATCTGCATCTTTGTCAGGAGTCTCGTGTGAGTCCGGTTTCCTTACAATTAAAGCCCACAGGAAAAACTCAGATGTACCGCAGCGCTAAACTTAACCGGGAACACCCTTTGAACGAATCTATCAAGGGGAAGATTAAACTCAAGGATATTTTGATTTTCTAAACCAAAACAGCAGGAGAAAATATTGGCTACATTTTTTTCTAAATACCTCTGAGCATAAAGAGCACCAACATCTGAGTGTTGACATTTGGTGTTTGCACAACCTTAGAAAAATAGTTTAAAAGCTGCTTTTCTCCATTCATTTAATGAAGGAAACCCATTGGTCCCTAATGAGGATTCTTAAATTACTACGCTCAGAAAAAGTGTCTGTCCAGCCGACTGCAAAGTAATCTCTGTAATATTATTTCTAATCATAAAAAAAATTATTTTGATTCCAATGGAAGAAGGGTGGAACGTCAGGCTTGCTCTGGAAGGAAGAGGTGGAGGAGAATAAAGGTCCCAAATAATCAAATTGCTCCAAGCAACAGTAAAGTACCCAAAAACCTAGCTTCATAAGTCTGGTTTGCACTGCAAAATAGTCAGTGTTGGGAAGGTTATTTTTAAAATGTATTCCATTACAGATTACAGAATACATGCCCCAAAATGTATTCTGTAATGTATTCCGTTACGTTACTCAATGAGAGTAACGTATTCTGAATACTTTGGATTACTTAATATATTATCATGCTGTTTACAACTACATGAATGTACTATTGCTGTGATTTATTACTGTTACTGAAGGTCCGCGGCTCCGAACCGTAGTAAAGGGACCTCTGACTAATACGGTGGGTTCTGTGTCGGGCTCGTAGCCGAAAACTAGCTTTACTTTGTTGTCTGGGTCAACTTTGCTAGCAGAGACAGAGAGAGGCGATGAAAGGCTGCTCCAACGGGACTTATTGTTTCAGAGGAAAACACGAACACGGTGTACAGTCGAGTCTTAAGAGCTTACTTACAACTGGGCTCGTCAGGCTCTCTTCTTGGCTGCAGTGGTTATTATTATATTTACATGCTTCCAGCTCCCGTTTTTGCTCGATGACAGCTCGTACTTTTCCTTTTTCTCCCTCCCTCGCTCACAGACACATAACAGGTATGGCAGTCCATTCTCCCTGCAGCACGGACTACACTGCCTATGATGCTACATTCTTTAGAGCTATACCTGTAGCATTCTGCCTGTTAGCTTAGCACAACAACAACAGGCGCTCTCTCACCCAGGAAACACGCAGAGAGAGAGAGCGGCACCCTGTAACCATGGCAACCGTAACGCTGCCGCCTGGAACTACAGAACGTAGCTGTCAAACAAAACCCAAACAGTCCTGACCCGCCACAATATGAAACAGGAAAGTACCGCCGTGTAATCCATTTATTTCAACAAAGTAACTGTATTCTAAATACCACCTTTTTAAACGGTAACTGTAACGGAATACAGTTACTCATATTTTGTATTTTAAATACGTAACGGCGGTACATGTATTCCGTTACTCCCCAACACTGACAATAGTAGAGATGTTATTCTGAAATGCACTTTAACCTGAATCTTATTAATAGGCAGTAGGTAGTTTTCTAGGCTAGGCTGAGTTCCCATCTGCACTTTTAGTCACAAATACACACAAAGATAACAATTTTGTCCTTTCACTTAACCCCTGATTATACTTTCCTGGTCCACGCGTTTGCAAATTACCTAAATGTCATCATTTCATCAGTCTGTGCAGGATCTGTGCAGACGTTGCCATTTCTTTGTCAGTGCGAGGACTGCACTGCAGAGAATTGCACGTTCCTCAGATGGCAGATTTTGAAGTAGAATAAAATAAGTGTCTAATCCTCTGTTAGGTCTTCAGTTCTTTATGTCTACATCCACAACTGAGTATAATCGGATCATAAGTAAGGAGGAGAATCAACTTACTCAACCCAGTGCTTCAAGGCACAAATGTCAAAGGACACCTTGTGTATATCTCTGTGGTGCCTCATTCACATGTATCGACCAGTGCACCCATTTTTCTGGTGAGGTTGAGCTGCTCTATCACACTCGCGTCTCTGGTGTTCTGAAGTCTGAAGAGGCTTGATGCTCAGAAACTAGACCATGTGGAATACGTTATGAATTATTAAGCTGCAGTAGTATTCCTCACAGATGAGGCATAACTAGGACACATTCCTGCACTGAGACTGGGAGCTGAGGGTTTTAAGGTACAACATGTGGTCTGTTTCAGAACACTCGACTCGACTGCACGGCAGTACAGTACTGCTCCATCACTGGTGTTATGTTTCATCTTGTCAGTCTCTTTTCAGATCAAACAGAAGCCAGACCTAAGAACCAGAGAGGCACATTCTTTGTTCATAATAGATTTTTCACTCAAATAAGTCAAACTCAAAATCTTTAATAGCCGTCACTGGGTTGTATGGACCCTGATTATAGAGATAGAAGTACTTTGAACCTGATTTTGGTCTAATGGCCAGCAGGGGACAACTCTTTATTAATAATCAAAGTTACCTGAATTCTGACTTAATTAATTATCTCAGGTAATGTTTTAGTTCTGTGTCTATGTTCTCAATCACTACTTTCAGTTCCTATTCCTTTATAAAACATGATGTTCATTTTGTGACCTGCCGGAGGTTTCTTCCTGTTAAAAGGGAGTTTTTCCTTCCCGCTGCAGCCAAAGTGTTTGCTCAAAGAAGGTCATATGATCGTTTGGTCAAGAGTGAAGATGGAAACAAAATGTAGCAAGTTTGATATTTGACAAACTTGGTATATTAATTTTCACTCAAGTTTTTAAAATTTAAGAATTATGAAAAATTGGTTCCTTTTGATTCATTAAAATCTGGGGAAAAACAACAGGAGACCATGTTCAGATGATGTCACCACCTTCCAGTAAGATTACATTAATGCGTTTAAACTGGAGTTGTCGTCTAGCAGAGCTGACAATCTGTATGTGTGCTACAAATATGATATTTTACGTCATCTACAGAAGTATTTATTGTCTAATCTGTTTCTTTCAAACCTGTTTTTGATATTTTTCTGCTACATTGTATCTGTCTTTAGGCATTTTTCATCTTCAGTACCTCTCACTGCACTTCATACTTCTGTATAAATGTGTAATGTAAATAAAGTTATATTATTACAAATTTCATTGATATTCATTCTAAGGACAGAATTGCTTTAAGGCTTGAAATGAGCCAATTTAAAATATATTTAAAATATATTTAAACAGTATTCTACATTTACATCAGCAGGGAAAACACCTGATATGTTATTCAGATAAGTAGGTGGAATGTCAAAAAGTAGGACGTGTGAGTTTACCGATTGCAGTCAACATCAGCATCAAGAGTCTGACAGCCACTCTGACAACTGATGGTTTAGAGAAAAACAGATGTGACACATGATGACTGAACATCCATAGAAAGACCAAACCCTTTACTAAGGGAAGCCAAAAAGAAAAAAATCAATGTGCAAATCGCTACAAATACTATAAACTGAAGAGTGATTGTGGTTTGTTCATGACAATTTCACACCTTATTTTTTCATCCGTTGTTCTTAGCAGGGAAATCTCATCTGTTCATCCATCCCAATGTTTTTGCTCATCTAACGTGGTTTGTGATGTTTGGATTCATCACATTGGCTCACATCCAACCACCGTGCAGCAAATCCTGCCATTAAATTTCCACTTTAAAATACGCTCACCACACATGCACTGTGGTTTCCAAACCAACAAAAGACTCTGTGGGAGGTAGCAGCAAGCTGTGACAAGCAGCTATAACAAGCCACGTGAATGCAAAAGCACAAAAGATGAGTTAAAAGCAATTTACATAACTCTCAAAGATGTCGAAGAAGCCAATGTTTTAAAAGTACTGTTGGAGGTCAGGAAGCTAAGAAGAAGGATGAATCTATTATGTACAGTAAATGTGCCATCAATTCAGTAAAACAATGATCGCTGGCAGATGACGGGAATAACACTAATAATGTCTTAATCGTGACACCTGTTAGTGGGTGGGATATATTAGGGAGGAAATGAACATGTTGGCCTCAAAGTTGACATGTTAGAAGCAGAAGAAATGGGCAGGGATAACAATTTGAGTGAGTTTGATTGAAGGTCAAATTTGATGTCTAGATGAATAGGTCAGTGGTCAGTAAGGTGGTCCAAGGAAGAAACAGTGGTGAAGCAGCAACAGGGACATAGGAGGCCAAGGCTCATTGATGTATGTGGGGATCAAAGGCTGGCCTGTGTGGTCTGATCCAATAGGTGAGCTACAGTAGCTGGTTTTAATGGTTTTAATGGTGTCAGACAGTGTTGGTCAAGTTACTTGAAAAAAGTAATCAGTAACTAATTACTGATTACTTCCCCCAAAAAGTAATCCGGTTACTTTACTGATTACTTATTTTCAAAAGTAATTAGTTACTTAGTTACTTAGTTACTTTTTAAAAACACGATTTACAACCTGAATAGGTGATAAAGCGATAGATCTTTCAGCCCAATTCTACTTTTTCTACATAATCATCATACAAAATGTAATCAAATGGAAAAGTCTCTTTTTAAAACTTGTTTTATTAGTTTTAATCTTTTAACTTTATGCATCAAGCAAAAATTTAATTATATGCAACATTCTCTGACTGGAAGAAATTAGTTTAACATTTAAACCTATTTTCTGCACATTCCAGCACATAAAATAAAATATTTTGTGTGTTTACACTTACTCTTTCAAATAGATGCAAGTAAAACACAGCAGAAAATAAATAAAGTCAAAGACTAGCGGTCCTGTTGCTCTATTTTCACCTGTAAAGCAGGAGTGGGGTAGGCGGAGGGTTACCCTGGTGCAGGTGTGCAGCGGTCAGTGGAAGAATCCGCGAGTTTCTCTGCGAGTTTCCCATTACGTCGTAGCTACTCGGTGCTTGCTCGGAAGTTTAGGGTTTTTTTCGCTGTAAAAAGAAGTTTTCTTCCCACGCACAACGGACACTAATGTTTTTGTCACTTTTTATGGAATCAAACTCAAAGTAAGGTCAGTACTTCCACGCTTTAAACGCTGCACGCTCATACTCTCTCTGCACTCGATATATGATCCATTGTTGATCTGCACACAGCTGTTGTCACGAACGTCGCACTCGCTTACGTCACTGTCATGAGACATTCTCGCAAAAAAATCACGTTTTAGTAACGCAGTAACGCAGCGTTCCTACGGGAAAGTAACGGTAATCTAATTACCGTTTTTGCAATAGTAATCCCTTACTTTACTCGTTACTTGAAAAAAGTAATCGGATTACAGTAATACGTTACAAGTAATGCGTTACTGCCCATCTCTGGTGTCAGAATACACAGAGCATCACAGCATGCTGCGTATGGGGCTCCAGAGCAGTCAGGGTTCCCATGCTAAACCCCATCCACAACCGAAAGCTCCAACAATGGGAACGGATTAGAACTGGATCATGCTTTCGTTTACATCACGTGGATGGCTGAGTGTGTGTGTGTGTGCATCACATACCTGGGATAAACCTGGCACCAGGATGCACTATGTTAAAGAAGGCAAGCTGGCGGAGGTAGCGTGATGCTTTGAGCAATATCCTACTGGGAAACCTTGGGTCCTGCCATCCATGTGGATGTTGCTTAGACATGTACCACCTACCTCAGCTGGTACTGGTACTCTCTTTGTGCCACAAAGCAGAAATGGTTCAAGAATGCTTGAGGAGCACAACAAGTTTCAAGCGTTGACTTGTCCTCCAAATTCTCCAAATCTCAATCCGATCGAGCATCTGTGGGATTTACTGGACAAACAAGTCTGATCCATGGAGGCCCCACCTCACAGCTTACAGGACTTAAAGGATCTGTTGCTAACATGTTGGTGCAGATACCACAGCTCACCTGCAGGGATCTAATGGAGTCCGTGCCTCGGTGGGTCAGGGCTGCTTTGGCAGCAAAAGGGGGACCAACACAACATTTGGAAGGCAGTCATAATGTTATTCCTGATTGGTGTATATACTCACTGTAAACTGTGTGGACAGAAAATGCAAAATAAAGAAAGTAAACAATATCAGTGCAAAAAAAAGTCCTTTGTCCTTTTTTTACTTTTACATTTTTGGAGCCTGTGGGGAAAGTTCACACGTGGGAGAGGTTCGTGTTTAGAAAGGGATATATTTCAGTCTAAACCACAACCTTTTCATAAATCAAAATAAGCAGTTATTTTTGCCTAAACCTGGTCAAAATTCAACTTTTCCAAAAATAATATGCTTTATTTTGACTTTTAGCTTCCCATGAAACATGAAAACCTCAGTCTCCTGGGAGAAAGTCCTGTGTTTACAGATTTGTGCAACTAAATTGCTCTCTGCACCAATCATCTTATTTCTTTAAACCTCCTGAAAAAGCCTTCTGTCAGAGAACCGTGAAGGTAAACTCTTCTCATTTCTATGATATTTTGCCACGACAGTAAACAACTTTCAGAAGCCCAAACAAGAAAATTAAAACTCAAAAGGCTAAAAATGTTTACCTTGAATAGACGATAGTAGGTTTTTGGGCATATTTTCTAAATAACAAACCAGACGAGCTCTTATCGAAGGACAATGCGCTGACACATCGTAGATCACTGTGATGTAAGACAGAAAGTTTCGGTTGCTGCAGGGATAGGAGGAGATGCCCCGTGCTGTAGGTTAATCTCAGACAAGTTATATAATCATCAGCTGAAGTACTTTAAAGAAAGGCTAGAGAGGATGATCCTAGTGGATTACAATCTACTCAAAGACTACAATCTGTCTCTTTACATAAAGAATTTAGTGTGTGTGTGTGTGTGTGTGTGTGTTAGGGTGAGTTTTCAGGTAAACAAATGAGCCTAACAAAGAGTGGGAGTGCAGTAACAGCAAAGCACCCCACCCTCTTTAACTGAGATTCACCTTATTTGTCTGAGTGAACTTTTAGTCTGATTACCACATCCAAGAATGCTGCATGAAGCTCTTGTGGGGGAAAGTTTGTCTGTCTAAAACAGAACAAACGCCTCATGAACGGGAGCAAAGAGAAGCTTCTTTGGTGTCTGAGAGGGGCTGACGTGCACATCAATTAAGTTGTTGTTCTTTCCGGCTGTTTTAATCTGCCGGGTGCTGCAGACGCTGCTCAGACATGATGATGCATCGTTAGCACAGAGAACCTCTGGGCTTCACATTCATTACCAAGTCTCCATATGACACGTCTTGGTTTGGCAAATAATTATGCATGATTATTTCTACTATGTATGAGTTCTGATTTTTGACTTTTATCATGCTGGGGTTATACATTTTAAGCTCTTTTTGGACAGGAGTAGTATTACAAGGGGCGATCGTGCGACTTAGAAAATGCACGGCCTCGAGTCTGAGCTTCATACGTCACGTTCTCACAGGGAAAGCAAGGTCCGTGCTTTATTCACGTTAACTGACATCTGTGGCTGCAGACCGCCACACGCTGAGCCTGTAAAACGACAGTAAGCTAAATATTCCTCACTGGATGCTACTGAATGCTGAAATGCAGGAGTAATATCACATGACCTCAGTGTTTAAGAAAATATTGTAGGTAATTTTCACCTTTAGAGACGAGGTTGATTCACATAGTTACGACAGGTCCGTATGTAAAACCAATTCAATGCAAATTGAGGATACACTACAGGATATTGCATTCATGTTGAAGGCTTTTACTTCCTATACCTCCTATATATGGGGCATGCTACTTAAGATGCTTTAACCTGCTCAGTTGTTGTGTATCTGCAAGCCAATTTGTATCTAACACCACAACAGCTCCTTCTTTCCATGTTGTTTTTATCTGCTCTCTGCTGGGTCAAGACTTGTTATTGTGGTATCAGGTGGAGTCTAATCATTTTCTTAAATGCTTCCCCAGTTGATTGTGATCCCAGCTTTCATTGGGCGAGAGGCATGGTACACCAGGGTACACACCGGACAGGTCGCGAGTGAAACACTGAGGTTTTTGGACTGTGGGAGGAGAGCACCCATACGGGCGCAGAGGGAACACGCAAACTTCACAGAGAAGAGAAGTCAGAAGCCAACTGGTGGGTTTGAACCCAGGACCCTGTTTTTGTGAGTCAGTAATGCCAAACATTGCACCACTGTGCTGCTCTTGATCTGAAAGGACAGCAAATA
Organism: Neolamprologus brichardi; assembly: GCF_056152115.1. NCBI lineage: Eukaryota > Metazoa > Chordata > Actinopteri > Cichliformes > Cichlidae > Neolamprologus > Neolamprologus brichardi. Next base: position 35,498,120 of record NC_142115.1, read on the forward strand.
AAAGACTATGCAACTGCATTGCAGGTTAATGGAAACTCAGCAGTGGATGCAGACAGAATCAAATTTGAGACTCGAGGTCATGAACTTGCAAAACTTGGTGATCTTTTTAAAAATGTAACTTTAAAAAAAAGACCCAGTCTTAGCAACTAAAAGCAATACTAACAAAAACAAAACATGTGCCACATGATTTCCCATTGAGAGTTGTGACTTGAATGACTGACTTTGATTTCCCCTCATGGACTTGACTTGAGACTTTCTGTGACAACACTTTAGACTTTGACTTAGCCATGAAGCCTTAAACAGCTCAGGTTATAGCTGTGGGAGTAAATCAACAATGAACTCAATCTGATAAAAAGTATAACTGGTTCACTGTCATCCCTCCACCATCGTGGCACATGCGACTCTTAACCGTTGGGTAGGAGTCTTCAAAGATGCATTGAGGGGCCTTTAAGAATCTGTATTCTGGAGACTGCTGTATTTTTCATGTTTTCTTTCTCGCCTCTTCTTCGTTGCATAGTTTCTTTGCCCACCAGGGAATCATATCCTGACAAGCCCCCCTGTAGAAAGCCAGGGGATCTTTCTTCCTCTCTGTGGGGAGAATAATTAGCCTCATCTGCCTTCCTTCTCTGTCTCCTTCGTACCCTCTCTCATGCCTGTGGCAGTGTGTGTAAATTAGCCCGCTTCAACCTCAATGTGACTCAGTTCCTCTGCTAGAAAGCTCATCCGAGCCTCAACTGCATAACAAAGAGTTCAGCTTTTGTTCAGCAAGAGAGCTACATGCTGGTGCGCCCCAGTTTTCTAGCCTCCTCAATGTCATCCTCTAAGGAAACCAACAACTCTTAAAAATAATCAGTGTTAAAGTTAGAGGAGACAGTTCAAGGAAGATTCAGCAGAAAAAAAAAAAAGTGTTTACTTGTCTTGTGTGCTTTGTTTAAATATTTAAAACGTAATGTAAAAAGCACTAAGAGTTTTCTAAAACAACAACTGCACTGCAAATGAACCTTCAGGCTATGAGGCATTGCAACAACTTATAAAAGGTGCCCTTTGGGATTGATGCCCGTTATCACCAACATGCTTGGAAGAATTTTGTAGATGAGGTCAGAAAGTTATAGGAATGAGAATTTATGAATCAAACACATTAACCAATTTGACTTTTGGCGTGATCTGCTGGTCATCAGCTTTCCTGTTGAGGTCAGTCTGTGCGCCCAAATGGTGATCTTTGAAAGTTGCAGAGAGGCAAATCTGGAGAGGATGGCAGCTGGAGAGAGTCTGCACCGGCAGTCTCACCCTAGGAGATGAATTCACGGTGCACCACCTGATGAAAGCTGAATTTAATTTTAAAAATTATTCTTCCCTCTAATTTAATTTGATCCTTAAGCAAATTGTAACTCTGCACAATCTTAATTTGTTTTTCTTTGTGGTGAGGGTTTCCTCGGTTTCTTTCTGTCTTATGTGACACTAAACAACTCTCTTTTTGGGGGGTATAAAATGAAACTTGTGAAGATGTTACCACGAGATGTCATCGAGAAAGCAAAGACATCTCTGCTGCAATTGTTGGGAAGGAGGTTGCTCCCCCTCCCATTTCTGCTATAGGGATCAGAATTTTTGTTCCCTTGAATACCAAATTGAAAGTGAAGCAGACTGAGAAGAGCAACCACGTTCGGTCAATATTACCTGAGGAAAGAAAACAGACTGAGATGTGTGCACAGAACTGGCTACTGGGGGAAACATGATTTTTACAGTTCAGTGTAGGAAATTTAAAATATAAATACATCATAAATGTTTACTGTAGGCTTAGATTAACAAAAAATAACAGCACTGATCTCTGTGCTCCACAACACCAATTCCAGTTATGTGTGCTATAGGAATACTGGGATCGTTTTCAAATTATGAAATAAGTCCTCTGACTAGACAGCTGCTAGGAGTCTTATCACATCATCACAGAAGCACTTTAACATTATAAAAAACCATCCCCAGATCAACTGATAAGTGAAAGAAACCTTAGTTGCTGCAGAACTGCTGAAAATTAGTGGTTGCTAAGAAGCTAAGAAGAGGAAACTGAGTCAACAATTCACACAGGCTCACCAGAAATGAACAATTTTGCTTTTTCTAATGAGTCTCTGTGACAGTCAGATTGTAGAGTGAGAATTCAGCATTAACAACATGAAAGTATGGATCCATCCTACCTTGTAGCAACAGATCAGACTGCTGCTGCTGGTGTAATGGTGTGGGGAACATCATTTAAACACCACAGCCTACTGACACATCTTCTGACGGCTGCTTCCTGCATGGTAAATTGTTCAACGTATTGGGATTTGTTGGAATAGAAAATTCTCATCATGGATGTGCAGCAGTTCTGTGATGCTATCAGGTCAATATGGACGGAAATTTCAACAGGATGATTCTAGCACCTTGTTGGATCTATGGCTACGTTCACTCTGCAGGTCTTGATGCTCAATTCCGATTTTTTGATCAAATCCGATTTTTTTGTCTGCTCGTTCACACTACAAATAAAATGCGACAGCAAACGCGCTCTGTTTTGACCCAGAGCAAACAGTATTGTTTGACTGATGGCCCTTAATATAAAGACTTCGGACTTCACGTTTCCCAATTTTTGCTTTAAGTTATTTTGTTATTTACATAATAATGTACATAACCTAATAATGATCCTTATTGCTGCTTTAGAGGAGCGGTGCTTCAAAGGATAGTTGCAGATTTCTGTCAGAATCTGCAGATTATACAGAACAAATAAAATGTTCACGTTTCTCCAACGTTGTCTTCCCAGCAGTTTCACGGGATGGCCAGGAAGCGTTCGCGATGTCTTCTCCGGAGCTAATAATTAGCGTCTGTCTTGTGTCAGTGACGTAAAAGACGGATTTAATGCGACTTGACCATCAAACAGCAGTCGCTTTCTGAAACATCGGATATGTATCGGATTCAGGACCACATACAAAAGTGACCCAGATCGGATTTGAAAATATCGGATTTGTGCCGTTCACACTGTCATAGCATGATCGGATATGGGTCGCATAGGGTCAAAAAAATTGGATTTGATGTGCTTTCGCCTGCAGTGTGAACGTAGCCTAAGACATGCAGAAGTACGACAATTCAGAAATTAAAAAAGCCTTAATACTAGCAAAGCGTACCTAATAAAGTATCCGGTGAGGTTTTACTAAAGTGTACGGCCAAAAGCAATTACTGGCTCCTACTGGTTTGCATGTTTCTAATTTTTAAAGGAATTCCATTAAACCAGGTTTAGGTTTGATTGATGTTCTAAATTCGTTTCTTTTATACAAAACATTTGGATTCTTCCATCCATCCAGAAAAACCTTTGTAGGATCCGTGTATCCACCCCTCATCCTTGAACTGAATCGTATGCATACGAAGCGGCACGTACAGTGCGGGCTGATGCTCTGGCAGGGCAGCGGCTGTGGTCAGCTCTTCAAAAGCAGCATCGTGGAATGATCGTGCTTAAAGTGACAGCGGGAGGTTCAAATGTGGTCTTTGCAGATCAAACGACCTCCGTAGCTTCGGGGCGTTGAAGGCTACGCACACTGAATTGTGGATTTTTAAGCTTGCACTGCGAGGCATGAATATGTAGCTGTGTGTTTGTAACAGAAAGCACTCAGCATCTAACGCAGGGAGATTAAACAGGATCTGGTCTGTTGAAGGGGCAGTGAGAGAGTAAAGTTAGGCTGGCTGGTGGCTGGAGGGTCACTGATTTGAGTGCTGCCACGACAATATAACAGGGGAGAGAAAATTATGCAACAGCAGAGAGACTGCAAAACCTCCATTGGCCTACTGCAGCTTTAGTAATTGTTCAGAACAGTTCCTAGCTGTGAATGCAGTGGGAAACATTTAATGAGAGAATTGATGGGAAAATGCATACATGCATTTTCAGGCAAACGCCTGTGACGGACTACAATTTAAACACCGATGCAATCTGACGCCGGTTTATGAAACACTTTCTAATTGCTGTGCAATAACGAGTGATGTTTCAATCCAAACAAGCCTTGTAATTTAAATTAAACGAATAAAACCGTCAGCTAAACTAATATAAAACATGTCTATGATACATGCAGCACCAAACACAATCAGCCCAGCGACAAACTGTAGACAGTCCTGTGAGTCACGTCGGTGAGCATGCTGTGCCTTCTGGGAGAGCAGATGATTGGAGAAGCAACAACAACAGGAGACAACAAACTGGTCATTAAATTAAGAATTACACAGCTAAGTGTCCCTTTCTATCTTAACAGGTTTGTCGTGGAGCCTCTCTCAGTGAGAGAAGCTGCAGCAGCCTCAGAGTGCTGACACGTCAATACTTGTGATATACATGTTTCATTTTAAATACAGTTATTATCACTATAAAACATTATAAAACAATAGAAACACTGATATTTTCCATGTTGTGAAGGAAACACAGCAATAGGGATGGGTATCGTTTAGGTTTTATCCGATACCAGTACTAAACCAGTACTTTTGAAACTGTGCCGGTGCTTAAACGGTGCTCGAACCGGTGCTTAAAGAATGGAGAACACGAAATTGGTCAAAAAACCTCTCATGTTCAGCTGTTTTTTGTAAAAAGATAACAATGTTAGCCTTTTCTGCAGCTATGGGGCATATATGGTATCACTCTTGGCTGGAAGCAGTGCTTAAACAATGGAAAAAACACAAACTTTGTCCAAAAACCTCTCATGTTTAACTGTTTTCCACTTTTTCTTTGGTCATTTTAGCCTTTTTGGCCAGGGTGAAGGGAGTATCTGCCATCAAACAAGAAGACAGCCGCATGTAGCTATGATGGTGTTTGCTAGTTCACCTTACATGCATTAATGTAATAACGTGGTTAGCCTACTCAACGTAAATTACACACGAACAACATTAAGCTACTCACGCAGAGAAGAACGGCTGCTGCTGCATCATCATCCTCATCATTTCTGCTACACTGGCAGGGCTAGGGGCCAGGACTCTCCTCTTCGGGTTTTTGGGGGATGTTGCTAACTCCGGGTCCGATAACAGGCACCACACCCGCAGTAGATGTGCTCGATGTGAGGTCTCGCAGCAAGCTATCAAATACGGTGGATTTCTCGGCTTTTAAAAAAACACTATGCGTCGCCAGGTGTTTCATCAGATTTGAGGTGTTACCTCCTTTGACAGTATCACAGTATCAGCTTAAAGCACTTGTTGCAGCTGCTGAGTTTGCATCTTTTGCTGTGAAGTACAGCCAGACTTTGACCGCTTCGCCTTGGGCATTTTTAATCTGTAGCTCTGCTCTAAAAGAACGTACGTACCTGGGCCCGCCTACTACGCTTGCAAAGGTAAAATGATTGGCTGGAATCCAAAGTGTGTGACATCTCAGGAAAAAAAAAGAATCGAAAAAAAGCACCAAAATGTACCGAAATGTGCCATTATGGCACCGGATACCGGTACCCATCCCTACACATCAAACACCTTGATTCTGCCAAAGGTTGCCGCTGTTTTGGTCTCAAATCTTTCCCTGTGTCGAGTCAATCTAACCACAAATGTGCATGCTCTGTCAGTGATGGTGTGTCAACTGCATGCTTCAGAGAACACGGTCATTTGTTCACAGCGTGTTTGACAGAAATTGCACAAATGTCATAAATGGCAGCTGCTACTCACCCTCCTCCCTGACCTTCGTTGTGATAGACACGATGACTGTAAGCTCGCCGCGCCCATCAAAACGAACCTTCTGCCATCTTCATCATCTTTAATGAACACTTATCTACAGATGTGAGGAAGCTAGGAGGAAGTAGCTCATGCTGGACGTCATCCATGGCAGCCATCAAAGGCCCATTACATAACCTCCTGAGTCAGAAGTGTTTATATAATTATCTTCTCATGCCAGAGCTGCGACTTCATATCTAGGTGACATGTGATATGTTCAGAGCATCGCGTCATCATAGCCGATTATCAGGCAGATTTCAATATGACCCAAATACATGAGACCTGAGACTTTACCTTCTAACAACAGCTTTCCGCCATTTATTGTAAAAAACAACAACAACCCAAACAAGCATGCTCAGTTTTCCAAATTTCACATAAATTTATGTAATAGTAATAACAATAATACTATCATGTGGGGGGGAAGAAAAGTTTAAACAGCTCTTGCTGTAACATCCAAAAAAATGAAAAAAAAATCTCACTTTTTGCCCATTTCTTGAGCCAAGTGGAAACTGAGTGAAGCTGAGGTGGAAGTCTGATAAAGCAACACTTTCTGCTATGATTTATGTTCATATGGATCCAAATATTATTTCTACGCAAAGAGAAAATGAATATAAAAACAGCTATTTCAGATTTTCTGTTGATTATGTCACCAACAATATTTCCTCATTGTGCTACCAAGTTGCAGACTTCATCATGCAAACGCGCACTTTTAGTGACACTTGCACTGCTGAACTTTACATTTACGTTTATACACCGGCAGCCTTGTTTATACTGAATTAAACTGAATTCTTCACCTAACCTTACAAACCCCTAACCACAGTCTTTCTGTTTACTCCAACCCTCCAGCCCAACAATCCCAGGACCCTTCAGAGCAGTTCATAACAGGAAGTGGTTTGAGCTGCATATTATAAAAGAAAAATTGCAGGTTCAAAAAGTGAAGCAAGCACGCAAATCCCTTAAACCTCTATTCTTTCTATTGGTCACCAAGAGGGCGATGCCTGTGGCTATAAAAATAAACCTATAGAAGTCTTTGGGAAAGCAGCCCTCGGCATATATTAAATAAAGCATAAGTCAGTTTCACACAACCAGTTTTAAAACATCAAAATAGCGATGGTGAAAAAAAATCATCTTAAATCTTAATTCAATTCAAATTTGATATATGTACCAGATATTCATAATGAAATTATGGTGAATGGTCTCTGATGCTCATTTGTCAGTGGAAGCAACTTTAGGTTTAGTGCCTTGCCCAAGGACACTTCCACATTTAGACTGAGTAAATTCAGTAGCTGAACTTGTGGCATATTACATAGGAAAGAATAGAAATTAGGAGAAGACAACATGCAGTATAAACAGTGAAAGAATGGATCTTACCTGTTCCCAACTATTAAAGATTTTCAGGCACAACTGGCACAAACATTTTAGTATCAGAGGGCTTTTCTTTATTCATGAATGCATTCTGGGTCCGGTGGGATCAAAGCGTGCTCTGACAATAGTCGTGTCAGCACAGAGCTTAGAGGCTGTCAGTCAGGACTGAAGACTGGAAGGTCAACATTTTAAATCCTTGACCAGCTGAATTCAGTAAGAAACAGTGAATCACAAACAGCCTCCTGTCTTTCATTAGTTATTGCTGTGCTTTTGCCTCTGAGCCAGACCTTTCCTCGTTAATTTCCTCGTTAATTTCCTCGTTAATTTCCTCGTTAATTTCCTCGTTAATGTTCCTGTGGCCAACAGTAAATTCAGCTAAAGTAGACGATCCATTATGCAGGTATTTCTCTCTTAGTGTTCATTTCTGTTAAAACTGATTTTTTTTAACAATTCAACACCTCATCTCAAGATTAAAGAAGCTAGTGCAGTAGTCACAAAAAATGCAGTTCCTCTAATGGCCACACAAGGCCAGTGTCAGCATCAACAGAATGACATGAATATTATCCTTAAAAATATTTCACCAGTTTGGATTTGACTTAGAAAGATAAAATTCTACTATTTTATTCTTATGTTGCTTAACTAACAACGCAGCCATACCGGTGATAACTTGACCTCTGACTCTTGGTCCCAAAATGCTAACATTGATTGATTGATTTAGGGTTAAGAAACTAACAACTGACTCTCCGGTGGTTGTATACATCTTTTTAATATGTGAATTTTTGTGATTTCCATCTTTCGATGTTTTGTTTTGTCTTCATTTTTTAGCCCCAGAGCTTGCAGTTTAGCACAAGCTCACCCTGTATCACACCTTGGCAGTTTACTGACCAAAATAAGTGAAAACTTAACTTTTATTAGGCAATTAGCACCTTGCTTCTTTGCTTGCATTATACGATTTAGCCATGTTAACAATAACATGTCATGTTTCTCATTTAACCCTCTCCAGGCAGACGTTGCAGATTTGCAACAGTTAAGAACTAACAACCTGATTACCCCACATACATATTTTATGAGTTTGTTTTACTCAGAAGCACCACTGCAGGACTTGGTTGTGCATTAGCAACAAAAAACGTAATTTGAGCCTGAGAGGGTTAATATGTGCAAAGGCATGACATTATTAGTTATGACCTGACAAAAAAAAGACAAAGGAAACATGAATGATGAAGTGCTTGTCTCGTTTTTCTCGAATTATTTTGTAATGTTTCACCTTTCTGGATGAGCCCCAGGTGTTTACACATCTTTTCTGGCACCTAATTGGTCAATTATCATTACTGCGGGGTGGGTTGCAGACAGACACATAGATCCTTCCATTATTCATTCTGCTGTCTGTGGATGCAGACGGTGCACTTTTCTCACTTCAGCCCATCTAAGGGAGTTATTAGTGGGTTGGGAAATGACACAAAATCCCTTTTTGCTCTTTGTCAGTTTCCTCTCATCTCTTTGTCTTTTTTATATTTGTATAGAGGATCATCGGCAGTAAATGGGAGATGAGAGGTTAGAGACAAAAACGTCCTTATTTTAAACAAACATTACTTGAAATCAACCAGCCATCTGCACTATGTGGAAAGTAATGACACGCACCCCTGGAAATTCTTTCAAACTTTTCCAAAACAGACTTTCCTGCACTTAGTTATCTTTTGTGTATGAGTTTACTGAAAACATTTTGAATGAGACAAACCTCAGAGCAGACAGATAAGCAAGGACAGACACATATTCTGTCCTCCCTGAAAGGAAAACTAAACGTTTCTAACCGATAAAGTGTTTTTGTCATTGCCCTCAATGAAAGAATATCAAAGGAATTCAGCTTTTATCAGTGGCTTAGGTCCTTGAAATACATGAGCAGCTCCTCATTTTTCTCTGTGAAGTCACTGAGCGTCAGCACTGCTGTTTGTTCAACGTGTGAATCTATTATAGGTTTGTTAGCTTAGAATACATTTTGCCATATTTGCACTGCAAAGCAAAGTCAAGCAAAAGAAACTACCCTAACCTCCCAGACCCTTCAGGAACCTGACGGCTCCAGTTCATTTTTAGCAGTCTGGTTCAGTTTGTTTGCTACAAAGCTGTAAGTCAAAACTATCATCCATGATGTCCTAAAACCTGTGAGAGAGGGAGTGTAGGCGAACACTGAACCCACTGCCTGAATACCGTCTTCAAATTACAGAAAAGGAGGTTGGTCTATACACTAAAAGTACCCTTTTAGTTAAAAATAGTTTTTTAGTAAAAGTGACATGTACATTATTATTGTTAATATTAGTATCATTATTATTTGTTACGAATATCCTGCTGGTTTTTCCACTGTTAGCTGCTGTTAGTGGCTGTTAGCTGCTGTTAGCGGCTGTTAGCTGCTGTTAGCGGCTGTTAGCAAGTGTTAATGAAGCTGTCTTTGATGTAGATTTAATTGCTGGACTATAATATAGAGGACAGATAAGACAATTATAATCTATCTGTTTATGAGAGGGAAAGTGTGAGGGGTGGGGGATCTAATCTGGTGACAATAAGTATTTGCAAGAATATCAGGAACAATCATCTATGCTTATGCAAGTTTTCGTGTGTAACAGCCCCAAATTCAGTTCAGGAGATGAGGCTTGAAATGAGAAACAAGAGGAAGAGATTTTATTGGGTTTTCTTTGCCCCCCTCAAACTTGATAAATCCTGACAAAAATAACTTTTGGTGAATCTACCCTACTTCACTTTAAAAATCCCCATGTAGTCTTCAAAGAGCTCGTTCTTTCCATTGAACATGCATCACTGGATTCCACAGTTGCTGATGGCATGTGAGGGTAGAGCGGGTGACAGCATACAGCACACTCGCATAATCCTGAGGCCAAAGTACAGCTATCAGTGGTATGTAAGCATCCACACGCATGTAAGCTTCAGCTGCTGCCAAATGCTCTGCACGGTGATGTAACAGATCAAGGACATTCCAGCACCGAGTCTGAAATACTGATGACGTTTCTTCATTTTAGAACTGTTGAGTAAAAATCAGTTATAACAGAAACTGTATGGATTTATCAGAGGAGAATTTTTTGTTGTTCATTTTGTACTTTAGCCAGATGCCATGCTACGGAAACAAATATCACATCTGCCACATCTCCATAACAACATGTTTTTGCCTACATGCCTGTCTCTCAGTGTATTTCAGAGTTAGATTTCTTTTCCAACCAAGAAGCTCATAAGTGGTTATCGCACAGCTTATTTTAACATCTTGATCTGTATCAGCATCTTGGTTGCTCATGCACATTTTAAAACACCTTTGATGAATATTTTGGTTGATCAACTCTGTTAGATCATAAAACTCCGATGGGTTTCATTAAGATTCATAAGTTCATCTTTAATGGGCTTTCATTCTCAGACTTTGCTTCCACTCTTTTAACTCTCAGCCAGAACATGAAGCTTATATCAGCCGTCGTAGTGAGAAGAAATATGCTCGCTCCTTCCTCGTGCTTAACCACAGGGCTGTCTGACAGAGAGATGGCCTTCATGTTATGGAAGATACACGAAAGCCACATATAAACCCATTCACTTAGTTTACGCTATTTACACAAACAGAGTTCAACTGGAGGTTGTCTGAATATTGATGAGGTTGAATGGTGCTCAGTGCTGACAAGAAAGTGTTGAGTATGTAAACATCTACAATTATAAAGTCCTGTGTGCATGACTAATTTTTTTTAGCCAGTTAGCTTTCATCATCCATTTTTACTCATGCACCACAGCTTTGAACCTTTTCAGACATTACCCGACAAACCTGCATGTAAGTATGCACATATCTAACTATATTAAAAGGTTTTTAACCTGCCAGCAGCTGTGAAACGGTCAAGTACGCCTATATAACAATGAAGCAGTTAATTTCTGTCTACCAGCTTCTTTACACACAACATTGAGCAAGTTGTTCAGGAGGGAAGGAAAAAGCAAAAGTGCACATGGAGATAAATGCTGCAAAAAATTAGTGCCAGTCATGGAGCAGGTTAATGAGAATTCACATGCAAAAAGCAGAAACACTTAACCTGTGCATCGTATTGCAGCCTATTTTTAGTTTTAAATGTGACAACCTTTTTATTTTTGCTTCCTAGCTCAGCGGTCTCCAACCTTTTTTGCGCCACGGACCGGTTTATGCCCGACAATATTTTCACGGACCGGCCTTTAAGGTGTCGCGGATAAATACAACAAAATGAAACTAGTACCGGTACCGAAGAAAAGAAGATTTATTCATAACACACGTGAAAAGACCCAGGAAAACCGAGTTAATGATCAAAACGATAACAAAATAACGCTGAAAACTGATAAAACCCTGAAAACTATACATTTCACACCTGAGCTTCAACTCTCGCGGCCCGGTACCAAACGACTCACGGACCGGTACCGGTCCGAGGCCCGGGGGTTGGGGACCGCTGTTCTATGTTGTATGGAAGGGTTTGGCTTTGAGCACTTTTATATGCTATGATGCAGTTTAATGTTAGTGGTAGTCCCAAATTTCTTTCTATTTGAAGGCTGTCAGATGAACAAAGTGGACAAATGTCAGCCCTAGGGGTGGCCCTACATGCCACTCTTGAAGAGAACAGTGATATTTAAAAATGAAACATCAAATGAATCCATAAGCTTTTAATAAAACGTAACAGCTCTTTGTTTACAGGTTTGGTAATGTAATGGGCTCGCTCTCCTTACTCATATTTTAAATGTAATTCACTGGAGAAAAAGAAACAAAACACGCAGCTGACTGATTTTCACTGTATAATTTCACTAAACGATATAATGGATGCACTAAAAAACAAACAAACCACAAACTAAAATTCTAAAATCATGTTTATTTGTGTGAACAGACTGGCCTGGGATTGGATCGAACTACTGGCCCCAGTTATTCTTTCAGCTACCCTCACACAGACCACACTCACACTAGTATAACAAACATCTTGCAAACCTCTGTGGCTTTTATTGTGAAATGAAATATATTTGTTACAGAGACTAGTGATGACACTTGGTTAAAAAAAATGATGGAAAAATTTATTTATTTTTTGGTTCATTTTCTGGCACAGCTGTTTCTCACCAGTAACACCAGTAAAACTAATAATAACATAGAAATTCAGGGTCGTATCTTTAAATTATGTGCCCAATTTACTGGAAAAAAACACCGTATTTCACCTTCCATATTTAACCTTTTTCCCATTTTTCTTTATGTCTGGTTTACAGATTGTGTGTGACACCATTACAAATATAGATATGACTCTGCCACACAGTGATCTCATTATAACTCGCAGGTTTGGAGATTTGGTTTGCAAATTAGACGCCGCGCCACATGCGTACAATCCAAGCATCCCCCACCCCGCCGTAAAAAGCCCCTGTCAATCAAAGCAACGTGAAAAAGGAACAGTGACATAATGGATGAGCACAAACAATAAAAGTGCTAATTACTGAGTCATTAATTATCTGGCAGCTTTACAATACGGCCCTTTGGATCAGAGAACTGAAAACAGTCGCTCTTATTACGCCTCTGCAAACAACCGAGCACTTGACCTTTCAAAATCAATGAAAGCAGCCTCGTTGGCATTTTGCAAAGCTGCCAAAAAAGGAAAAATAAGTAGCTGTCCACACCTGTGGGAGCTGTGAGCAAGATGATTATTTATTGATAAACCAAAAACCATTAAAGCACGCACACACACGATGGAGGTCCACGTGACACCTGTACATACAACACCTGGGCTGGCATATTAGGGCTTTTGATTGTTACAGTTACAGAGATGAAGCTTTCATTTGAAAATGTAAGGATTAGTTAAATTGTATTTTTCACTTGTTTATTTTATATTATTTAGTATTCATGGTTTTTCTCGTCTCTTTTAACCCTTTAAAGCCTGTCGGAGCGGGCACGCTTCGTTTTGCGTAACTATTTTTAAATCCCGGTAGCTCTGCAACCACGTAAGCTAGCGCAATAATTTTTTTTGCATATGAAACCGGAGGAGTTGTACTTACATCTTATGCCATCAGCTTGTCCTCGGTCACAGTTTCCTTCCACATATAGCTTTGCAAAAACTGCATAAAAAGCACTTGCAGCAACAAAAACATAATATTCCAGAAACACGCTTTGCCGATCCGATCAGCTGTTCATAACACTTCCTACGTCCATCAGCACGAACTATCGCATGTCCGCCATGTCCTGCCCGAAACCGGAAGTGACGTCATTTTGCGGAAATGTCGTTTTTTACCATCAGGGCCTCATGAGCCTATACTGGTGTTTTTAAAAGTTATGTTTGACTTCATGACTTTCTGTGTCGTTTCTGGGATCCTTAGGACTCATATTGCACTGCTGGAAATAGTTTATTTTGATGCATATGCTGCTTTTTTGCAAATTTGCATTATAATATTTATTTTCGTTTTTCCTGCAGTATATAAAAATTGGTGTATTTCAAAAATAAAACTATGAAGACACTCAAAATAAATTTCCTGTGGTGGGAAACTATTTTGTGCAACTTTTTTGTATTTACAGTTTTGAGGGATAAGCCTCTTAAATTTCTTTAACTAGAAATATATGTTAAAAAAGCAAAAACGATTTAAAAAATTTTTGTAGTTTATTGCACTTTTTTCCAATTTATGTAATTACTATGCACTTAATGCAGACATATTATTAAAATCTGGGCTATAATGGTTGTATTGATGTATAGCAACTTGAAATGCTCCCAAAAATGGCTCTACAACATGTAAACATATAATATAAGCTCTGGCGGTCTTAAAGGGTTAAAGAAGATACATTAAATTACCTTTATTATGAAAAGGCTCTATATCTTCTTTCAAGACTTTAACAGAAGTTCTCTCTGAGAACTGAACTGAACACATCTACAAAATGTGATCCATTTCAGATGTTTTTCTGCCATTATATGCTCTATAATATCTGTTTCGTACAAAGATTTTCTGTGGTTTTATTTAAGTACTCAAAACTAATTGTGAAGACAGCATTATATTGTTGGTTAAGTATGCCATAGTTGCTTCTTAGTAACCACTGATTTGAAGCAGAACGAGGGTAAACTGGCTTTAATAAATCAACTAAAATCACAATCTTTTCCCAAACTTAAATTTTTGTTGCCTAAACCTAAACCACATGACTGAAGGTGTAAACCATCCAACTGAGCCCTCCATCCACCCCATCACCTCAGTGTGACTTTTGTGTGTTACATAAGTTTTAATTTCTTATGGTTGCACAAAAACAGTCCACTAAAAAACAAAAAACAAATTAATTAGGAAAACACTGTTAGTGTCCAAAGAGATAAGCAGTCCTCAGCAGACCTCAGTAACCCTGACCCTCCTGTTAAGTTAGGTAAGAGGTACAGGAAAGGAATTTAGGAATGCATGTCTGGATTGACGTATGGATGGATGGAAAATAAGTGAAAAACTGAGAACTGAGAGAAAAAAAAACACATTTACCTGCACCTTTGAATTTCTTCCACATACGAACTTGTTTGTGGCCTTTGTTATAAGCAACAGGCAGCTGGTCGCAGCCCTAATTAATTAGTCTGGACTTTGCCGTCCTCGCAGTAACTGTCATTGACTTCTAAACTAGCCGCTCCAGTTGTGCCAGCCGGAGAATGCAAATCTACAAATCCTTATCCTGTTGTACAATTTAACAAATGGCTTAACAAATGTCACTTAGCAGAATAAAAAGCCTTTGCTTGCCACAGGCCATGATTTATCATGAATAAAACATGGATCGACCGCCTTCGACGCCTTAATATTAAGTGAGAATATCCCCTCCTTTGAGGGGCTTACATTATAATTTTTTTCTCGTTACAGTAAAATGGCGAACAAAGGCAGTTGCTTATTAGCCCGTTTGAGCTGAAATCTGCCTTGTTTAATAGCCGATATGTGCATAATTCTGCCCGGAGCGTCTTCATTGCATAAATTTCTAATATCTAGATTTCTTTGTGAGGCTTTGTGTTCGGGTGTGATAAGAAAAGCTGTTTTTCCTCATGATCGCCCCCAAGCTTCAGACGTGATTTGACAGAAAAATAAAGACATTGTGGCTGCAAGATGGCAGAAACTACAGTAAAGCTCATACGTGTTACATTTAGGTGTGCAGGGATACATCTATATGCCCTAAAACATCCTCTCATATAAAATGACAATACAGCTACAGATGCTGAGATCTAAAATGTATACCTGTATAAATTATTTTTATACAGTTTTTATTTTTTTGCACACTGTGATGTCATTTGGTAGCCTTGGTAGCCGGGGATCGGTCCACCAGGGCCTCCGCTCCTGGCCGCCACCCAGCACACAATGTACCCCTATGGTGCCTCCTGCAGGAGGATAGGCCCATGTCCCTATTTCAGGCTGTGCCTGGGCTTGGCTCCAGGGCGGGACCCCGGTAACCCCATCCCGGGGAGGGTGAACTGTTCACTTGATATTTTACTCATAGGGGTCTTCTGAATCGCTCTTTGTCTGGTCCCTCACCCAGGACCAATTTGCCATGGGAGACCCTACCCTATGCAAAACCCCCAGACAACATAGGGGATACACAAACCCCTCCACCACATTAAGGTAACAATTTGCGGAGGGAGGAGTCCCCACCGGGAGGAGGCCCCGGGGCAGACCCAGGACACGCTGCAGAACGTCTTGGTGCTCCCCCAGACAAGCTGGAGGAGGTGGCCAGGGAGAGGGAGGTCTGGCTTAGGCAGCTGCCCCCGCAACCCAGCCCGGATAAGCAGAAGAAGATGGACGGATGTAATGTCATTTCATTTTTCTATAAATATAACACACCAATAGATTTAGTCAGAATAGCTAAATGAATCGTTTCATCAGCTATTCCTCATGTTTTACTGAGTAAATCTAGTTACAATAAGATAAGATTTGTTGCTATGAAAAGAGATATTTGGAAAAAGGTACTATTATTGTTATTATTATTATTATTACTATTATTATTATTATTATGTGGGGTCAGGATCTTATCACAGAACACTACAGCAAATATACCAGAGAACAAATTGGGCTAATTTAAGACTATATTTTCAAGCACTTTTTCCATTTTGCATTTCCCAAATGTAAAGAAAAAAAGGTTTAATCATTTTCTCACTCAAAACCAGGAGATGATGCTTGGAGCCTCCTCCCCATCATGTCAGCTAATATGAGAGCTTATGGATCACTGCCTAAACTCATTAGCCTCACTGTTTCTGCCATCACTGTGCTCATAAAGGTGTCTGACGCAGGCATCAGTTTCAGTCATTATCAGAGCGCACGAGTCTGGTGTTATAGAAAACTGTGCAGCTTTGTAAGCCCAGGATTCGACTTTGTTCTACTTTTTTTGTCCGTTTTTTTTTTTTTAGGAGCAGCTGGAAACAGTGCAAACAAACTTCTGCTTTTGGTTCGTCACAGGCTCTCAGCAGCCATGTTGATCCTATTATTCGCTGTTAATCTATTAATGTTAATTATTGTTAATGTTAATTACTGTTATTGATGTTAATCTATTCGCTGATGATTGTCCCTTTTTGGAAAAACATGAAATGCAAATGTCCTCGTTTTCATTCCATCTTCTTTATAGGCTTCTAGGAAACTGTTTTCATTTTGTGAGGATAAGGATGCACATTTGCACAAATAAAAAAAATCCATAAAGACAAAATATATTAAAAACACAGTGATAGTGGATAGTGGATCTGTTCCAGTTTGACTTTGTTGTTTAATTTATTTAATTAATGCAGTTTTAACTACATTGCTTTGCAAAATATTTGCATGCAGAAACGAGTGCAAAAATGTGCTTTTTAAAAACGGTCCAGCATAAATAACAGCCAATAGTAGGCAGATGAAAGTATGTCTGACTGTGTGACTCCGAAATCTTGTTGGGTTTCAGGAGCTGAAAACAAGTTATATAAGCTTTTATTGAGCCAACATTTGTAAATGAACTTCTTGTGTTCAGTCATATTCATGCAGCCAACCTACACCGCCTCTAAAGTCAAGCTTTAATAAGATAACCCTCCTTATTGGGGTTAATCAGCTTAAAGTGTTCTCTGCAGCTCTGTGCAGCCTCCCTCCCCTGACAGGTTGGAAAGTCACTAAGCCAATTCCTCTTGGATTACTGGATTTGGAGAGAAGGGAGTGGAGGAAAAAGGGAGAAAATCTGCATACTTACCAAAGTAGTAATGTGGACCCTCTGTCACATGGGAAGCTAACAGGGGGGAAAGGTGATTTACTGTTTGTCAAGTGTGCGAGGTGTGTTTTTCAGTCTTTAAGGCTCTCAGAGAGCAACTATTCCCTAACGTGAAAGAAATCTAGTCAGTCAGAGTTGTTTGTAGGTATTCCACCGAAAGCAGCAGTTTACCAGCAGGATACGACCCAAGGGCTGAGAGCAATTAAAAGTGTTAGAAAGTTTGATTTTAAGGATTTTAATAGGATTATATGAACTGTATTTGTTGTAAGGACAAAAACAAGCTTCAAATAATATTGCTGTTCTTTTTTAAACCCTTTAATTATTTTATCGTGTTTTCATCTCCGTTGATTTATAACCAGTTGTTCCAAAGACTGTAGACGGTTCACAAAGCTGAGGGATCTGGGACTCAACAGCAGTCTGTGTGCACGGGTGGTGGACTTCCTCACTTGAAGAACTCCAACAGCATCACCATCAGCACGGGAGCGCCACAGGGGTGTGTCCTCTTGCCACTGCTCTACTCCTTCTACACTTCAGACTGTGTGGCCACCCACGGCTCCAACACCATTGTGAAGTTCGCTGATGACACATTGGTGTTGGGCGCCATCTCCAACAACGATGAGGCGGCCTACATGAAGTGAAGAATCTGGCATCGTGGTGCCGGGACAACCACCTCCAGCTGAACGTTGCCAAGACCAAGAAGCTGGTGTTGGACTTCAGAAGGAGTCAGCACAGAGACTACAAGCCCATTATCATTAATGGAGCTCCAGTGGAGAGTGTGCAGTCCTTCAAGTATCCCGGTGTCCACATCTCCTCAGACCTGACATGGTCTGCCCACATTCAGGTCCAGACAAAAAGGCTAGGCAGCGCCTGCACCACCTACGACAACTGAGGAAGTCCAGGGTGTCTCCAGAGATCCTCGGGATTTTCTATACAGGCACTGAGGAGAGCATCCTCACACAGAACATCACATCCTGGTGTGGAAACAGCTGTGTCAAGGATAAAAAGAGAGTGATCCGTATGGCAGAACGCTGCTGCAGGACTGCTCTCCCTTCCCTACAGGACATTTACGTCAGGAGATGCTGGACTAGAGCAACTCAGATTTTGAAGGACCCGTCGCATCCCAGCAAAGAACTGTTCTGAAATCAGGCAGAAGGTTCTGCACCATCTGAAGACAAACAGACAGGCTCATTCATATCATCCTGATCCTTCTGGCCTCACTATAGCACAAGACACTTTAACACCCTTCCCACGCAATGTACACAAGCTGTAAATTTCCAGATTGTTTTATTTTATTTTATTTCTATTTATATAATGTACATAACTCACCCACTTGCTGCACATAATGTCCTCTTTGTATATATTCATTCATTCAGTCTCTGTTTTTCTTTGCACAGTCGAGGAGCGTATCAGGTCACTGCATGTTATACCTGCACGTGACAAATAAAGAATCTTGAAGTTTGAATTTAGAAACTAATGTATCTAGCAGTCACAAACCATCTCAGTCCACTTCTTCATTCATAAGCTACCAGACCTGTAATGATATCTCAGTTAGCCATCTCCTTGTTTGGTCAGAGATAATACTCCAAAGGTCGTAGGTCAGATTTGGTCTTTGTTTTAATGCTGGAAGGTTAAGTGGAAGGAAAAGGCTTTAAGGACTCAGAGTCAAAACATTCAACTCCAGCTTTTCATCAAAGCAATCGAGTCCACGAGTCACCGCACAAATATCCGCAGAGGAAGATCGCTTCAGGAGTTCACGTCAGAGTCTAGTTCCTGAAATGCAAAACATTCAGCTATGTTTATTTGTATTTGTAAAGCAGCGTTTCCACACGCCATGTTTTTTTTTTTGTTGTTTTAGGATGTATGGCAGCATAAATGCTGCTAAATAAAAGGAGACATATGCACCGATTTCTTATAAGTGCTTCACATCAGCTTTGAAAACACAGAGTTCCTCGTCTTTGGCCTGGATTGTTTTACTAAGAAAGTCAGTAACTCTATACAGGCCACATCAGGTCATTGATATTAGATTTCAAACATAATATAAATAGCTTTAGAGCTTTGAATCTCAAATCTGTGAGTTCAAACAGTGCTGTTTCTTTCATCTAAAACTGCCAAAATCTGACATAACAAGCTATATGTCAATCCTACTCATCTTCTTCCATCTACACAACAACAGCATAACTCACTTTTTGCTTGGAGTCATCAGGACGCAGCAGCTAAGGTGCTAACAAAAACTAGCGCATCACACTTTTTCTTGCCAGGACAATTTTAAATTCTGTTTCTTAACTATTCTTTCAGCGGCTTCCAGTAAAATACAGAACTAATTTTAAAATTCAGAGGCGTGCAGGAACAGACGCCTGCTTGTACAGAAGAACTCATAAGACCTTGTTCCAGCAATCAGTGCTTCTTATCATCAAATCAGGCCCCGTTGTCATATTTGAAATCCAGAGCAGACCAAGTTTGTCGCTTAAACATCAGACAAACAACCATTCCCGCTCACAAACACAGCGAACACCAATTAACAATCACAAACTAACCTAGCATACAGGTTTTTGGATAGTGTGAGGAAAACTCAAAACCAAGCAGCTGTTATTAATTAACTCATTTTTTTTTTTGAATTGCAGCTCAAGTAAATGCCCCGTTAAAAAGAGAAGTTTTTAAGACTACAGTAGATACACAATGTCTCCAGAGTCAGGGAGGTAACGTGTTACATCATCATCATCATCATCATCATCATCACAATACAGCAGACACAACCTTCATCGTCATCCCTTATGCGACAAATAAATGTTCCATGAAGCGCTGTTACTATTTTCATCCCTTTCAGTCACCACTTGAAGCAGCACTTGTAGTGTTAATCTGGGTGATATCATCCAGAACATACACTTCCTTCCCTTAGTTCAGAGTATGTAGAGGTTATCTCTGCTATTCATGTATGTGTTTGAGTGGGTGTTCATTCACATGCAATGAATGCAATATTCCCTAGACCAGCGTTCTCCAACCCCCGGGCCTCGGCCCGGTACCGGTCCGTGAGTCGTTTGGTACCGGGCCGCGAGAGTTGAGGCTCAGGTGTGAAATGTCTGGTTTTCAGGGTTTTTATCGGTTTTCAGCGTCATTTTGTTATCGTTTTGATCGTTTACTCGGTCTTCCTGGGTCTTTTCACATGTTATGAATAAATCTTCTTTTTTTCGGTACCGGTACTAGTTTTATTTTGTTGTATTTTTCCGCGACACCTTAAAGGCCGGTCCGTGAAAATATTGTCGGGCATAAACCGGTCCGTGGCGCAAAAAAGGTTGTAGACCGCTGCCCTAGACCCTCATCCTCACCTTAGCCATTACAACTAGGCCAACGTTAGCCATCTCTTTAAGCGTTTGAGGGTCCTTTGGAGGAACGTGAAGAAGTTAGAACAGAACAAATACTCACTTTCCTAAAAAAAAACGACTCACTCGGATTTCTAAATCTTAGACTGGATCTCACAAAGATATCTGTAAGAGTGCACGCACATGTAAAAGAAGTACGAGCCTGGCTTCAGGCCAACGTCCAGGCGGTGACTAATAATCACAAGACCAGCAGGCCATGAGACTTGTTTGCAAGGAGCTAACCGTTCAGCACAAACACATCCAAACACGTTTCCCCTGTGGACCAGCTAATTTCATCCCTATGGCTCAGTGTTTATCTATGTGTGGATATCTGCGAGAAGAGACGTGACGCCTGCTATGACGAGGTTACGTAACATCTGCGGGCATGTGTGTGTGACACTGCCCAGCCTAATTCCAGCAGAAGGTTAGCAGACGACTTGGTTGTGCAACACGTCTGTGATCTCGGCTTGATTCGTGGCACCCTGTCAGAAAACCAAAGCAAGACGTGAAGTCAAAGCTTTCATAAAGCCCGAGCAAGAATTCAATGAAGGAAAATGCTTTTTAAGATAACATTCGGATGTGTGCGCACAGGCGTTACATCGAAGATGAGAGCAGGAAGTGGGAGAAAAAGAACAACATTGTTACAGCATGATTTCAACAGAGAGACGAGTTATCTGCACAGGCAAAGTAACTGTTTGTTCAGCATCTCTTAGCATATTTCATACAAAGTTATTTGTGTTGTTTAAGCTGTATGAAGAGATTGGAGAGATTTGGGGCTGCATACAGCTTTGTCTTGCACCTGGAGAGTAGTGCGATTACTTCTTTCTTGATTTTTTGGTGATTTAGCTGCCTACTCATCACGGTGTTTTTAAATAAAAGCATGACAGGGCAGTGGGGGTAGTTATAGAATAATAAAATAGTTCATGCATCCCTCATTTTAAAAAGGGGAAGCACTTCTTTAAAATCTTTATGAACATCTGCCATCAGCATAATTAATTCACCAAAGGGCACTTCGGTGCCA
Source organism: Neolamprologus brichardi (assembly GCF_056152115.1). Taxonomy (NCBI): domain Eukaryota; kingdom Metazoa; phylum Chordata; class Actinopteri; order Cichliformes; family Cichlidae; genus Neolamprologus; species Neolamprologus brichardi. Next base: position 35,519,721 of record NC_142115.1, read on the forward strand.
TGTGGAGGCCGGTCGCTAACACAGCCTGGGTCAGCAGTTTAATTCCCACTGGGACCACCCGTGTTAAATGTCACCGCTCGTGGTACTGTCTGGTGTTTTTGGAATAATCCACTCTCCAACTGGTACTTATCACATATGGGCTCTAACCGGATTACATGTTCCATTTGACTGCAATTTAAGTGACGTGTCAAAAAAATTTATTCTCACAAGTATTTTTAGACAAATCTGTTTCTGTGTGCTGCTGAACCAGGAAGAGGTTTTAGTTTGGTCTGTTTGGATCACAGTTAACCAGACTGTAAATATGGTGTCGAAACATGTTTTTAAAAACATAATCTACAAACAAATATTTCCACTAAATGCTAAATGGCTGGAAATGTAAGAGCAGCAGCAAGTTTGAAATAATTAAGTTGTTTATTCTAATCCACCTTAACAACAGGGAAATTAGACTTTTCTGTCTAAAAAGGATTATGGTAAATGGCCTGTATTTGTATAGCGCTTTTCTAGTCCCTAAGGACCCCAAAGCACTTTACACAACCAGTCATCCACCCATTCATCCACCCATTCACACACTGGTGATGGCAGCTACATTGTAGCCACAGCTGCCCTGGGGCGCACTGACAGAGGCGAGGCTGCCGGACACTGGGGCCCTCTGACCACCACCAGTAGGCAACGGGTGAAGTGTCTTGCCCAAGGACACAACGACCGAGACTGTCCAAGCTGGGGCTCGAACCGGCAACCTTCCGACTGCTTTTCTTGTGTTGAAATAAAGTAAAATAACATTTTGAAACTGAGCGTTTAGAGCGTTCTGAAGCCTGCTGAGCTTCTGGACTCATGGGGATTACTTGTACATCCACTGACCTCATTGTTTGAAACTTCGGAGAGTTCCAGCAGTTACTCAGAAAATACAAGCCGTGTTTGTGAACCACCAAATCTCCTGCTCTTTCCTACCGTTTATGTTGTTACTCTTCCTGAAAGCATCTCTGTATTGTATGCTGTTTCAGGAACCCTTAAATGAGTTCTTTGAGATGACAGCAACAAACAACCGTTTGTCTCAATATGACTGAGAGCCCCAGGTACTGAGCTTTAATAAACTCAAAGAGGATTCCTTGTTGTTGTTATTCCTGCTGCTAGCTTCTTCTTACACAGACACAAATGGTTAAATAGAGATACAGCACTCTGCTTTTGGCTCAGATACACTTTCCCAGCAGTGGGTTGCTGATGTTGGAGGAAGATCAGAACTCTGCAGGAACACGCTTTGGCTTCTGATTTATTTGAGGAAAATGTTTATGTAACTTATATAACCCGTCTGTATTCTAGCATACACACATCACTCATGTGGCATGTTCTTATCATAGTTTTCTCAGTAAGGTTTAGAGCCACAGTCAGAGGCTCCAGTGTGCCCCACTGGATGGCTTTGCAAAATAGAGAAGAGAAGAGACGGTAACAATATTTAAAATGCACTCATTTTCCATCAGGAAGTCAAATACTGCCACTGTGATTTTGCAATGTATATGTAATGTTGTCAGACTGATAAAATGTGGAAAACCTGAGACATTTCACTAAAGTTACACTTGTCATCTGGCTGTTCATCATTTATTTTGCAAATCGATGTGAATGTACTGAAAATGTATCCGTACTCATCACTAACGATATTTTTAAAAATACATTATGCAGCAAAGCTTGCGATCTCATCGGGCTGGTCCAGTGGTCCATGAGCTAAAACTGTTTGGCCTCCATGGTTTGCAGCTGTGTAATGGATCATGTGGGTCTGCGACAAGCAAAAGTCCATAAAGATTATGCCACTGTCAAATAATCCCTGTAGGTAATCCGAGATGAGTTCAGTGTCTGCTGGGAAGCATTTGTTGTCGACTGTTGACAAAAGAAAAAAAATGCTCACACGAGGATCAGTTAAATGGCTGAATTTCACATTAGTGAAACAATGAGTGTTTACATTATGTGGAAAGCGAACGGAGCACCCCCAGAAGCAACATTACTTGCAATATGAAGCATTAGCATTGCTAATGTGGCAATAAATAACATAAGAAAAGCATTAAATGAAATTAAATTCTAATGTCATCATTTACATTGTGTGCATGATCATCCTGGATGACTTACTAATGCGTTTAACGTGATTAATCTCGACATGTCAGCTTTTGTTTTGTTCCTTTAATCAAGGCCTCAAAGTCAAGCTCTGCTGGTCTCAGTGCTTCTCACATGAGCTGACGGCTCGGCTCAAACCTTTCTATGCATCAAATAGGTAACGCTACCATATTGTGCACTATTTAAGCTGCTTCAGTCTGTATACAGCAGCCCTGCACCTTGCAGGTCAGCTCCGCCTTACATGCTCTGTGTGATTTTATCAATGCCTGACTTGAGTTTTCCTGCTGCTCTTCCTGCCTTGTGATTTCCACATGCATGTGGAATGTCTGGGATATCCCAGAAGGGAGTCAGACTGCCAAATATAAATTACTGCAGATGGAAATAATATTTTTAATATAGCAATCCTGACTAAAGTGTATCATCACTCCTGGCCATATTTGCACGCCTTGGGATGTTATAATTATTGTGTGGGGATGACGAATCAGCAGGTTTCAGTCCTTGTCTGTCAGTGTCTCATCTCTCATTGAGCATCAGGTGAACACTTTACCACACTCCTATGCGAGGCAGGTGTCTCCTTTTTTGTCAGCTACAATAGCCAAACAAAGGAATAATTTAAAAGAAAAGATTTTAAAAAACAGATTCATCCATTTCCTGTAGCTTATCCAGTTCCAGCTCACAGGGGAAGCAGCTGAGATACCCTCTCCACTGCCACCACTTCCAGTTCTTCCAGGGATACCCCGAGCCAGTCAAGAGACATAATCTCTTCAGCGTGTCCTGGATCGACCCCGGGGGTCTGATGCTGGTCGGACATTAGGGGTGGGGGAAAAAATCGATACTGTGTAGTATGGTGATATTTTGTTTGCTAATAATGTATGGATACAGGGACAGCAGAAATTGATATTTTGTTACAAAAAAGGTTTTTGTGCTCTGACTTCAGAGCATGTTGATCCTTTTTCTGAGCAAGAATCCTGACATTCCTTCACTGTCCAAATGTGTTTAACTTGTTTTTGGCAGCAATAAACATGACAGTTTACTTATTTTAATTTAAGACATGTTTTATTTTAATTAAGTTTAAAACTTTTTTATTTAATGTAAAATTATATTTTGTTTTAATTTACTTTCAAATTCTTCAGTTGCTGAAGGGGCTGCATAGTTTTCATAAACTGCATAGTTCAGAATAGCTATAATTGTACCAGATGGTTGATTCAGTTAAGTTGGACTAGACTGTAATACAAACCGTTCAGTTTGTCAACAATAAAACTGAAATGAGAGAAAGACTGAGTGTGAGACTTTGATATTAGAGAAAATGAATATTGATAAAGTTTACCTTTATGTACAGAATCTGAATATCACAAAATATTTTTAAAAATTGCAATAACATCATATCGTGCGTTAAGTATTGTGATAATATCGTATCGTGGGATGTATGGTGATTCCCACCTCTATCGGACATGCCCGAACCATCTAAACCAGCTGATTTCAATTCAGAGGATCAGCTCTACTCTGATCCCCTCCTGAGTAACTGAGCACCTCACTCTGTCACCTGGATGTAGTTTGCTCATTTCAGCCACTTGTATCTGCAGTCTTATTCTTTTGGACACTACACAGAGCCCATAGCCAGAGGTAAAGGCATATAATCAACCAGCAAATCAACCTTGTTTCCAATCTTTCTCTACAAGCTCAGATCTTGTCTCGAAAAAAACGAGATATTAGGGTGACTGTGTGATCAGCCCTTCATATTACACGAAAGACCCAAAGCACCAGCGAGAAGTCTCTCAGAGAAATCATTCACTCACTACTACTCCGCTCACCACTAAAATCCCCCTTCATTAAAATTCACAGTACTTCTTTTTGAGTGAGCATCCTGCTTTCGTTGTCATGGGATACCCATTCCCATTAACGGTCAAAGGCTCCCAATCCATTATAAGCCATTTGATGCCGTTTTATTCATCTCGTTATTCACTTTTAATTAAAAATAAAGAGCTACACGACTGACTGCAGTAAATTATCTGTCATTAAATTACAGCAGTCATCACGTTGATGGCAGTAACATCAAAGACTTAGTTGTGCTAGGCTCCATATTAGTGGGTGATTTGCTTTGATTTTACATGCACCTTGAGACTAAACATCGAGATGCTGAAAGCCGGAGACGATTTTGACAGAAAGGCAGAGAAATGAACTCAGCTGAGATTTATTTACCAAGCACATTCCACTCAAATATGTGGCACTGCTTCACCGACATATAAACTCAAGTCTCTTCCTACTTTACCGCACAAAACGACCATCTTTGCACTAGCTGGCATCCTCAGGTCACCTATAGAGGCCCGTGATCAGACTCAGTCACAGCTGTGAGTTGGATTTATTCAGTATACAATAATGAGTACAATGTGCATGAAGGGTAAAATAAAATCAATTAGGATTTAGGCACAATTCTGGCTTTATTATTAGATTAATCCCACAAAGCTGTGGTGGTATCATAGCGTCTGTCTTCTCTGGCTGACTGTCCCACTGAGAGGGCCATTGTTCAGCGTGCAAAAGATTTGCATAATCCCCAGCCAGCCCCCGCTCCACCTGTGCCATCCCACAAGTGAGGTCACTCTGAAATCCAAAGAGATTTCAGTGGAACAGAAACGGAAACCTTTCCTATACCAGTACTTAAAGGAAAGAGGGGAAATGAAACCTGAGTGGATTATCCTGCTACAAAGAAGCCTGGAATTGCAGATCTCAACAATTTTAGCTTGTGAACCTCAAAAAAAAATTTTTTTTTAAAAACCCAAAACACTTCAAATCTCTCTTCATGTGTTCATGTCCATTAGGCATCTCCAGCTCTTCCAGGGGAAACTCCAAGAGACATTATCTGAGGTTCAAACTCAGACTAAGACATTCCTTGATGTCAGGATTAAATTATTTTGTCACAGTCCTGGCTCTGTAACCGGGTGTTTTCTGTTATGAATTATTTATAGTCGTGGATTTCATTGTTATTTATAGTTTCTAGTCTCTTGGTTTCTGCCTCTGTTCCTTGTGTGACGTCTAATAAAGTTATGTTTTCACTACTTGTCATTGTTTCCGTGTCAAGTCTGTGTCTCTGTGCCTGCCTCATGTTTCCTGTTTTACTTTGACGGTCTCGTGTGCTGCGTTAGCGTCTCACTGGCTGTATCCCAATTCAGGGTCTGCAGCCTTAAAGGCCACATTTTAAGGCCGATTACGTCACAGCGACGCGACGAAGGCTGTCCCAATTCGAAGGCTGCTCGAAATGCGGCCCTCAAATGCGTCCTTAATTTCCCTGAATTTTAAGGATGTGGCGGTGTAGACTTCGTGGCCCAACATATCCCAGAATGCATAGCGCGGCGGTGGGTGTGGATAATTTTGCCGAAAAAAAACGGCGGATGAGGGGCGCCCGAAAAGTAAACTTTAAGTAAGTACTGAATGTCACTTATTTATGTGCAAATGTTTAATAACGAAGAACATTAAAACATTACTGTTGGCCACATGTCGGCACAGTTATGTGACATTAGTGACGTTTGTACTAACTTGGTTTTAAAGCCTTTACTTTAAAATATACGCCGTTCAATAGCTGAGCTTAATCAGAGAATGATCAAAGCTCATGTAGAAACAAACAAACAAATGAACAAAAGATTTTCTCCTTCATTTCTGTCAAACAAAGCTGTATGAAACGTTTCCAGCTGTTAGTATCATGGTTGCTAGGCAACCTGGGCAGCGCGACGGAGGCTAGACCGTCCCATTTCACAAGCCTCGCACTTCCGGCCTTAGTGGTCTTTGAGAGGCTGCAGACCCTGAATTGGGATACAGCCATTGTGTGTGATTTCTCCCAGCTGTGCTCTCTTCCTGTGTCTCATTCCCTCACTATCCCTCTGTTTGTTGCTGAATCGTCTGTGTTTCTCTGATTGCATTTCTCATGTCCAGGTCTTTGGTTTCTTTATACTTGTTTCTAGTTTCCCCCCAGTTTAGGTTTTGTCTGCTTTTGTTTGCATCCTGTCTCTGCTGCAACTAAAGGCACGTTTCAAAACCTGCGACAGATTTTGACGTTCTTTCCTCTCTTTGCTACATATCAGGTTGAATGCTGCATGCACATCTGTGCATCCACTTATCCTATCAGTGGGGCATGCTAAAATTACCTAATTATAGCATATGAAAGGTTATCTAAAGTATTAAATTAGTTTGTCCCAACAGTATGTATTTTGATAATGAGTTACCAGCTGTTGCCATGGCATCAACAGACCTTAGAGGGGAGGTATATTTATGGAGTATTGTGAGGCCTTGGACTCGGGGGGAAACAAAAACAATCGTGGCAGCACCGAGCTTGTAACTTTTACTTTTACAGCAGCAAACTTCATTCACTCATGCACCCCGGAGCAAAAAGAAATAAACAGTTCATCCTAAAATATAAAATGTACAACAATCGCAACACAAACTCTAGAATCAACACAGTAGCATCTAACAGACTTGGAGGACTTTACTGACCGAGGCTAAGATAGATCACAAATGTGACGCAATGCAACAAAGCTCAGTGTCATCACTGATCTACAGAGCACCAAAAAAAGAAGTTAGTCTCGTACTTTTGTCCTCCCCAAAAGCTCCTTTAACCACAGCAGTTATGTTACAGGGACATTAACATATTTGTTCAACCTGGGAAAGAAAAAAGAAAAAACTTGAACCAGGATCTGAATGAAGACTGAAGAGTTCTTTGTTCCTCGGAGCAGCTGAAAGACTTGGCCACATTCCCCCAAACCAAGTGCCACCAAACATCAATAATCCAGTCTGGCATTGGACCAGCTTTGACTCTTCACAGTATCAAAGGATTTAAACAGTTTTTCATGATCAGGCCCTCCAATACCTGTGAATCAACACTAGACCGCCCACCCACCTGCTGCAGCCCATCACTTAAAGGCTGAGAAAGGCCCCAGACAGAGCAGGGGGACGCTGCTCGATGGTCACAGTGCACATGGGCGCTTTGTACACAGGGCAGAAAAGGAAGCTTTTATTGTTTTCTGATAGATGGGTAATGGATGAATCCATAAATCTGTCGGCTTCATTTGGTGCCACTGAGCTAAGTAATTAAATAACTCATGTGCCAGTTGGCACAGGACACCACAGACTCCCCTCCCTGATAGATATATAGCCAGGCAAACAACTGCGCGCCGTAATCATTTCTTTTGTTGCAGCTTAATTGGTTTTCTGAGGTATTTGCAATTGCAATTTGCATTACACGACAAGAGTGAGATGAAGGAAGTCTTTGTATTTCCAAAAAACACGCTATCATCAACAAAGAGACAAGATTTTGCCATCTGCCAGACACGGGACTGCCTGAATGACTTCATTTTTTAAAATGTAATAATTTGGAAAAAATATTCCATCATATTTAGAGGGTAAGGCAGCTCTGCAACAATGTTTTAAACAAGGCACACACAAGCACACGTATGCACACACCCTCCTTTGCAGGCATCATCATTTAGCTGCTTGAAGATGATATAAAGGTGACTTACCAGTCTGTTGTCCAGCACTGCTCTCTCCTTGGATAATGTCCCAAAAAAGCTTGGCTGGAAAGAAGAAAGAGAATTATGTTTGTTTTTTCACTTTCATGGGAACTTTTTGAATAAACTTTGTGTTCATGCTACTCCTGGCCTTGTAGTTTAGTTTATTAATGAAATATTAATATTATTATTAAGTCTTTAACCCACAATGGGAACATTGTAGTGACTGGTCTTCTTCCACACTATAAGTCATATTAGCCTTCTAAATAACTTTGCAGTCTCAAACACATCTGCCCGACACAACTGAGGGAACGAGGTAAAACAAATAAATCCTTGGCACAAAGCAGCGTGAGCTCAAACCTGCTGAGCTGCAGGTATCGTAGCCGGAGCAAACTGAGGGCACGGGGGAAAATAATGACGCTAATAAAAAATCCAAATTTATTATAGTGGGACAGGTGCCTTTGCTGAGAGTAATGGTAGTCATCTGCGTTTAATGTGGATCTGAATGTGGGCGGCAAGTACGGGCTAATTAAACCCGCAGCTTTAAATACAGAAAGAGCCAACAGAGCAGAATAAAGTGCTTTCCTTTGCAAGTCAGATGATGACCCGATGCTGAACAAGGAGAGCCACAACTCAGGGTGTTCCTTGGAGCAGTTATAATCTCCACACACACACACACACACACAAACAAAAGCATGTGGATTACAAGGAACAGGCGAGCTCTCCTAGCCAAGGATATAATTAACCGTGTTTGTCCTGGCATTCACACGCAACGAGATGAGACAATAGACAAACATTTCCTTTCTGTTTACATTGAGGAATTATGGAGCGCAAACACGAGTGATTTTACAGTCTGCTGATTGAGCTCTCTTGTAATTTGCATCCAAAAATGTGAATTTTACAAATAAAGAAAAGCCCGTGCTAGAAAAAAAACACATTATCCCACATTTTATTTGTAATAGGGATTCCTGTACGCCTTAAACACACTGAACTAGAATGCCACAGAGGGTAGAAACGGACACTCAAAGTTTGAAACGTTCCTTTTTTGTTCTTCAATCAAAGTGAAAAATAACTAAAAATGGCCCTGCAGTGCCCGTTTACTATCAGGGTGGGCATTCACTCAACCTTAATCTCCTCAAGTTGAACACTGGCAGGATTTCTGGGTAAAAGCCTACAGCTGCATGCTGTTGCATAACACAGCCCTATTAGCCAACCTGTTTCCCTGTGACACAGAAACAGGAAATCAATGGGAAAGGTCACTTTGATGTTTGATTGCATGTGCTGTTGCAAGAAACCTTAAGCACTAAATGCTAGTTTCAACCATATCATGTAGAGTTAGAAAACAGGAAAGGATCTAGTTGCAGGAAATGACTTATTTGATGCTATAATAATGTATAGAGAAAATCCTCTTAAGCCATATTAGCGAAAAAGGGATTTAACTGATCAAATCCTGGAGGTTGGGAGCCGTTTGCGTTATCAGGCCAGAGGATCGAGAGACATGTTTCACTCATTCTGAAGATAGCTCCTTTTACCATATGAGGTAGCGTACAGAAGAGTTTAGCATGAGGATTTCCCAAACTCAGACAGCAGTTCAGTGAGGGTGGCGTCCTGCTTTGGCTGAGGACTAGAGCAGGGCGATATGACCAAAAATATTTATCACGATATACATTTGAACATTTGCGATAACGATATAACTGACGACATAATTGACACAAAATACTTTACAACTCCACAACTTTATTAGTGCAAAAAAAAAAAAAAATCAATGTATTTGTATTAAAGTTATTTAAAAATTTACAGTGCAAATGCAAAAAGGCATTTCCAGTGGAAATTGGCCGACACATCCTCAGCACAACCATGTATAATATCCACAAAACTTAAAAAGAGGTTATACACACACAATACGGTAATATTATGTTGAAGCACAGTACGTATCACTCCGCGAGGCTCCGCCTACGATAGCCGTAATGCTCCGACAATCCATCAAGCGGTGCGGCTTCGTAGCTTAGCAAAGTCATACTAAAACATGTGACAGATTTTCGAGCGCCGTGAACATAAAATCGTTTCGAGGTCAGTAAACACAACCAGAAGTCATACAGAAGGCACACGGGATTATAAGGGGCACTGTCGACTTTCAGAAAAGGATTGATTTAAAGTGTGCCGTATTTTCCAAACAACACGTTAATAACGACGGCCCGCTAGCATGCTCTACCAAAAATAGTGCTTTGTTGTGTATCTGACGGACGAAAGCTAAACCAGTTACACACCAGTGAAGTTGCAGCATTTTTACAAACCACTTCTGGTTCATCTTTTTCATTCAACGATTCACTTTTGCCCTTCTTATTCTCCATCACCGCCATGTGCGTATGTAAACAAAGGCACTGCGCATGCGCATTTTACCCATATTCTATCGCCATATTTTATTTTCTTATCATTGCCCAACATTACACCGGTATTACCGTGAACGGTATGATATGGCCCAGCCCTACTGAGGACTTTTGTTGTGCCAACGTAACACTGTAGCTGTTCCTCCACATCACTTATCCTTATTAGTTATAAAGACAGGCTAAGGGTGGGTTCTATGAATCATTTATGGGTTGGTGCAGAGACTAATTGAAACGAAAGAACAGATTGTGGAAACAGTCATTAGCCCAGTGTGCTTTTTAGGAATTATGTAGGGGAAAGCAGTGAACGTGTGACGGTGGGGTGCGCCGGTGTGATGATGAGGTGGACCCAGGAGCAGACACGGTGGGAGACCAAGATTCAAAACAAGGCGAGCCTTTATTTGGCTGATACATGAATAAATCAAACAACAACAATAACCAAGACTAGACTATGAACTAAACTTAATTATTTTAACTGTGACTGCGACCTTGACTATGATTAACATGGGGGTTACATAGGCAGACGACCTGACAACGAGCAGTAAGAGACAAAATGCACACATGAGGTGATCACATGGGGATCAGCTGACACAAACAGATCATAATGACACCACAGGGGAAGTGTGAGACTTTCAAAATAAACAGGAAACATGACGGGACGCAGACGTGACCCGAACTTGACGACATGAACCACGCAGACATAAAACATGACGGATAAGACACACTCAACAACAAGGGCAACTTTAACACAGGAGAAGATGACACAAAGGAGTCTAAATGAACAAAGAACTATAACTAGGCAACCTAGGAGCTAAAGACAATAAAAATGAACCAAAACATGAAATACGAATATCAAAATAAAATGAAACGCTGGGTCAAACGATCCAGGCCCGTGACACAACGCTCTACAAAAGAATCAATAAAAAAAAATAGTCACAGATTTCTTTTAAACAGCCTGAATGTTGAGAAATCCGATTAAAGTCAAGTCTATTAAAGCTCGTTTCTGTGGAAACAACAATTCATGGCTTTACAAAATCAGATTAAAACTGCATAAACATTAAGACGAAGTTCAGCTGTGGATAAAAATGCAAAGCAAAAGGGGGTAAAAATAAACAGTTTCAACACCATCCAGCATTGTTTAACTGTTTAAATGCAGACTCATAATACTAGTAGATTACTTTGTCACAGGGTGAGGGTGGATATCTCCTCATCGTGTGAGTTGTAGTTGTGATTTGATCACATGTCACTGTTTCACTCTCACTCAGATGGTCGTAATAAAAGTTTTAGCAGGACGCCCTGAATTCCTGCTAACTTAGCTCATCTTTACTTGGACGCTTCAGAGCAAAAAGCTTTGACCACATCTGGTGTTGCCGATGGGTGTGGTCGGAGCATCTGTAATGATGTGCAGAAGAGCGCTGGAGCGAGATGTTAATCTACAGGATTACAACAAAGGCAAGTTTTCAGAACAAGTATTAATAAAAGGCCAGTTTAACCTGGTAGTTAGCGGAGGAAGCAATGCTAATATGCAAGCAATCGTTTCCTTATTAACCTGTACAAACAAATCTAAAACACCTACAAACTGGATACAACATCAGACTATTGAATTCTGAATTGACTGCACAGTGAAATGAGAGATTGTGGTCACGTGTGGAGGGGGGCATCTAGAAGGACATCAACTGTAAGTGTAATTTAAGCAAAACAGAAGCCTGTGTGAAAATCTGAGTATCATTCAGGATTGTTTTAATGCTTCTGCTGAGGAATGATGGAAGATAGCAAGCAAAAGGAAGAAAGATACAACAAAGACCAACAAAAATCAAACCCTCACTCGTTAGATAATTGCTTATGAGACTCAAACCTCAAAGTGGTGCTTCTACCTTTGACCTTTGACTTCTTCTACAAAGCAGGTGAAGATGAGACCAAAGGAAAAAGGAAAGCTGAGCTTTTATCCTGATTACAGGGTTGCCTGAACTAGAAGTGACCTGCTAAATGTGGACTTGTATGTTTATGATCAAACAGAGACCTGGAGCTTTTGACCCAGCTGACCTCTACTGCCCATCCTAAATGATTAGTCCCACAAAGTACACTTGCATTCTCCTGCTGCTCTCCTGTCAAATGTCATTAAACTAACTCATGAAAGATAGATAGAAATTTTAAAAATAATACATCTGTCAGACTTTTCTAACTTAAAAAAAATCATGTGTATACGTGAAGCTAATTATAGACAAGAGACCTCCACAGAAACTGCGGTTCTTCTAATACCAACTTCCCATTTAACTCCCATTTAAAATTCCCAACTTCATTTATAAAATATAGATGTTTACAACCTGCTACAACGTGTTAGTTGACCATTCTCCAATCTAAGAATAGTCACTTCTGACTAAAGACAAAGACACTTGCTAATGTTGCGGTATACCAATGGGTCTTTTACCATCTTGGCAAACTATTGTTATGATTTTGCTTATTTTACTGATTTCTTTTTTTTTTGCATTGTTTTCTATGCCATTGTTTTTTGGTTTTATGTTACACAAATCAAATCCAATACTTTTTACATTTGATTTATTATCATATTCGACTGGTTGTTGTAGAAAATAGATTGGACTACAGTGACAACAGGTCTGGTGATATTAGTCAAAGTTAACAGCTGTTCCAAAAAGTAAATGTCCATAAAAGGAAGCTGCTGTGTTCTGACAGGTGTTGTATAAGCTTGGAAGCCAAGCAGATGTAGTTCAGTGTTTGGACAGGAGGACATTTCACTGCAAAGAAACTTCACCTTATGTAACACCAACAATCACAAAAAGGATCAGGCAGCTTCTGCCAGCACAGATTAGCTCAAGTGAACACGCTAAAAAAAAAAGAAAAAAGAGCTCGGTATCTTGCACTACAATAAAGCAGCTGCTGAACTCATCTCAGCTGATCTTTTTTATGTCGTCACATTTTCAGTTCTCGGTTGCTTGATACGTTAACTAATTTCTGCCGTGTGAGTGATTTGTTACAAAAGTTGGTCAAAGTTTATGTAACTTCTGGACAGCTGCCCCTGCCCTAGTTTAAAAAGACTTCTTAGGGCTTGTGACTCAGTCTGTCACTCACCATGAATCAGGTCATGAGCGAATCAGGCCACAGACGCTGAGCGATTGCATAAATATAGCCTGTTGTGTTATTTTGATACAGGTCTGTGATCGACTGCTGTATGTCTCAACTGCCATGTAGGCTTTAATAAAAAATATTAAATCCTATATATACACACACAAGTGCACTAGAGCAAATTGAAATCTAAATAAAAGGCACACATTTTCATTAACATTCATCACAAAATCTCTACAGATGAATAAAACATAATCCACTTAAAGTCAAACAACAGATGACGTTCAGGTGATAACACTGCAATTCAATCAGATTTGTTTTTGCTGAACTAAATGAAAAAAATAAAAATCATTAACACTGAACTAAAAAGAAAAACCAATGTTAGAAAGGCCAGAAAAGGATTCAACAACTCAAAGGCAGAAAACATTACATCAGTACTCAAGTAAAACTCACCACTGAATCTTTTGTTGTTTAAATCATCTTAATAAATTAAACTGTCCCTGGTACCAATTGAATTGATTCATGTTATGTTGTTCAGCCTTTAACAACTTAAATCAGACCGAGGATCAGTTCTTTCATCTGAAACCTAATTGGAACAAAAAATATTTAGTCTATGATATAAAATGAAACCAAAGATGAATAGACAATGTTTAAAGCTGAGAGTAATCTTGTAAGCTTTATTGCAGTGATGGCATGCACGCTGTGGGCATGAGAGGAAACTAAAGTAAAATAAGACCTCTATAGGAAGTAGATTTTTTCAGCTACGAAGAAAAGCGGGTCAGTCCTTTGGAGTTACTCCCCAATTCAGACTTCCAGGAAACAAAAAACACTGAAAAAGTAAACCTAACATAAAAGTAGCCAAATAATGGTTTAATAATTTAAATAACCTGCAATGTGGAAGACAATGCATCTCAGAGTAGAAAACATTCTACTCAGTATAGACAGTACTTTGCTAATTAGCAAAATGAGGTTAGCCAGCTTGCTGCTGCATATATCTAAGCTAATCTTTCAATCATCAGCCAAAAAGGAAAGTCAACTTACATGAAGGGACCTTTGTTTGGTTTGGGGGAGATTAAAACCATATCCAATTTATGCTTTTCCTACCCAACTCTATGCTAGCTTCCCTTTCAATCTGCAGTAGCTGGAAGCTAAAGATGGGATAAAACCAGAGTATCACCTTTTTAAAGCCCCGAGCAGCTCTAGAATGAGTTTCTTTATGCTGATGACACCAAAGTACTCTTGGGTGTGTTTTCCAAAGATGAACGTATAGTGAAGGAACAGCAAGGCTCATGATATAGAGCAACATAGCGAAAGCAGCATTACACGGTCCAAATGGAACTGGGTCCCTCGCGTTTATTGATACAGTTAGAAATGGCAGGATGAATTCTTTAGCTTAAAGAGCTATAGGCCTATTTCGAGCACTCAGTCAAATGGTTAGAAAAAGGCACTTCACAGCGCAGAGACTATAAAATGCATGCAAGGAGATTGCTAATCTTTTTTTTTTTAAAAACTGTAAAGTCATTAAATGACAGATTTAAATGACCAGGGAATTGTGTTGGTCCTCCTATTGCTGCAAAGCAGCCCTGACCCATCGAGGCACGGACTCCATTAGACCCCTGTAGATGTGCTGTGGTATCTGCACCAACATGTTAGCAACAGATACTTCAAGTTCTGTAAGCTGCAAAGCGGGGCCTCCACGGATCAGACTTTGTTTTTTTGTCCAGCACATCCCACAGATGCTTGATTAGATTGAAATCTGGGGAATTTGGAGACCAAGTCAACAACTCAAAGTCATTGTGCTTCTCAAACTCATCCTGAATCATGTTTTGCTTTGCAGCAGAATGCCTTCTGAAAGATGCCACAGCCATCACAGAGTACCATGAAAAAGTGGACATGATCATGTCAAAGTAACATACAAGGTTTCCCAGCACAACATTGCATCACATTGCTTCTGCCAGCTTGCCTTCTTCCCTTAGTGCAAAAATACACCACTATACAGATGCTTAAAATATTTTCCACAACACTACTCAAACGTGATGATTTTTGAAAAAAGTATAAAGTTTGCACTCTTGTGCTTCAAACACTGCAAATGTAGCCGATACTCTTTACACGTGATTCTGACTGATAAACACTGCAGGCTGTACTGGGACTTGTCTTGTGATGTGAACCCAGTAAACTGGTGTGAAATGGTCATTTCCCATGAAGTACTTTCTCTCGCCCTGCTGCCTTAAATTCTGTGGGTTCATAAAAGTTTGTCCTTTTCCCATTTGTTTGTGTTTACTACTAAACATGTGAAGTCATTGGTCTGCAGAGTGTAACAGTAGCAGTTCTGTACCCACTGCCCCAAGTCTTTAACTTGTACTGAAAACGGGTTAAGATCTAAACGTTGTGTAAGAGCTGAAATGTCACACCTCCTCTCTATTTCCCCTCCAAAGCGTACCAAAGTGTCACAGCAGGTCTGAGCTTGCAAGTCATGTTGAAGTTCATAAACTCCTAAATGAAACGATTTCCTGTGGGCTGCTAACAACACCTTTAATTACTCTTTTGGATCCAAGTAATGTGAATTTGATTATCAAACTGTGAGTATAACACTGAGCAGATGACTGTGACAGAGCAGACTCATCCACGGATACTTCACAATGCACCACCTACACGTGTTCCCTTCAGGTGGATTTCAAAGAACTACAACTTGAATAACTACTTGACTGTGGCGGCTTCTGATGCCTGCGTCCAAGTCCATAAAATCACTGCTTAAACCTTAAACCTAAGGCCTGCAGTAAAACATTCCTCACATATATAATCATATGCCAATTCACTTTAATTTCACGCATACAGTATAACATCAAAACTTTGCCTTCTTTGATCTGCACTTCCTTTTTTATTTGACAGGTGGTATGAAAGCCTAGCTTAAAACGATTAGAAATATATTCGTGTTCAAGGACAAGAAACTTTCCAGAATTTCACAACTTGTTCCTTCACATTTCTGTGAAACACTACACTGAAAAAAAATGCAACATTTTCTTTAGGTCAGCGGCCCCTTTTTTTGCGCCACGGAGCGGTTTAACGTCAGACATATTTTCACAGACCGGCCTTTATTAGTCCTTTATTTATCCAGGTAAAAATCTCATTGAGATTAAAAATCTCATTTCCAAGAGAGACCTGGCATCATGGCAACAAAAGTCACATACCACATAAGTATATAACATTTAAAACAAATACAATATCCCATATCAACATTAGGGGTGGGGGAAAAAATCGATACTGTGTAGCATCGTGATATTTTGTTTGCTAATAATGTATGGATACAGGGACAGCAGAAATCGATATTTTGTTACAAAAAGGTTTTTGTGCTCTGACTTCAGAGCATGTTGATCCTTTTTCTGAGCAAGAATCCTGACATTCCTTCACTGTCCAAATGTGTTTAACTTGTTTTATGGCAGCAACAAACATGACAGTTTACTTATTTTAATTTAAGACATGTTTTATTTTAATTAAGTTTAAAACTTTTTTATTTAATGTAAAATTATATTTTGTTTTAATTTACTTTCAAATTCTTCAGTTGCTGAAGGGGCTGCATAGTTTTCATAAACTGCATAGTTCAGAATAGCTATAATTGTACCAGATGGTTGATTCAGTTAAGTTGGACTAGACTGTAATACAAACCGTTCAGTTTGTCAACAATCAAACTGAAATGAGAGAAAGACTGAGTGTGAGACTTTGATATTAGAGAAAATGAATATTGATAAAGTTTACCTTTATGTACAGAATCTGAATATCGCAAAATATTTTTAAAAATTGCAATAATATCGTATCGTGCGTTAAGTATTGTGATAATATCATATCGTGGGATGTATGGTGATTCCCACCTCTAGCCAACATGTGTAAAATATACAATAACAGATAAAATTAAGAGTACATTAAAAACAATCACACTGAGGAAAAGAGTTGTTCTCTCGTTCCTTTAACCAATTCTGATAATTTCAGTTCTTTCTGCAGATTGTTCCAGGAAGCAGGGGCAGCGTATTTAAAAGCCTTTTTCCCCAATTCTGTTCTGATTTTTGGGACAATCAATTGTATGATCTTGTGAGAACGAAGGCTGTATTGGTTGTGGTTTTTACACATATAAACACATAAATAAGATGGAACGAGCCCAAGGAGAGATTTATAGATAATAGAATAGAATAATCCTTTAATTGTCCCACAAGGGGAAATTTGGTTGTAGCAGCAGCCAAAAAGACAAATATACAAACAAACAGTACACAGGACACGGAACAGAAACATACACAATTTTTCTTACATATTTACATTAAGGACAATAAAGATCAACCAATGGGAGAGTCTGTAAAAGGTGTCGTGGATAAATACAACCAAATAAAATGATACGACCAAGACAAAAAGGGTGGAATTTTGTAAATATAATAAATAATTAATGTGAATTAACTGTGTGACTTAATTAGCAGCGTCCTCCTGAAATGCACCAACAACACTGAGAGTAACATCCTCCTCTCTGTCCCTTAATGCTCTCTGGTCGCTATGGTAACACGTAAATATTTCTTTCAAAATAAGACAGGGAAACCAGGGGAACCGAGTTAACTATAAAAACCCTGAAAACCATAACTTTCACACCCGAGCCTCAACTCTCGCAGCCCGGTACCAAACGACTCACTGACCGGTACCGGGTAGGGACCTCTGCTTTAGGTGGACTTTAAGCGTTTTATCTAGTTTACACTCTCTGTCAATTTAGAAATACCAACAAGCCTACCATGCATGTGCTTGAATATTTCACAGTACTCTGGTGGAAACTCATGCTGGAACATGACAAATGTGCAAACTCTGCACACATGTATATGTAGTGGTGCATTATACCCTTTTTTATTTGCTAAGCTTGAGCTTTTTGGCATACAGACATGGCAGTGCAGTAGTCTTCTATTTGTATTTATTTTGGAGAAAACAAAAAGAACTTAAAAACCCAAACCAATGTGCATTATGAACGGCAACTTTCTTAACAGGGATTTAATTATTCCATGTGGATGTTCTGCTCATGCAAGTGTGACTTCTGTCTGCAGGAAGAAAGGTGTTATTAAAGTATGATTAACCACTTTTTCTGCAAGTGGCGTGACAATCTTAAGCAGTGGATGTAGGTTGTCACTGGGCTGTCATCTGTCACAATCATTCTTGGACGTAAAAAAGCCACCATAAAAGAATAATCTGTCACAGCCACTCCAGAGACTTTTCAGTTTCCGGCCGAATAAAAAGAAATCAGAGTGCTGACTTCATACTTCTCAAATGATCGATGCACAATATCTTTCTTCTGCTTTAATCCTGGATGAGGTGAAACCCACGACGCCCTGAATGCCCAGTCACCTCACGGGGGCACACGGTGAAACACAAACCACCAGATTACAGACTCATTCAGGTTTGTTTCGTACTCACTAGACTGACAAAGGGAATTAGGAGAGAGTGCGAGATGAAAGATGTGTTTGGCGGCATTCTCAGACAGCTTGTGATTAACTGGGAAGCACACGAAGAAGAATGAAGGAGAGAATTAGGCCACTAATGTGTTCAAGTGGCTAGATTGTTATTTACATGCTGTACGAATCACATGACTAATTTGTCTGGTTAAACGGTCCGCGCTGATTTGTACAGATGTAACAGAAATGAAAAAGACTCTCATTTGTGCTAATTAAAGGTTTCTGGATTAAACGTTGATAGAAGAGATAAAGAGAGGATGATATGGAGAATAATAAGATGGAAAAAGGAGGGGTGGGCAGCAGTCAAACAGAGAAGAAAGATCAAAGCAGAGGCCATTGGTGTTCACTCCCGCAAAGACAGACTATGCATGTGTGTGAGTGTGTGTTACACCATCTTCAAAGATATCTGGCAGTTAACAGAGTCTCCATTAACCCCAGAAGTCATCAAAGAACTTTTAAATAAAGCAAACTTTGGGTTTCATCTGGAGCACTTCCCCACAGAGCTGCAGCCCAAATAAATTACACTTTGTGATGTTAACATTTTCATAATGCTTTTGATAGAACAGATATGATTGTAGTAAAATAAAACACTGCTCCATGTAAATCTGTACGTGCTCGGATGGTTTTTATCATGTGATGTTTACAGCAAAGTTATCAGCACGTGTTGTTTTGTGTTGGCTGAGCCAACTCGGTGGCGTGTTTTGTACAGTCAGCTCTGTGTGTGTGTGCACTCCCTATTCCACAGCATGAAGAACATGGAGAAACAAACCACAAACAATAAGTGATTCAAGCGTTTCATGTGTTTACCTACCCGCTGTTTGGAGGAAGGCCTCATTCCACGATGGGGCTGGCTTCGACACTGCAGGGAGGGGATGAGACAAAAATATGATGATGAATCTCAAGAAAGGATCAAACAAAATATGGTTTTATATCATGTTCTTCTATTTAGTTTGCTATATGTAGACTTTAACAAAGCAAAAATGGTTTAACAATAAAATTAAAAAGTAAATTGTGTTTCAGCGTACAGTATTTGCCTTTTTTGATTTAAAATACCTGAAAACCTCTTCAATATTTTACACAGAAGCAAAGGATCCACATTCATGACACCAGGCATGTCCAAAGTCTGACCCAGGGGCCAATCATGGCCCTAGGTTATATTTTTTATGGCCCTTTGCACTTATATTAATAAATAAAGTATTATTTATGGCCCACTACCACAAACAGAATACATGTAATTTATCTGTTCACCTCATGTTTCAGCACCATGAGATGAACCCATTGAGTTTTATGCACCCACACAATACAGCCATGAATGCTGATGAATGATCTCCTTTCAGTTTCAAAAATACGTGAAGGTGATTCCCAAAGTCTGACTTGCACTGGCCCAAACACAAACCAGTGTCCTCTTCAGTCACGCTTCTGTGATTGCTGCAGATGCACTAAGCTACTATTAACCAAACAGCAAGCTGGGCAGCAGTAATAACTTGGAATGACGCAATGTGGAAATTGAAGTTTTTCATTGCTATGACTTAATGTACATCAGCCCAACTAAGCTAAGAAGGCCCGTCCATAATGCCAACATTGAAGTTGTAGGAGTAAATTTCATCCTGCATATATACAAGAATTTAAGCTTTTATCCAATAATTGCTGACTTTGTATTTAAAGCAAGTAGTCTGGATGGTTTACAACTTGAAAGGTGTAAAAGAAGTTTGCACAATCAGCCAACTTCACATTTGGCATCAATGTTTCAATTTCAGATTTTTGTTGCATCACAATTCTTACTTATCAGTGATGTGCATTCATTTAATAAAAACAAACTTCTCGACACACTTTGAAACACTGTTTCTGCATGTATTCATACTGTTGCACTTCAGGCACTGGCATCAGCTTTCACTCATTCTAGTGACTACTATCAGGGTGCCAGTAATATTACAGTTAGACTCGTGATCCCGACAAGAAAGCTTAAAAAGCAAACAAAGCTTTAAAAAAAAAGACTCGAGAAGGCAACTGGGTTCATTCCCTCCTGGCTGTCGGCTAAATGCTGCAAGTGCAAAATGTAAATGAGTGCATTTAAACTGCAGGCATTAAGACAAATGTAGCCATTAGTGGTATTTAAAAGTGAACACAGAGTTTCTCACAGAGGGGACGACAGAACAAGGAATCCTAATGAGTGTTTAAAAGGCTCGACATGAAGCTCCCAAAGGAGTTATTTACAAAGGAAAAAACTCAGGAGCACGATAATGAATTCCCACATGCAGAGAAACACACACACGCATGCCCCTCAAACACACACAAGCGCACACATACACACACTGTGAACACTGACAGACATTATTTGATCTAGAGATTGAGATTTTTTTATGTGAAACACACACAGTCAGACTTCCATAAACACCACATGCACACAGAAAGCATTTTCTCTGCTGCAGCAAAGATATTGTTTGATATAGAGTCTCACTTTTCCTTAAATACACAAAACCAACCTCTCACAATCAAACCTCAGATGATTTGATGTAAGAACTTATTGTTTCATACCCAGAGCCACCAAAAGCCCACGCTCAGGCACACACGCACCTTCTAACCAACAAAGACATCGTTTGATCCAGAAAGACGGAAACCAGGAAGCAGCGGTAAACCTTCCAGAGAAGGAGCTGGCTTTTGTTTTACGAGCTACACCGTCTGGAGATTGTGGGAACATTTGAGAGAGAAGGTGTGAGAGCATGGTTAGAGAGGCGATTGGTGAGTGAGAAGGGTAAAGGTGGCTAAACGATACCCCTGCAGATATCCCCCTGAGACCCTTCTTCCTAAATCTAACCAAGTAGTTAAACTGAACCAATGAGGAAATACAAGAAAATACATGTCAAAATGTGAAAAATCAACTGTATTCTGATTATTCTGCTTCTTGAGGCAGACTTAGTCTAATGAACAGAAAAAAACTGAGCTCTACATTTAGTCATTATACAAATATGAGACAGTCAGACAAAGAAAATCCGATTATTCCGAGGCTGAAACAAATGAAACGGGGTATATTCTTGGTTTCCAATACCTGACACTTTTTCCTTTTTGTTTTACTCCTGCAGATGATTGCCGTGACCTTTAGAGAAATATTACGCTGCATAGAAGAGAGAGACGCAGCACCTATGATTGAATGTCTTTTTGATGAAAGCAGAGGGACGAGGTGAAGAGGCGGGATGGAGAGGAAAATGAAAACAGAAGGACAAGACGGGGAAAATCGCCTTGCGTTCTCTCCGTCTGATCACAAGCACAGTGCGACGTTCTGGTTCTGACATTTTAGCTTGAGACGTCTCATCCATCTTCTGAGGTTTTTGCTGGATTGCCAACTGTCAACTATCAGCTGGAGTGAGATCAGGTGGCGAGTGTGGGGGGGTTGCAGTTTTGTGGGCTTTATGGGTAGTCCGTCTATCACGTGTGTCTTGTAGACTTGGAGAAGACTCACGACCAGTGTTGGGAAGGTTACTTTTAAAATGTATTCCATTACAGATTACAGAATACATGTCCCAAAATGTATTCTGTAACGTATTCCGTTACGTTACTCAATGAGAGTAACGTATTCTGAATACTTTGGATTACTTAATATATTATCATGCTGTTTACAACTACATGAATGTACTATTGCTGTGATTTATTACTGTTACTGAAGGTCCGCGGCTCCGAACCGTAGTAAAGGGACCTCTGGCTAATACGGTGGGTTCTGTGTCGGCTCGTAGCCAAAAACTAGCTTTACTTTGTTGTCTGGGTCAACTTTGCTAGCAGAGACAGAGAGAGGCGTTGAAAGGCTGCTCTAAAGGAACTTATTGTTTCAGAGGAAAACACGAACACGGTGTACAGTCGAGTCTTAATAGCTTACTTACAACTGGGCTCGTCAGGCTCTCTTCTTGGCTGCAGTGGTTATTATTATATTTACATGCTTCCAGCTCCCGTTTTTTCCTTTTCCTCGTACTTTTCCTTTTTCTCCCTCCCTCGCTCACAGACACATAACGTGTATGGCAGTCCATTCTCCCTGCAGCACGGACTACACTGCCTATGATGCTACATTCTTTAGAGCTATACCTGTAGCATTCTGCCTATTAGCTTAGCACAACAACAACAGGCGCTCTCTCGCCCAGGAAACACACAGAGAGAGAGCGTCACCCTGTAACCATGGCAACCGTAACGCTGCCGCCTGGAACAACAGAACGTAGCTGTCAAACAAAACCGAAACAGGCCTGACCCGCCACAATATGAAACAGGGAAGTACCGCCTGTAATCCATTTATTTCAACAATGTAACTGTATTCTAAATACCACCTTTTTAAACGGTAACTGTAACGGAATACAGTTACTCATATTTTGTATTTTAAATACGTAACGGCGGTACATGTATTCCGTTACTCCCCAACACTGCTCACGACCAGCTTCCAGCTGCGGGGTGTATTATGGGAGCATGGGGCTCCAGGCCTGCTGCTAGACCATCACCTTGTATAACCACAGTGAGAGCTGTGTCCACGTGCTTGGCATGAAGGCATAGTCAGGGTGAGGAGGGCATCTGTCAGCTGAAACCAACAACACTACTGCTTGAGAAAGAAAGATAAAAAAAACAAAAACAAAACAAACAAAAAAACGCTTCACTGTCAAAATGAAGGATTTCACTAAATAGCTAAGTCTGATGTCAAGGTAACAGCGGTCTGCGCTCTAGAGCTGCAATGCTTTGGTCACATTACACCATATTTTGCATATTAATCTATACGCCCCTCGGCTTCCTTGTTTTGTGACCTCAGTAAACACTGATGGCTTTATGGACTCAAATCGATCGTTTCAAGTCAAACCAAACACAGTAATCATCTTGTAAATTATGCTGTTTTTTCTTATGTTCCCCAGCCCACATAAAACACCTGGGCTCTCTATTATGATTGCGTTCCAGCCTATCAACTCGCTGCGTTAACCTACAGCTTCCCCTGCACGTTTACATGAAAGAGGTGGCAGCATCCAACCAATCACAGTTATTGCTAAATGCAGTGGTAAGAACGTGGCTGATTTTTTGAAGGAAGATGAAACTATGGGAAAAATATGAGGAGGTTAAACACATAATGCAGACTGAAAGCAACCCAGCAGCAGCAGATGACACAGCCGTATGAGTGCATGTGAGAGGAACAGCACTGTAAAGTTTAAGTGCTCTGATCAGTAAGACTGAAAAAACCACTGTACTAATGAAGTACAGCCTATCTGAGAGACGGGAGGAAGGAAAGTGTAAGTGAACAGATTCATGGATATCACAACTCCATCATTAAGACACTAATGGGTTATAAACAAGTATTTAATTAAATTAATGTTTAAAGACCATTTTAGTTTTTATGTTCCCAGCTGCAGACTCAGTGGTGTTGAACAGTCTGACAGTATAGAATAAATTCAAAACCAGAATTCAACAGTATGCTTAATTTAAGTTTGATGTAAAGTCCAGCTGTGCACAGATGTCTGAGGAATCTTCCAGGAATAGTGACACTATTTTCTGGAGAGCTGATTGGTCACTCGAAGGTGATTTCATACCTGTTGATCTCTAATCTGAAATTCTGCTTCATAGTACAGGCCTCTTTGCTACATTCTGCTTCTTTCGTGAGCTTCTTGCACCAATTTTCAAGGCAATTTCTTGCCGCTTGTGTAACAGTATCTTACATTCACACCTCGGAGTTATCCAGAGCCAAAAAAGGCTTAACTGCTGACTAGAAAGACAGCTTATCGAAGCTTGTACTATCGGGCTTGTGCTCATTAGAGCAAATAAACCTGAAACACTCACACACTCTTGCATGTTCGTGGTTTTAGTGTCATATCTGTTTGCAGATTTTGACTAGTCACAAAAAAAATATTTTTTCCCCACAACACTCCTCTCATCCTTGAATCTCACTTTGCACAGCATTTAAATGTTCTCACCGCGTGCACGGAGACTTGAGGTTATATTAACATGCACATATTGACGAGAGACCCACCCTCTGCTATTGTGCCCATCTAGAGATGTATAAGTGCATATGTATGCAGTAGCTGTTTTGGTAAACGGTTCTGTGTGTGAGGCTGCCGATGAGGCCTTGTATGAGACGCTGTTGTGTGCATATGAATGGCAGGGGGTATCCTCTTCCTGAATGCAGAGTGCATCCAGAGTATCTCATTGCTATTCATGTGAATGATTCTCCTGGAATCAAACAGCAGCCAAAAGCATATTTGCACAGAGTTAAGATGCATGCTACACTGGCAGAGGAATCTACCAAAGAGTTTCCTCCGAAATGAATTTTGCTTCACCCCATCGAGTTGCCTCGTGTTTACAATGCAGCTGTTCAAGAAAGAAAAGTGTAGCGCTCGTCGCAGTTTTTAGGGAATAATTTCTGCATATGGGATTTCATTTGTCGTCCACCAACTTTTCTCTTTGAAAGTTCAGCTACTGAACTGATTAAGAACATCAAAGCTAACTCAAACCTTCACCGAGCCCATCAAGTTTCTGCTACTGCAGTTTGATTCATGCGACGTGCTGCAAATGTACAACTGAACTCAGCTTTTACAGCAATTTCGGTGGTGCTGGAACCCATCTTGGCTCATGCAGGGTGGGAGACAGGGTAATCTCTGGACAGCTTGCCAGTCCATATCAAGGTTCAGCCCAGTATGGTTTCAATTAATTCTCAGCAGAGTAGGAAACATGAAACTGAAATGAATCTGATTACATAAATATCAATCTGAGAATGTGCCTTTGAGAAGCTTCGCTGACATGTAGCGTGTGTTTAGCTGCGTATAAAAGGAAATGTTGCACCAAACCACTGACGGAATATTCATGCAGGTATTCTGTCGTAAAATCGCTGATTGCCTCTAGTCTTTGTTGTCAGAGAAACAGGGATGAGTGAGTCTTGTTAACATTACACCTCAGCTGTGGTTTCCCTAACCCAGGCTTTCTCATTTCTAGGACATAAACAATAAATACAACCTTTTCTACAGTTAACCTATTAGCTGTTAATGCCCAGGTCCCATCAAATGAACCCTAACCCTAAAAAAAAAAAGCCTATCTACTTAATCTACTGAAGTTAAATGAATATTTTTACATAGCGGGAAGTGTGAAGGTATCATACTTCATTTGCATTTACTAAAATCAAGCTTGAAAGGGCAGCATGGCAGAGGTCTGGAAAGACAAGAGAATATCACACAATGAGGATCTCAAGATCAAACCCCTTCCAGGTGAACTGAAATCACAGGCTGCAGGACCACTGAGCAAGGCAGCGACCAGCAGCAGTCACAGACTGCTTATAGAATGAGTGGCAGCTGGTGACGCCCAAAACTGCCGTGTGAAACTCCTCATCTCTCCATTCCCTGACTCAGTATTTCCTCCCCTCTGCCCTTCCCTTCCTTTCCTCGTCTCCTTATTGTCTCTCCTCTCGTGTCCACGCTGACATAAGCAGCCTGTTTTTGTGCAGGTTCCCCCGCCCGATCTGACAAAGGACTAGATTTCTGACCGACTGATCGAAAAGAGATTTGTTCTCAATGATAGTAAGAGCCCTGAGCCAGATAACATAATCCTAACCAATGAACACGCTCTCTTTTATATTGTGTAGCTGTTACAGCTGTGTAGCTTCACGTCCTTAGTTTATTCTACAATATTACCAAACAAAGTGAATAAATGGCCAGTTGTCCATGTGATAGTGTGAATCTGCATCATTTCATCTTCTCCCAACCATCAGCAGCCTCATTAATTCCCTTCTCTACCGTAAAATATGTATTCTGTACCATCCGAGTTTAAACACAGACCATGTTTTCAGTTGTAATTCGCCTTCTGCTGATGCTGCACCCCACTCATTATTTAATGAGTACAATAATCCACTCTGTTCTCATATGAATGTCTTCTTTTTCTTTCCCGGATCAATAAACAGGTAATGCAGTCGTGGATTTAATGTTTGTTTTGTCTGTGAATCACTGACAATACCACAGTCCTGCCTTCACTCTTTCTGGACCACACGCTGGAATTAATTAAGCAGCAAGCAGCACTTGGTTATATGTTACACATCGCCCCCTTGTGGTCACACCATCAGTTGGGTTGCCTTGCAAAAACATCCACATCTCTTGCAGTATGCAGATTTATCTGCTATTACTGTCCAGTATATAATTATAGTGGGAGTGAGCTGCACAGCTGTGTGTGTTAATGCGTTCAAAAGATTGCGTTCCCTGTCAGTGAAGTCTAACGCTTCCTCTGCTGAGATTCAGTTGCATGGATTTGTTTAATGTTTAATTCCATGACAGTAATTATTTCTGACAAGTCTTTAAAAGCATGATGTTGGATATGAATCATGTGGTTACTGGAAACTGGAAAGGGATGCTAGAATAACAACATACGGTGGACATAATGGAAAGTGGGGGGAACAACCCACTCTGTGAACGTTTTAGGAACTCTCACATTGCTATAAAAGATACAGCTCATTTACTTATGTTTTAAAACAAACCAGGAATGTCTCCAATTTTTATATTAATCTGAATGTTCAAGTGACAACTGGCTGGTTAATAGTGCCCACTACAGATTGAAATCACTGTGATTTAAACTCGAGTGTGTCTCATGTGGGATCTTTTGGGGTCGACAACAATTTTGGTAGTTGCTGTTTATTACCCTAGGACAGTGGTTCTCAAACTGTGGTGCGCGCACCACTGGTGGTACGTGGGCTCCCTCTAATGGTATGCAGGAAGCCTCCAAAAAAAATTAAGCTTAAATAATATAGCATGTTCTGATTGAGGGATTTCTGAAAAATTAAAACATCCAGCTCTGCTGTCACTTCCAACATAAATGAAGACAGGAAACTAAACAGCAGTGACGTTTATAGGGTTACTGAAGTTGGACTAGCTGGTATATAATAATGTGCTACATGGTTGCTAGCTACACAGCTATGGTTAGCATAATATAAGCACAGTGTAGCTGGAGGATGAATGCTAATGCTAAGAGAGGCCGACAGTGATCACTGACTGTTTTTAGGGGCTTGTTCAGATTAAATAGAAGATATAAAGCATTAAAACATGTTAAAAACACAACAGCCTTAATAAACGCAGAGTAGTTTGGCCCCAGAAACAGGGTTCATACATCATCACTTAAAGATTGGATATCCCACCTGCTGTGAATGTTTTAATGCAGTACAGTTGTTATTATCACTCGTCACATCCTGTTTATGACAGTGAAAATAAATAACATTCATATAAGAAATTAAATTGTCTCGTAAACTGTATGTGGTGTTAAATAGGCCTATACTGCTGTACTTTAATGTCTGTTATAAGGGTGGTACTCTAAGAGACATATTTTATGAGGTGGTGCTCATTGTGAAACGTTTGAGAACCACTGCCCTAGGAGCTCATCTTGAAAACACCACCTCATCATCTGCTCAGCTATGATGCTCCTCTGCTACACGTGCTGTAGACAGTAACGTATGTGCTGCTCTGATGGTCAGATTATGAAACCAGCACGTTGATACTCTGCCTTATTACAACCAAATAAAAGACAGAATGAAAATATGAATAAATACCAACAACAGAATAGAACAGAAACAATGACACAGACTAAAGAGATTAGACGAAAACAACCTCACATGAAATCAAGAGAGCCTGAGCTCATCAGGAAATGCTGTTCCACATCATTAGCTTTAAGCCTCGACTTTGGAACAGCCACAAGCTTCCTACCTGTTGGTCCAAGCATGCAAACGTCTTCCTACTGGGGGCCAACATTTCTGCTCATTAACCTCCTAAGACCCAAACTCTTCCACGGCATGCATTTTTAATTTCTCTTTGATATTTGGGCATATTGGGGCCCGATGAATGTAAAAAACAAAGAATTACCAGATTTTTTTTACGTTATTTTTGTTTTTAACCCTAGTAAACCAATGGGGTCGGATCTGACCCCATTGGTTTACTAGGGTTAAGAAAAATAAGAGCCACATATGAGGATATTCGTTTAAAATTTTGATAGAACAGTAGTAGTATAATGTCCTCATAAGTGGATATCAGGCCCATGTAGAGCAGAATTGAGTATTTTAGGGCCCGGTGGCGCCAGTGTCCGGCAGCCTCGCCTCTGTCAGTGCGCACCAGGGCAGCTGTGGCTACAATGTAGCTGCCATCGCCAGTGTGTGAATGTGTGTGTGAATGGGTGAATAACTGAATGTAGTGTGAAGCGCTTTGGGGTCCTTAGAAACTAGAAAAGCGCTATACAAATGCAGGCCATTTAGTCTAAATAACCCAAAACTGTGGAGGCCAGGTCCTAGGAGGTTAACTTAGAGCCAGACTCACATGTGCTTTAAAAGTGACGAGTAAATCATGTGTTCTGCTTTGCCCACCTGCATGCAGACATTAGAAATCTTCACTTTATCTACATGGACACAGATAAATAAATATAAGAAAGATGTGAAAATCATGTTCAGGTCAATGAAAAAAATAATGGGGCAAAATGAACAGAGCAGAAAAAAGAAGAAAAATTAATGTTCATGAGCAGAAATTAATGGGTTTGGTTTTGTGACACGAAAAGCTGTGAGACAGCTTCAGATGGTTAGTTGTGCTACACTGATGCTGACTGTGTCGTCGAGCAGCACTGTTACTCACTCCTTTGAGGAATAATAATAATACTTTGTTGGGAGGTGATTCAGCTTTTGCCTTTGATAGGCTCCCAAGCCTCATAATTCAAGAGATCCAAGGTAATCCTAAATATAAAAACTTTAAAGCCTCCATCACTATGACAACCATTAACATCGGTCTAAAGACACTGGGCAGCCTTTACTCAGCTTTCATTTACTAAAAGCAAATGGAACTGAGTTGATGTTCTGCCATCAGTATTTTCTTTTTAATCGTTCCACATTTTAACCCTTTAGCTAAAAAAAGCTTTTACTGTTGGTGGGTTTATCTTTACTTCTAGTTTTTAGCCTGAATGATGGTTATAAACTAAAAGCCTGAAATCAGTCTGCCACCAGTTCCCAGCTCTGGTTGACTAAAACCTTCTTACTGTGTTACAATATCACATTTGTGGAAATGCCACCCTCATTTGGGTTCAGTCTGAACTTTGCCTCCTTCTGAATGTCACTGTTTTTGAAATGCAGAGAGGGAGAGGACAGGAAACTTTTAAGTGGCTGTCAGATTTTATAGTTTGGATCAGATCGTGTTTTCTCAGCTCGCTTTGCTTCGATAAGAGGCCTAAAACATTCCCGTGCACAAAGTCATTTGAAACGCATTTGCAAGGAGTATATAATGTGTTTGGACTGACTGTGCACGTCACACCATCGCTTAAAGGAAATCACGGTTTTAACACAACCATAACAAAAAGTGAAAATGGTGCCATAAAGGATAAGTCGTCAGCACAGACTCACTTAGTGAGACGTGAGGCAGATATCGTGTTTCACTGCAGCGTCATTACTAAAGTGCATCACAGTGAAAGTTCCTTATGCACAAAGACAGACATGGATCATGTGGAGGAAGCAGAACTGATGCTGCGTCCCAAAAGTCACAATGACAAGTGTTTGCAACAAAGCAGGAGAAACTCCACAATCAACAGCAATAAATCACAAACATCACTTAAAATACTAAAAGCTGCTCACACAACCGTGAAGACTCCGAGCAGTCGTTGCTGATGATTTTAACCAATAGCACATGAACTCGTTTCCAACCTGTTCTATCAACAGTCTTCACCTGGATTGTGAAAAGGAGTACCAGCCACTGGCCCTACACCTGTGACCCGGTCATAGGACATAATATGAAAGATGAATTTAGCTTCCAGGTCTGAAAAGTGAAGCCAATGGGGACAAATTTTTTCACGTCTACGGGAAAACATCCAGACCTTGATCCTGACCTCTGCACACACTCTCTGGGTAAGTTTATGGGCTCATTCAGACATTTTCTTCCTCTTATCCAGCTCAGGGTTGCAGCTGTGCTGGAGCCTATTTCACCTGTCACTGGTTGTAAGATGGAGTATAGGTCACCAATGGCAGGGCTAACGAGGAGAGACACCATTCACGTGTGCTCACGGTCACACAGCGGGAGGAAGACAGAGCACCGATGGAGAGCACACAGTCACGGGGAGAACATGAAAACTCCAGCGGAAAGGTGCAAAGGTGGCCAGGGATTCAAACTCCGGACGTTTTAGCCGTGAATAAAATGTCAGAAAGGACGACAACACAATGCACGCTTCTCGGTAAACGGTGCTGTTTTTATAGTTTTATTGTTTTACATTGTTTTATTTACTATTATATTGTTTTTATATTCCCATTTCCTGTGTTGTAAAGCACTTTGTGATTTTTATCTGTGAAAAGCGCTATATAAATAAATTTTACTTACTTACTTTTACTTACTTGAAAAAAGTAACTAGTTGAATTGAATTGAATTAAAAGTAATTCTGTTACTTTAATGATTACTTGTTATCAAAAGTAATTAGTTACTTTATTACTTAGTTACTTGTTAAAAACATGATACACAACCTGAACTTGTTTTTTCTGCATAATCCATCATATCAAACTAAATGAAAAAGTTTCTTTTTAAAAATAGTTTCAATCGTTTTAATCTTTTAACTTTATGCACATTGCATCAAGCAAAAATTTAATTATATGAAACTGTCTTTGACTTAAAGAATTTTAACATTTAAACCTATTTTCTGCATATTCCAGCAAATAAAATAAAATTATTTTTTGTGTTTACACTCAATAGATGCAAAAAATGAATAAAATCAAAGATTCAGCAGCACTTTAAGTCCTGTCGCTCTTAAATCTATTGTCACCTGTTTAGCAGGAGTGGGGCGGGTGGAGGTTTGTCCACGGCGGTCATGTCAGTGGGGGGATCCGGGGGTTTCTCTGTGAATGTCACATTCCCGTGGCAGGGTGCGGATTTGAAGTTTAATTTTTCGCTGTAGAAAGACGTTTTCTTCCCACGCAGAGTGAACAGCGGACGCTAATGTCTTTGTCCCTTTTTACAGAACCAAACTCAAAGTAATGTGAGTACTTCCACGCTTTAAACGCAGCATGGTCGTTCTCTCTCCTGCACTCACACATCTGTTGCTGCCACGGACGTCGCAAGCACGTAAGTCATTGTCATGAGACACTCTCACAAGCAAAATCACAGTTTAGTAACGCAGTAACGCAGTGTGCTTATGGGAAAGTAACAGTAATCTAATTACTTTTTGCAATAGTAATTTGATTACTTTACTCATCATTTGAAAACGTAATCATATTGCAGCAACACGTACTATAATCCGTTACTTGTAACGCGTTACTGCCCATCTCTGTCGGCAAATGACTTCTGAGTGAAAAGTCACCGAGCGACGAGTGTTTGGTTTTCACAGCTG
Organism: Neolamprologus brichardi; assembly: GCF_056152115.1. Lineage (NCBI taxonomy): Eukaryota > Metazoa > Chordata > Actinopteri > Cichliformes > Cichlidae > Neolamprologus > Neolamprologus brichardi. The sequence goes on from NC_142115.1 coordinate 35,551,563, forward strand.
GTCACATCTCTTCAAAACACCACACTGGCGACACAGAAAACACAAAAAGCATTGCCTGTTTTCTGCTTATGCAGCCATTAAAGGCTTACAGGAGTTTACACGTTGTCCTCGTGCAGATTCTCTCCAAGACTCCAACATCCAAGTTTCTCCTGCCATCCAAAAACTGTGGTGGGTTTTAGGCCCACGCACTTGCAGCAGAGATTCTTCATCTCAACACTTCACTTCCTGGTTAAATAACAGTTAAAGTGTATATGCACATGTTTGTTTCCTTATATGTGAGGTCAACTCACTGCAGAAGACAGTAATTCAGCTGAAGATAGCTTTACAGCGCCACGTCAGTCAAACCCAGCTGCTAATCAGCGAGGTCTTTTCCTGCGTGCCAGAGGAACGACTGCGTTTGATGAAGACTGTTATCAGAGAGCCTTCAGCTGCGTTTCCTCCCAATGTGCCAAACATAAGAGCGACCAGCTTTCCTATTATCCACAGCTATTTTTGATCAAGCACTGCCTGCCATGATGAAGCCCATCTGGAAGATACACTCCCACTGAAAGCTGATTGTTACCAGCTCCAAGAAAACTGGACCGAAATCAATTAAGACAGGAAAAGAAAAATCCTCCTACAAATTCTCTTCAAAATCTCGGCCCTCAAATGCTAATCTGACATATTGGCAGCCATTTAGAATATTACTGTTCAGTTAAGGGGCTATTATAGCCTTTAAAAAAGTGTATTATAAGATGTAATTGCTGCAACTGACAGGCCTCTTATGCTGCCACACAATGAAGTTGGCACTATTATTACTACTATTTTAGCCTGAATCTCTCCTCAGACAGTTACAGGTAAGGTGCTGCATATGGAAACCAGTGTCGTGGGAGTTTCCTCCAGCTGTTAAAGGACAGCTGACATCAGCAGGTTTTTCCTAAATAATAATTAATACTAATCATCTAATTAACTATTGCAATCCTAAAGAGTTTACTCGCCTCTTTCATCCTGTATTGATCCACATACAGACTGAGAACTACACACTGATGTAAAGAGGCAGCTCTGCATTTAGTGGACATTGAGCATCTTCTATCTTAGCCTCAGTGACTGCACGCTGCTCTCCAGAGGTCCGTGACCTCAGCTAAGCGGTCAATCATGCGTCTGAGGCCTGTGTAACACAGCAGATTCAGGAGGAGAGCAAAGTAACCTTTGGTTTGATTTTTCAAATGTGGTCTCACCAGTAAGAGCTTGACAAAATTTCATCTCCTGACCAGAAATGGTCCAGAAAACAGTGCCACCTTTCTTGTAAGATCTCTTAGACTTTGGTGCAATGATGGTAATAGGACTGTTTTTAAAGACAACCTTTCACAAACTAAAAAACAGATGTCCTTCAAAATCTGTTCAACATTTTACAACTTTTTAATGCCTTATATTACTACTTGGCAGCATTTTTAATCACACACACAACCTGAGCACTGATGTTAGAGTAAAGCCTTGATTATAATGTATTGTGGTCGCAGACAGCTGCACACCAAGGCTGAGTCGTCACTCCTTTACCCTGTGCAGGTACAGGAACGACCCTGGTACTCACCATCTGATTATGAATTTACATCATTGGTATGTTGAACTTGCTTGGCCAAAGTTAGTGAACCACTAAGCGACACACAGCATGTGAATAAGACAACTGGCGTTACCTGGAGAAGCGTTTCTCATCTTTTGTTAGGATTTTTACCCGTCTACTGCCATCTCCCCACCGCAACAAGCTAACCTTAACTGGAGCGGTCTATCAGCTGAACACAGCTTGTATATGTCTTGATGCATTCTCAATCATCCAGGTAAGTAAATCTCCAAAAGTTGATTCTGTTCATCTGGACGTAGCGTTTTCTGGGAGAAACATTTCGTCATCATCAGGTGGCTTCTTCAGTCTCAGCTGACTGCAGGTTTCAATCTTATAAACAGTACATTTGCATAATGACTGAAACCAGCCCACTGAAGGAACAATGGGCTGTGAGGTCAGTTCCTTAATCATAATTATGCAAATTCTCATGACCATTGATCAACAACCATTGATCAAAGACCACTGATCAATGGCCATGAGTACCATTCACAGAGAGTTGGGGAATGGCTGCAATCACAGCATTGTAAGATGGCGAAAGATGTACCCTTAGGCCCCCTCCTCAATTCAGAAATGGTGTTTCCCTTTTCACGTAAATGGCCTCCTTGACTCCTCCCTGTCCAGGATGTTACATCCTCATCATTGAAAGAGTGTCCACTGGCCTGTAGGTGTAAATACTGCAGAGTCCTGGCCTGACGAGGTAGCTCTTCTGTGTTGTGCCATCCGCTTCACCAGAGGTTGTTTGGTTTCCCCGATGTATAAATCCTGGCAATCCTCCTGCACTTAACAGCGTACACTATGTTACTCTGTTTGTGTCGGGGGACCCGATCGTTGGGGTGGACCAATTTTTGGCGCAGCGTGTTTTGGGGTTTAAAAGCCACAGAGACCCGGTGTTTCGAAAAAATGCGTCTCAACTGCTTGTATAAGATCTGTCTCAGATGGATGAGCTCCCTTTGTGAATGAAAGAAAAATCTCACATTCATCCAGTCATCCACCACGGCCGCTTGTCTCAAAATCAGCCAGTTATGCCACGCTGTGTTTCGCTAATTCAGTAGCTAAACCTTTGTGAATTTTATAACCATAGTTGATAATTATGTGAATCTAATCTGCATGCACTCTTCCCATTTTTTGCTAACTTACTACACTTGTGAGTGAGACCCCCCCCCCCCCCCACACACACCCTTTCTTTAAAAACACTGACCATATAGTAGATGTACTTTGAACCCTTCATGTGTTCACTGATGCAATCTTGCCCCTCACACTGTGTATTTTTCCACAAACTTTCCTCGTCTTAAAACCGCTTCTTCGTATTTCTCTGGATTTATACGTCTTGACATCCTTTCAAACCCACAGCGAGGCCCTGAGAGTACAGCGATGTTAATCTTTTTCTTTACCCTTTGAAAGATGAATTCTGCTTTAAAAACAAGCTACCTAGCAAGAATAAAGCTTTATGCTGAAAGGCTGCAGAGAATAAAGAAAGCCAGAGAGAGAGAGAAAAGAGAGAGGAAGCCTGGCAGCAGAAACATCTCTTACGTGAGTGAATGACGACGTGGTAACTGTGAGACAAAGAATAAAGTATGAAATCTCACAAATCCACTGAAGAAGTACAAGGTAAAGTAATAATGAAGGCAAGGTTTGCAGAAATAAAGCAATTTAAAGAAGAAAAAAGACCAAATACTTGCTTATTTTTTCTAAAACTTTCTGTGAAAATGTGAAACTTAACATCAGCCAATAAGGATAGCATCTATTCTGAGTATAGAAACATATTCGCTGAGTCACATATTCACTAATGTTCAGTTAGCCTTTAGCAGCTAATTAACCACATTAAAGAGCATCTGTCAGACTTTAAACAGCTGCAGCCTGATTTCATTACTAATCTGTGAATAACTAAACATAACTCCACAAGCACAAAGTGTTACACAATAAAATGTGTGATGTTATTTCTTAACAAGTACAGAAAAAAAAGAGGAGAACTTTACGTCTTCATCATTTACTTTCAGCCTATCAGTTGATATTGCTCTGGAAGCCTCGTTATGAATAAAGTTACGTTCTTCTATAAAAAATATCTTGCTCGACTATTTTCCAAGAATCTAATTTGTAGCTTGTGTGAGATTTTTAACCCTCTTTGACTGACATCACCTGCTTTGAGAATATTTTTTCTTTGCTTTAATTAAACAAACTAAAAATTTTACTGTATTTTTATGTCAGTGGGGTAAAATAAATAAATAAATAAAAGTATTAAAAGCCTTGATTTGATCGTCTAATGCGGCTGCGACCTCTTTCTGCTCTGATCTCTGAGTGGAAGCTCTGTTGTGCTGCAGGGTCACAACATGGGTTTTTTAGCTTTATTTCTAGGAAATGGACAGGAAGTGTGGAAGTTATCCACTGAGGTGAGCAGGTGTGTGAGCAAAGAGTGTGTTGGCGTGTCACACTTCAGGTCATTTCTACAGAAATTTCTTCTTCAGACACCTCAGGACGTTACAGGGCAGGTCTGCACTAACAGTCTCACCCCGGGGTGTTAAATTAACTTTGTACAACCCCGTGAATTTTGGGAGAGAAAAAAAAACAGATAACTGACACACTGCCTTTGGGTTTAGAAGCAGTGGAGTCTTCAACTCAAAAAACGTTCAGTAGAAATGAACCTTAACACAACATACAGGTCAGCTTCAAACAGCCGATGTCTGAGATCTGTGAGCGGATTGCAGAGCTCACAGTGTAATGTCCTGTTTATGCTCGCCAGTGTAACTTGGCAGGAGAGACGTAGCTGTGTTGGTAACACAAGCGCACAAGCAGGTCACTCTTTTACAATTTCGCTTATCAGTGCAGGAACACAGACATAACCAGACACTGACAGGGAGATGCTGTAGCCGCATGAAAAGCGAGGCCGTCTGAGGAAAACCTTCCTTTTTTGATTCTTCTACTCATACACGAGCCCTGATGTGGAGGTTTGTTCTGGGTATCAGCAGCTATTGTCCAGAAGCATGCTGCAGCACGTCAGCCACACCTAAAGCACCAGTATGACCAGTGTTGGGAAGGTTACTTTTAAAATGTATTCCATTACAGATTACATGTCCCAAAATGTATTCTGTAACGTATTCCGTTACGTTACTCAATGAGAGTAACGTATTCTGAATACTTTGGATTACTTAATATATTATCATGCTGTTTACAACTACATGAATGTACTATTGCTGTGATTTATTACTGTTACTGAAGGTCCGCGGCTCCGAACCGTAGTAAAGGGACCTCTGGCTAATACATCGAGTTCTGTGTCGGGCTCGTAGCTGAAAACTAGCTTTACTTTGTTGTCTGGGTCAACTTTGTTAGCCAGAGACAGAGAGAGGCGTTGAAAGGCTGCTCCAACGGAACTTATTGTTTTTGGAGGAAAACACGAACACGGTGTACAGTCGAGTCTTAATAGCTTACTTACAACTGGGCTCGTCAGGCTCTCTTCTTGGCTGCAGTGGTTATTATTATATTTACATGCTTCCAGCTCCCGTTTTTGCTGGATGACAGCTACTTTTCCTTTTTCTCCCTCCCTCGCTCACAGACACATAACGGGTATGGCAGTCCATTCTCCCTGCAGCACGGACTACACTGCCTATGATGCTACATTCTTTAGAGCTATGCCCGTAGCATTCTGCCTATTAGCTTAGCACAACAACAACAACAAGGCCTCTCTCACCCAGGAAACACGCAGAGAGAGAGCGTCACTTTGTAACCATGGAAACCGTAACGCTGCCACCTGGAACAACAGAACGTAGCTGTCAAACAAAACCCAAACAGTCCTGACCCGCAACAATATGAAACAGGGAAGTACCGCCGTGTAATCCATTTATTTCAACAAAGTAACTGTATTCTAAATACCACCTTTTTAAACGGTAACTGTAACGGAATACAGTTACTCATATTTTGTATTTTAAATACCTAACGGCGGTACATGTATTCCGTTACTCCCCAACACTGAGTATAACAGCCAATGTGATGACCGTAAACTGAGCTCAAACAGTCACAGTGGGTTTTGGTAAGGCAGGTAAGGCTTTTGATTTTTATAGATGACATATGGACTGGTTCTTATAAAGTGCTTTACAACATGCCTCATTCACCTGTTCACACTTTTTGCTATGCTTAAGTGCTTTTTATCAAACATTCACACATTTGACCCGTCAGAGAGAAACTTAGTGTTCAGTATCTTGCCCAAGGATACTTAAGCATGGAGGCACAGAGACCCCAGGCTCATTCCTAAAACTGTATGAATGCACTTCATATTCATACCTCACATTCTCTACACTGTGCTTCTCCACCGCTTCATGCTATCCAACTAAAGCTCTTCAGATTGTAAAGCAGTAAGTGCATGCTGCCTGATAGGAACAGTCTACAGTGCATGTATTCAACAAATTCATGGTATAAAGGTGAAATTAGAAACAAGGCTTTATATAACCGTCCATGGATCTAATCTTTGTCCCCTGTAAAGCCGTACAGAGGTCATCATTTCATTTTCCCAGAAGTCACGATGATGATCCCCTGACACATTTCTGGGATTACTTTAATATTTTTTCTTACACAGTCCATGTTAGACAGATTGAGATGATGCCCGATGGATTAGCAATCCCATGGCGGTTGTGGATTACAGCTGACGTGTGTACGTGCGGGACGAGAATCAGAAATTGTTATTAATTTAGAGCTGGTATTATGCAATAACCGTCAGGTCCCAAAGACACAAATCACATCTACTGAGATGAATTGTATTTCCTTTGAAAACATTTTCATCAGTGGAATCAGACACAAGTATTACATTATTAAATAACATCATGCAATCTGAACTGGTGTTACCATTCATGCACACAAATTTCCTTTTTGGCAACAATCTGTAATATAGAAAACAAAATGACATAATCGTTACAGAGCTGGAAATTCTGTTTCAGTGGGCTAACACATCCTTTGTCAAGTATCCAGAGACTGGTATGTTAAACAGAAGCGTCATGTTTTGGGGTATCTTTTATTTAGGGTCTGCACTGATCATTTGTTTGTGATTAATCTGTATGGGACCCATGTGCCATACTCTACGCCAATGTCCCTGATGTGGTTTTCCCCACATGGAAACCATCATCCCAGCTTCAGCAGCCGTTTTCTTTCAGATCTGTGATTTTAAAGTGTTCGTTTAATTTTTATGAGCAGTGTAATAATATTTAAAAAGGCTAAAGCTAACAGTGTAACTAATAAAGACTCAAGCAAAACGAAATATTTTGCAACGATAAAAACTAAGATGAAATTATAATGATCACTAAAGTGACAGCAGGTCATGAGTTAGAGAGTTTGCATAGTTCAGAGGAAGATGACAACATGGCATTATAGTTTGGAGTCATTTTGTATTTAATATTTGTATATGTTTGCAGTGGTTTCTGACTTCAGTGTGATCAAGTCAACTTGAATGCTAATGAAAGGTGTGTGTGAGCAGCTCACAGGTGCTCCTGTTTACAGCCTGACTGTAAATAATAATCTCTCACACTGAGCCGAAATGGCATCACTTCAAATAAACTTTGTAAATAACATAAATACATTTGTGCATTGTTTTAATTTCATTTAAGACCATCTCATTTACTATCTTACAACGAAATCAGGAAATGTGTCACATTATATTTTGCATTGTTAACATAAAAATAATGAGTCCCAGTCTCTTCCCAACAGTTGAGAAGAGACTTGTTAATAAATGAACACTGGTATCGGATTGGTATTCAGATCCGACAGATGTTAAAATCCCAGCTATCAAATTGCAACTGGATCGGTGCATCCTTGCTCTGCACATGGCAACTAGTGACTAATAATCAACAACTTTTCTTTCTACAAAATAATGACAACAGCAGTGAAAAGGAGCAAAACTCAGCCAAGCAAGTACAGCACAGGGGTGTGTGTGTGTGTGTGTGCGCGCGCACAGCGTGTGGCACACTGACCCAAATGCAATCGAGTCTAAGCCATTTCGTACAAGACACCCCTTCATGGCACCACATTCGCCACTGCGTCAATAATCATACTCTTGTAAAATTATTTTCATAAGTAAAATCGCAGAAAAAATTATTTGTATGACACTCATGAGCTGATATTCTGGGACTACTACAGTATCCATCCATGAGCGTAAAGGCGCAAATAATGCGCATTAATCCACACCCCGAGGCTGTGTGCTGGGCAATTCGCACTGTCACTGAAAGAAAGAGGTGTGTGTGGAATGCAGAGCGGCGTCAGTAAAACCCGCAGGGACCACTGTTAATGAAGTATTTTACGGCATAGCAACTGTCAATCATTCTGATGAACAAAGCCTCAGCCTCTTGTTGCCATAGAGAATCCACGGAGTGCCACTGAGTCTGTACCCTACATTTTTATCCATGAATGCAAACTCATTGTCACTCTTCCAATTGCATTTAAGCATTACATTTAATCGTTCAAGAAAACACAATGATCATAGAGGTTTAAGTCATTAAAGCCTCCTTACCTCGAACAAAGGAGCGGTGCCCTTGTCGGGAAGTGTGCATCCCAGTAATTCAGCCAAGAACTTTGCCATAGAGATGAAAAGTGTGCCGCTCAAATATTCCCGAAATGAACTAGAGCCCGAATCAACAGGCGAGTCCTCTTTCTGCCCGCTTTGTGAACTTATTTGTGGCGTTCAAGGACCCTGCGAGCATCCCTCGCTTCTTCACCTACAGCAGTCCAAAGAGACGTACCGCTGGATGAGAGGGGCTAAATTCCGCTTGACAGCTTACAGCGCAGGGCAGCCGCTGGATGTGGAGCTTAGAGCCTTTTAGCTTTCGTCTCCAAAATCCTCTTTCAGTGTCGTGAGTGGACTCACCATCAGCAAGCAGCTGTGTGGAAAGCTGCAGGTGGGGCAGGGCTGAGGGGGTGTGGGCGGGCCAACGAGCCGTCAGGTGGTTTTCATGGACCGGGGTTTTCCCAAATTCAGGAAAACTCGAGCTGAGAGATGAAATGAAGGTTAGATCAGCAGTTTGTCTCACTTCGGTTTGGTTTAACGTGTTTCAAATCAATAACTGTTAAAGACTGATCCAGGATGGTTATAGTCGATATTTCAAAGGCTGCCACTGCCCAAGTTTGTGCTTGGAATCTACATCACAGCTAAAACATTCAGGGAAAAATCTGTTTCAAAGGAAGAATCCAAATCTCCCAAAGTACTCCAGAAACATCTGGTCAACTTTCCAAGTAATTATTTTCTGCACTGCGTCCAAAGGCGTTTCCCGTTTTTTGTTTTTTTTGGTGGTACAGCAAGTCAGAATGTGTTCAGAAACAAATACAGTGTAGAAAATTGACTTAAAAAACACTGAGGCATGCATGGCACGCCCAAAGTCAGGTCACAGCTGTTGGCATTTGGAGTCATTCTGGCTGGTCCTTAGTTTTTGCAGCCAAGTTGGAGATGTGAGTGCACGACCAAGTCCGTGCTGACGAGTCCAAAAAGTATTTGCCAAAAATGATTGTGAGAATTTAAACTACTCTAAATGACTTGTTGATCTGTCAAAAATAGGTCAAACATATCTCTCATGAATGGTATCGAGTCACTCTGAGTCAGAAAGAACATTCCCATCACAAAGTAGAAGCTCCAATCAGTTTCCACAGACAAGAGGGGAGATAAAATTGTAAGAAGTATAACATTGAAGTTCTATAAACATAGTTTAAGTGACCAAAAAGAACTGGATTGATTATAATGTGGATACAATTAAAAGATCATTCAAAACAGGCCATTTCTTTATTTTGTGTATAATCATGTTCACTACAGTCTAAGATATTAGACATAAAATACCACATGTCTGGGTGTACCCTGGCTCTCACCTATGAAAGCTGGGATAGGCTCACAACACAACCCTGAACTGGATAAGCAGAAGATGGATGGATGGATGGGTGGATGGATGGATGGATAGATGGGTGGGTGGATGGATGGATGGATGGATGGGTGGGTGGATGGATGGGTGGGTGGATGGATGGATGGATGGATGGATGGGTGGGTGGATGGATGGGTGGGTGGATGGATGGATGGATGGATGGGTGGGTGGATGGATGGATGGATGGATGGATGGATGGGTGGATGGATGGGTGGGTGGATGGATGGATGGATGGGTGGGTGGATGGATGGGTGGGTGGATGGATGGATGGATGGATGGATGGGTGGGTGGATGGATGGGTGGGTGGATGGATGGATGGATGGATGGATGGGTGGGTGGATGGATGGGTGGGTGGATGGGTGGGTGGATGGATGGATGGATGGATGGATGGGTGGGTGGATGGATGGATGGATGGATGGGTGGGTGGATGGATGGATGGATGGATGGGTGGATGGATGGGTGGGTGGATGGATGGGTGGGTGGATGGATGGATGGATGGATGGATGGGTGGGTGGATGGGTGGGTGGGTGGATGGATGGATGGATGGATGGATGGATGGATGGATGGATGGATGGATGGATGGGTGGGTGGATGGATGGATGGATGGGTGGGTGGATGGATGGATGGATGGATGGATGGATGGGTGGATGGATGGATGGATGGATGGATGGGTGGGTGGATGGATGGGTGGGTGGATGGATGGATGGATGGATGGGTGGGTGGATGGATGGATGGATGGATGGATGGGTGGATGGATGGATGGGTGCATGGATGGATGGATGGATGGGTGGATGGATGGGTGGGTGGATGGATGGGTGGATGGATGGAAAGTATAACAGTAGAGTGGAAATGGTTTAAAATGTCAATGTTTTTGTCTTTCATCAATCACTGGAGTATTTCTATAAAACATCACAGCCTTACCTCACTGCGTTTTTCCATTAGGGGTTAACAAATCACTTGTAATGCTAGCAGTCTATCAAACATGCAAAATAATCAAATTAAACCATCACCGGTGGTTTTAGGTCAGCGTGTTGCAGACTGTTTAGTGAATATTAACAGGCTCGTGGGAACTAGATCGGGAAAACCACAGGACCAACTGAAGATGCTGCAGGAGGAGAGAGTTTAGCATTCCCTTTGTCAGATTATTTCCCCTCAGTTTCATGCATATGTTTGTCTCCTACTGCTAAAATGAGTTTTGTAATATTCATCAAAAACTCAGAATTATTATTATTTTAAATTTTTTATTTATTTTTTTACAGTTTCTGGTTCATCTATAGAGATGATTCAAGTCCAGGGTCATTAAAGTTTCAGCATTAATATGACAATAAATACTTGGGCTTATATTTATGGTTGTTTTACTCTTGATCCTCACAGGAGTGAATGAGGAGAGAAAACAGGAGGACACAGAGCGAGGATCATGTGCCACAAAGAGGACATCTTATTCTGTAAACCACGGCAAGAAAGGCAAAGGTCACGTAGCAAATATTCTTTACCAAGTGCGGTGAGAGAACGTCACTTGAAATTTATCTTTTTCTTAGAATAAATGTCAGTCTCTCGCTTAAATCACCTTGAGAAAGCGGAGCTTCTCTGAAATGCAGCAGGCGTCTGTTCTTAGCACGCTCGCGCACTGCAGGTATGCTCTTATTCTGTCAAACATTTTTCCTTTGCTCCTCCACCCCCATTTCACATCTCTCAAGGTTTGTCCTCTGTAGTCTGAGGTTTATACGTGTTTGGTTCGCAGTTGAGAGGTCAAAGTTTAGAGTTTATCATGTTAAGCCGACAAGGACAGACAGGTGAAGTTCCACAGAGCAGGGATTATTTCCAGGCAAGTAGCTTAACAGTTCAGAATGTTCATTTTTTGTCTTATAGTGACCCTTAGTGCAAGCCCTCAGTGTAATGTATTTATTTTTTGATGTCTCGTTGTGGTGGGATGCATGAACAAAGTCTCTGTGGAGCCTGTGGATGTACAATGTCCTCTGTCTAATTATGGAGCTGAGTGTTGTGGCTCCACGGTGTTTCACAAGGGTAACCAGACAAAATGCTCTTCGTTATCATCAGAGTTTATTTGAGGGGACTTTTGAAATGCTGTCTGAGATCAAAACCTAAGAACTCAATGGTGTTGCCTTCTGTAATGTGTCCTCACTGCTCACTAAAGTGATAAAGTGACATTTCTGGTCTCATAATAAATCCAATAACACTGTTGTAGCTCTTCAGTCCTGAAGCTCACCCTCATCCTCCTGGGTCCACGGATCCAAGGGTCAACGTCCTTGGATCCAGGGTGTTGACGTTGTTCCTTCGGATCTAGATTTGGATTCTAAAAGACTGATTATTTGGTATTATTAGTGGTTTTTGGTTTTTAGATCCGGGACACGCTGGAGAGATTACATCTATCGGCCTGGGAAAAGCTTGATGTTTCCCCAGATAAACTGGAGGAGGTGGCGAGAGGGAGGTCTGAGCCTCCCTGCTGCTGCCTCCACGACCCAACGTCAGCTGAGCAGAAGAAAATGCCTTTTATTTGTTACTTTAGATTTTAACTTTTATTGTGGTTTTCACAAATTTTCGAACAGCGTGTATCGTTCATAACGCACGGCACAACGGGCCACACTTTTCAGTCGCACTTTATCCGTTTTTCAGTTGATTTGTCATATTTTAGTAATATGTGAGCATCTTTTGTAGTGACATGTTTTCATATCATGTTTAACATCGGTTTGTTTGTTTTTCTTCGTTGTCTTTCTTGAGGGTAACGAGTGAATAATGCGATGTGCCGCATGTTCAAGCGGCATGATTTATTATTGAAGAACGTGCTTAACGGTTTAAAATGCCTTTGTTATTAGTTTTTTTCATTAAACAGTTCTCAAATGTAACTTAACATCCGAGTGTTTCTTAGTTTTAGTCGGTTAGTCGACTAGGAAATTAGTGGACAGGAACGTCTGTAGTTTTTAGCTTGTTTATTGTTTACATTTTCCTTCTGATGTATACTCCAGTTTGTGTTTGTAGTGATTTTGTTCCCAGAGTGGTTTCAGTTAAACCTTATTGTGTCTGTGTTTCTCTGTTTACCTATTAATTTGACTGTTTAATAGCTGTCGTCTGTGTCTTGGATTTAGTTTAATTTCCCCTTGAATCATGTCCTTGATTCTGTGCACCTGTGTTTTTTCCAGCTGTGTCCACTTTCAACTAGCTCTGTGTACATTCATAGCGATGTCTTCCCCCTTTTTTTGTCAGAGTGTGTGTAATCCTCCCTCTGTGCTCCTGCTCAAGTGTTTTTGTGGATTTGTTTGCTTTCTGGGCTTTTTGTTTCATGGATTTTGTAAACACTTTGTTAGATACAGTCTACCTCCAGAGTATCTATTTGGATCATAAATCACAAAACATGACACCCTCCTTTTAAAGTCTTATTTTTTTCTTATTAATTTCCTCCTAATTTAAAAACAAGAAAAGAAGAAGAAGAAGACTCCTTCTATACACAAAGTCTGATTTGCACAGACTGTTTTCTATTTAAAAGCAGGTGTGGTCTGGTTCAGTCGTCTGCATGCACAGCTGTAGAGTGCTCCTTGTGTACCCTACCGCTTGCTTTCTTGTCCATTTGTATTTCCTGTAACGAGGTCCTGCTCACCTTGTAGCAGCGTCACTAAGAAAAATTACGCTCCAATTAGTGCCGTCATTTTTTCCAATTACACTGACTGTGATTAAGATTTTTGTCTTTCTTCACACTCTCTGCATTGTGTTACTGTTTCTGTCTCCATAACCCTGAAGTAATTGGTGGCCCTGTAATAGCCTTCATCTATCAGATCTGTCTAGAGGCAATCTCAGCCACCCATTAAGGGACCGTTAGCACTGAGCCAAATGACTCAAACGGACATTTCCACATAGATTACAATCCACTCTAAACATACAGACTGCACACATGCTGGGGACGGGGTTCACTCTGTTCTCATTTAAACTCGTCATTTAAGCACCACTTAAGTGGTAACTTGTCAGAACGTCTCGGTGTAGGAGAAGAGAGCAGATGATCATTTTAGTGGAAAAGCACATACAACGGGACTCTACTCACCTGGAGGTTTTAGTTTGTTTTAAATCATTCATTTCCAAAATCGAGAAACGAATCCAAACAGCTTAAAAAGAACTTTCACGTTTTCCAGCAAATTTCTGTGGAATTATAAAAGAGTGACATTACTCACTGATTAGTGAAAAGTACGGAAGAGGATTAGGGCCACTAGAAAAAAAAAAGAATTCTGACTTTAATCTCAGAATTCTGAGATTAAAGTCAGAATTCTGAGAATAAAGTCGGAATTCTGAGAATAAAGTCAGAATTCTGAGATTAAAGTCAGAATTCTGAGAATAAAGTCAGAATTCTGAGATTAAAGTCAGAATTCTGAGAATAAAGTCAGAATTCTGAGATTAAAGTCAGAATTCTGAGAATAAAGTCAGAATTCTGAGAATAAAGTCAGAATTCTGAGATTAAAGTCAGAATTCTGAGAATAAAGTCAGAATTCTGACTTTAATCTCAGAATTCTGAGATTAAAGTCAGAATTCTGAGATTAAAGTCAGAATTCTTAGATTAAAGTCAAAATTCTGAGAATAAAGTCAGAATTCTGAGATTAAAGTCAGAATTCTGAGAATAAAGTCTATTATCTAGATTATTCTATTATCTAGATTATTCTAGATGACCATGGCAAAGATCTGGAGACAAATGGGGATAACAAAAATAATACAATGCACTTCTAAAAACAAACTGGATGAATTATAATGACATTGAGGTATCAGCAGCTATTGTTTTGCGCAGGACTGATGTGCAGATATCGCCAAATGTTTTGCTACACACTCTAGAGATAGTAATTTAAAAATTGGACTCATTACAATGTAATTACAGCAGTTCAAAAAGGGCATTGTTGTTATCAACAAAGTCAAAATCAGCCAATAAAATGGCAGGTTTGCATTCGTGTGATTCAAATGACTTTGATGTGACTACCTGCTGTTCCACCTGCTGCCTTGGCTGAACAACACTACAGCACACAAACACACACACATACAAACCTCCCACGCACCAAAAACCAATTAGTCCATTTTTGAGATGAGTTGGCGGATTTATCATCTAACCTCCAACACAAAAACACTGAAGCGACAGCATGAAACAAATGGCTCAATCAGCCTGCGTGAACCGTGCCTCTCATCGACACCCCACTGCTGTACGTGATGTTAATAATGCTGTTTAATGATATGCTCCGCGTCGGCTGGCAAACGTAGCTCCATATGTTGTTACGGCTGTGGGGCGCAGAGAAACTACATGAGCTACACAGCTTCAGAGCATGGCCTCTGCTGGGATAAACAAATACATGTTCATATGTGTGTGTGTGTGTTTCTGTGCATGTGTTGGCAGGCAATACTCTCTGGAGGACTGCCTTTGACGCGTCTCCCGCTTTGTGTTTTCTTCTCTGATGAAGGGAAAATGCAGCGGATGTGCTTCAAGCATGTCAGAAGTTCTCTTCTGAGAAAATCCTTCTCAACTATCAGTGATCTGCTTGCTCAAAGTTTCAAGGGGTGACGCATCTTTTTCATTTCTTGCATGCAGTTTTGCTGCACTCATACTCAGATCCAGATGTGGAGTCCAAACTAAAGTGTTCATGAAGAGTATTGCCACTAAAAGCAGGAACATCTCAGCCAGCAGATTGCTGCATCTGCCCAAACACTCACCATTTACTCTCTGAGCTGGAATGAAACTGGAAAAACTGCAGGTTAAATCAGAAACGTAGAATGTTTGCGTTTCAATTAAAAGCTGTCTTACTTCAGAAATCAACTTTTTCTGAAATTGAACTGCTCCATTCCTGTTTTTCTTTCTTGAACTTCACAGTTTTGTGCAGTAGTTTAAGTGCTTGAAGGCAAGTATGCATTTTCCATGCAGACAGCGACCAAAGTAATCACAGGGAGGTTTTCGGTGCAGCACCTTGTAGGTCTTTGCGACCAACTTATTTCACACCAGTGACTGCCAGAAACCTTCTTACCCACCAATCAGTAATTTCACATTTGTCCTTTGATCAGCGATTGTCGCTCATTGGTCTGTGTGACAGCGGAGCTTTTGTAAATTTTAAAAGATTTTAAATGATAAGATCGCCTTTTCTGACACCCCCATAGTGCAACTTGTTAAATTTATCATCCATGATGGTAACGCAGCTCATGAGGTAAGATTTATCATTAGGACTGAGGAGTTTTATGTGTCCCCTGTGAGTAGCCGGCTGAGTTAAACATCTAGCTATATATGTGTGAAATGAGTTTTAATGCTAATTACAGTCAGTGAAATGTGTTGATACTGCAGGACTTGTGGTTTTACAGCCTTGCAGTGCCGGCACTGAGCAAATAAGAACAAAGACACAAGCTGAGTCTACACATAAACACAAACACAAAGCTCTATCCTCTCCTGTAATGTACATTCAGTTGCTCTCCCAACCCCCAAACCAATTTCCTTTTTTTATTTAGTTATCTACTTGTTCCATTATTCATGTTAATGTGCCTTGCATTTGGCTGTGGATTAATGTCAGTGCACATTGCTTATTTGACACAGAGCTTCAAAATAAATTAACTTTAATGTGAGCGGTTATCTAATGTGAATGGATGGTGTTAACTCTCACAGGCTCCAGTGCTCTTTTTTAAACAAAAGGTACGTGTATTTAAATAAAAGAAAGTGCGTAAATTTGGGTTTCTGTGTCCCTTAAGGCAAACTGAGTCTGCCCACTGAAACTGACGTGATAATTACGTTTATAAAATAAATAAATTAATATCTTTAAGTTTGGATGAGTCTTGTTTGAAGAAAAATTACTCTCTCTGTGTTTTCTGAACCGTTTAGGATTTTTATATATTATTCTTTTACACGCTAGGATTAAAATGCCAAGAGCTGGTGTGACAAAGGAGATGGATGCACTTGGAAATATCAAGACACACAGTAATGATATTATAGCTGCAGCTTCACCGCATCTTTTGCAGCTTTATACAAGCCGACATCTCATTGGTTAGGGAAGCCCTGTTTTATATTCTCATCCTGAACATTTTTCCCTTTGACTTATGGCCATAAGGGAGAGACTCTATTAGTTTAGTAGTTAGTTTAGTACTAGTAAAATGTAGCTGTGACCATAAACTCATCTGGGAAGTGTTTGTGGATGTCATAAAATCAATGACCAATAATTTCATTTTCTAACTAATTTGCGTACAATCAGACTTGTTTTGTGCAACTAGAAGCGTCGCCACCTGCTGGCCATTAGAAAGAATGCGGGTTAAAGGCGCTCTGGCTTCAGTTTCAAGAACTGGATCGTACTAAGCTTAGAGATCAGGTGACCCTGAACCCTCCCTTAGTTACGCGGCAATAGGGAGTAACTAAGGGAGGGTAACTCTGGTCTCTTCACTCTCTATGTTTATACACCACGTTGCATGGCTTTTGTCCTGTGCCCTCACCCTCAACCAGTACTGACAGATGGCTGCCCTCCCTGAGTCTGAGGTTTTTTCCTGTTAAAGGGGAGTTTTTCCTTCCCCCTTTCACCAAAGCACTTGCTCATAAGAGGTCATATGGTATTTGGGCTTTTCTCTGTATTATTGTAGGATCTTTACCTTACAGCATAAAGCACTTTGAGATGACTGTTTTTGTGATTTGGTGCTACATAAATCCCATTTGAACTGACTTGGACTGAATACCTTTTGTCTCTGACTTTATTGTTCTGAGCTTAGCACCCTCTGCACAGAGTAATACACATACCACACATATACTGGTTATAATCTAAGGGCAGAAGGATGATCTTCTTACTATGTTGGTCTTTCTCCATGGAATAGATCCCATTTGCTCTTTTAATTTCAATGCATTAACTTTCATTTTACCAGGGAGTTAAACACCAGAGTGCGCTGGGTCCAGATGTACAACATTACTCTCGTGTGTTATTTTCTTGGCAAATAGAGAAAGCAGAACTCCCAGAGAAGGCTCCACACAGACAGGAAACACTGAGCCACTATGGTACCGAAGCACAATGCTGGGATCAATATTTTTAGGTTCACAAAAACAAGATCTGACTGAACCACTTTGGTGGTGGAAACAACATCCATGCTGGTGGTCTGCCTCATAACTATGGTGGAGTCTTTGCTATGGAACCGTGATTGTTTTTACTACTAGTAGGTGTTATTTCAAAGAGCTAAAATTTGTTGATATTTTTAAAAATGTAATAACAGTTTACATTATTTGTAAAACATTCATATAGAAATAACAGAAATCAGCGCTGCAGCGGTGAAAATAGGAGCTAGTTTGTAAAAAAAAAATTAATAAATATGAAATAGAGGCCTAATGAAGACAATGCTCACACATGCACACACCCCTACACACTGACACTGCCTTTGCTCTCTCACACAGCCCTCCTTCTGTTCACTGCAGCAGCAGCTTAATGTTGCATCAAAGACCCAGCCGTTCACAGAGGAGCCTCTAATGGAGTTTTTTTTTTCTTCAGCATTAATGCAACGTGCCAAGCTGCCGCTCCATCATTAACCCTGTAAACTACTTCACAACTCCTGAGTGTACCAAGACGAAAGAGACAGCAGAAAATAATAGAGAAGAAATATAGACAGAGACAGAGGAGAGGAGACCAGCCACCGTGACCGGCTGCACTCTCTGCACTGCAGTACAACACAGGGTGTGATTTATCCATCAGCTGGCCAGGGGGGACTGAGCGTCACCATTAGCAAATGAGCCCTAATTCACCCAGACTGCAGAGAATGTGCTTCCTCTCTTAGTTTTTGACTCGCACCCCAAAGCCAAGTGCCAGCGCTGCTCTCTCTGAAGCAGAGTTCATGACTGCAGATCCCTGAAGAGATATTTTTATATTTAAATGGCAAAATCCTGACCTCCTGTGTCAACTGATAGTAATATATGAAAGTCTGTGGGAGCTGGGAGGAGGTTGGGGTAGAGTACTGCTACTAATCATGGTTTCTTTCAGCAGCACGAAAGAAAGCCCAACGATGATACCTGTACAGTAATTATGTCCTAAAGTAAAGTATCAAAGATATATGTTAACATTTAAAAAGGAAGGATTATTGGTTCTTTCTGTCCAGCGTAGAGCATCTGTTCACTCATTTGCACATAAACATCTGCAAGTGAAAATTGCAAAGGTTGATGGAAGCACGGCAGCACTGCACACGAGCAGAATAGCAGCCAAATTTAAATCAGGTATGAGTTATAGTTCTTTTTTTACGAGAGGATATTTTGGAACATTTCAATCACACCTTAGAATTTCTAGAAGTCCAGACTGGGCAGTTTGGGCTCTTCAAAACTGCAATGCCTGAAACTGCATATTTTTATGGTTAAAGCTAGGGATGCACCGATACCGATACTGGTATCGGGTATCGGGGCCGATACTGTAAAATGTGTGTGTACTCATACTCGTAAAAGTTAACCGATACCATAAACCGATACTAATAATATTTCATTAATCAGAGGGTGGCTTGTCATTTCTGTTGTAGTTTTTTAGATTGGCCACTAGGGGGACATCTCGCGCTAAACAGGCACAGGGTTAGGCGAGTGAGACTGGCAGCTCCAGATAAAAAAGAGAAACTGGAGGCTGCTGTAGCTAGGCTAAACAAAATGTCAGCAGTGTGGAACAGCCAACTTTAACTCAGGTTTTGGAAAAGCGATGAAAAATGTCAAGAGAAAATCCACAGGCAGTTAAAATAACAGAGGCTCTGACTCATTTTATCGCTCTGGATAACCAGCCAATGCCAGTCGTGGAAAACATAGGATTCTTCTCAGCATACTCGAGCTGCGATATGAAATTCCCAGTCGCCCATACATCCGGGAGATAATGGTGCCAAAACTTTCTGAAGAGGTAAAGACAAGCAGTGTGTGCGATGTCAGTCCTTGGTTTAACGGCGCAGTGGACTGATGATCCACGGGCAGATGGGGAGTTCGTTCGTCAATGCCAAATACTTTTGTTATTTTGTTTGTTTGTTTACAATATGGACACTGCAATAATTTAAAAGTTTATTTTATTCTCAAACCTAATTTGTATTTATTTCTCGAGAGAAGCTCGAGACAGTGCCAATAGTTCAGTGATATTTTGTTAAATTACAATGTGGAGACTCTGCAATAATTGAACAGAAGTGTTTATTTTTCACTTGAAATTTTTTTGTGGTCATTTTTATTAAGATTTAATTTTTTATCGGCAGAGAATAAAATAAAACCTGTCTTCCAATTCATTGCATTTGTGTGTGTGTGTGGTAGAAGTATCGATTTTTGTACTCTGTATCGGCAAGTACTCAGATCCAAGTATTGGTATGGTATCGGTTTGAAAAAATTGGTATCGTTGCATCCCTAGTTAAAGCCAAAATATTCTCCCACAGGATGCACAGAGAAAAGCTCAAGGCGCTGTAAACACAACCATTTTTAAATGTCCAGTCACATCATTCACAAAAAAACATCAATGTCAATAGTGTGTTTAATATACATTAAGAGGGAAAGTGAAGAAAACATGAGGGCTTTTATAAAAGCTAAAAGTGCAGAGAAGGATCCAAATATTTGTAAAAAGCAGTTGAATAAAACAAGAGTGACAGAGAAAAAGCAAAAGGTCGCTGTCAAGGCGACCTGCGGATAGCAGAGCTCGACCAAAAGGACGAATCAGAAACATGAGGGATAAACTAAAAGGTATCAAAGAACAAAGTACAAAATAAAGTGAGCCAAAGAAAGGAAAACCACACGTTCAAATTAACAGGGAAACACAAAATGATATCCACACACCAGAGAGATGGGAAACACCAAGGGACACAAATCTGACTAATGAGACAAGAGAGGCAACGCACACAGGACTATCACAATAAAACAGGAAGTAACAAACACAGAGACCAGGACTGAGACATGACTGTGGAGACAGAACTGAGTTCCACTAGAGATGCTGAGGACAAACACATGGACGAGACTAACATATTCAAACAAGAAACCATGAACAAGAAATATAGATAAGAAAACTTAAAAGCACTAAAAAATACTAAAATCAAGACTAAACACTAAAGAGCTTGAACTTAAGCCATCTCTTAAATCCAGAGATAAGAATCACGAGTCAAAGACCATGACATGAGAACTGCTCAACCAGTGAGGAAGGTGTGAAGGAAGACAACAAGTAAAACTATCCGGCATGCACAACAACCTAACTGATCATCAGGATGTTAGAGACATGAAAGATGCTTAAATCAAATTCAAAATGCTGAATGGATGTTTTATTTTATTTATTTCTATTGTTTATTACAAACCATTTGACATTTTCTGATATCTGTGAGAAGGAGAAAGGCTGATCAGGACCTCAGATGTTGTATTTTAGAGATGAAATCAAGGAAACACTGTATCACGCACACACTTTCCCTTTTCATGAAATTTGCATCGAAGGGATTTTGGGTCTTGATTAAAAATTCCCATCCTGGGCTGGTGTCTCCCTGTGCGTGAGATACAGGCAATTTTTCGGGTAGTGGAATGAATTTTGATTCATTGCATGCATCGAGTGAAACCAGATGGATCCCTCCTCTACATCCTATTCCCCGCTGGCCTGCTGAATGACAAGCATGAACACAGGCACATACACAAACCACGAAACACGTCAAACCGAATGTTATCAGGACTGGCTGGACGCAAGAGGACTGTTATTAGAGCTTACATACACACACAGATGCAGACACATACATTTCATCTCCCAACACATCTGATGTGAGATTTATGCTTTCAGCTATCTCGTGTCAGAAAGGAAAGGGAAATGGAAATGTCAGATACTGGCGTAAACACTGAATTCTCACTTCTGTTTGGTTTTGTGGATTTTCGCTCAAGTATTCGTGGCCACCAGTGTTCGCGAACATCAAATGTTCTTCAGTCACTCCATCATTCACACTACTGCGTGATCCTGACAATAGATATGAAACAAAACCAGCTGAGATTAATGAATAAAAAGAAATCTATTAACAGAAAAACTCAACATAAGACCTCCAACCACATCCAAGTCAGGACACGGAAGAAGGTTAAAGAAAAACAAAATGTGAGCCTTTATTGTAGTTCAAACAAAGAGATAATCAAGACATGTATATAGGAAATGAAGCATAAGGGACAAAAACTATACAGTAAAAACACAAAGGACCTGTTGTAGAAAGATACAGATGGGAGCAATTAACCACAGGTCAGAAGAATGAGCGCAAACAGTCACAAAAGAAGGAAATAAACCACGACACAGGAGAAAACTAATCTCCGGTGAAACTCACGAGCAAAGGACAAATAACAAACACCAGGACCGACACTAAACATGACGCCAGAGACGGGAAACAGAATGAAGGAGGAGAAAATACGCTGGGAGAAACTAATGAAAACCACAGGGAGCGGTGGTACCTACATTTGGTCTCACAGTAGCCATCGCGTCACTATATTGTTTTCCCTGTGGCTGCCTCAAATGAGAGCAGATTTTTGGTTAAACTAAGTATTTTCAGTGTAAATATAAAATAACAAAAAGGTCATTTAAATGTAACTGCAAAATCCAAAAATAAACCAAATTAAAAGGAGACTTGTAGAATTCAAATAATCTTATCAGTGGCAAATGATATTCATTGGATCTGTAAGATTTTTGTGTCTTATTTGGAATAAATGTCCAGATCTTTTCAAAAAATAAAAAATAAAAAATGAAATGAAGAAAAATGGCACAAAAACATTTATGATATATTATTTGTAAGAAGAGAAAAATAAAGGTTTTTGCTTTTTTAACACTTCATCCGTCTCCAGGCATTATTACCTCCATCCTCCGAACTACAATCAATCAGCTTCACGCATATAAACCCAGAGCTGAATGAAGCAAGAGACATAATCTAACTGAAGAGGGTCAACAATGCTGCAGTGAGCTGTCTTCAGCTTAATCACTTCCCATCATGGCTTTTTCTTGCTTCTTCCTCCCACTTCTCTGAGGAGACTTTTTTTTCTCTTTTAAACACTATGCGGGTCAATTGCATTTGACTAGGCGGCGTAATGAGGCGTGACACATCTGATTTTTCACACAACAGATAAAACACTGTGGACGGTAGTCTGCATTGGCAACTGTCACCTCAGGTTGTTGTGAGTTATTTGTACAACTGTACAAATAACAACTGAAGTTATAAGATTCAAGACTATATCTTGATAGATGCAGCTCGATTTTTGGTTTAATACCTTATAAAATAATATAGTAAAGCAGTGGGTGTGGATTTAGCATGCAGGTTGCACAGGTGACTACATGCCTCGAGGCTGAATGCAGCAGCCGGGTTCAGCTCTGACCTGAGGCCCTTTGCTGTGTGTCTTCTCTACAGTGTGCTCTCTAATTAAGGTGAAAAGCCCCTGGAAAAAAAATATTTAGAAAGAAAAGCATTACAATTATTGAGTTCCATTTGCCTGTAATGCTGTAATGCTTCTAAATTAGAACTAATTATCTACCTAATGGGCAGACTGAAAAAAACAAAAGAACAAATGTGCCTTTTTTGAAGTGCCTGGCTTTGTCGTGGAAAGTGGCAAAAGTGTCAGAGTCGTGAAACATTTCACGAACAGAAATATAAACATAACATTATTGTGGAAAATGACATGAATGTGTAAGCTGTGCCTCTAGAACAGAAACGTCACACTGCTCCACAGCGTCGCCACAATATTCACCAGTGATGTTCTGTTTTCACCATGAACTGTATATAAAAGATGGCAGTAACCACCACAGCGTAACCCACTGGTTCCTGGATGTTTTTGATCCAGTAGTTAACCAACTACATCTGGTAACTGGATAGATGCAATCTGCAACACAGACACACACCGGGCTCTTAGTGAGGAGAACTGGAGAGGCAGTACCATACAGCAGACCATATTACCAGGCAAACATACCATTAGCATTCAGCATGGCACAGACTGCTGTTTCCTTCCACTAATGGTTTGTAGAAATCACATAAAGAAGCACACCACACAGCAAAAATGCTATATATATACAGACCCTTTACTGTTCTTCCTATTTTGAAATATATGTCATCATGTTGTCAGCATCAACTAGCATGAACCGTTTGCCATTAACTACAACAACAGGAAGTTGTTTCTTGGGAAATTTTATTTTTTTCCTCAAAGGCCCATCAAAACTCAGTGGGTGCTGGAAAAGAGTCTTGCTTGACTTTATGCTTTTCTATACAGAGGTTCTTGCATAGTTCCCCCTTGTGTGGTGAGTAGGGATGGGTACCGGTATCTGGTGCCATTATGGCACCGATTCAGACATAAACGGTAGTAACCAGACCGAAAAGCAGCGCACATTTCGATGCTTTATTTCATTGTTTTTTATTCCTGAGATGTCATACACTTTGGATTCTAGCCAATCGTTTTACCTTTCCAAGGATAGTAGGCCCAGTAGATTAAAAATGCCCAAGGCAAAGCGGTCAAAGTCTGGCTGTACTTCACAGCAAAAGATGCAAACTCAGCAGCTGCAACAAGTGCTTTAAGGTGATATTGTGCAAAGGAGGCAACACCTCGAATCCGATGAAACACCTGGCAATGCATAGCATTTTTTCTTTTAAAGCCGAGAAATGCGCTGTATTTGATAGCTTGCTGCGAGACCTCACACCGAGCGCATCTACTGCGGGTGTGGTGCCTGTTATCGGACCTGGAGTTTGCAACATCCCCCAAAAACCCGAAGAGGAGAGCCCTGGCCCCTAGCCCTGCCAGTGTAGCAGAAATGATGATGATGATGATGCAGCAGCAGCCGTTCTTCTCTGCGTGAGTAGCTTAATGTTGTTCGTGTGTAATTTACGTTGAGTAGGCTAACCACGTTATTACATTAATGCATGTAAGGTGAACTAGCAAACATCATCATAGCTACATGCGGCTGTCTTCTTGTTTGATGGCAGATACTCCCTTCACCCTGGACAAAAAGGCTAAAATGACCAAAGAAAAAGTGGAAAACAGTTAAACATGAGAGGTTTTTGGACAAAGTGTTTTTTCCATTGTTTAAGCACTGCTTCCAGCCAAGAATGATACCATATATGCCCTATAGCTGCAGAAAAGGCTAACATTGTTATCTTTTTACAAAAAATAGCTAAACATGAGAGGTTTTTGGACAAAGTTTGTGTTCTCCATTCTTTAAGCACCGGTTCCAACCAAAGGAGGTATGTTGTATCAACAGAAAAGGCTAACTTGGTTATCATTTTGCAGAAAAAAAGAGACCTAAAAATAAAAACATAAGAGGTTTTTGGACAAAGTTTGTGTTCTCCACTCTTTAAGCACCGTTTAACCAACGGCACCGTTTCAAAACCGGTTTGGCACCGGTATCGGATGAAACCTAAACTATACCCATCCCTAGTGGTGAGAGGATTTACAGATATGAATATGTTTGATGATAACACCGTGGTGAGATGTCCCGCCTAAAAATTGCACAAAGTTATTAACTGTATGTCTTGTATGTGTTGTTGTTTCAAGTTTTTGTTTCTTTATTTCTTTTTTAATTTGTTTGCATGTCAAAGCTAATGAGCTGCTAGTAGCGTCCTTTAATTACTCCTTTAATTTTACGTGTTTTTCATCTTTTCCGATGCATCTACTGATCAAGATCCAGGTTGTAATTATGCTAATTCATTTGGTGCTTCAAAGAACTAACACACATTAATCTCTAATGTCAGTCCATGAAAATAATTTAAGACTATTTTAATTAAGTGCAGCTAAAATTACTCATTTATTTATTTAGCTTCAACTTGCTGATAATTGGTAACCAGTGAGAGTGTGTAGGACTGTAAGTCATTTAGCTGAGTAGCTTTTTTTTCCAAGTACCTTTTAATGATTTGAGCAAATACTTTGCTTTTCTTTTAGCCTTGTTTCTGCCTCGTTGCATATTATGTGAGCAACACAGCAGCAACCTGCAACATTTTCTGTTTCCTTGTAACCTTAATGGAAAGCTTTTATTCCTGACAAGTATCTGCTGCTATGTTCTTATATCTAAATAATTCAAATTTTTAAAAAAACTGTGGGAAATGAATTCAAACTAACTTTCGGAGGGTTTCTGTCACATTTATTGCTAGCACCTCTTTCACTGCTTGTGGATCAAAGAAAAACATTTCCAAAAATAAAATGCAGGTCACACTTGTGGAGCGCCACTCTGTGATGGGGATCCTAATTGTGTCGATGTGGTCTCATTTGCTTCTAATTTGAATATAGAGGATTAATTCGTAAATCCATGTGATGTTCTCCGAAAGCCAAATCTTCTGCACTCTGCATCACCTTTCACATTAATTCATTGGGGAATGTGCTTGTGTTTGCTCAGTCTCTCGTGGCTGACCGGTACTGTCCATTTCTCATCACTTTTATCTCTGACATCCACTTTGAACTCAGCCAGCCAATTAAACGTGGCACAGTTATTAAACAATCGACCTCTCTTCCACTCTTATCGCAGCATTCCTGTTGAGGATAAATCAGTAGCAGCTTCACTTGTGAACTCTGTGGAAGTTTATTTCCTTTAGGAGTATTTGGCTTTGAAACAAGCTTCTTGTCAGTGTCACACAGTGAGATGAGTTTAAGAGACAACAGCCATTTATTCAACGCTGCTTACAATATACCTGAAAGCTGCAGAGGCCGTTTTAGAGGCCTCTGTGGGAGAGGTGCTTACTCTGAAGCAGACAAAACCAAGGATAAGAGCAGCATTTATTAAAATGGTCCTGCGTGATAAAGAATAATGTTTTGATAGTAATTCCCTGAGGCACTTTAGACCTGACACCTGACAGTGAATCTGCTGTGTTTCAAGACAATTTAAGATCTTATTTAAAAGATGTTTGACTATCATTGGATTTTTCTTCCTACTGTGCATTCAGGAATCTGGGGAAAACATTGTAAATTCAGAAAACAGGCTCAAAAGATTCTGTTTATAAAAGCTGATTATGTCTCAGAGAAATAGCCAAGGTGTCCTTTGGCCTGGAAGTTGTGGCTACATAGACATGATCTTCTTCCCAACTTCTCACGTATGATCTTT
The DNA here is from genome assembly GCF_056152115.1 of Neolamprologus brichardi. NCBI lineage: Eukaryota > Metazoa > Chordata > Actinopteri > Cichliformes > Cichlidae > Neolamprologus > Neolamprologus brichardi. The sequence continues at coordinate 35,578,022 of NC_142115.1, forward strand.
ATCCTTAACCCTTTAAGACCTACTATAGAACCAAGTCCGCCAGAGCTTATATTATATGTTTACATGCTGTGGAGCCATTTTTGGGAGCATTTCAAGTTGCTATACATCAATACAACCATTATAGCCCAGATTTTAATAATATGTATGCATTAAGTGCATAGTAATTACAGAAATTGCAAAAAAGTACAATAAACTACAAAAAAATTGAAAATCGTTTTTGTTTTTTTAACATATATTTCTAGTTAGAGAAATTTAAGAGGCTTATCCCTCAAAACTGTAAATACAAAAAAGTTGCACAAAATAGTTTCCCACCACAGGAAATTTATATTAAGTATCTTCATAGTTTTATTTTTGAAATACACCAATTTTTATATACTTCAGGAAAAACAAAAATTAATATTATAGTGCACATTTGCAAAAAAGCAGCATATGCATCAAAATAAACTATTTCCAGCAGTGCAATATGAGTCCTAAGCATCCCAGAAATGACACAGGAAGTCATAAAGTCAAACATAACTTTTAAAAACACCAGTGTAGGCTCATGAGGCCCTGATGGTAAAAAAATAAAAATAAAAACGACATTTCCGCAAAATCACGTCACTTCTGGTTTTGGGCGGGTCATGGCGGACATGCAAAAGTTTGCGCTGACGTCTATTCCAACGTAGGAAGTGTTATGAACAGCTGATCGGATCGGCAAAGCGTGTTTCTGGAATATTATGTTTTTGTTGCTGCAAGTGCTTTTTATGCAGTTTTTGCAAAGATATATGTGGAAGGAAACTGTGACCAAGGACAAGCTGATGGCATAAGATGTAAGTACAACTCCTCCGGTTTCATATGCAAAAAAAATTATTGCGCTAGCTTACGTGGTTGAAGAGCTACCGGGATTTAAAAATAGTTATGCAAAACAGAGCGTGCCCGCTCCCACCGGTTTTAAAGGGTTAAGCGTCACACTTTTAGCATTCAACATTAATATTTAAACATCAACATGAATTCTTTGGCAACAGACACAGGAAGTAGATCCTCGGATGTGCCTTCTCAATGAGAGAGCAGATGTTTAGCTACCACATTAGGTCCTGGAAGATGATGGCTCCACTAGGCGGGCATGCAGGAAGATGGGAACCGGTGGGGCAGGTATTAACCTGAAGTCCACTAACACTGTTTTGTCACAGTGCTGTTGTCACTGCACCTGGTCACCACGTTGTCAACGTCCCTCCCATAGCCAAATTCATCTCCAGCTGAGATGAGCCTGGTGAGTGTGACATCATCTGCAAAGTTCTGGAGTTTGACAGACTGGTGTCCAGAGATGCAGCAGTTGGTGTAAAGGGAGAAGAGCAGGGGATAAAGTACAGAGCCCTGAAGGGAACTGATGCTGATGCACTGAAAGTCTGAGACATGCATAGCCAGTCTCACATGCTACTTCCTGTCAGACAGGAAGTCAGTGATCCACCTGCAGATGGAAGCAAGCGCATTCACCTAGGAGAGCTTGTCAGACATCAGAGCTGGGATGACATCACTGACTTTGTCATGTGGTGTGAACTCAACCACCTGCATCAGTTGATGTTGGTTGGCTTGTCTATATAGCCACTGATTGCGCAGGTGAACACGGTCCGGACATCGAGGTGGTGGACAGATACAGAATCCTGAGCCATCTTCTTAAAAAACTGGAACAAAAAACAGTCACAGCAGTTACAAGAAGGGTCAAAGTCAGCCCAGTCATCTGCTGGACGGGTTGAGGTCTTCTGGGGTGTGCACGACATTGCTAAGGATCTTTTATGACACAGTGACAGCTTCCACAGTCTTTTATAGTTGCCACCTCCCCGGCGGACAACTGTCCGGCCACGTGGCAGCAAGAGCAGAGACTGCAAATGACTTTATAGACTGGCAAAGCCTGGTTTCTGGCTGGTGCTCTAGATCACACAGAGAAGGAGAAGGATATTAGCCAATCTAACATCCATTATGGACAACATATACAATGAATACAGTTGTTATGAAGTGGGAAACAATCCACAGAAGTCAAACCTGTTCTTGTACAAGCTGCACACATTCGTTTGACCCTATAGAGTTGTGTATTTTATTATGTGAAGTGGCCATTAGCTGTCCTGTGTCCAGTACTGGGGCAGCTGCTGGCTCAAAACCCTCACGCCAAAGGACACACTGGGCATCATCCCAAACAGTGCGTGTGCACAAATCTGAGTAAACGTTCATAATCCAAATGCCTGTTTTGTCAGATGATGTCATTCTTACGAGGGCACATTGATATAATTGTCCTCACACTGAAAGATAAAGTCCACTGAGATCTCTCAGTAATCTTTTGCAGGTTCTCCAGCGTATTAAAAAATAGGTTTTCAGCAAAGTTCATTGAACATTCACAGCAGTAATCGTGTCTGAACCCAGACATATGATGTAAGTCTATCCTCTTAGCTTCACTGTCTTGGCGTAGTGTGGCATAGAAAGTCACTCAGTGTGCCGCTAAAACCCTTCACTGATGCTCTTTAATGATAACGTCCTCTCTCCTGATCCTGTCTTACCCTGCGCTCGCTGCCCTTTTCACAGTCTGTTCACCGGCTGGCCCTCGCCACCCAGATGATCTGATCTTACCCATCAGAGGAGCGTGCAAGGCTTGGATATTTGAGAGGGATTAACCTTTCATTAGTAGACCCTACGTCAGATGTCTTTGCATACAACACACACACACACTGTGAAACTCGCACACAGCTACAACTCAACTTGCTGCATGAGTGGTGTCAAGATTAAAGAGCAATTACATGCTACTCCACGAATGATAGATTGGAAGTGGAGTCAATGTGATGGTGACCTACTTTGCAGAAAGAGGGAGAAGAGGGAGAGAGGAGGAGCAGGAAAAGGAAATGAACAGTATTTTTAAAAATAATGAAATTTGTCTTGACTTTGTGGTCACAGAGAATAAACATGCATGTGTGAAATACACTGTATAATAATTACATGATGATACGATGAGTATAACAGAGAATAAAGAGCTTTGTGGAAAGATGAAATTAGTTTCTTTCTTTTTACTGTACACATGGAAGCATGCACTGTGCTGCCTGCCTGTCCTCAGTTTAGCTTCTCATCTTCTATCTTGTCTATGTCTGCTTGTTAGGTATATGCATGAAGTTTTCACAAGGATCTCACTTCATGCAGAAGCATCTTTGTATCAGGTTTTGCCGCCCCAGGTGAACTGATGCCTTATTGCAAACATTTTTTACATTTTTGTGAGTGGTTTCACATTTTTCACAAGATTCTTGCTTACAGACCCTGATTATACTACAATGTTCCCAGTTTACTTCTTCTTTTATTCATTGTATACACTGATCAGAATATCGCAGTCAGATGCTCCAAGATAAAGTCCACTGGCTCCATAGTGCACAAAAACTGTAAGGATGCATGTGCAAGTACACAAGACTCCAAAAAGATGGAGCTTCTGCAGTGCAGACTTTATTTATGACTGGATATGTTTGCTTTGTTTCCTGTGGAACTTGCCAATGAGGTACAAAGCACTACACCCATGAGAAAGCTAATTAAACCTCAAATACACTTGCTTAATTATGCTTGCTCTCGGTCAGTCATTTGTTGTGCAAGTGCATGAAATCCATCCACACACACTTTCTAGGCTTAGTGTTGGTTTGCTGCTAAAACCGTTTGTGTGCTTATAATAAATGAGCTGTTGCAGCATGATCTGCCTCGGCCCTGTTTTCGTACACATACATATATTTGCTGAATTTGTACCGTACAAAATATTGTGGAGACGAGAAAATTGTTACAAGACATTTGACACAGTGTCACGAATTAGGTTTCATTTCTATACATCATCACTGTGTGCAGTCACTGAATTATGACTGGTGGAAAAGAGCTGAACAGTACATGTGGAACACACACGAGCACATGCAGTTTTATGAAAGCTTTCCCAGCCTACGGGCACAATATTTTCACCCCTTTGTTCGCTAGAGACAGGAAGGAGCACTGCTAATGGGTTTTTGGTTTCTGTGGATTACTGAACAAGTGGTATGACCTTGTTTTTTAAATTTGTACACATCAGCAGGCCTTTCATTTCAACAATTAGATATCTCCATATTAATATGCAGGACGAGGAACAAGACTTTTGGTACTAGAAGCTTTCAAATGTCCATTTGTTGTCTGCTTGTAGTCCAGATGCTTGGTTTTCTATTAACTAGATTTGTAAAGAAACAACAAGCAAACAGGAAAGCTTAGCCATTTAAAAGCTGATGTGTTGCAGGTGTGAGATGACATGGATGAGTACTCCATCAATAATGTTTGAGTTGAGTCATACGGTTTTATTTGTACTGTTGAATTGTTTCTTTTGGGTGGAATCCAATTCACACTGTCATGACAGAGAAGATAAGTGGCTGCTGTACACAGAAGGAAAGTCATATGGATCATATGTTACAGAAGGATGTTCAGTTGAGGAGTATCAGTCCAGGTGAGCCATGATCAGGAAGCAGGAATGTTAGTCACAGTGACAGAAATGATCAAAGCTTAGCAGGATGGGTCCTGAAGCAGAAAGAAATCTAGCAGAATTTAAAATAGTCTGAGGGAGAGGAAGAACTTTTAAACGTTGCACTGGGGAAAAAGAAAAGCGCTTGATGCACAGATCAATCCATATTCAAATCTGCTATAGGACCACAGTCATCTACATGCATGCCCTACTAGTCATGAGATGCCCATGAGAGCCAGTGATGTTATGGAATATATGGAATATAAGGCTTACATCCAAATTCCAGCAGCGTGGCACTCTGTGCATAACAAAATGAGAGCTTTATTAGTGAGAGTCAGAGTCACTGTCCATGGATGAAACAGGGAGCTTCCCTGAATACATCAGGAAGATGGTATCCCAGGACGAACAGCTTCAAGGGGGCCTCAGACAGAAGAAGAGATGATGAGGAAGAAGAGACACCAATGACAGCTCGAGAAAGTGGCTGAGATTGAAAAAAGCCTACCAGTGGTTAGAGAAGACTGGCCAGAAGGATAGATCAGGGGCTTTCATCATGGCAGCACAAGGACAGATTCATAAAGGGGGGAGTGTACCACAGCAGACAGGAATCAAGCTGTGTCAATGCGCTCTTGGGAAAGTCCAAATGCAAGGTGGGACAGCGAGCAGGCGCAACCATGTGGCGACAAGAGATGGGCAGTAACGCGTTACTTGTAATCTGATTACCTTTTTCAGGTAACGAGTAAAGTAAAGGATTACTATTGCAAAACGGTAATTAGATTACCGTTACTTTCCCGTAGGAACGCTGCGTTACTGCGTTACTAAAACCGTGATTTTTTTTGCGAGAATGTCTTATGACAGTGACGTAAGCGAGTGCGACGTTCGTGACAACAGCTGTGTGCAGATCAACAGTGGATCATATATCGAGTGCAGAGAGAGTATGAGCGTGCAGCTTTTAAAGCTTGGAAGTACTGACCTTACTTTGAGTTTGATTCCATAAAAAGTGACAAAAACATTAGTGTCCGTTGTGCGTGGGAATAAAACTTCTTTTTAAAGCGAAAACAAACCGCTAGTCTTTGATGTTATTTCTTTTCTGCTGTGTTTTACTTGCATCTATTTGAAAGACTGAATGTAAACACACACAAAAAAAAAATTATGTGCTGGAATGTGCAGAAAATAGGTTTAAATATTAAACAAATTTCTTCCTGTCAGAGAATGTTGCATATAATTAAATTTTTGCTTGATGCATAAAGTTAAAAGATTAAAACTAATAGAACAAGTTTTAAAAAGAGACTTTTCCATTTGATTACATTTTGTATGATGATTATGCAGAAAAAGTAGAATTGGGCTGAAAGATCTATCGCTTTATCACCTATTCAGGTTGTAAATCGTGTTTTTAAAAAGTAACTAAGTAACTAAGTAATTAATTACTTTTGAAAATAAGTAATCAGTAAAGTAACAGGATTACTTTTTGGGGGAAGTAATCGGTAATTAGTTACTGATTACTTTTTTCAAGTAACTTGACCAACACTGGTAGTGACAGTGGTGTACAGGGCGATCATGGGTTAGAAATCAATCAGTGCAGGTAAGAAGGCAATGCAAGAACCAGAGCTGGCAGCAACAACAGCAAAGAGCCAAGTGAGAAGATAGAAATGTAACAGATGCTGAAGGAACTGCAACAAATGTGGCAGTGATCCAAGTGACAACAGGAGCCTCATGGGCTCTGTCGACACTATCTGACACAAAACATTTATTGAAAACATCTATTTCTAGACGCTTTCTTCTGTTCCTTTCTGTCACATCACAGAGCAAAAATCATTAAATCTCCTTTACACAGATCATGAAATGGTCTCTGTGGGATTTTGAAATTTTATCTCATTACGTTTATTTTCTTTCCATATTAATTACTTCCACCGTATCGAGGGAGGAAGAAGGAAAATAGGGCAAATTTCTCAAGTCTCATTTTGCATTTGGGCGAGCTCTGCAACAGCCAGTGGCTGTAGTGTGCGTTAGCAAAGACTCCTGTGTAATAGGGTTTGAAGTTAAGGCTCATTGCCTCCTCTGTTTCCTTAGTGTGGAACTCCCTGCAGGTCTCCAGTCCAAGTTATATGTTTTAATTTTGCAGAAAACATAAAGAAATTGTTGTATAAGCGAATAAAGCAAACTGACATTTTTTTTAAAATGAAAACTTAGAAATGATTGCTGCTGTATGAGATGTTTACAACGTTTTTTTGTGTCTTTGGTACAGAAAAGTTTGCTTTTAGAAAATGTTAACAGCTAATTATGCATTTAGCTTCAGCCTGAACCTTTTCTGTCAGTGTCTTAACATTTACAGGCTGCCATGTTTCTACGAGGCTGGCTCTCCAGCTTCATCTCTCTCTGTGCTATCAGGTGGAGTTGGGTAGGCCTTGGTGCCTGAGCTCGCCCCTGAGTGGGGTATTCCTGTCGCTGAGCCAGTGTGCGCACCTGTTTTCCATTAACTCATCACCTTTTGAAAATAAAGGGCTAGCTGATACTTTCACTCCTTGCTAGATTGTTTTTGCCCTTGTGGCAGTAATCAGACTCAACTCCAGTGATTATCTTACCTTTAAACCTTCAGTTGCCTGACCTTGTTCTCATCCAGCTGAAAAAAGCATAAAAAAACAAACGGTGATTCGAGAAAACTCTGCTGGTTTCCTGGAAAAGTAAGAATTAACCTTAAACTTACCTGTCTACTCTTCACCAATCTTTGCCCACCCCCTCCACCTGTACATCCATAAAGAGTTATGAAAAAAGGACCAGAATCAATTCAAAAACAGTCCTCTGCCTTGTAAAAAGAGATCAAAAGAAAACAATAAAGATTCTGAGAACTTGGTTTTGGTCTTGTGCGTTCTGCTTCTGACTCCTCTCTAGCCGATAATTATGAAATGTGTCCCACGAAAATTCATCTCAGTCTTCAAGTCACTGCACTGCCCCCCAACTGCTGCATCAAGACAGACATGGGCCACACCGGACTCTTCGCCATCGAGACTGGTGTCAGGCAAGTCTCACCCTTCCTGTATCTAATGCAGGGGTGTTGAACTCTACGCCTCGAGGGCCGGTGTCCTTTAGATTTAGATCTCACCCTGTTTCAACACACCTGAATCAAATAATTAGTTCATTTCCAGGCTTCTGGAGAACTTCAAGACATGTTGAAGTTCTCCAGCTGTGTTGGATCACATCTAAAAGCCCTCGAGGCCTGGAGTTCGACACCTGTGATCTAATGGCACTCGACTTCATCATGAAGAAAGCCCCGGTCAGGTCAGATGCAGGCATCAAATTGGACAGGAACAGTCGACTCACCGACCTTGATTTTGTGGATGATATATCCCTGCTGGGCGAGAACGGCCAGAGAAGCGGGAAAAGTCAGACTCCCCATCAGTGCTGAGAAATCAAAAACCATGCACATCGGCGACCAGGCCGGTATGCCTAAGATCAAGACCGGTGGGCAAGAACTCGAGGTGGTTGAGAGGTTTGCATTACCTCAGCAGCGTCATCGTTTGGGGCAGAGATGCAGATGCCGATGTGAAGAGCCGCATTGGCAAAGCCTCGATGGTATTCAACAAATGTGAAATAGCTGGTCAATCTCGATCAACATCAAGCTTCGTCTGTATGCCTCAATCATCATCCCAATGGCAATGTACGCTTCTGAAACGTGCAAAGTGTCAGCCAGTATTACCAGGAAGGTGGACGTCTTCCATCAACGCTGCCTTCAAAGGATAATGAAGATCTGGTACTTTGATCACGTCACCAATGAAATGGTGCTGCGACAAAGCAACCTTCCTCGCCTCAGCGTGACTATCGCACACTACCGCCTTAAACTTGCTGGACACATCATCCACATGAACAAGTATTCTGGCGACAGACCTTCCTTGACGACCTCAAAGGCATCTGTTGGCATGAAGCCGAAGAGCTCGCTGGAAATTGCGACCGATGGAGAGACCTTGTCGCCCAATACACTCGATAGCATGGGTGGAAAAGAAAAAGAAGATGTTGTCTTGGAAATCTGTAGCAATGGAATTAAAATATTATAGTTTACATACTTACATTAGGGAGTTTAAACCCATTTAAAGAGTATAAAAATCGTGGATGAGAACAGGCCCAATATCTCCAAGGTGTGCTGCAAAATATTAAAAATATTCAGCTTTGTCCTATCATAACAGTAAAGAATCTTCCCAAAAATTCCTTGATCCACATCTATAAATCAGTCCAAGCCCTACCTCTAGTAAGACTTTGATTTAAATCCATCCAAAGCTTCTCAAATCTTCTGCAGTCCTGCTTTAAAAAGGCAAACTGACCTCTTTGGTGGCTGTAATAAGACTGGCACTTCATCAGTAAACAGGCCACTGCCCAGTGTCACCACCATCACCTCCACGCTGCTGTCAGATTCATCTACAGCCAAAAAGACCATGACTGCAACGATTAATGTAAGCATCGCAATGACAAAAGCCTGCTTGACAAGCTCAAGTGCCACCTGAAGTCCAACGTAATATCCGAGTCATGCCCGTTCTTCCGTGAAGCTGGATGCAGGTCAGAGTGATGAGTTCAATTTCTCTGCCGCTCGCCCAGCTCTGATCAAAGGAGCATGCCTTTCTCATCTCAACGCCAAATAATCTCCCACAGCATCTGCCTCAGACTGAGCCATGTTGACACTACACAAGCCAGGTGTAATGGAATTGACCTCCACCACCAATCCGCTGCCATTTCACGGATAGACACATCAATAATGTCCTCTGCACCGAGCCGGTGCTGCACGAACTGTAAACTCAGCAGGCTGTAAATAAAGGCCGGATGGCTGCAGCACCAGCTCTCTTTCAACATGACTTCTTCGCTTTTTCAGTATCTGGATCAGAGATAAGACTTTGATTTGTTTTAACATTCGTTTTTTTGTTCTCCTTCATTTGGTAGCAGTGATAAACCTGAATGCTAAGGACTGTTTGTTCCCTAATTGTCTTAAAGGGATGCTTTTATAGTTTGAAATAAATATTTATGTGAGAAGATCAATACCACTCTCCACTGTGTGCCTTTGAAAGAAAACTCATTTATTAACTGATCAGCAGTCTTTACTGGTTCTGGGACCGAGTCTTTTATTCCATTTCTCTCTTTCGGTCTCCGATTAACGGCAGGGATTCATAATCACACTTTGACAGCTCTGACACTTCATATTAGAAAGTGACACGATGAGGAATGAAAGACTCCCGCGCCGGCGCCGCCGCTCTGCACCGACACATGACCAGAACATAAATGAGGAGATTAACGACTGGACAGAAATACAGAGCTGCAATTTAGACCGAAGAGAGTCAAAGAAGAAATGATGCAATTATATTATTCAGGTCTGCATAATACAATAAACCTTTTCGGTTCCCTTGCCTACATAATGAGACATAATACGCATAAAATGGTCTTTTGTGTTTGTTTCGCACTCACTCTGACTTTTCTAAAGCTCAGAATACATTAGAGAGTTACCTGCACAGCTGCAGACGACAACACACTGAGTGACCAGCAATCAGCTGCAAAGCGGTGAGTGATGAGCTGGACTTTAGGCTCCACAGCAATGGTATATTTATCCCTGGAGTGGAGAATGTTCTGGAGTTACGTTAAGTGCGATATAAACAGTGTTGGGAAGGTTACTTTTAAAATGTATTCCATTACAGATTACAGAATACATGCCCCAAAATGTATTCTGTAACGTATTCCGTTACGTTACTCAATGAGAGTAACGTATTCTAAATACTTTGGATTACTTAATATATTATCATGCTGTTTACAACTACATGAATGTACTATTGCTGTGATTTATTACTGTTACTGAAGGTCCGCGGCTCCGAACCGTAGTAAAGGGACCTCTGGCTAATACGGTGGGTTCTGTGTCGGGCTCGTAGCTGAAAACTAGCTTTACTTTGTTGTCTGGGTCAACTTTGCTAGCAGAGACAGAGAGAGGCGTTGAAAGGCTGCTGCAACAGGACTTATTGTTTCAGAGGAAAACACGAACACGGTGTACAGTCGAGTCTTAATAGCTTACTTACAGCTGGGCTCGTCAGGCTCTCTTCTTGGCTGCAGTGGTTATTATTATATTTACATGCTTCCAGCTCCCGTTTTTGCTTGATGACAGCTCGTACTTTTCCTTTTTCTCCCTCCCTCGCTCACAGACACATAACGGGTATGGCAGTCCATTCTGCCTGCAGCACGGACTACACTGCCTATGATGCTACATTCTTTAGAGCTATACCTGTAGCATTCTGCCTATTAGCTTAGCACAACAACAACAGGCGCTCTCTCACCCAGGAAACACGCAGAGAGAGAGCGTCACCCTGTAACCATGGCAACCGTAACGCTGCCACCTGGAACAACAGAACGTAGCTGTCAAACAAAACCCAAACAGTCCTGACCCGCCACAACATGAAACAGGGAAGTACCACCGTGTAATCCATTTATTTCAACAAAGTAACTGTATTCTAAATACCACCTTTTTAAACGGTAACTGTAACGGAATACAGTTACTCATATTTTGTATTTTAATACGTAACGGCAGTACATGTATTCCGTTACTCCCCAACACTGTTTATAAAAACTTCTGATACAGGATTTTTAAAACTGACACTCATACATTTGGTCATTTAAAATCTGACATATTGGCTGATATTTCTTTCTTTCAGACATATAAAACACAAAAACATTTCCCAGATTTACAGTGGTTATGTGTAGTTGCATTATCTTAGAGCTAAAATAATATTTTCACTGTTACAAAGAGTCGTGGATAACTCGTCTACACTCTGGACTGGACACTGTTGCAGCCGCACATGTGAAATAACTCCAAATCCCTTTTGCTGTTAGCTCTCCTGCACAGTATTAGATACAACCTGTGTATGCACTATTGTATGCACTGCTGATGACTCGTGCTGTAAGAATCACAGAGCAACACAGAACTGAAATGAATCGATCGGGCCCACAGATTGGCCCATTGTCATTAATACCAATCCAAGCTTCTCAGTCAAGATTGTGCCGGTATCTGATCCAAGAATCAGATCAGTGTATTCCTGATCACAAGTTCTTGTGTTCTCTAGCTTTTCTTAATTTGTAATCTGATGTTATGTCCTTCACAAATGCAGCAATTTATCTTCCCCACTTCCCAATCCTTTCCTGTAGAGAACCTGCTATCTCCTTAAGTCCTGTAAACAGGTCTCTGGTCTTTGGGTTTGACTGTGAGTCCAAATATATTTGGTATTACGACAATTATACAGTAAAACTGTAAATATCTAACTCATAACCTAAAGCTTTTAAATTAAATAAAAGTACTGGTACATTCCAATCCTGATAGTGCTCATATTTTGAGGTTTAGTCCATTTAGATAAAGTTATTTTCACAACATTTTTCATAAGTATGAGCATTGTGAAACCTAAATTAATGGCATTTGTTCTGTAGGATATGAACAGTGTTGGGGAGTAACGGAATACATGTACCGCCGTTACGTATTTAAAATACAAAATATGAGTAACTGTATTCCGTTACAGTTACTGTTTAAAAAGGTGGTATTTAGAATACAGTTACTTTGTTGAAATAAATGGATTACACGGCGGTACTCCCCTGTTTCATATTGTCGCGGGTCAGGACTGTTTGGGTTTTGTTTGACAGCTACATTCTGTTGTTCCAGGCGGCAGCGTTACGGTTGCCATGGTTACAGGGTGACGCTCTCTCTCTGCGTGTTTCCTGGGTGAGAGACGCCTTTTTGTTGTTGTTGTGCTAAGCTAACAGGCAGAATGCTACAGGTATAGCTCTAAAGAATGTAGCATCATGGGCAGTGTAGTCCGTGCTGCAGGGAGAATGGACTGCCATACACGTTATGTGTCTGTGAGCGAGGGAGGGAGAAAAAGGAAAAGTACGAGCTGTCATCGAGCAAAAACGGGAGCTGGAAGCATGTAAATATAATAATAACCACTGCAGCCAAGAAGAGTGCCTGAAAGCCCAGTTGTAAGTAAGCTATTAAGACTCGACTGTACACCGTGTTCGTGTTTTCCTCCAAAAACAATAAGTTCTGTTGGAGCAGCCTTTCAACGCCTCTCTCTGTCTCTGCTAGCAAAGTTGACCCAGACAACAAGGTAAAGCTAGTTTTCGGCTACGAGCCGACAGGGAACCCGACGTATTAGCCAGAGGTCCCTTTACTACGGTTCGGAGCCGCGGACCTTCAGTAACAGTAATAAATCACAGCAATAGTACATTCATGTAGTTGTAAACAGCATGATAATATATTAAGTAATCCAAAGTATTCAGAATACGTTACTCTCATTGAGTAACGTAACGGAATACGTTACAGAATACATTTTGGGGCATGTATTCTGTATTCTGTAATGGAATACATTTTAAAAGTAACCTTCCCAACACTGGATATGAAGGATCCTTGTTCCTAACTATAATTACCAACACTGGGTGTTGGAAGAGACAAAGCCTGAGAGCTTGTGATTAAAAGAGGCCTTGAGGCCTTGTCAGAAGCCAACTTCCTCATAACTGCTGTAAAAATGTTTGTCAAGCAATGAAAATGTACCAAAGTGAAATGTTGCTTTAATTTCTCGAGAAACACCTCAGTTCATCATCGCTTCAGACACCAATGGTGCTGATGGTGAAAGTACCCTGAGGACTACTGCATGTCTGCAGCACTATCTGTCACTTCTCATCTTGTCACCTGCTGTAAAACTGCTGAACATCACTTGAAGCCCTCTTACTCCTCAGCTGACCTCTTTCTGTGATTACAAGTCTTAAAGGAACACACCCACTGATTTGTCGACCACTGTGGACACGGCCATGTTGGTGTTTTGTTTTTTGAAGTGACAGAAATGTTGAGTTATTAGCTAACACGAGCATTATGGACAGTAAGGTGCATCTACAGACTTTATGAGGGCTAACACCAGTTATATCATGCTAAGTAAGAATATTTTTAAATATTCTCAAAGAAAGAAAAATAATTTTACTCTAAGTATTTTTTAATAGAGAGTATTGTCAGGATATTTCAAAAGAGAGTATTTTTTATCTAATGAATATCTTTGGGGTATTTTAGATAAAAGCATAGTAAGGGTGACTGCACCCCAACAGCTAAACGTGGGACGTCAATCCAGAATTGAATTCAAAATCCTGCTCCTCACATACAAGGTCTTAAATAATCAGGCCCCATCTTATCTTAATGACCTTGTAGTACCATATCACCCTATTAGAGCACTTCGCTCCCGCTCTGCAGGCCTACTTGTTGTTCCTAGAGTATTTAAAAGTAGAATGGGAGGCAGAGCCTTCAGTTTTCAGGCCCCTCTTCTGTGGAACCAGCTTCCAGTTTGGATTCAGGAGACAGACACTATCTCTACTTTTAAGATTAGGCTTCAAACTTTCCTTTTTGCTAAAGCATATAGTTAGGGCTGGACCAGGTGACCCTGAATCCTCCCTTAGTTATGCTGCAATAGATGTAGGCTGCCAGGGATTCCCATGATGCATTGAGTTTTTCCTTTCCAGTCACCTTTCTCACTCACTATGTATTAACAGACCTCTCTGCATTGAATCATATCTGTTATTAATCTCTGTCTCTCTTCCACAGCATGTCTTTATCCTGTCTTCCTTCTTTCACCCCAACCAATCACAGCAGATGGCCCCGCCCCTCCCAGAGCCTGGTTCTGCTGGATGTTTCTTCCTGTTAAAAAGGAGTTTTTCTTTCCCACTGTTGCCAAAGTGCTTGCTCATAGGGGGTCATATGATTGTAGGGTCTACCTTACAATATAAAGCACCTTGATGTGATTTGGTGCTCTATAAATAAAACTGAATTGAATTGAACTGAATAAAGAGGCTCTTTGTGAGTCACATTAGGGTTCTTCCCCAAGTATAAATCAATAAACACTCACAGCATCTCCAGGTAAAAGGTTTGGCAGCAAGGATCCTATGAATTTTTTTCCCTATGATGTGAGAGTGTGCTTTTCTGTCTGGAAATCATCTTTGAGTTTCCACATCCCTTTTTTGAGCCACATATTTCTTGTGAGACTCATGTGTGTTGACCTACAGCCAATCAGTATATGGGATATATTCTCAATATGTAGGACAAGTGATGAAAACACTTGACCAGGTGTTCCCACTTAAAGCGGAGCATGTGGTCATCCCATGAACAGGCTGTATTAAACATGATCACAACTTCATTACACAGTAATCATTAAAACTCTAATTAGAATGTAAGAAGAGGAGGTTGTAATTACAATGCTACAATCCTTTATTCTAAATAAATAATTCCATTATTCATTATTTTGGTATTAACACCACAATCACAAGGTGTCCACAACCTTTACTAACTTTAATCATTAATACAATTTAAAATGAGTTGTAACAGACAACAATATTTATCTCTATCGACCCATAGAGATGATGTAGAGGCTCAAAATCTTCTTTTGTGATAAATGTGCAGCCTTGTCTCAGCTCAGTGTCTACAGGATACTGACTTCATAACAGGATCATTACCCACTGCAAAAGACTCCTACAGTGAGTTGTTTAGTGTCCTTGTTGGAGCCTGTTTTAACATCTGGATGTGAATAAATGTTTCATATAACAAGTTCTTCCTCTGAATTTGCACCAGAGAGCTTACTGGATATGTGGCACAACTACAATAATTATCATGGTCCTCCTGTGTGTCTCCAGTGTTTCTCTCTCTCCCCCTTTCTTATCAATCAATCACCTGTGGATCATCTGACAATCAGCTGTTTGCTATTTAACCTGGAGCCTGACCTCCAGTCTTCGCCGTGGTAGTCTTTACCTCGCTGCTATGTAAGTCTCTGTTTTGCTTTACTCACTGAAGATTTCTAATATTCCTCTTCCTGTGTTAAGGATGGACCAGCGAGTTTCAAGGGAGTGTTTGTTGCTTGGCGGTGTTTGGAGATTCTGTTCGAGAGACTCAGCGTATCGAGGATTTGGACTCCATGAACCTTTCTTCTATTGGATTGTCATGATTAGGCTGTGTGGCAGGCAGGAGAGGACCCAAACGCAAACTCACGGGGACACGGGTAATAAACTCAGAAAGCACAGCTTTATTGCTGGAAAGACAGATCACGAGTAATACAAAACTAAACTGGGAAAAACTAAATATAAAGCTCACCAGGAAACACAGGGAGAATCACACACAGCATGAGGGAGAACGCGACCCAGAACTGAGGGAGACGCAGACATAAATACACAGAGGGTTAATGAGGGAAGTGGGAGCACACGGGGAACACAGGTGACGCTGATAATCATAACAAGACACGGCAGGAGTAACACAACACTGACGGGAGACTGTCAAAGTAAAACAGGAAGTACACAGAGGTTCAGACAGGAGGAGAGAGAGCACGGACATAACGGGCTGGGAAAACATGGAATAAAACACAAGGAGGGGAAACAAGGGTTCACAGATACACAGGGGGAAACCAAATAAGGAACATCTTAACTAAACAACCTAGGAACCAAGGCATAAATAAAGAACAAAATACAAAACACACAAAAACTAAGAATACTGGGCCAGGACCATGACATGGATTTTGTACATATGGGACTTCTGAACTGAGCACCTCAAAAACACTTTGTATATAACACTGTCTGCACCAACACTGTAAATAAACTCACTGACCTTTCATTTCTGACTCTACCTATGACTCCGGCCAGACAAACATGACAATAATATGCAAAAGTCTCGAGTCATTTCTTTATATGTTGCTGCTAATGGAAAATTATTTAAATACACTAAAAGAGTTTGTACAATTCTAACAAGCCTGAAAAAAGTCAATGCTTGGAATGAAAGTTTATTAAAATTACAATCCAGCTCTTGTCTCATGTCAGCTTTTTCTCCCTGTTTCTCTTCCTTCAGAATGTCCTATAAACATTGCTTATGTTTATAGGACCACTTTGCGTCTTCCTTTTATATTTTATTTCCCTTTGCTGTAAGAGCTCTGTAACACAGAAATTTCTCCTCTGTGGCATAATAAAGGTACGGAGCCCCGCAGGCGACATGGGAGAAAAAAAAATTAAGACGGACTTTTGCGAGATCTCGCAAAAGTTTTGCGAGATCTCGCAAAACAAACTCGGGATCTCGCAAAAGTTTTGCGAGATCTTGCAAAACTAACTCGGGATCTCGCAAAACTTTTGCGAGATCTCGCAAAACAAACTCGGGATCTCGCAAAAGTTTTGCGAGATCTCGCAAAACAAACTCGGGATCTCGCAAAAGTTTTGCGAGATCTCGCAAAACTAACTCGGGATCTCGCAAAAGTTTTGCGAGATCTCGCAAAACAAACTCGGGATCTCGCAAAACTTTTGCGAGATCTCACAAAACAAACTCGGGATCTCGCAAAACTTTTGCAAGATCTCACAAAACAAACTCGGGATCTCGCAAAACTTTTGCGAGATCTCGCAAAACAAACTCGGGATCTCGCAAAAGTTTTGCGAGATCTCGCAAACGTTTTAGCCGCATTCTTCGGACGCTGGCTCGAAGCCGACCGGGAGGTCGAGGCACGATGTGCCGGGAAAGCGGTGTTCCTCCCGGCTGTAGTAGGTCTCGACCTCCCGATAGCTCGAAGCTAACGGGAGGTCTCGACCTCCCGTTAGCTTCAAGCTAATGGGAAGAATGCGGCTAAAACTTTTGCGAGATCTCGCAAAACTTTTGCGAGATCTCGCAAAAGTCCGTCTTAATTTTTTTTTCTCCCATGTCCCCTGCGGGGTTCCGTATAAAGGTTTATTTTATTCTATTCTATTCTATTCTATTCTATTCTATTCTATTCTATACTTGTTTTTGTGACAGTCTACAACAGGGGTGTCCAAACTTTTTTCACTGAGGGCCACATACATAAAAATATTGGAGGGGCTGGGCCACTTACTAGAAATTAGGTATATAACCTTAACTTTAGTGTATTAAAGTGTATTAAAAATCACTTAAAAGTGGTAGAATATGTTATATTGTTGAATATAATTAAAGACAAAACTGCCTTCATCACAGCTTTCCATAAATGGATCTTTATTGATTTATTCAGAAAAAGCTTTGGTAGCTCATTCTCAGAACAGCAGCCTCAGATTTCTTCTTAGACAGAAGATTTACAGCACAGAGAAAAAACAATAAAGGGGAAAATGGGACGGATAAATTTCAAGTTTGTTATTTAAGTTATTAGGCGTAGCAACACACCTATTAACGTTCGTTTGAAACCGTTATCAACAATAACAGACTGAACTGGACTTTGTATTTTAGGTACTTTTTACTTGTAGACTCTACAAGTAAAAAGTACCTAAAATACATTCAATCTGCAGGTATTTCTTTGCCAAATTGTCAGAAATGATGAAAATATGTCTTTCAAAATAGTCAGGTACAAAGATCTGACTGAAAATAAGTGAAAACGTGTGTCCAAAAGAAGCTTTGATCAAACTTCAGAAAGCCTGGAGAACTGTTGATGAAGATCATTTCAAAGGTTCTAAGAAATTCTGGCTCCTTTGAAGCAAAACCCAAAAAAATGAGAGGTTCGTTAAGACTTTTGTAAAGTACTTTCTAATACTAGAAAACAACCAGGGCACTCTGTTCTCCAGTAAGTTGATCTGTTCAGTTTATTCTTTGAGCATATAGGTGGGTCAGTTGTTCCCCACGGCTGTGCTGCATTTTGTTCTTTATTCATCTCGTGATAGTTTCACATAGCAATTCTGTTCAGTACACACAGGTGTTATGGCCCGAATCTGGTCCCACTTACCTTATTTTTGCTTATATTATTTGATAATTGCACATAGATTTGATACATTTTTTGACATTGTATATGACAGCCTCTTAGTAAATATTACTCTGGATCAAATAAACTTTTACACAGAATTTCAAACTTATCCTCATCAGTGCTGACATGGCCCAAGTCATATTTTCTTTCCAGGGTAATGAATGGAGTGTGGTCATAACGGGGTCTTTGAAGGAAGGTGAACGTCAGCAGGTCTCTTACATCTGACAGGGTTTATTAAGTTGAGGTGATGAGCTGCAAAGCCAGACAGCAGGGGTTGTGATGGCAGCCACTAGTCCTGTCAAAACTGATTAAGCTATCAAGTCTCGTGTCTGGTTGGCTCGTAGGGGACGAGACAGCGAATAGTCCGACGACAACAATATCCCAGACTCGGTAATATCTCAGTAATGGCATGTGAACGCTCAGATGGGGATGGCAAGACGGAGAGAGGAAAGGAGGGAAAGGGGTCAGGAGGACGGGATGAAGAGCGGGAAATGAGAAGGGAAGAGTGATGGGCTATCACAGAGGTGGCTGCTGAGCAGATGGGCCCCCACCTGGGTTCCTCTCATGGGAAATGGCTTTGGATGAATGTCAGAAACTGAGGAAAGGGTAGCAAGGCCGGAGATCCCTGGGGTTTGATGTTTTCTTTTATTTCTTTATTTTGTTGTCTGGCGACTTCCAGATACGTTGTGTTATTCTTTGATTGTACAAGCTGGTGTTGTGGTCTGAGATATTCATTCAAAGTTTGCTTATTATATTCGCTGGAAAAAGCAATTTGGTTGTCTATGATTATTTGTCAGCTTTATTTTAGCACTTTCTTTCTTTTATTTACTTTTAATTATTTGCGGGGTTTTTTATCTCTTGTTTTGGGGTCTGTGGTTCTTTGCTGGTGCGCTGATATTTCTGATTAAATGGTCTCTACCATTGATGGTAGCATGAAAAGAGCAAATGTGAACAGGCCCGATAGTCTCTAGCCCTGCCAGCATGTGCCGCTGCTCATGAGCAAAACATTCAGAAGAGTTTGTACTCTCTAAATGTGTGTTGGTAGAATTTAGACCAGCAAAGAAATAGACTGCACAGTAGTTGTGTGCTTATCCTTTCATCTTCTACTTCAGGCTGCTACATAACAGGATCAATGTGCGAAACATCCTAAAAGTCAATACTGTAGGTAGCTAAAGGGTAAAAACAACAAGCAGAATCAGTAATATTTCATCAATCAGACTACATGATGAATTCTCACTATCCTATGTGTTCACCAGTGATTCACAGATTTCACGAAATCGCTTCTTTCTGAGAGGCAGCATGTTCTAAAAATACCCCATCATGGCAAAAGGAGCTTAACGGGGTTAAGAGCCTGTGCAGCGTGTTTACCTCCACTTTTACGTGGCAGCTGGCACGAAGCAAAATAATCTGTTGTAGTGATGGACAAGAGCTTTGTAAGTGGTCAAAGTTAAAAATGCACTTCTGTTTGATTATCTGAAAGGACACATCAGGAAAGAGTCACACTACACATTTTTTGTTCCATAGTGTATAAAGATGTGCAGCAACTCAAATGTTCCACCACATGCCGGCAAAATAAGTTGACTTAATCTAAAGTCTGGACTCTGGAGTTAAGCCATCCACTGTAAATCCACTGTTACATAACTGTCTGCTTCTTGACTGCTCTGTGACTTATATCCCAAAGCGATCCCGCTGTGATTAAAGGGATTAGAAAATTAACAATGACACTAAAATATATCACATGGGCTACAATGCAGCAGCATCCTGGTCACGCTGACCTTTATTGTATTTACAGGAACTCATTTTTTTACTATTTAATAGAATATCCATTCTTCCATCCTCTCCCACGTATAGTTATCAGGGTCATGGGGGGCTTGGGGGGTAGGTAGGGATAGTTGGAGCCTATCCCCGTATACCTCAGGGTGACAGGTGTGTTATACAGTAGTCCCTTGTTTATCACGGGAGTTACGTCCAAAAATAACCCACGATAAGTGAAATCCGCGAAGTAGCCAGCTTTATTTTTTTTACAATTATTATAGCTGTTTTAAGGCTGTAAAACTCCTCATTACACACATTTATACACTTTTCTCAGACAGCCGTGAACATTTTCACACTTTTCTCTCTTGTTTAAACTCTCAGTGTTCAAACCTTCGTAGAAAAATGAGTCCACAACGTGTCATCGACATTGCTGTGTTTGTTGGGGAGAAAACGTACAAACATACAGTCCAGCACTTCAGAGTCACACTGCTAGCGATCGAAGATTTAGGTAAATTTGACAAGCTGAACGCGTTCTGTACTGTACAGGACATACGGCACGAGACTGATTGACAATGGTCTACAGCCAATCAGGACGAAGACACAATGCGCTGTAAAAAAAAAAAAAAAAAAAAACAAACAAAAAAGAAAACATGCAAAATTGTACACAAAAAAAATCAGCGAAACAGCAAGACCACGACAGGTGAACCGCGATATAGCGAGGGACCACTGTACGCCAGTATGATGCAGGGCTAACACAGAGGAAAAGACAACCATTCACACCTATAGTCAATTTTAAATCACCAATTATCCTAACCCCAACAACCGCATGTCTTTGGTCTGTGAGCAAAAACCCCACAAACAGAGAGACAACCACAGACTCCACACAGGGAGGCCCCAGCCAGATGGTAGAGGGTCATCAGTGGTGATAACCACCGCCCGCCATCCCGCTGTGCTGCCCTACTTAGGATCTGTTTCCTGAAACAATACATGTTTAAAAGTTATTGGAAGAAATATAATTTACATTTAAATGATCAGCACCCACATTTATGTAAGCGTGGGTCCTGAGTGGTGCTTGGTTGTTAGTCTGGTTTGGTTGGTTGATTGTTCAAGTTTGCTCATTAGTGTGTTCAGCTGGTGGTTGGTTGGGTTTGTTTGTTTGTTTGGGTTGGTGGGTTGGTGGGTTTTTTTGGTTGTGCGGTTGGTTGTTAGTCTGTTTTGGTCACTTGGTTGGTGGGTTTGGTTTGGTTTGGTTTGGTGGGTTGGTTGGTTGGTTGGTGGACTCTTTTTTTTTTGGTTGTGTGGTTGGTTGTTAGTCTGTTTTGGTCACTTGGTTGGTTGGTTGGGTTTGGTTTGGTTTGGTTTGGTTTGGGTTGGGTTGGGTTGGTGGGTTGGCTGGTTGGGTTTGTGTCAGGGTTCCTGGGCCGTTGCTTTCAGTTTTGTCATGTTCAGTTTATTCTTCACACTCATGGTTTTCACTTCCTGTTTTCTGTGCCAGCATGTCGCCTGTGTATTGTGTTCCACTTATTTCCATCTATCATTAGTCAGACTAAGTTCAGCTGTGTACTCACTGGTTTCTAATCACTCATCATCCAGCGTGTATTTAAGTCCTCAGTGTCCACCAGGTCATTGTCGCGTCATTAGATGTTATGTTGTCGTTCCCGCCTGTGTTCAGTTGTTCAGTCTTTCAGTCAGTCAGTCCTTTTGTTCCTGCTCTGTTCATTCACTCACTCCAATAAAACATCATCATCCTGCCCCATATGGAAAAGATATATATAAATCTTATAAAGTTTTTATCTGTCTTGTATGAAACTTGTATGAAAAGCATACAAGAGTGAAAACACATATAAGATCCCTTGAAAAATTATATAATGAAACTTGTATGTTTTGTATACTTACTAAAAAAATATATGAAAGTAATGAGAAAGTGGCCACTTTCATGAGTAAATCATATATGTTTTTACTATTTCTTTTCCATATGGGGCACCATGAGTCCTGCTTTCGGGTCATCTCTTCCTCGCCTCCACACACAACCTCTGACAGTTTGTTTGTTTGGTTGATTTGGTCTGTTTGTTAGTTTGGTGTGTTGTTGATTAGCTTTGACTCAAGTAAATTTAAAACATGATTTTAAAGCAGCTTTTTGAGGACTTGATATTTTTTTACTATAGTAAAACAATTTAAACTAAACGCAGATCAGTCATTTTTAACTATAGCTTCATAGATTATGAAAGTTTGTGAGAAATCTGGGGTGCAATCAGGACGCTTCTTGAGCCATTTCGACATGATAATTGCAGGTGTTTTTATTTTAGAGTCAAACATTTCTAAGCATTGCATTTCTCTCATTTTTCTTTGACGATGTCGAAAACGTCACCATAATGTTTGGTTTCCTGAGTAAGTGGTGATTTGACTTGCCCGTCTTCTGATTTGCTCACAAACACATCACTGTGTGGTCGCTGGCAGCTCTTAGTTGCTAAGCTACATTTGAATGCAGCGACTATCCCCTCTTTCATTAAATGTGTCTCTTGGAAAGAGTAAAAAGGGCTTTTATGTCAGCCACTCGCTTCAACCTTCCTTTGTGCTGTCTCGATTGGTTTGCTTGATTGTAACGTGACTAACCAGGGACAAGATAAAAGCTGCAATGAAAGGCCTGCAAGGACAGATGATCTAGTCAGATAAAAATCGCTATAATAATGACTCTACATGCCAGAATGGGAGTGTTATACATTGTATGGGATGAAAATTTAAGTTACTTTGCTAGAAATTTACTCAACAGGTTTCTACAAGCCATTTCCTTCATAATACAGCAGAGTGAAGCTGAACCCCCACCCACTTGAAACGTAAAGGCAAACAGGCGGTTAGTGCTACGTTTGTGCTGATTTGTGCAGGTACAATTAGCGTTTGTGCTGCTACGGTTTTTGAGATATTAAACTTTATTTTATAGGTCATTCAAAGGTCACCGTCCCCCCCAGACTGCTCCACAACAGACCAACATGGTAGACTTTTTTGTGCTACATTTGTGCCGATTTGTGCAGGTAAAATTATCGTTTGTGCTGCTACACTTTCTGAGATATAACAATTTTAATTCTTACGGCCTACGCTGTATAACACCAGTGTCTGTGGCAGTGAGTTTCAGCAGCTGTGGAGTTTTGCACTTTTATAGGAGACTGTCCACTTTTCTTAGGCTTGCTGCATATTAAGGTTTATTAGTTTACACTGTAGTAACACAATTTAATCAGCAGAAAGGTCAATATTTCTTTTGTTACCGGTGCAGAAACGTACACACGGTAGGCTGAAGTTTTTATTTTGTTCTGTGGTAAACTGAGTTTCATGTGAAGTGATTCACGTATACCTAAATTATTATAAATTTTTACATACCCAGTTGGCCTCTATGATTTTGTTTTGAATTATATATGTTCATTATTATTATTAATGTAGCTGTCTCATGAAAAATAAAGTGTTTGCTTTCATAGGTTGTTACCTACGTGTAGAAAACTGAATATTCCACAGCACCGAGGCGAGGGATCTTCAACCTGCGTCTCTAAAGCCACATGTGGCTCTCCGGCCCGTCCACTGTGGCTCTTATAAGACCAAGTAAGTTATGTTTTATTATAAAGACAACGAGAAAGGGTTCTGTTAACAGTTTGTTTTTTATGAAATATCTGCATTGACTATTCACAGAGTTTAATGTTTCTTAGCTTCAAATCTGTTTACTGTAATTTTCAAGTTGGTTGCCCATCTTTCCTAATTTTCAATTATTATGGAAAAGACTCACGTAGCTGGCTTCATTTTAACAAATATTTTTTTCCGTTATAAAGCTTTGATTCATTTTCTTATAAAATCTAAAAATAAACATTTTTATTTACATTTCCATAGCTTACACGATACAACAAGTCATTTTCTAGATATTTATAAGCGCTTTCTTTTTTTAGGCTCTAGACAGGTTTTGTAGCAGCAGGGGGAAAGGGGCCCTTTGAACTGAAAAGGATGCTGACCCCTGACTTAAGCCACAAGGTCAACACAAAACAAATACAGAAAAATCATTGAAGAAAAATGGAACGATTACTTTCAAGGCTACAGGTGAAGGTGACTCAGTGTGTAAAAGCAAATATGCATCAGACTGACAAAGAAAAGAGTGTTAAAAGATTTTTAATTTAGAACTTTAACTTTATATGCAAAACTGAACTTACTGATAACACACAGTAGCCATATTGAACACATGTAACTGTAATGAACCAAATAAAACAGAAAAATGCAGGCAGCACTCATTATACGGTGTATAACACAGCATGGGGTTGGATTTCTTTCTTTTCAGATGCTCCTGTCACTCCATTTCCCAGGTCATCATAGCACTCCCACACACATGCAGCTCTCCTGCAGTATGCAGTGTAATGGCCCAAACCATCAGTGGTCATCTTTCCATGGAAAGCAATCAATGCCCTCAAAGTGAACGACTTTCCTTGGAGAAGCAGGTTGGAGGGAAATTCATTCAGTGGAAATTCTGTTTGGTTTGCAAGGTCAGTATCAATCCACACGATATCTCCGATGTTGTAGCTGTGAGTAACTGTCCCTGCACAGAGCTCATTTCCTGTGGTGCTGTCTTCTGTTTGGACTTCTGATGGACACAGAGATGGATTGGAGAGTGGCCTGAGGCAGGTAGACTCAGGTAGGCCAAGTCCTGCCAAGATGAGCCATAGCAGACTCTTTGAGGACAGAGATGGCAGGAGAAACAAATGGCACTTCCCTTGTCATCCCTTTGCTGAGGTAGCAGTGCTGTGAAGAGCAGTGTTTGGTAAAATAAACATTTGAGATGTTCCTCATTGTCATCCTTTGTCCTTCAGAACAGCAATTTGAAATGTGGAGCTGTCACAGAAGACACAACATAAGCACTGAAAAAAATGCATCAAATGCACAGGTATTCAACACAGAGATTGTTGATTCCCCTAATCTAATAGGCTGATGAAGGTTTCCATTTTTTAATAATCCCACCTTCACTCTTTTGGCCCCAAAAATTCATCTGCATCGAGCCATTTGGTACATGGAGAGAGGAAGGAAGTCCTCTTCCTTTTTTTGGGTGGAACAGCCAGGCCCCTCCAGTTCTCAACTGCATCTTCATCAGCCTGGAGAATGTTTGTGGCAGCATCAGATCCCACAAACGGGTGAGCATCCATTTTTATTTTGTCTTCTGCACTGTGAGTCGTCATGGATCCAGAATTGGCATCTGTGACTTTCAGTGATCCCACTGTTGCCTCATCGTTGACCTTTTCTTTCGCAGAACAAATCCGCATATTTCCCTCGATGAAGGAAAGATGACGAGCAATGAAGCGATCGACTCAAACAGGCAAGTTCTCATGTTTGAAAAGGCCGTGTTTTATGTTTTTGAACTCAGCTTCAACTGTGGCTCAACTTGCTGTGATGCTGGTGCTTTGCAAGAGAGGGACCATTACTCCTGTCCAGAGTGGCGAGTAACTTGCCAAAATTGAAACTGCTGATTGTTATATTGATTTATGCTGTTCTAACTTTTAAGACTCAGGTTCAGCAAATTCTGACACCGTTTTGCTCCAGTGGACCGAAGAACATGAATGTTTGTCAACATGAAACATGATGTTTATTTATTTATGTTTGATTTAGCATCGCCCACTCAGTCATCCTTTTAATCTTAACAGATTGCATTTGATATGTGATTTAATTATTCAGCAGTAACGTGATAGGAACATGCAGGCGATTGACACTGAAGATACAAATGTGGATCCAACAGATATCAGATTTCTGTGATTAAGAGGAAATGATGTCGACAGTCAGGGTTCCATCTTTCAAAATGTTGCGCAAGATCACTTCATGACTGTGTCATCATGTGATCAGTGATGATACTGATTATAGTAACATATGTTGGATGTTTCAGTCCAGAGGAACTGGATGACAACTTGACAGCAGCCTCACACAGCAAGAAAGACGCAGAATTCAGATTTTACTTCGAGCGATCATCCTCTGATCGCTGTTTCTGTGTTTGCTGTGTTGACAGATTGATTATAAAAAGACGAAATATAACAAGAAACTAATATCTTAATGGGATTTCATTGGTTGCAGTGATGCAAACTAAAGCTAATGAACGTTGATATTGGCTGAATGAGGAAGGTGTGTTCAGGTACAGCAGGAGGGGAATGCCGTTAAAACTGTTGCTCTACTTTCTCCTCTTTTATAAGGTCATATTTACCGCAGGTGCACGTGTATGTCTGTCTGTCCCAACCTCAATGAGCCAAACTGTTAATATTAAATGTTATGTGTGAAAAGCAGACGGACTAATTTATGCAGTGCCTTGTTTGGCTGTAGATAGAAAATTGTCTTTATGTGAACACGTGTGGAGTTTTGTGTTTTAAATGCAAGGCAGCACATCACTAAAACTCAGGTACTGGTGATCAGATGCCCTGCAGCTAATGTGAAGCCATTTTTCAGCAGATGAAATCTTACTTACCACCCTCTCAAATGGCTGGCTGCTGGTTTAATCCATGGATCGTGTTGTGTCAGTGGGGAGATCTAGCACACATTTGCATGAACAGTGTTGAGGATGGAGAGCCTTGGATGCTGAGATGTCATTAGGAGCGACAGCCCCAGGCACCGCCAGAGGCACTGGCTGCAGTCGCCGAACCTGGGGTTCTTTACGACCAGTGGAAAACATGGGACCGGAGCCAGATTCAAGACTCCAGACTCTCCTCAGGCTTTGGCATGCTGTCCCTGACCCCCAGGTTGTAGCGCTGCTGTGAAGCCCCTGAGGCTGAGACGATGCCAAAAGACACGAAGAAGGAAAAGCAAGAATGCAAAACAGCAGGGGGACAGTAATTAAACAAAATATTCATATTAAATCAAAATGTGCTTGAATATGAATACGTGGGAAATAGCTCTGTTTCCAATAAGCCAGGAAATTAATTTAAATTATTACTATAAATGCTATAAATATAAATAAATAATACATGTAAACCAAAAGCAAAGTCCTGCTATAAATAATCTGACTTATATCATCGCATATGGATGCAGACATGAGCGTCATCACTGTAAGGTGGGTAGAGCTGCAGCACAACAGGTGGATTCCTCACGAAAAACACGGACCTGCGACCTTCTTCAGCAGTTATGGTGTAATGTCGCCCTCTAGAGGCAAAAGAGAGCCTCACATGTGTAAGATTGTAAACAGCCTTCAGCCGGTTTTCTGCAAACTCATCCGTATCAGAAACTTCCACTGACCCCCCCACTTCAAAAAGCTTTAGATTAAGGAGTCAGCTTTTAAATAATAATGCCTGTAATGCAGAATTTTTAGTTGACCTTAAAGATTAATTTATCGGGTGCATCCCAAAGCAACACACATCAAAAGTAAGAAATTAAGACATTTAAATATTAAGGAGAGGTTAGAATAGCCCGTTTAAGAGAGACCACCATCTAAAATTAAACGGCTCAATATATTTAAAGTCAGTTAACATACCTCTATTTTTTACCCCCTTATTTTTCTCTCATAGACACTTTTTTTTCTATTCTATGGCATCAAAAAGCCCTAATATGGTCATGTCACAGCACCACAGGCCCACACAGGTGTTTGTGGGGGCAGCCAATCATCAAAATGTTGGCTTAAAGGGGGAGGGGCTAAAACTGCTCGTTTCAGAGGGATTATGGTAGCTGCACCAGGGTCCAGAACAGAAATAATTATATAGCATTAATATGAACTGAGTCATGCAGAGGTGATCTAGTCGAGTTACTGTGTGAAAAATATGGATCTTCAAGTTGAGCTGAAGATTGAGCCAGTTACTCTGCTCCTCTGAAGGCTCGTGGTAACAATAACTGCTAATTAAAAGTCCTTTCCAGTGGCCATAGTTGATGTGGAGTTCGACTACTCATCAGGGATGTCAGACTGTTGTGGGCCACATGCAGCTCACTTTGATCTTAAATGGGCCAAAACAGTGAAACTCCCCTTTGTGTCAGTGTAAGGATAATTAACTACACAATTAAAATCCCTTTTTTCTTAAAATAAGAAAAAAGAAGTGCGACTTCACTAGGTCTGTTTCTCTACATGATAAAAAATGCTGCTTTAGTAAATAAAAGAAATCAGTCAGCACGAATGAATAAATGTAAAATGTTTGAATAGCCATATGTTTGACTCTACAGTAAAACAATCTTTTCTGAACATCAGCAGCTGTGTGAACAGGATCTTATGCAACATCATAACCTGCATTTAAAGCAAAATGAACACAGCCACAGTTTGATTTGGTGGCTGCCGTTTGAAGAGTCTAGTTTGCTTTTTGGCCTTTTATGTGAAGCTGCAGGTTCTGACAAAGAAGTTAAAGTTCACCGTGGCCTGCTTGGCTAGAATGGCAGGTCACAGGTGCAAATACCTGCTAATTAATGGCAACAGTAACGGTTTGTTGGTCCAGTCAGACACGAGGTGTCAAATTGTTATTCAGTTAATTTGATTAAAAGGCACCAAAACCACAAACAGAGGCCCGGTCAGGTGACTTTAAGTGGTTTTAAGACCCACCTCAGATAACACACTCAAATAAAACCACTGTGGATCACGCCAGATCAGAAACACAAACATTACAAAGTTCTCACCCCGAGTGGCTCCTCTCGCTTTAACAGACGATCTCCGGTGAGAACAGGAAACCAGCCGTGCTGCTGCTTCCTGTTTCCCCGCCTTCAGTCAGCTGTCTGTCCGCTGTGTGTGGATGAGCAGCACTCTCCAGCAGCTCCTCCAGGATGGGGGAAAACGACGACAGCGACATCATAGAGCATCACGTCGAGGAGGAGATGGAGAAGAAAGGTGCGAGGAGCTACGCAGCTTCCTCCTCCTTCCTGGAGAGCGTCAGTCCGTCCGAGAGAGAGGGCCACAGCAGCACCCAGTCCTCCCACAGACTGCTGGCCTACAGCGATGCTCTCATCTCCATTATCGCCACTGTCATGGTAGGAAACACACCGAGCTTTGCAACAGAGTCACAACATTTAGGTGATACAGTGTTTGCAACAGAAGAGAATTCACAGTGAAGCGCAGATACTCAAATTTTTCAATTTATGCAGCTTCTTCTCTCAACTGTTGTTTTACTGTCATAGTCAGACCCATCACACTGAGACAGGAAGAGAAAAAATCTTATCTGCAAAATCTGTAACAGTGAAAACTCCAATTAATTTCAAATAAATAAATAAATAAATAAATAACACTTATAGAAAGATTTCTGCTTAATTCATTACTGCTAATTGGGTCTCCTGGCCCTAAACACGCTGATCTAAGAGTCTAACATATCTGTGTATGTGCAGCACTGTATGTTTGAACTGATCTGTCTCCTGATACAGTTTCATTTATCCACAGATTTTACCTGTTGCTCACACCAAAGTGGAAAATAATGAGGTAACGTCGGACTTTTTAAAAATGTATTTCAAGTTTTAGCAAAGCCGTGATATCCTTGTTATTCAGCTGAGCTTTCTGATGCAGCTTCTGATTTTGCAGTAAATGTAATAACAACTTAACGTATTGTTTGTGTTTGTGTCTGCAAACTGTAAATAAAATCGTCACCAGCAGGGGCGGTGTTTCTCCTGTGGTTACACTGAAATGCTTTCAGATGTGTGACGCCTTTATTTGTTTTTGACGGTGAATTTTAGCCCCACCCTTATTTTCTTCAGGAGGCTTTGATGGGACACCATTGTAAATGCGTTTCTAATGATTTGTTGCTGGTTGAATAAAGGCTACACTGACTCATCGCACCATCTTGTGGTACAAAATGGTATTACACCAAATTGCAACCTGAACTGGATCTAACATCTTCCTGGTTGCTTCTGCAACATTCTCTGATGATAACTTTAGTTACTTTTGGAAGTTTTAAACTATCTTAAATGCATTAATTCACATTAAGGACCTATAACAGGACAATGCTGTAAAATCTTGTATTGCAGGAATTGAGGGAGAGTCTTCAGGGTCTACTCTCCACAAAGATCGGCGTTTACTTGATGACATTCCTCATTGTGACTGTTGCCTGGGCTGCTCATATCAGGTTAGTAGTATTGGTAATAGTATTAGTACTGATAGTATCGTAGTACTAGTTATTTTTAAGACGCCCGTTTTCATTCTTTCTCTCCTCGTTTATCTTCAGGTTGTTTCAAGTTGTTGTTCGTATCGATGACTGTCTCGCACTTCTGAACCTTGTAAGTATAAAAATTACAGACAGACGTCATTTTTAAAATTTGTAATTTAAGCCTGCCTGCAAGATAATCTCAGGTTTTGTTTATCTCATGGAAGGATGATAATGAATACATACTGATGTCTGGTTTTTTGATCAAGGGACATGCATCCTTATTTGTTTTTGTGTTTTTTTTTATCCATGTCTGTATGTTGTTTGTCCCACGAAGCAGGGACAAGATGTTACTTGATACTTACATATGCATATACTCTTACTTAAATTCACCTTATGCTTACAGTTAGGCTGAGCAGAGTATAGGCCTGTATAAATTGGCTTCAAATTTCATGGTGTTTTCTGTCAGCAGTCACATCATTTAGAGTATTTTGGTCATTTTTAGTCTGAACTAGGGCTGCCACGATTAGTCGACTAGTCACGATTACGTCGACTATCAAAATCGTCGATGACTAATTTAATAGTCGACGCGTCGTTTGAAGCTTTGTAAGATCATAAAAGATGCAGGAATAAGTAGCAGGATTTAAGAGTGTAATAACGGACTGAAACAGAAGATGGCAGCACTGCACGTACAAGGATGCCAGCTGCCGTTAAACCCCGAAGAAGAAGAAACTGTGTCCCAGAATTCATAGCGCAGCCCAGCTCAGTTTCCAACAATGGCGGCAGCTAGTTAGCTTTAATATTACTCTTTTTATTCTTTCTGGGTCACAAAATAAACGTTTAAAATATTTTCAGGCGAGAATGTAGCTGTGTAAACCTCAAATATCTGCTCTGTTTATCAAGACACCACATATTTTCAAAAGCGCTCCGACGTTTTCGGAGACGTCTGTTACCCACTAGCTCGATAGCTAGCCGGGGGCTAGGCTCACTAGAGCCGTGAGAACACCGGACTCCAGCAAATCGTTTTCAAACCCACCGCCGTCTTTCGCTACTCAGGTTAAACATGATATAAGTCACTTAGATAACTTAAAAATGTTATTGTTTGGCTTTTTTTAGTATTTTATTTGTTCCTGAGTAAATCGGTTTGGCTGAGATTAAAGTTATAGTTTTTACACAGCTGAATAAACGTCAAGCAGACAGCTGATTATCAGAAGTGTGAGATGCTCGAGAATATACTCCGGTGTCCTGTTATATTTTAGATAGCAAGGAGTTTATTAAACTTCACTGAAACAATCTGCAAATTTCATTAAAATTTAATAAACTGTCATCTTGTCTTTATTGTTAGTTAGCACATACCTTAAACACTTAAAGCTGTAAGCTAATGATAGTTATATAAGAGCAGATGCTGCTGGTGCAATAAGCTGTACGTTTTACATCCAATGGATGATGATCTGATTAGTCGACTAATCGCAGAAATAATCGGTGACTAGTCGACTACCAAAATAATCGTTTGTGGCAGCCCTAGTCTGAACTTCTGCTTTTGCTTCTATTTCAGGCCTGCATGATGCTGATAACCTTCCTCCCCTACACAGTGAGTCTGAGTGTGTGAAACTGTTGACCTAGAATCAGTCACTGCTGAACGAACGACGCTCTCATTCAGTGGTGTCGTCTACACTTTGCAGTTTTCTTTAATGGCGACCTTTCCTGAGAACATCCTCGGGATTTTACTCTTCTGTGGTTGTGTGATGGTGATCGGCGTCATTCAGGTGAGAAACTTAAATGTTAGATTGTCATCCTTCGGTAAGTCTGCTGCTCTGTTCAGTTTCCTGACTTCAATGAACCATTTATCCGCCTTAAGGTGTTGGGCGGCTGAAGCCTGTGGTTGCAGGGTGGTTTGCGTACGTTGTAATCCCGTGTGTCTCGTTTCTGTAGTCGGTGATTGTGTTGTACGCCTTCAGCCGCCCCTTCCTCCTGAATGAGCAGATCCAGATCTCAGAGAACCAGACCTTCTACAAACACCACATCCTCAAAGTCATCATGAAGGTTCCCATCATGTGCTTCTTCGCCAGCATCTTCTCCTTCATCTTCTTCCAGCTGGTTGGTGCTGTTCCATGTTGTTCCTTCATATTTTAAAAATGGACAATATATAAATGTCTTATTTTATGATTATAGGTGGTCTCCGCTCTCACATTTCGTTGTTGTTTGCCAGTGAATAAAGTAACAAAATCAAAGCTGGTCAGAAACACTCTCCCACTATCACGTTGTCATTTCTTCCTCAGTCTTACGTTCTCTTGGCCATCGTCATCTTCCTGCCTTACATCTCCCAGTGTTTGAAGTGGTGTCGCAGCAAAGCCATCGGTAAGAGCCGGACCGTACAGGAACTGTAAATAAGTGCTGACCTCTGGCCTTTGTACCAATCAAACCTCGTCCATTTCAGGTCAGGTGGAGGAAACTCCAGACTCCATGTTGTTCTACACCTACCTGCCTAACGAACCCCTCAGCAAGGAGCGAGTGGAGGCTTTCAGCGACGGAGTTTATGCCATCGTAGCAACGCTTCTCATCTTGGACATATGGTTTGTTTCAGCTTTATCGGCTGCGCAACTTTCAAATGTCCTTTGGGAGGGGCCTGTTTTACTGTCAGAGGAACTGAGTCAGTTTTTTGGTCATTTGGATGATCTGAACATTTAAATAGTCCACTATGAAAATCTAAGGTTAAAAAAACTAATTTGGCATAAAAAAAATGAAGGAAATGGTCGAAGAAAAGTATTTTTGATTTCAGTGTAAAGATCAGAGCCTGGTGACGTACCAAGAGTTGCTCATAATGATGAACTTCTTAGCATGATGATGTCCTTTAATAAAATCCCCCAAATGTTCGGACTAAATCCTGTCAAAGAAATGTTCAGAAGACGTCATGGCCCCTACATGAGGTGAAAAAGGAGGGTGGACAGTCGAAACCTTTGATGTAGATCAGCGGTCTCCAACTTTTTTTGCGCCACGGACCAGTTTATGCCCGACAATATTTTCATGGACCGGCCTTTAAGGTGTCGCGGATAAATACAACAAAATAAAACTAGTACCGGTACCGAAAAAAAAGAAAATTTATTCATAACACACGTGAAAAGACCCAGGAAAACTGAGTAGACGATAAAAACGATAACAAAATAACGCTGAAAACCGATAAAAAACCCTGAAAACCATACATTTCACACCTGAGCCTCAACTCTCGCGGCCCATTACCAAACGACTCACGGACCGGTACTGGTCCGAGGCCCGGGGGTTGGGGACCGCTGATGTAGACGGTGTGACGTCTGCAGTTTATCGAGCGTGTTGTGGCTGTGAAGCTGCACACACCTTTGATGAAGCCCCTCTTTGAAAGTTAGACTGACCAAAGTTTACAACATAGACACGTTTTAGTAAATATGAACAATACCTAGATTTTTGTAACCAGTGTAGAAGATAGGCGTATTTACCACGATGTCACCGATTGGTTTCTCAAGTCCCACTTTGAAGCCTTGAAATGGGAGCTTCCAATGTTGATTGCAGAAAAACCAAGTGTGACAACGAGGGGAAGAAAATGTTTATGGATGCTGAGGCCATAACTTTCTATAGGAAGCCAAGTCATCCTGCAGCCACAGCTGTCACCCTCTGGTGGTCGTCAGATAGAATGCACGATTAGGCACCTCTGCATTTGTGGCAGCTCTTAAACTGTCTAAATTTGCACCAGTTTACAGTATTTTTATTCATAACTACAATGTTTTTTAGTTGGATGTTAAGACTCAAAATTAGGAACTTTCCAATCCAGGTCACAAATCTCAGAGTTGGCATCTGTATCTTTAATATACACTCACTAAAAATACTTCAAAAATCAGTTTTGTATAAACTTCTGAGTAGCAGTGATTCTGTTACAGTTTCTAGTTAAATGTAATACAAAGGTTATAATTGGAAAAACCTTCTAATGTTTAACTTCTCCGGTTCTTTCCTTCTAGCGAGGACAACGTCCCAGATCCCACAGTCGTGCAGAAGCAGTTTGGCGGCAGCCTGACGGCGGCTCTGCGGCTTTACGGCCCCGAGTACCTCGCCTACTTTGGTTCCTTCGCCACCGTCGGCCTTCTCTGGTTTGTCCATCACTCGCTTTTCCTCCACGTCACCAAGGCAACGCGCTTCATGGGCCTGCTGAACACCTTCTCGCTGGCGTTCGTCGGAGGTTTACCGTTAGCCTACCAGCTAACGCACGAGTTCCCGCCCAACTCTCACAATGAGCTGGAAGCCATTCAGATTAGCTGTGTGATCATTTTCTTCGCCGGTATTTTTCAGCTCGCCATTTGGGTGGTCGCTCTGTACAACGAACAGGAAACTCTGCACCCCTACGTGCGATACGGTGGACGTGAGCACGTGCTAATGCTGGCTAAGCTGGCTCTGTACCCCTGCGTAGCTTTGGGGACGTTTTTCCTCACGTGCATTTTGAGTAAATTTAGCGCCCCGATTTTCCACCTGATGGAGATCACGGTGCCTTTTGCTTTTCTGGTGTTGAGGATTTTGGTGCGTCTCGGGTTAGCGCTGCTGCGGCTACTTTTCTGTCCTGACAGGTCCGATCGGAGGATCGTCATAGAGGAGGAAGCTGACGAAACAAGAGTGCCATTTAATGCTCTAGTTACATAGGGGGCGTGGACAGGGAACTGATGCTAACTGACAGATCTGAGAGGCAATGTTGCTGAAGGGCTTGGTCTGTGAATGTGCTTATATTTGACCTCATGAGGAGCCTGCTGGGCTTCACACCGGCAACAAAATGGAAAGCATTTAGACCGGTTCAAATGTTGAGAGCATCGGTGTAAATGGGATTAGATATAAACCATGGAAGGAGATTTATTAGGGAAATACTTAGTGGAGCAGAGCTGATACTGACGGCCAGAGCCTATTCGTTCATTATTTTCTTTACAGTAACATAAAGTGTACCAGTGCAGGTTTTAATCAGCAGTTAATCAATGTGATTCAATCATTGTGTTTTAGTTTTATTACTTCATGTGCAGAGCACGGTCCGTCCAGCCGCTATCAGTTAACTGAGCCTTACAGAATAGCCTCTAATCACCCACCGAGGATTTTCTGAGCATGCTCAGACGCATCCCCCTGCAGGACATCCATGAGCTGATGGTGTGGCAGGAGAAGTCTTTCTGTCAAACTGGTCTCCTTTGTGACACGTTAGCAAGGCTTTAAGAGGCTTTAAGTCTTGAGTGTTGGCACTTTAAAAATACTTCTAATCAGGAGAGGCCATAACTTTTCAAATTGCACTATATTTCCATCATGTGTATCTTAGTGTCTAATAACCGCAGTAATGTGTGACTTTTTTAAATTGATGTCGCTATTGTATCGTCCTTATCATGCACTGTGTATACGTTACTTTGACTACATGATTATTACGCCCCGATTTACCAAAAATATGTGAAAAGCCAAGTTTTAAGGCGTCGCTGTAGCTTCCTGGGGTGTAACGAGGGTATTTGCAGAGGCCTGATTTTGCCCTAAGGCCATTGACTGTATGTCCGCCCGCCACCACCCAACCCACCTGGCTGCCCTGTCTCTAAAGCCCCCCAAAAACTAAATAAATAAGTTTTCCCTTCACATATATAGCAAGTTCAGGTG
Source organism: Neolamprologus brichardi (assembly GCF_056152115.1). Classification (NCBI taxonomy): domain Eukaryota; kingdom Metazoa; phylum Chordata; class Actinopteri; order Cichliformes; family Cichlidae; genus Neolamprologus; species Neolamprologus brichardi. Next base: position 35,613,658 of record NC_142115.1, read on the forward strand.
TCTTGTAAATGCAGTCTTTGTCATTTCTTGAAGTGTAAAAAAAGCTAAATTTGCACAATAATTAGTAAGGCGATAAATATTTTAGCCATGACTCCAATATTTCAGATTTCTACATTTCAAAAAATAAAAGTTGGAGAAATCAAACATTAAATAAACATGTAAATGTAGAAAATGTCAGATTATGCATGTTTGAGGCTTGTTTTGTTTTTGCATTAACACAGAGTTTTATGAAAAACTGCAGATTTGACAGATAACAACATTAACTGACCTAAACAAGTCATTTTTAAATGGGGAGGGTGGTAACCTTTCTCCAGTAGGGGGCGCTGTTGTTATTGATGTACTGAAGCCACTTTAGTCCAGATGTATTGCTCCATCATGCTGATATTTGTTTGTTTGTTTTTTCGTCTGACTCAAAGAAAACTATGATGCACTTTAACAGAAACCTTCCAGAGGACGCAGAAAAGTTTGTCTGTGTTTGCTTTGTCGTTCTGCTTTCATATCTCGGCTGCACTACAGTGCATCGTTTCAGTTTGAGGGTATTCATAACTGATCATTTGTACTTGGAAGCAAGTTAAATGCAGGATATCTTTTCGTTGTCTGGCTTCACGAACCCCGACAGCCCCAATCAGGCCAACCAACGAAGGTTGTTATCAACCTGATAACATGGCTAATAGCATGATCACGTGGGCAGCAGTGACTGATTTTTATGTAGTGCACTACTAGAAAAATCTGAGGTGGTTAAACACAAAACAGACTGAAAGCACCGCAGCTGCAGAACCACCGTTGTAATACTAAAACCCAGGTTTAGTCTCAAGTTACCTGGATAAGCCAAAATCCTGCTGTTGGTGTTGGTGGCTGTTATTGGTAGAAGCAGCAAAGTTGTTAGTTTTGTCACTGTATAACTTTCCCATTTATCCTGATACTTCTCATGGTGAAAATAAAGAACACAAAATGGCATTAACATCTTTATGTATTACAACCCAGTTACATTTTTATTGTCTTTATCTGCTCGGTGGTGTGTTTAAAGCTCAGAGTCGACAGGAAACGTCTGAGCAGCTCTTCATGCTTACACGTGTGTTAGTAACGGCTCTATCAGTGCAAACTCCACAATTGTTCTTTCACTCTGTGCAAAATCTCTCTTTTCCTAACTGTCAGGCTTTGTTTTGTGAATAAATCTGAAGTCGATCCTTTAATGTAAAAGTGATTTGTCTTTTCATGATCAAAAAACACGAATCGGAATAAAAACATTTTAAAGAAAAAAGTCTTTATTTACCTCCGTACATTAAACACCTTCACAATCTCTCTATTAAGATATCAGTGTGTTTATTTACCGTACTTTGTATTGCCCCTAATATTAAACAGCATTATTCCTCAGTAGATACACATTTTCCTTATCCATCTCATTAGAAAACATTTCTGCTCAAATCAAACCAAACGTACACAAAATGATAAATTAAAAACACAACAACTGAAAGTCTGCATCGTCACCTGACAGCTACCTGTTCTCTTTTCTACCTTTGTGTGCAACGTGGTAGGAAAGTATAAATTAGTATGCACGTGTGTCGTGGAACTACAGCTGTAAATATGGAGTCTCAAGTGTCCCAGTGAAATAATATACATCTTAAGTATTTGAATTAAAGATTCATTAGATAGCCACAGCTATAGCTCACCTGGCCAGGTAACAAAGACTTGAGTCCCACCTGCTGCTCATTCGCTCCATACTTTCCAGATTACAACCTGAACTGTGCGGCTTAAAGAGAAAAAAGGTTAAACTGGTAGTGTGCAATAAACGTGGGTAGGACTAAAAATAAATATTCGATCGGTAGAAGAACAGCAAACACTCCAACACCCACCGGGAAATGAATCCACACCCTCAGACTGACCGATGGTGTTGATTATGATCATTATGGGAGCTGAATTTAAGAGACTGGAGGAATCAGTACTATAGTATTTAACAAAGTATATCTATTTTAAATAAAAGGCACTTCTAAAGTTCGCTCATTATCCTTCCAGACAATACGCAGAGTCATTACCTGGGACAGCAGCTAATTTATATCCACATTTTCAATTAATTTACGAGTCACATTATTCCACTGGCACACTCCAGGCTCCATATAAATCCACAGATAATTCTGAGTCAATTCCTGCTCCACTTTTGGTCGGATCTCTTTAGTGTTGACACGTCGGTCCAGACGTCTGCGTCCTTCGCTGCTTCTGCGAATGCTGGACGCGTGAGGGGTGCGTAAAGAAAAGCGCGTAAAGCGGTAGTTAAAAGATTTACACAGTACGATACAGCTGGTCCCAAAAATTCAACCTGAACCTCTCGTTCACATCTTGGAATCTACGATGAAAAAACGAACAGAACAAACCGGACGAATAAATTAAAATATCCTCGTTGACCAACGACTGAAGCGTGTGAACACAACACAGATCCAGATGTCAGCGCTCCAACTCAATTCCAAACTCTCACCTTCCAGGTTTGAGTGTTTCGGGATGAGCAGGGAAAGTCGGGACAGGAGAGATCTGACTCTTTGAGCTTTTTCACTAACAGAAGAAAATCAGTGTTGATCAAACAGTGCTTTGGTAAACGTCTCTGTGAAAGGATCTGGATACAAACAGAGAATCTCTTTGCAAACGTAACACGTGAAAAACATAAATACGAATCATCACATTTCCTCTGACATTAAAATTATCCGATCCATACTCTAAAGAATCAAACTACAACTTGCACTTATAGCTAATAAAACCACCTCCCAGAGTTCTTTGTACACCTAAAGAAGTGTTTTATATACTGTACATACACTCCATCGTACAGTATATAGGCTCTATATTTAATCTCATGTTATCATTGATAACATTTTGTATTGCAATCTACATTCAAACTTAGAAAACATTGATTTGATGTGCAAAAACACCCTAAAGCATCCAAAAACGATCTGATGGAAACCTCCCCCTCAAACACCACCACCACCACCACCCCCACAGTGCAACTAAAATCACTGGTTGAAGGAAACAGTTTCACATTTCGGGAAATGTGGTCATTCGTTTTCTTTCCAAGAGTCTGACGTGAAGATTCAGTCCTGTGTGAGCAGCGAGTCATTCCTCTAAAGCTCACAGATCAACACGCGTCCTTCAAACTCTCTGTCACTGACTTGCTAATTAGCAACCCTGCAGAGTAAGGATTTTTTCCCAATACAGAGACCAGAGGGCAGCTTTGCAGGCTGTTGCAGTTTTCCACCAACTTAAAGTTGTTCCCTGTGTAATCTAATCTGTACAGTAGGATTTTTGTGAGGATGGAAATGACCTCACTGCCATGGACGAATGTGTCTGTGGATCCAGAAGGATATCAGGGTGGGGATTGGGACTAATTTCTGGAATTTTCTTGAACATCACAATTTTTTCTGTTTCTTTTATTAATTATTATGCATTTGTGTTGTTGGGATATAAAATTTGCAATTTTGTCCAATCTCTAGAACGATAAAACACTATTTCAGTTACATCATGGATTCAAATCTGGACCGAGTCAGGCGCCGCCTCTGGTTACATTTTTAAAGTCAAATCCAAAACTGCTCAAGTGAAACGTCGAAATAGACAAACGACAAATAAACCAGTGGCTAGACTGACTCTAGATTCCAAATAGGCAGAAAAATTAGAAAATGAAGCTGCAGGGACTTCAATATAAACATACTTCCTCTTTCTTATGGGAAAATGCACAGACTTGTATTAAGTAAGCTATGCATTTGCAGGTATTCTCACCTCCAAACGGCCCATAACAAACCAGGAAAAACCCGGAAAAAGGGAAATGAGTTGAGCTGTAAAGGAGAGAAATTAGTACAATAACTTTTACACTTGCATACGAGTCTGTTTGAAACTGTTCCTGCCCACTCGTGTGACGTTTATGTGTGATTTTTCATCCACTGGTTAAAATCTGATTGTTGGGGTTTCTCTGTATTATTGTAGAGTCTTTACCTTACAATATAAAGCGCCTTGAGGCGACTGCTGTTATGATTTGGTGCTATATAATAGGTATAGTAATGACATTATAAAACTATGTTCTGCTGCTCCACATTTGTGACTTTTTAAAAAAATTTCTACTGATCTTTATAATATTTTCTATATTTTCTACTGTATTGCTGTGCTTATAGATACAGAGAGGACAGTGCTACTGATCTTTTTATCAGCTCAAAGACAGAAAACCACTGATTACATTTCCCACAAACCACTATTCAACCTATTCCTTTAAATTATCTTTTTTTTTTAATCACCCAAACACCTCTACATTGCTACCTGTTAAAAATCTAATTTCTTCATGCTAAAAGCTACAAATCTAAATCAAAGCTACATCTCTTTTTTTTTTTTGCATATCACTTCTCATAGCTTAAAAGTCTTTTTCTGCAGCAGGTCACATAAAGTAGTAATATATTATATGCATTGATTGCTAAATAGTTTCAGTAGATTTATGTACAACATTATTCGAGTGCTGAGTGTGCAGCTGATGCTGTTAACATGCCTACAGTCGTTTGACTATTATTGTGCGAGTTATTTTAGATGTAGTCAGAAACCTAAAAGCTAAATGTTGTGGAAGTGGAGAATAAGCATGGCTTCATTTAGCAGTATGTTTGACAACCCTGCTGCATCACTACTTCACCCACACCCAGTTTGTTGTAACTCAGGTCCACGTGCTCAACACTTTGGGCCCAGTTTATGCTGGTAAAAGCTTCTTAAATCCATTTTTAAAATCTAAATTTAGTGCAATATTTGCCGTCCACAGCGAATCTGCACGTCGACCCTCCACTGAGAACGCTGCGTGCTTTACAGTCACTGTTGTTGAGCGAGTACATCTTTTTCTTCAGTGTGTGTTTTAAGGATGACGGCGGCCCGTTCACTCGTGAAGTGTGCTGCAGCTGATGCCGGTCCAAGTGAAAAGCAACGCAGCCACCTTTTTTTTCCTTTTTGTTTTTAGTTTCTTTCCTACTAGATTGTTCCTTGTAGTCACCTCAGGTTCAAAGTTGTGATCTTGAGCTGATTGGAAGTTGAACGAAGAGCCGACAGGATGACGATGGATGCTCCGATATATGCCAGAAATCACACACATACCATACGGCTGTTCTTCATGCGTGCCTGCGTGTACATGCTTACGCCAACTCTGAAAACCGTCTCGCACGCTCCCGGGTCATCGCCCTGTGGAGGTGGTGCCGCATCACTCGGCCTGGACAGCAGCAGGTGGGAGGATGCCCTTGTCTCTCAGGTGGGACTGCAGAGTGTGGAAGATGCCGAGCTGCTGCTCAGGCTGGAGCAGCAGCAGTTGCTGCAGCACTTTGCTGGGGTTCGGGCCTCTGCAAGAGGAAAGAAAATCAAGTTTCAAGTTTGGCAATTAAAACAAAACAAAGCACGAGAGCACTCAAACTTTCATCAGGGGGAAGGCGAGAATCTCCAGTAACCACTACAGAAAAAAGGAACCTACAAGCTGCAAGTGACGTTTTGAACTACTGACTGAACTTTCACAAAGAGTGAAATACATAGACTGTACGTAAAGATGGATGGATCGGCTTGAGCTGAGCATTTCGGCCGTCGTCATCTTTTCAAACTAGAAGCTCTTGGACACCGTTGGTGGTCATCTGATTGTCGGGGTTTCTCTGTAATATTGTAGAGTCCTTACCTTTAGATATAAAGCGCGTTGAGGTGACTGCGATTGTGATTTTGCACCATATAAATAAAACTGAACTGAAGTTAGATGAGTTGGATTGACATTTTTGAAGAACAGTTACAGAAGTCAAAGTATTTTTGCTTGATGCCCACGTTAACGTAATTTTGAAACAACATCCACCTGTTTATCCTGATGGCGAGTGAGACTGATGTGAGGTTTTTCAAATAGCTTTCCTTTGACATCTGGAACGTTTTGGATTATTTAAACCAGTTTAGGGCTGCTCAATTAATCGAATTTTAATCTCAATTATGATCTGAGCTTTCAACGATCATTAAAAATGATTGAGTCGATTATTAGCCCCTCCCTCGTGCTTTACTCTCACGCTGCTCCGTGTGGCAAATCGAGCGCACCTCTCTGCATTTCGAACACGTGTCACAACAATTAAGAGCAGCGGTCTCCAACCTTTTTTGCGCCACGGACCGGTTTATGCCCGACAATATTTTCACGGACCGGCCTTTAAGGTGTCGCGGATAAATACAACAAAATAAAACTAGTACCAGTACCGAAAAAAAAGAAGATTTATTTATAACACACGTGAAAAGACCCAGGAAAACCAAGTTAACGATAAAAACGATAACAAAATAACGCTGAAAACCGATAAAAACCCTGAAAACTATACATTTCAGACCTGAGCCTCAACTCTCGCGGCCCGGTACCAAACGACTCACGGACCGCTACCGGTCCGAGGCCCGGGGGTTGGAGACCGCTGATTAAGAGGACCCGAGGGAAGCTCGGAAAGCTAAGCAGAAGTTATTTGGAGAGGAGAGTGACTGCCGTTGGTTGAAAAGAGGTAAAAAAACTTCAGTGGTGTGGAAACATTATGGGTTCGCGGAGTCAGACGTGGATCAAGTAGACACAGTGTGTAAACTTTGCTACAGTGTCGTAGCTGCACCACAGAGCAACACTGCAAAGTTCACTAAACATAGATGTTTACATTTTTCATTTATTTTTTGCACTGTTATCAGTATTTGCACACTATTTTATATTATTTTTTGACAATCTTTAAAGTCATTATTCAACACATTGTTATTGTTAAATAAATATCGTCAAATAATCGAGATCTCAATTTCAGTGAAAATAATCGTGATTATCATTTTTGCCATAATCGAGCAGCCCTAAACCAGACCAGCTATATTTTGAGATTTTTTACTTGAAACTTTATCTTCAGTGTCCGTAATTTTACACAATCTGGTAAAATTTGATTCCAGTGTCACCTTTAGTCACATGACCCTCTATTCTGACAGCATGTAGCCGCCACTCGTAGCTCATATACTGTGGCTGAAGGGTTTGTGAACTGCCTTGCCATTAAAATCAATTCAAATTACACACGATTGAAACACCTCTAAATGTTCAAAAGACGGAACTACCACAGCAGCACAAAGTTCCTCTATGAGAACTCATTAAAACTGCCACCGCTTCCTACCTGACAAAGCTGGCAATATAGACGTGTGTGAAGGTGGCCATCAGGTACTGGCAGTCGAAGCGGTCCATGATGCCTCCGTGGCCGGGGATGGTATTGGCAAAGTCCTGAAGGAGAAGACACACAGCATGCTATAGCATCCAAGCTGTGCTTTTATCCATAATATGATAACTACACTGTGTGGAAAAGATGCTATTTTTAAAGATCACACAGTGTCACTAGGTGAAGATATGCTACACAGGCCACCAGGAATGCACACAAAAAAAGCACAAACCACTGGTGGCTACAGTTTACTCTGACAGCCTGGAGTAATGAATGCATTAGTGACTAAGCAAACAGTGCTGAGCTGCCTGCCACTTTAAATACAATCTCAGCGAGTAAACACAGCTGAAGTGGTCCAACCAGTTTCTGCAACATTTCAACCGTCGCTCTCTGATACTAATCTGTGACAGTGAGTGTATGAGCTGCAGCTCCAGCTAACTACTACCACTCACACAATCTCACCTGGAAAACAGATTGAACAGAAAACTGCATCAAACAGAAAGTGTGAAACAAAAGCCCTGGAGTATCCCGGATGAACAGCAGATGAGCTACACAGGCCCTCAGAGAGCACATCCGCTCAGCCCTCCCATCAGAATATTTAGAGATGTGTTCCTCCTCGGTCCATGATCCACATTTACATCAAACTCAATGAAATTAGGCCTCTTGTGCAATCCCGCTGACAAACAGATAAACAGGAGCGAACGCACGAAGAAGAAATGGAGATGCTCTTTACTTTGATTTTAAAAGCTCGCTTGAAGCCGCTGGCAAAGAAGCCGCCAAACGGTCCGATGAGAGATCCAAAAGACGAGAGGAAGATGCTGTGGATCGCGAAGGGATACAGGTTGACAGTTTTCTGCAAGAGAGGCAAGAAGAGACGAAACGAATATTGAAAAGTTATTTAATCAAAGCCATTTTAATCTGATCTGTAGAGCAAGACTAAAAATCTGGAGCTGGAAATGACCATGACCATCACTTTTAATGACATCGTGTTAGAAATAAACTAAATAATGTAGCATCTGCAAAACATTTCTGGTGATTTCAGGAGGAGTACTGCATATGTCTTTTACACTTTAGAGTTCATTCTAAAATCTCTCAATGTCGTCATGATTATGACTCCTAAAGAAAGACAAGAACAGAGTCTTACCCAGCTCAGTGTGTTTTGTAGCACAGTGGGAAGTGTGTACTCCTGCATCACAAAGATGTCAGACGGCTCACATTCGACTGTGAAGCTGTTTGACTCACTGTTGAAGCCCACGGGACACACAAAGCACTGGAACTGAGAGAGGAGGTAGGCCAGCTGAGGGAACACAAAGGAAACATTAGCTTCTGAAATAACCACCTGTGAGATGCAAACGAACATGAAGCACCAACGTGATTGTAAAAATGAGGCTGAAAAATGGCTATTTTGGTCCCGACTGCCATTAAATTGCAAAAAAAATCGAAACTCCAACAACATCCAAGTAGGGCTGCCACGATTAGTCGACTAGTCACGATTACGTCGACTATCAAAATTGTCGACGACTGATTTAATAGTCGACGCGTCGTTTGAAGCTTTGTAAGATCACAAAAGACGCAGGAATAAGTAGTAGGATTTAAGAGTGTAATAACGGACTGAAACAGAAGATGGCAGCACTGCATGTACAAGGATGCCAGCTGCCGTTAAACCCCGAAGAAGAAGAAGCTGTGTCCCAGAATTCATAGCGCAGTCCAGCTCAGTTTCCAACAATGGCGGCAGCTAGTTAGTTTTAATGTTACTCTTATTATTCTTTCTGGGTCACAAAATAAACGTTTAACATATTTTCAGGCGAGAATGTAGCTGTGTAAACCTCAAATATCTGCTCAGTTTATCAAGACACCACATATTTTCAAAAGCGCTCCGACGTTTTCGGAGAAGTCTGTTAGCCACTAGCTCGATAGCTAGCCGGGGGCTAGGCTAACTAGAGCCATGAGAACAGCGGACTCCCGCAAATCGTTTTCAAACCCACCGCCATCTTTCGCTACTCAGGTTAAACATGATATATAAGTCACTTAGATAACTTAAAAATGTTATTGTTTGGCTTTTTTTCAGTATTTTATTTGTTCCTGAGTAAATCGGTTTGGCTGAGATTAAAGTTATAGTTTTTACACAGCTGAATAAACATCAAGCAGACAGCTGATTATCAGAAGTGTGAGATGCTCGAGAATTTACTCCGGTGTCCTGTTATATTTTAGATAGCAAGGAGTTTATTAAACGTCACCAAAACAATCTGCAGATTTCATTAAAATTTAATAAACTATCATCTTGTCTTTATTTTTAGTTAGCACATACCTTAAACACTTAAAGCTGTAAGCTAATGATAGTTATATAAGAGCAGATGCTGCTGGTGCAATAAGCTATACGTTTTACGTCCAATGGATGATGATCTGACTAGTCGACTATCAAAATAATCGTTTGTGGCAGCCCTACATCCAAGCATATTTCACATTTTTTCTGTGACTAAGAGTCACGTGACTTTTATAAAAATGTCCTGGCAGTTGTAAGAGTGATAGGAAACTGCCAACAATCACAACCCTAACAGTAAAATACAGATTGGCGACAGCTGCTTCTTATCTACAGTAGCAACGCAGAAGAAAGGCAACATCTACGTTTCCTTTGATTTGTCTGCTTCCATAAACAGCTCTGCATAGCAGGAAATGCTGACCATGTGAGTCAAAGCAAAAATGTAAAAAACAAGAAGCGTACTCACAATGAAGCCAAAGAAGACAGTGGCGAAAAACCCTCCGATGAAACCCTCCCAGGTCTTCTTGGGTGAGAGCTGCGGGGCGTGAGAAACACAAACACAAGGCTTCTTTCACATCAACATGACGTGTGGTTTCTCAGTCTCACCACAAACTACTCGTGATTTCAAATCAGTCTTTTTTTTCTGCCCTCAGCTCCGATCTGCTGAGTCTGTACAGCAGCAGCGGCTGTCATCAGATGATGAGGGTTCAACATCCATTAGATTTACAGTTCAAGACCTGCATCTGACTATTTCAGTGCTTTAACAGTGCATGCTTTTAATGAGTCTGATCGCAATGCTGCCTGGAAGAGCTGTGGTTACAGTGAGGGAAATAAATAAATACTTGACCCCCATTGACTCCCTACCAAGCTGTTACGGCTTGAAATTCAGCTTCAGTGCTTGCAAAGTACCCCTGCTCAAGAAGGCCCATGTTCAGGCCCGACTCAGGTTTGTCAGTGAACACCTGAATGACTCAGATGAGACCAAACTGAATCGTCTGCATTAGTCCTCTCCGCACAGTTCAAGGGAAAACAATGCCGACTGTTGCCTGCTTTTTTCCCCCTACCCACAGCACAAGACAGCTGCAAATGTTTAACAAGAACCTCCTTCACTCTGGAGTGGCCCAAGAAGCAGCATGTGGAGGCCATGGAGTTGCCCAGTCAGCCTCTGGACCCACAGAGAGCCCAGAAGCTTTGTGTCTCCCAGTGAGAAACTAGAAACCTTAAAGACCCTGAGAAACTCTGCAGAGAGCAGTGGCTAAAAATCTGTGATGTGCACGAACCTCAGGACTGACTACGAGAACTTCTTAACAGCCGTGCTTGCCCACAACAGCTACTCCACCAAGTACTACACCATGTCCTCTGAGAGGCTCAAATCCCTAAAACAGTAATTTGTTGGAGAATGCTTTTTTCTTAAACTATTAAAGCAAACTTACCACTGAATCATAGTTGGCTCATTTCTTTGTAGGTGGTTAAAATGACTTCAACAGACAATCAAACGCTTATTTCTCCCACTGGCTAGTTACTGTTGCTATGAATTACATTTCCTCTGAAACAATGAAGCATCTCTCCTCAGCACTTGGAGAATCCAACCAGATCTTATTATAACTACTTGCATCCCCATGCAGATGCCCTGTGAGGCAAATTTCAACCACCTGTTTTGATACTGAGGCAGACTGTAGAGCAGTCGGCACACGAGTCTGATAAAACATTCATCGCTCACTGATGCTGAACATTTATTAGTTTTGAGCTCACTCTGTGTTTCACCATGAAAGCAACTCTTTAACAAACTGAAGGGAGACTCTCTTTACGTATGTTTTCCACAACAGCTTCTGCAGGTCTCATCTATAGACTGTATATAAATGAGGGACATAGTCACCATGAGATCAACCACTGAAAAGAGGTTCAGTTTTCCAACTTCTCATACCTTAAATTTCATCAGCATGAAATAGAAATTCAAAGCCATTTCTAATTTACCTTAATGAGCGGAGTCCTCCCAAAGAAGAACCCAAACAGGTAGGCCATGATGTCATTGCAGATCACTATGGAGATGGGGACGATGAACCTGAAAAACAGGAATTTCAGCGATGATGAGAGGTAAGAATCAGTATGTGACTTGGCTCAAAAATGTTTCTGCCCTCTAATGACTTATTTTTTCCTCTTACTTAAAACTTTATTGGTGTGACTTAATTTTTAAATGCACTGTTGCCTTTTTAAGAAGCCTGCACAAAGCGAACTCCGACAGTGGGCACACAGTTGCAATGAAACATATAAAACAGTGATAGTCAGACACAGGGCAGCGTCCTCTAGTCTTTCTTTGTCCTGCTTACCAGATCATTCCTTCAAACAGGTTCTGAATGACAAGGTGGGACTGAGTTACCACAATCAACAGGGTCACATGGGTCCAAGCAAACTGGAATGGCAAACACAAACACAAACACCACAGTGTCACTGCACTGGAATGTAGCCGTGCCTGCTCAGAAAGTCGGATCATGTCAGAAATAGTGGAAACAAACAGAAGGACAGGCGGACATGCTGGCTGGCACTGACAGAGCCACACCGCAGATCAGATGGTGCAGAAATGTGAAAAACATCAAAAGAAAAGCAGACAGCAGGTGGACAGTGAGAGAACTGATTCCTGTGGAGACGCATGCAACTAAATTATTACAATACTAGAAACAAAGACAGCAGCACAATTAAACCATTCTAAAATATTAATATACAATGAGCAGTTTAGCCTGAAAATAATCATGTTGGATGAAAGAAAGGGTGGCTCTTCCCTTTGAGGCGGCCTGTCTTGAGAAATGTTTGCATTCGTGCTATTTGTAGCAATTTGCATAAATTTGTATGTGAGATAACATAAAAATTAAAATTAAGTTAGTCATTAAAATTGTTTGGTTGATAAAATGTGGAGCATAAAGGTGGCTACAGACAGAAATAAGCGAAGCAGGTGCACATAAATGAAATACAGCTGGAGCCACTGCAGAAGTCCTGCACTCATCTGGGATCGAACGCTGTGTCGGTGTGGACAGAGAGCTAATGCAGGATAGCATTTAATGACAAACACGACCTAAAAAGCCTTCTGCAGGCGTGAGATGAGTTTCTAAATTCCTCTGAGTGAGACAGAAGAAGCAGGAAGCCATGAGAGGGGGTGGATGAGAGGGTTAGTGGTGCAGCAGAGGAGTAGATGGTTACTTGGCTGATACACACCATATAAAACTGCAGGCGGTAATGTTTCTTCACTAAACTCAGCACAAACATGCAGAAACCTGTGAAAGAGCAGACGACATGCTGTCAGTTTTTACTCCAAGATGAACAACAAGTGTACGCTATAATCAAAAATATCAAGACTCGTAACACATGATGTAGTGTTTCAGGGGGATGTGGGAGACACACTTGTGATTGGACACTTCTCAGTTTTCCTTCACAGAAAGCCTCTGGGCATTTAACCTTTGGTAACCTCTGATGTTACACTGATTTTAGCCGAGACTTGGTGCAGCTGAGAGCTTGTGTGTGAGCTTTTTCTAGGACAGACCCTCTGCAGAGTTGGTACTGTGGCAGGTTAGGAAGACCACGTGTGGTTCAAAATGTCTCAGATGCCAAATGGTGCTCGTCTTACATTAAACTGCACTTTGTTCTGTAAAGCAGAAGCTAATCTTAATTTCTAAACCTAGCTATTTCTGCACTTCTGCGCTTGCTACTAAGAGACAGATTAAAATAAAAATAAAACACTTTCGTTTTTCCAGTGGACTTTAACACTGAAAACAATATGAATGCATGAAGATGTTTGTTTTTATTTAAACACAGTGGCTGTGTGGTGGAGATGTGGTCTGCAGATGAGGGGCAGTGCCAGGGCGGCTGAAAACTATCTGGTAATGATACTCGCGCTATTTCAGTGACGCCGGTACCGACAGATGGAGACAGCTGGAAAGCTGGTGAGTCGTGTACCCGTTAATACAGAATCATCACAAGCACGGCGAGTGTCTCGGGTCTTTACTGGGGGTTGCACGCAGGTTTTGCATTTGGTCCATTTTTGGGTCAGGGTTTTTAAAGGTTAAAGGTTACACAAGAACATTAGGAGTGTAAAGATCCAAATCCACAGTTTGTTTCGTTGGGTTAGGTTCCTATCTCAGCTTATTTTGGGGGGTGACAGTGGGGATTTACTACCCTTTATCCTAAATGGGACAGTTTTTTCTACAAAATAGTTTGTTAGAAAAATGTCACTTTTATTCAGCACAGATGTAAATTGAAATTAGTGGCTACTTAGCAGGAAACTCCAAGAACTCTATTTAACTGTTAAGGAGATCATCTGTAACCTTAACCCTGTGTGAACACAAAATACCTGCAATATTTCCCCAATCAGAGCTCCTCTAATAAAAGTAATCAAGTGAAAATCGGGCCCCAGTGAGTAAGGTGGAATCCATCAGAGTGAAATACCGAAAGATGAAAAAGGTTAAACATGCATGGCAGCATTCAGTGAGAACATCTGCCATCCCTGTGGGCTCAGCCATCGGCATATGAATGTTAATTAACATCTCCTGGTAACACTAATCCTGTGCAAAGAGGGACTTTGCATGACTCTGAAAGACTCCTCCAGGCTCATGATTTGAGCTGTGCAGTCACAGGATAAACAAAGTCTCTTTTACTCAATTTTACCGATATCTCCGGTCAAACTGAGCCGTTCTCGGCCAAGCTACAAAACGTGCATTCCTCCCGTCTCACTGAGATTTCCCCTGCCTCTCATCTGAATGGGTCTTTATGCCATGTAGCAACATGGGCTCTCCTAAATTTACCACTAGACTTTCATTTGTAATTGCCAACACAGGAAACAGGGAGGCAAAAAAAGACCCGTCGACTTCAGATCACACAGAGGCTGAAGCCTCATCTTCTGTTTAGCAAACAGTGGTCACATTTGTGGCAACACATTTGCATGGGATTCAGTTCACAGCTGATCTCCACAACTGCTGCAAATTTGTAAAGTTCCCCAGCTCCTGGTAGCCCAGTACAAACAGGGGAAAAAACTGTAACATATATTGATAAATGAATTTATGTTTAGCAATTTATCAAAATGATTTGAATCTAAGATCACTGGCAGTTTCCAAAAGAAAACTACAATTATACACTTGGATTTTTTGGTTAGTTGCTGTTTCTCTTTACCCATAATGTATGGAGACAGCACGCTGATAAAAGCCACACCTCGATATTTGTGCTTTTACGGCACATCCGGCAGCAATAAACAGTCCTATCAATAAATGTAAGCACCAAAGAAAAAGCTGTATCACTGTAAATCAGTTTAGTCTGTTTATACCAAGAAGCTCCCCGAGGGCTTTGTTTCTGCTTTTGTTCAATTTATTTCCCCAGTAATGTTATTTGTAACTGAACTCTACTGAGTAAAAGCTGCGTCTTGTGAAACCGAATCCACCCCCGTAAGGAAAACGTGAGTGAGAGACAAAGGGCCAAAGAGCATGTGTGTTTATGGAGATACAACAGCCGTATTGTCTCGAAGGCGAGACTCACCTGCGAGGTACAACGCGAAGGAGATGAAGCGGTGATATCGAGCCAGGAACTGCAGAGGTTCCTCCCTCTGCACCAGAGCCCCAAAGTAATCTGCAACAGTTTCTCCATAGAAGAAGTAGTTGACACAAATCAGAAAGTACCTGAGGCAGAAAACAAAGGGAATTAGTTTTCCTCTACGTTCATGCTTTGATATGTTTCAGGGATTGTTGCCGTGTGGGTCAGAGTTTGTGTGTCTACCAGTGTTTCTTGTCCACTGTACATTGACCTGCACTGTTTGGTCATGCGTGTTGTTATGAGGGATGGCTTTGATGCAAGGGGCAAGTTTCAATTAGCTTTCATTTACTTCCAGCATGGCAGTGATCTTTGCTCTCGGCTGCAATGTCGCATCCCGCGGGGGTGTGTGCTGTGTATGCAAAGTAACAACAAAAACACTGCAACAAAAATAGGAGCAAAGTAGCCGTCATGGGGGAAAGGAGGCGTTGCACAGACAGAGAAAGCAACTGCAGAAGAAGCTGGCTTGACTCAGCGTTTTTCTGACAGCACAGCAGAGTTTAATGATGTGTGGATGCCTCAAAAATTGCTGGCTTAAAATAGGACTTTATTAAATCTCCTTACATACCAGAAAGACAGCTCAGTATGAATATAGAGCTAACATTCAGATGGCCTGGGGGCTTTGGTATTTGAGGTTTGGAATTTATTTATTTTTCCTTTGATGATGTTGAGTGTACTAATAGTCCTTAAACCTCAATACACTACTTGGGGACACAAAAGCCTGTTTTTCTACATAGCACTTACTGGTTTTTATTAAAGGAGAAACATCTGGGAGTATTTTGTTTATGTAAAACTGCATAAAAGTGGTGAAAGTATGACGTGAACTGGAAGCCGTCAGATCAAGAACAAAAGATTAAAAATACTTCTTACGTGACAATCGGTGAATTTCAAAATCCTGCTGTTATTATTCTTTTGCTTATTCCCAAAACAAGTCAAAGCACATGTGCTGTCCCCTCGAGGCTATAAAACAAGCATGTATGTTATTTCTAGATCAATAAAAACTGCTATTAGCCGGTTAACAGACTGTAAATAAACAATGTCTTTGACATGTAGTTCCCCTGATGGCCTGCAGGGGGCGACTCCTCGAGCTGCTATAGAAGTCTATAGAAACCCTTCAGCTCAACAGTAAACGAGTGAATGAATGTGCACTGTCCCAATCTAACTCTCAAACACAAACATGGCGACAGTGTAAACATTTCACTCACAGCTTTACGTGGACGATGTCACTGTGGCTGTGTGCACGTTACATTTTCATGGGTTTAGCTGTCAGACTGTACTGAACTTGAGCTGATATATCCATCCAAAGCTACCAGATAAAAAAAGAGAATCTTACTGAACATATAGTTTGCTGGTCTAATAAGCTGCTGCATTAATTAGTTTATGATTAGCAGGTTAGTTCAGATCTAAACTAACTTTCGCGAATAACTTCATACAGTTTACCAATCAACGGGTCTTTTAAGGTTTAGTGACGTGTCCACAAACAGAGTCTGTACAATGCACTGACTACTGGATAAAGACTTCATGCAACCCCTCTTCAAAGAAAACAAGCTATCCATTTAAGAGGAACCCTCTGTTCAAAATACATCTCAAGTATCAGCTCTTTTTCTGTGAAACCCATTTTCCTTACCAGCTTAGTGTCCTGAACCATGGCAGGTCATAGGAATGGTAAACTCTGTAGCCAATGGTGATAATTTCTTGGAAACACTTGATTTGGACAGACATGACCTGGGTCAGATGATGGAAACATGAGAACAAAGTTCAGCCATGAGCAACAGATTCAAACTATGAGCTTCATTCTGTGTTTTTACAAAAACGATACAGAACATAAATTTATTCTTTTTACATCCAACCCCCCAAAGAAGACACTTACCACAAGTATTAGAGCAATAGGTCCCATATATATAATGAGGAAGAAGCCAGAAATCATGGCTAAAGACAGAACTCCTCGTATCCAGTAGTTCTTCCATCTGTGGAGATTAGAAATTAGAGCTAAAATTAATAATATATTATACAGAATTAATAATAATAATATATATAATAAGTCACTAAAGACGTTTTGAGTTCTCATTCAAAACGAATGAAATTCCACTGGTTTGAAAGTCAAAGGAGGAAAAAGATGACAGTCCGTGTTTCCTTCTTAAGAATATCGAGCTGCTGTGCAGGAATTTTCACGATGACTTGTTTGTATATCAGTAAAATTCATAAGGTCGCTACAGGTGAACTATTTATCACTCAGGGTTACCCTCCCGGGCTGCAGTTGGCCGCATCATGGCGTCCAAGTTCACTGCCGCCTGCTGCTCTCTTCACCCCATCTGACTGCTGGCGTGCAGCGACCAAGCTTTATGGTCAAAAACAGCCTCAAGCTCACCCTGACACCTCACTGTCATCTACATGCATTTATTGACATTTTAAGTTCATCACATGCGGTTTACTGAGCCACAGCATACAGCTCCAGGGATTATGACTTTTGCTGTAACATCTGCACTCATGTGGTGAATGAGTTGGCCCAAATACGGCCTGCTTTTAATAGCGCATAAAGATGTTTAGCATATGTTGTTTGCGAGTAGTAGCTTAGGCTAAGGCTTAGTGGTAATTGGTCTTTAAGGCCTAACCACATATGCTTATGTTCAGCTTTATATTCTTATGTTTTAGCAGCACTACCTGCACTGCAAGCACAGCATGATTGCAATGGAAAGAAGCCGGGTCCTTTTTTAAAGCAGTTATCAGGGAGCTGCACAGCAGCCACGCAGGGCAGAGAGCCTGCTGCTCGCCGTGTGAATGGAGCTGAAAAACAGCTGCATCATGAAAAAAAGCTGCTGCTGTTTCCAGTCTGCGCTGTGCTCACACTCCATCCACCATCACGCTGTCTGCATTTACAGCCCTTCCCTCTCTTTTCACCTTCGAGTCCATCCTTCTCTGCCGTGTCATTCTGCTCAGCCCATACGTCTGCTCTCTATTCACTCTACTGCTCGTTCCCCCTCCCTCCATCTGAGTCTTCTTCTCTGAATATCTCGTCTCCCTTCATTCCTCCTTTCCTTCTCTCTCTGCAGCACAGTGGCTCCAACGGTCCGTCTGCAGGGATTAGTCGCTTCTCCCCTCGTGAGCCTTTAAGCCCTGTGACCTGGCCTTCATTGCTCACATCCTCCACTCCTCATCTGTATATAAAGACCATGTCAGACATGGGATATGTAGCTTTGCCAGCTTCATTAATGTTTTACACCAATGAGTTTTGTCATTCAAACATTCAGTGACAACTTGATCCAGACAAACCCAAGACAGTGGCAGCGACTGCCGCAGCGCACACGATAATTAAACCTACAAAATACTTGTTTCACTCACAAACACAGCAATAAGCAGTGTTTGCACCAGCTCTATTAAACTCATTCAAACAATCATTCACTCTGCAGACTCCATGAACGACTGCTTTTAACTGTCGTAGTAATGTTTGGAAGAGTCTGCTTGGAAAACACCTGTGTAGTTTTTAAAAAAATGACTTATTTGCACATGTTTTATGTGCCTGGACCACCAGAATGAAACAAATACAGACAGCTGCTCTCCAGTGATGAACTCCACCATCTTGGACTACAGCAGTCCATGTTCATGTGTGAGCTCTCCTCCTGCTGCAGCTTATTCTGCTTGCTGTGCATTTCCAGAGAAAACACGGACTACTGAATTATACTGAAGAGCACCACAACAGCAACCTGGCCAATGAACGGAAAGCAGCTACTGAACTTTCAAAATAAGAGCGAGAAGAATATTCCATTAGAAAATCAAATGCAGATTTCATTCTTCTCACAAACTCACAAAACGATGAGTCACTAAATATAATGTAAGTATAATGTGCTCTCCGATTACACAATTTGCATCACCTGCTCCCAGGCACACAAATATTATTCATCTCTCTGCTGTTTAGGGCCACTCACATGGACGAAGAAACTCCTGAAGATGCACAAAACACAGTCTGAACGTTGAGCTTTAAGTTTAGACCTGCGCTGTGTTGAAAGTGTTACACAAACACTGTCAATTCTACTGAAATGTGACCAAATGACCATAAAGCTGACCTGTTTCAGGACTCAAACCTGTTCAAAGTGCAAGTGACCTCCTGGTTCAAGGAATTTTCATAGTGCAACAACTATATATCAGTGGCTCCTTTACTGATTACAGGGGTAAAGTCCAGCTTTCAATGTGTTTCCCAGACTTCACCAGGATTTAGTGTCTTACCTCGAAATACACCACATTAGCCCATAAATAAAGAGTATTATCACAAAATATTATTATATATTAAGGTATTTCTCCTGCTTATTTACAGAGGTTTATACTGCATACACGACCTGTATATAAAAATAAATCACATTTTCTTCCTTACCAAACAGAAAGCAGTGCTCCGTCTGCTTCATTGTACCAGAGTGCATGCTACTGACATGAGAACCAACAAAAAGGTCATGTGGATTTTTTTTCACCCTCTAAAAGCCATCTCAGTGCTGTGTTTGTTTATTTGCATATATTATAACATAATCACTGTAGGCGTATGCAAACCTTCTGTGCCATCGCTTTGAATAAAAGAGTCCCAACTCATAAATAGAATTTATCACTCTGGATTACATGTCAATAGATAGTCAAATTAAAATTATCAGCAGCCACAAATTAATTTATTGAACTCTTGGAGCTGCCGTGTGAGTTCTTTGAAATAGCTGCAAATTCACTTTCACTGCATTAATAAGAGCATTTCTGCTCAAATGAACCTACATTTATACCAGAAAGGTAAACAATCACCTCACTGAGGTGCTCTCATAACTCAGAGGGAAAACTGCCTCTTACAGCTGAACATTGCAGCAGAAGAACATTTAAAATGCACGTCAGGTTTCATCAGGTCACCTGAGCTGCACTTAGAAATCTTTAAACTGTGTCAACGAACAGCAGAACAGCCAACATGCAAACGATTCACTGCACTTAGAATGAATTTGATCTTTATATTGATCTGTTGATCTGATCTGTTATATTTACACTGTATACACAGGGATATCTATACGTTATACTTAATAATCAAATAACTTAATGGTTATTTCAAGTCTTTTTTTTTAAAAAAGTCAAAACTGAACATGATCTAATGGAGGAACACTGTGTGTATATGTGTGTATTTAAGAGCCACCTGAAAATATTCAAAATTATAACTATTCTTATGTTTTATTTGTCAAATTATCTGGTGTTGTACATTTATAAAATATGAATGACTTTTTTAAAAGGCAGGGGTACAAGTATTAAAAGTACAATTATTCAGTTTTTTCATTTTTCTGCCAGATATGCCCTGTATCCAATGGTGAATATTAAAAAAGGCAAAATACATTCATGTATAAGTATCCCTGAGAGCCAAAAACTCAGACTTCAGCTGAGCTAGCCTAGTTTTTATTGCTCTTGCCTCTATATGTTATCACAGAGTGGAAATCCCTAATATGGTCATCTCTGGTTCCAACCCTACGAGCTGCTCTCAGAAGGTGAGCTTAAAGGGAAGCTGAAGGGAGGTTAAACAACCTGAGACAGAGGACAAGTGAGGGGTTTCTTATTTTACAAAAACAACAAAGAAAGAAAAAAATTGTTTTGAACAGTCCAAACATAAGAATATAAAGCTGAACATAAGCATAATAACTGTCTAGTGAACTAGTAACATTTATCCCTACTATTAATAAAAACCCTCACTTGCTTTGAACTTATTTGTAATTTTGTAACTATTTCTGCCGCTTTTTATGCCAACAACCAACTGCAGCCCTCCAAATATCTTCCCAGAGAGCATCTGCACTGTTATAACTACTTCTGACAGCCCATAAACAGACTCCTACAGTTAAACAATAGAACACTTGTCATTCCTTTTTAATGAATTGCTACCATCTTGGACAAAGCTTGTTGAGCTACGATGGACTCTCATGCGGAGACTCAAACTAGTTTGGCTGCGTGTTAATATTATCAAACCCCTGTGGTTCTGCATTCCAGCTCAGCTGTGGGATTGTGAGCAATTTATAAGCACGGATATCAAAAAGACACGCTTTGGGCACAAATGTTTTCTGGCATGTGGGTTTCTGCGTTTGAGGACTGTTTACCTGGGCGGCAGCCCCTCCAGAGCTTTGTTGAGGCATTCTGGAGTGTTGTCTGTGTCTGCTGTGGAGAGAGGATAATCTGGAGTGTCTGCTTTGGAGTCGCCATCACATTCTCCCTCTGCGTCACCTGCCAGCCCCAACCTGTCATCGCCATCAGCCTCCTGCCGAGAACAGAGAGATAATCAAATACCGACTTAAGACAGAGCAAGTCTGCACCTGACAAACAGGTCTCTGACATCTCATCATGAAAGAGTTACACTGAGAGCTCCTGAAATGGGTAAACAGGTAAACGCTGCAGGAGTCAGGTCTAAACTAAGAACATCAACATGAGGCTGAGCAGACGGCACTTTAATTAGGTCAGTTTAGCCCCTACAGGGGAGGACAGAGACAGAGCAGACTTGGTGTTTGTGTCCTCTGAGGCTGGATCGGTCAAACAGGATCATACATTAATAAATGACACATCTCACTAACAATTTCTTCGTTACCATAGGTAACTAAGCTTTTACTAACGCATTTCTCTCCCAAGTTAGAGCTACAGTTGTGACACTTCACAGCATGTCACTCAATGTTAGGCTAGTTTTTATGTTTACGACGGCATCAGATTTTCCCCCCATCTTTGGCTGTGATTACGTGATTGGTCCAGATTAGGATTGTGAAAATGTCACAGAGATTAAGATTATTATACTGTGCAAAATTCTTCAGACACCACCCATTTCTTTACATTTTGTTTCAAAGGAGTCAGACTTGTAGTTTTCCAGGCTTTTCAGAGAGCTTTTAAATTTGTGGCTGCTTTTTCACTCATTTCCAGTCCAGTCCCTGCAGATGAGAATTTTCAAAGACATTTTTTTGTTTTTTAAGCTGATTGAAGCATTCGAGGATAAGAAAGACATCTGACTCAAGGATGAACCAGTGCTGTCTACAAATAAGAGAAAACTTAGCCAATTTTAAACTGTATCTTTAGGCCTGCTGCAAAAATCCGTTTTTGGTCTAAAACTCAGCATATCTCAGCACGGTGTGCAGCCGGCCCTTTAAAAACAATTTGATGAAGTTGGACAAATGAGGGGAAAAAGAAGAAGCAGCAGGTCTAGAAAAACCTGCTACATCAGATGAACACCATCTAAAACAAAACAGGAAAACTCTAGCAAAGACCCGACAGATGCATATCGCCTTTCAGTTGATTCCTCTACTGCTCACTGAAGCCTAATGGTGATTCAAGAATGTTGGACACTACTGTAAACAGTTTGCATTTACTATAACATGCAGAAATGTTCACAAAAGTACACTTAACTCCACAAATTCTACATTTCTATGAAGTAATTTGTTTTCCTGTCCTGAACATGACAGATGTTCTAAACCAAGATAATGAGTGAAATTTCCCTTAAAGGTTTGTTTACAATCTCAGGAGCCTTACTGGCTCGGCAGCAGAGAGCTGAAAGTCTACACCTGGTGCTGCGAGGTTAACAGGCTTCTGCCCTGAAGCAAACATCTTTACAGCTGATAATGAATCTTTAATCTGGATTTAAACTCAGTGAGCAGCACCCACAGTCACACAGCTGATGCCTCAACACTGCAGGGACAAAATATAACAGACTTCCTGGGAAGCTTTGTTTCGGGAACTTGAGACATCTTTGATTGTTAGCCCTCATTTACAATTTACTGAGTCAGTAAGAACAAACCGAGAGAACATAATGCATTTAGCAGCCTTAATGTGGAAAACTCCTCTAAGTGACATCCTAGAAGCCGTTTTGCTCTCGTCAACATCAGTCATGGTCTGTCTTATAACAAAGAGGTGAGCAGAAACGTGCTTCTCCCAAAAAGAAGCTATTTTTAAAGTCAGCGCACACATCTATCTCGGGATTAGGATGTCCTATCCACCCGAGCAGCTCGGTGATGTTCTTAGCCATCTTTGCCTTTCATGGTTGTTTTTATTCAAACGCTGCTAAATATGGTTAGCAGGGCCATCGGGGTTAAACCGGAGGTATTCGTTTGGAAATGAGGTCCCTGATCGTGGCCAGATGTAATTAACTGAGAAAGCACTGAAAGTGGGAGCAGGCTCAGGGTTCACTTTAAGTTGGCGTTCGTGGCAGGAGAGGTGTAATTGTAGAAATCCACTCAGGTTTTAATGAGGAGACTGAAACACTGCCTACCTGGCAGGGTAGCTTGCAAATCTTGACTAAAAATAGAAATAAAAACATCACTGTTTAAAACCGGATCCCTGGAACATTGGCTTGGAGATGAAGTGACAATAAGACTCATTCAGTTTTCAACCAAGGAATTATCAGCAGGCTCAAACTGCTGAAGCTGACGCACATCAGACTGTCGAATTTAACAATTTCCTGTCACATAGAAGTAACCATCACAAAGCAATAAGAGCAGTTATCATGTTTGATTACACGCCACCACAGGCGTAGTAAATCTACACAAAACAAATACTGTTAGTTAGGTTCCCTCCCGGTATCTCTCACAGTGTTTCAAATATAAAACAATGCTAATGCTCACAGAAGTATTAGCCTTCCCCTGGTAGAAAATTAGACTGGGGCTTAAATTTACTGAAGCATTAAATATAGTTAATTTCTCTAATAGACAGAAATAGCAAGAAAATTAATATGAAAAACATGAACTGCATTGTTTTTTTATTCAATTTGCTCGTGTCTGGGTGGACAGCTATAAAACGGTCCATGCCAACAAGCTGGCCAATTTTTTAGTCATTCTGACACCAGTTAAAAACCAATCAACCCAGTGAGCTTTGTGGGACGACTAATAATTACCTAATCACTACTAGGGCTGCCACGATTAGTCGACTAGTCACGATTACGTCGACTATCAAAATCGTCGAAGACTAATTTAATAGTCGACGCATCGTTTGAAGCTTTGTAAGATCCCAAAAGACGCAGGAATAAGTAGTAGGATTTAAGAGTGTAATAACGGACTGAAACAGAAGATGGCAGCACTGCATGTACAAGGATGCCAGCTGCCGTTAAACCCCGAAGAAGAAGAAGTAGCTCTGTCCCAGAATTCATAGCGCAGCCCAGTTCAGTTGTCAACAATGGCGGCAGCTCGTTAGTTTTAATATTACTCTTATTATTCTTTCTGGGTCACAAAATAAACATTTAACATCTTTTCAGGCGAGAATGTAGCTGTGTAAACCTCAAATATCTGCTCAGTTTATCAAGACGCCACATATTTTCAAAAGCGCTCCGACGTTTTCGGAGACGTCTGTTACCCACTAGCTCGATAGCTAGCCGGGGGCTAGGCTCACTAGAGGTGGGAACACCGGACTTTTCAAACCCACCGCCGTCTTTCGCTCCTCAGGTTAAACATGACATATAAGTCACTTAGATAACTTAAAAATGTTATTGTTTGGCTTTTTTTTTTAGTATTTTATTTGTTCCTGAGTAAATCGGTTTGGCTGAGATTAAAGTTATAGTTTTTACACAGCTGAATAAACTCAAGCAGACAACTGATTATCAGAAGTGTGAGATGCTCGAGAATCTACTCCGGTGTCCTGTTATATTTTAGATAGCAAGGAGTTTATTAAGCTTCACCGAAACAATCTGCAAATTTCATTAAAATTTAATAAACTATCATCTTGTCTTTATTTTTGGTTAGCACATACCTTAAACACTTAAAGCTGTACGCTAATGATAGTTATATAAGAGCAGATGCATGCTGGTGCAATAAACTGTATGTTTTATGTCCAATGGATGATGATCTGATTAGTCGACTAATCGCAAAATTAATCGGTGACTAGTCGACTATCAAAATAATCGTTTGTGGCAGCCCTAGTGCGCTACAACAGGAGTATTTTAATCCCCATTCCTCGTTTGGCATCCCCGCAGCAGAATCACTAACAGAAGAAAACACTGAGCTGCTTTTCCTTTCACTCCACTGCACTCCTGAAGCCTCAGATGACTTTACAATAAAATTAGATTTGGGCAGACACACCATAGACTAGTGCACAGTGTAAAAGATTCTGATTCCCTCCCCCGTGGAAATCTGTTGGAATCAAAGAAGCTTCAGAGTGAAGATGGAAACAGTAACAGTTCTGTCTGATATCAAACTGTTTGTTCATTTTTAAATGCAGAAACATGTTTTTGATTGTGATTGTCAAAAAATAAATAAATAAATTTCAGACAGCTTTTCCTACCCTTGGCTGTGTATGATGTTGCAGATATGGCCATCTCAGGCAGAGAGCTCTGGCTGTGAGCACAGAAGCCCCTCCCACCTGCCATTTAAACCTTCTGTTTATGAGAGGCGGCCAATCAGAAGAAAGTTCAATTGAAAGAAAGATCCTATTAAAATGGGAATGTGTTAAATAGTTTGTTTCAGAGAGAAGGTGAATTTAGGAGCTGCACCAAGTCCTGGTACAGGACACATAAGGATTATTACAAACTGTGAATCATGCAAAGCCACTCTAGCAGAGTCTAAAGGGGACTTATAGCAACACGAGGCAGGTAGCCAGGTAATGTTTCTCAACTTGAAGGTGAGCAACTGAAAAACAATTGTGCAGTGGGAGTGAAGTATACTGTCGGATGACACAAGCGAGTAGTAAATACATTAAGCTGTTCACTACTGGGCAAAGCAATGCACAGCAAGTCAATCAGTTTATATGTAGCCAAGGCTAAAGAATAAAAACATGGGGCTGTTAATGTGGTCACCCATATAACCATATAAATAAGCAGCAAACAGTGTTGCTGCTGTTTTTCATTATCATTTACCAATGTTTGCCCAGTGACCATAGACTGGTGGCATTTTCTGCAGCTGAGTCAGCCTGTCGACAGTTGAGAAACTGTTTCCATGGAGCAGCAGGCCTCAGCATTGTTCACGGCCACATGCAGAGCTGCAACATTGAGCCCTAATCTAGATGAACGTATTCGAGCTTCTTAATGAAACTGTCAAACACGGTTAATCCTTTGTTTATGCAGCAACACGAGCCAACTGCTGTGTAATCACTGCACAGTCAAACCCTTCAATGCTGCAAATATCTGTGATATCAGTCCAAGTTGCGCTAAGGGTCAGACTAATCCTGAGTACCTGTTATCATGAGAAGTGAGCATGTGCAAACTGATAACGGAGAAAGATGAAACAGGAAAACAACCACAGCAGGTGGTGTGTGCAAAATGTCATTCGTTCAGTATGCCCGTGTTTTTCTAAAGCCACAAGCAGCAGCAGCTCATTGGCCGTCCTTGCAGCTCAGCTCTCCTCCACTGTCATCTTTGTCCTCCTCCTGGATATTAATGCCTCTGCTGCACAAGTGTGAGGAGGGAGGAGGCGATCTAAAAGAGGGACAAGTGACGAGCAGCTCGTGCCACATCTCATACTTTTTCATCTCAAAGCTACTTGAAGCAGCTGCGTTGGCTGTTGCTGTTTTTAGCGCAGCCACTAAAGGATGTGGGAGTAATTTTACATCTCGAGCTAAACTGGTGACAAATTTAATGTAAAAAAAACAACGTAACGTTTATTTGAAAAGCTTCAAAAGATGATCATCTGATGTTAGATGAAGAAGCACCGTCTACTTAAGAATCCTGATCAAAATATTCAGTGACCCCTTAATGACCTTCAGGAAAGAAGCATTGCCATCCTGGAAAAGACCGGACAAGATGGTAAATGAGGACTAAAATCACCTTTTATTACAAGCCACATTCACCCACTCATACAGCGTTTTCTCCTATGGCTTTGGGTGCTCGGGTATAGATGCATCTGACTTATTAAGTTGTGCAAACACATTTTAACATGTGGATGTCATGATCCTGGGTCATGTGACCCAGCGTTTTGAGTATCAATATATTTTGACGTTTATGGTTTATGTTTAAGTCCTTTAGGTTATTTAAGTTCATTTCTATTATGCCAAGGTTGCTGTTACAGTTCATTGTTTATTAGATTCCCCTGTGTTTAAGTCTCATTCGCCCTTCATGTGTCTCATGTTGTCGTGTTCGTGTTGTCACGTCATCTCATTATGTTTCCTGTTTTATTTTGAAGAGGTCTTGTGTTTCTATGTTCAGTGTGTGTAGTTTTACTCTTCCCCTGTGACGCTGTTATGTTCATTTGTGTCAGCTGTTTCTCCGTGTGTTTCCACTTCCCCTCCTGTGTGTTTTTATTCATTCCTTGTCTGGTTGTTTGCTATGTTCATGTCATGTTTCCAGGTTTTTTTATGCTTTGATCTTAGGTCATGCAGTTTAGGTTATTGTTTAGTTTCATCTTTGCCTTTTATTTTTGCACTATTTTGCCAGCCTTAATAAACGGCTGAACAAGTACAAAATAAAACCACACGATCTCATTCCAACCTTCTTCTCTAACCAATTAGCTGTGAGAAGATTAACTGCCAAACACGAGCAGAAATGAGAAGGAAATCAATGTTTCAGCTTTGGTAAATGAGGATGGGCTTGAATAAGTATTTATGGACTAGATCTGCAGATACTGTGGTAAAAAATAAATGACGGCTACGACACCGTGTGTTTCTGCTTATTTATAGAAATAGAAAATAAAAAAAAACACTGGAAAAGAATCTCAGGCTCATCAACTTGCCGCACACTTCTGTTTCCCGCTTTCATACTGTGATACTTTATGAGAGCTCAAGAGCAATCCTATTACAAAGACCAAAATGTTTTTTTTTTAAGTAAAGTAAATTAAATGCTCAATCTCTAAAAGCATGTATGCTGCTCAATAACATGCAAGGCCACCTCAGAGTGAGCTGACTAATCGCTTCCTGCAGATAAAAAGAAGCTTCCTGGTCTGTGTTTGCTTGATGCATTGATGATTTGAGATATGTAGAAGTATCTGACAATGTCAAGATAGGATTGACAGTAAAGGCTAAACACAGCACAAGACTAACTTTAATCGCATAACAAACACACTGTATATACACAAGGTTAGGACCCTGACCAGCAGACAGCAGCAGCACGAGGCTTTGGTCAAAGGTAGGAGGCTTCTGCCACTGTGGGCTCGCACAGTTCAGCACGTCCCTCCATTAGTGCTGCAAAGAGTTCCGCTAATCACCACAATTATTGATCTGAAGTAGCGCTTTCCCCCAGCTGCACCTCTGTCAGCAGCGCTGCAGCACGACGCACAGCGAGCCACATGAAATCAGAGGTGCCTGCGAGCGACTGAAATGCTCAATAGAGAAATCAATACTGCTGGATGGGTGAAAAAAGAGGCTGCCTGTTACACTGTCACCTTTTCATTTCATGTTTTATTGCAAGGCAAAGATCCTGTAACGTTAGAGGAAACCCTAATTAATCCCCCATGAGCAAGCAGGTGGAGACAGCGGGGAGGAAAAATGTCCTTCGGACAGGAAGAGCGCTGCAGCAGAACGCCCGAGCCTGATCTGACTGCAAGGCTCAACTCTGACAGAGAACTGTCGTCAGCTCTGAATCCAGTCTTGGACGAGCGTATAATTAAGTTGGACCAGAAATACCAGTTTTATTTGTATGATTTTAATGTGCAGAAATGTCACAAAGCCTCAAGACATCAAAGATACAGTTGTGCCAGGTGGCTTTACCCAACTTTCCCTCTCTCTATGTCAACTAGCCTCATTTTTGTCTCTCATAGAAATGACAAGTAAATTAGTCACCACAGTGAGTATCCTAGTCATAGATACGTTATGCTTTTAGGCTACTAGCTTGACTTGTTAGTCCTCTGATGATTTAACTGTACCAGAACCAACCCCAACATCCTGGGCGATCCCTGTACTTAGTTTGTGGGCTTTTTGAGACTTTCAAAGTCAGCTATACTTCAGAGGCTAAAATGTTGCAAATAAATAAACTTTCTGACATCATGAGTGATTTAAGATCTCTTCAACTGTAAGCGTGGCACAAACACAGTGAGCACATGCTACACCAGACCGTATGTGTGGTCTGAGGCACGATTTTATGATTCTGATCATCTAACCGCTGCGGTCATGCCATGGAGTTATTACGACATTATTGTTTATTTACTTTATTAAGTTAGAGGTTGAAAGCACTAAATAAATAAATAAACACTAAATAAACAAAGTTTTCTGACAGCTGGAGCAAAAAGTGCCGTGCTGTCCAAAAGCATTTCTAACAAGTGCTGAGAAAAGTGAAGCTGTAATCAGCAGAGCGTTAAATGTCCCGGTGCCACCGCCACCGCTGCTGGAGGCTTCGGGGACGGCCAGCCGGCCAGCAGACAGCCCACCAAGGTCACCCATCATGTGGAGTCGTGAGCAGCTGCTAACTGTCCTGCACGGCAAACAACGCAGACCGCACCGGAACTGAGCACAACTGAGGATGTATGTGTTGCCTACTAACCACTGAAAATAAATATTTGCTTTGGAGAGAACAAAGAGAGGCTGTGGATACATAAACATACTCTATATGGGTGCGTGTGGGATTTGTGGCTTGGCTTGGCTGACTCCATAAAGCACCGATCATGTGAAGATATTTTGTTTGGGTGTTTCTGCAGGGTGTGTGACAGCAAAGTGATCCTTTAACCTCCAAAACAAGACAGACACACACAGGCCTGACTCATGCCTTTTAAAACCCAGTGGATCTGCACGTCTGCTTTCTATTAGGAACGCCTCACAGTTCCCTTACAGAAGCGTTTACATGGTGTAATTTGACTGATGAGGGCTTTATTTGTCACCATCTGCAGATACGTGCAAATAAAAAGGAGAAACCAGCCAGGAGCGGGTGTTTTGGTGTGGACAGGAGCCGATATTCATCTCACCTCTCGTTTACAAAAAACAGTTTGTAAATTTTCAGGTCTAAATTTTAACAAAAAAAAAAAAATCAGTATCCTTAAATTTGGTAAACTATTGGTCAAACCATTTAATTACAGTGAAATTAGGGATTGTAAACAAAAGTTATGGATCCCACTATCCATCTTCCTTTACACTCAAACTGGAAGATTTTAAGCCACCGGAATTGGACTTCCTAATCAAACACGAGCTGCACTTACTTATTTGTGTAGCAGACAGACCGCTGCAGAGGCTGCATCATCTCAGAAACATCTCACAGTTTATTAAAATGCTGACTTGTCTGCAGATTAATATGAGCACTGAGTTTGTAAAGGTTAAGGCAACATTCATACGTAACAACAACAAACTGTTTAACTGAGATGGAGATTCAGTTCGTGGCGGAGGAGGGCAAGTGCATGTGACATTTTTCCCCCACTATTTCGTGAGTCTTTGTTGATGAACTCCAACTCCACCACACGGTGATGGTAGTTATCGTTTTACATGAATGCACCAGTTTCAGAAGTCTGGATCTCCAGAGCTAAAGAAGGACTGCCCTGCAAAAGCTGCAGGACGAGACACTGGAGTAGAAGTAACGTCCACGTCCAAGCAGGGGGACAAGAAGCTGCTGAATGATTTACGACCACAGCGGCAACACAGTAAGTCAGCACCAGGGCCAGTGTTGGGAAGGTTACTTTTAAAATGTATTTCATTACAGAATACATGCCCCAAAATGTATTTTGTAACGTATTCCGTTACGTTACTCAATGAGAGTAACGTATTCTGAATACTTTGGATTACTTAATATATTATCATGCTGTTTACAACTACATGAATGTACTATTGCTGTGATTTATTACTGTTACTGAAGGTCCGCGGCTCCGAACCGTAGTAAAGGGACCTCTGGCTAATACGGTGGGTTCTGTGTCGGCTCGTAGCCGAAAACTAGCTTTACTTTGTTGTCTGGGTCAACTTTGCTAGCAGAGACAGAGAGAGGCGTTGAAAGGCTGCTCCAACAGAACTTATTGTTTCAGAGGAAAACACGAACACGGTGTACAGTCGAGTCTTAATAGCTTACTTACAACTGGGATCGTCAGGCACTCTTTTTAGCTGCAGTGGTTATTATTATATTTACATGCTTCCAGCTCCCGTTTTTGCTCGATGACAGCTCGTACTTTTCCTTTTTCTCCCTCCCTCGCTCACAGACACATAACGGGTATGGCAGTCCATTCTCCCTGCAGCACGGACTACACTGCCTATGATGCTACATTCTTTAGAGCTATACCTGTAGCATTCTGCCTGTTAGCTTAGCACAACAACAACAAAAAGGCCTCTCTCACCCAGGAAACACGCAGAGAGAGAGCGGCACCCTGTAACCATGGCAACCGTAACGCTGCCACCTGGAACAACAGAACGTAGCTGTCAAACAAAACCCAAACAGTCCTGACCCGCCACAATATGAAACAGGGAAGTACCGCCATGTAATCCATTTATTTCAACAAAGTAACTGTATTCTAAATACCACCTTTTTAAACGGTAACTGTAACGGAATACAGTTACTCATATTTTGTATTTTAAATACGTAACGGCGGTACATCCGTTACTCCCCAACACTGACCAGGGCTAGCTGGTTAGCAACTGCTGAAATTTCAAATTCAAAGCAGGGGAAGTCACGAGCTGCAGATGGCATTAAATAAAAAAAATAAATGCTAAACCTAGTCTTCAGACAGCTGTAATACCTGCAGGAGCAGACAAAGTGTGTGCGTGTGAAATAATCATAGTGTTATAATCTAAAGCCTGAACAGACAGATGTCTTGATTTGTTACACTAGAATTGTGGCACTCAAACTACGAAACGGTGACAATATTAGTACTTATTAGCTTGATCTGGAAGCACTGTGTGAGAGTAACGAGCAACATGCATGACTGACAGAAGTTAAACTAAGGAATCAACAGTTTTCCTCAGTAAGGAAACAAATCTTAAAATGAAATTAAAACTCAGTTTGTTATGCGAAACATAACAGATCCTGTCATCGTCTGCAGGAACGCCTTATCTTAGAAGATTTCAGGATAATGTAGGTGAACAAAGCTGTGGTGACACCGTCACGGAGAGGACGTCTCTATGTGTGGACAGGCTTCATTCATTTGATACTCAAACTCTGGCCATCTTGTTTTGGCTGATCTTGTTTGAATTTGCGCTTCTTCTCAACTGACAGTAAAATCAGATCAGCGTGCACGGCTGTAAGCCTGCTGCCAACTAACCACCACCACGGCAGGTGGACACGAGCACTTTCAGTGCAGTTTAAAACACTAAACACTACACAGACGTGCAGATACACGTATTCAAATAGGTCACATGACTTAGATTACATTGGTTATTACATTTGAACAGTGTAACTAGTGATCTATAAAACTATTAGATTCAAAGTAACCTTCACATCACTATCCTTAAGACAAATACTTCCAGCTAACCTTATCTGTGTATCACTATGAATGTATGCCAACAGTAACTAACCAGACACTGCAGCACACGCGTGCCTTTCTGCTCAGGTAAATCATGTTTTCATTGGGTCTTCTGTGACACTTTGCCTACGCCTGCTTCTCGTCTCTTGTGTCGACTTCAACGAGACGGCCGATTGCAGCTGCTCTCCAAGAATGCACTTTGAGTGAGGCGAGGTAGAACGAGTAAACACGCTGAGCTAAGCAACAGTAACCAGAACCAAACACATACAGATGTATAAAACATATGAGTGACTCACACACTGACCATTTATATAATCTTAACTCAAGCTTGCAACTCAAGTTTGACTCTAAACTGGGATACAAGCTATACGTGGAAGTTCTGATGTTTTGGAAATACTGCAGGTGGGTCAAACAACAAGAAAAATGTACATGTTAAGCATGAATTTTAGATCACATCATTCCCAGGAAAATGAGTAATTCCTAGGTTTGGGAATCACACCTGTGAGCAACAAACTACACTGAAACAATCTCACCAGTCTCACAAAGGGCTCAGATGTTTTTGATAAATCACAAGTGACATACAACAGAAGGAAAACCAGCTGACAAAAAGAAAAAACAAGAGAAAAAAAAGGAGGAACTGATTCTTATTGACCCAAAATAAAGAACACGTTGGGTGTTGAGCAGTATTCAAACAGCTGCAGAGCTCAATAATCAATGATGTTTATTTTAACCTCAGTCTGACCAGAGTCTCAAAATGAAGAGAAAAACAGCTCAAGTTTTTGTGCTAAAACAGAATTTCTCATCATTTATTAAACATATAGAGGAAAAAAAGAAGGGGGGGGGGGGGGTTAAGAAAAAAACTTAAACTGTTTTGGTCAGTTATCTGGTTATTTTCTCTTTTCACAGGAGTACATGTGTTACGAAAGGCAAAAAATCAAATAACTTCACATTTCAGGCATGCTAAGGTAAAAAGAAATTCTCCATTCATAATAAACAAAGATAAATATTTCAAAGAGTTGATCCTTGACTAAAATGTGCACACACTGGCACTGATGGAGCATAAACACAGTCCTTGACTGACTCTCTTTTTCTGATATTGGATATCCAGCAAGCTGTGAGGGCACGCTTTCTGAAAGCGGCGAGTTGTAAAGCAGACACCTCATTCTGCTCCTCTGTTTCAGCTGGGATGAAACTCTTCTGCAGCTCCGTTCACATCCTGGACTACCTGTGCAACATGAATGGGCTGCAGCTACGCTCTCAAGACACAAGCAAGGACAAGGACACTAAAAAAAGTCAGGAGGACTGAGAAGAGAGAGCAATGATCTGCAAAACCACTGCACCTGAAATTGATTCACAACCGCTTGGTCTTCCCAACTGCACTGATATCTCTGAAGTTTGAACGGCTGTGTGTTATAGTGTAAATGCTGCCTTAATTTTGAGCAGATTTATTTCAAAGATTAATTTCACATTGTCCTCAAATTCTAATTCATTCTACTTTAGGGGATTTGGGGCAGAAGCAAACTACTTGGTAGTAAAGCCACAAACCAAGTGAGTGAGGACACCACAGGTAGGATGATCAATAATGAAGAAATCTATTTTTCTATTACACTACAGTATAGTTCAAATAATAGGATTTTTGATCAGTGGAGCCATCACATCACATGATGATTATAAACAAGCTGAACGTCAAATCACTGCAAAACAATCTTTAAAATCACTCGTGTTGAGTAGCAAAGTAAACCGAAGCTTAAAGGCCCTCCGATCTCTGCGTGTTTGTTTACTGTAATGTAATTATCCACATCCAACTTTCAGCCTGCAGGAGTGACACTGATGAGTCTGTGTCACGGTGACACTGTGAAATTGTCACGGTGACAGCCACTGAAAAGGACGAGGAGCTCACACCAAAAAGGCAAACGGTGGTTTCAAAGAGCCGTTTCCGTGACCGTGTCTCGGTTGTTTTGGGATTACCGGACAGCAGCCAAGCGGCTAACTAACTAGCTTATGTAGCTGCCCTGCTAACCTGACAACCCGGCCGGCCCGGCTCAGCCTCCGACAACCTGCCGGACTCGTTCCCAGGGCGAGGTCTCGCACGGATAATGGTGTCTTTTCACGCTCTCAGGTGCACCTTACCTTGTCGCTGATATTATCGGCGCTGTCAGGGTCTGCTCCGCCTCCGCCTCGCTTCCTCAGCTCCGTCATATTTCTCTCGTTTCTCCGCCGGGACGTGAATGTGTCACATAAGCCGACTCCGAGGGAAGGGAGGAGGGAGGGAGAGTGGGAGACAATCCGCTCTTCGTGTTCGGGTTTTTTCAGCCGGTCTGATTTCTCGGTGCCGGTCGAGAAGGTCAGCTTCCCTGAAAGTCAGCCAGTGCTGCTGCACAGCCCCACAGACACTACCGACTCCACTGCGTGTGTTTGTTTATGACCGCAATCCCTGTTCTCCTCCTACCGCCGACAAGCTCACGGAACAAGGACAGACAACTTCCTGTAGGGACTTTCAAAATAAAGTGTCTACTTAAAATGGAATTTTCTTGGTTTACTCCTGTTAAGATGTTTGCTTTGGAAATTTAAGCCCTTTAATGGTTTGACGCAGAGTCCTGTTGGTCGGCGTGTGCAGACTTCCTAAAAGACGCTCAAGTTTTGCTCAATAAAGGTTTAAAGCATATAAAAACATATCCAAACATCCTAATGTTGTAGATTTTCATTTTTTTAATCCTATATATCCATTTTCTTCCATTCATTCAATTAAGACTTGGGCTGGAGCTGCTGACTGTCACAGGTAGAAAGGTTACCGGTCTGTCACAGGGCTAACACAGAGAGAAATCATTCACACCTACAGCCAGTTTAAAGTCACCTGTTACCCTACAAGCTCTCTTTCCCTCCTTGGAGTTTATGTTTGTGATCCTCTACTAGCAGGGGTTTGATGATTCTGCACAGCTGTTCCCACTCTTCTGTGCAGAGAGGTTCTGTGCCTGGAATCTGCTGGAGCCACTGCAGCTCCTAATGCTGCTGTAAACACCGGGACCACTTTAGACTTTATCTTCCACATCTGCTCCTTAGGCCCCTGGTCCTTCTCTTCCTTTCTTGTGCCCCTTCTTCCAGATATTTTTGTATTTTTCTTTGGACTTTCGGTCTTCTGTTATGTCAACATGAGTTCACCCAACACAGATCTGCCCAAACTGTTGTTTTTATACTGGATCTATTTCTAGTCAAAGATCCTAAAAAAATTTTAACTACAGAGCTCACTGTAGAAGCACAGATCAAAAAGATTGTCCAAAACTGTTTTTTTCTTTAATGAAATTAAATATCATATTTACAGTCAACTTGAGCACTCAAAGCACTCCATGGATTATATAGAATTACCTGCAGAAACCTATGGAAACTTTATGGGTGTTCAAGAAAAAGACAAGCAGACTCCAAAGTAAACCAAGCCTACACCCTGCATTTCATGTTTACCCCTGGAGAAATCCTAGTAGTACAAATATTAGCTGAAGTCAAACCTCGGAGAAGTATAAAAACCCTCACACAAAGCCTGTAGGTGACGCTCATTTAAAGTCGAGCTTTTATTTTGAAGTAAAAGCACCGAGACTTCCGTTGTGCGTTTGCCTGCCTTTACACAGGTCTGCTGCGGTGCCGTACGCGCTCTCTCTCTCTCTCTCAGTCAGTCCATACCGGGCTGACCAGCTCTGCCACATGCTGCGGTAATCTACGACCAGTGAGCACCGGGGTCCTCACTTAGACACACCCCTGTCTGCACTATTTTTGTGGAGACCCCCGCTGGTGTTATTTCCTCTGCTCAGTTCACTAAATGCACTCGGCACAACTTCAAAAAAATATTTAAACACAAATACCTTTTTAAAAAAATAAATAAATAAAAAAGTAATTTTAAAGTGCTGTTAGTTCGCTAAAAGAAACATTTTTTTCCGCCGATCACCGATTTCAGTAAAATAAAGCTCAGCACCGCAGCAGTCCTGTTTAGTCTCGTTGTTATCTCGAACAAATCAAGTTAGTTTCACTCCCTCAGTCCCACTCAGGTTACCGTTTTAGCACCAGATCACAACAGCACGTTTACTTTCTATGTTTTAACATGTATTAAAACTCTAATGCGCTTCCCAATCCTTTAATCACAATTCTTATCATCACAAGCAGAAAATTACGTATATTGAGAAATGCCATTCATTTATTTTTTGCTCTACTGATGCTTTATTTGTTGAACTTGAAGCTTCATCAGCAACTTAATTTTGCAAATGAATTTCTTTTAAATTATTTACAAGATATGGGCCAAGATCATGATTCAAAATAGGCTGGAAGAGGAAAAAAGGCAATAGTGAGTACATTTAAAACCATATGGCTGTTTAATTACTTCAGATTCTTAACAG
Source organism: Neolamprologus brichardi (assembly GCF_056152115.1). Classification (NCBI taxonomy): domain Eukaryota; kingdom Metazoa; phylum Chordata; class Actinopteri; order Cichliformes; family Cichlidae; genus Neolamprologus; species Neolamprologus brichardi. The sequence goes on from NC_142115.1 coordinate 35,650,274, forward strand.
GAATAACAACCATTAGCAAAGTCAAATAATCTGATCACATTGAATCATTTATTTTGTATTATTTCACTGTTACTTTGACCTTATTTATTCCTTCCTTTATTCTAGCTGCTATTTATCAGGTTCAGGAGAGTGCAGTAATATAGCAGACTCAACTGTCAGTCACGTAGACTTAATAAAGCTCTGCATCAAAGCTTCTCAGTGCCAGCTCTGCTGACAAATGTGACCAAATTGCAAAGACTAAAAGTCATCTAGTCGCAAGTCTAGTTCATATGTATTTTTTCTACCAACTTAGTTTTAGTTCTTAGTTTATGAGCAGCACTTGGCAACAGGGGGAAGAAAGAACTCCTTTTTTCCAGAACAGGAAAAGACCTCACCAGGAGGAACATAGCTCAGGCAGGCACTGCTGTTTGCTGTTCCTGGGGACTGAGAAGAGAAAAGAGAAGCATGGGGCGACCTTTGACAACAGACTGGACAAAACACAAATTAAAGGAGAGTAAACAGAACTGAAAAACACAGCAGCACATAAACACAGCACGAGTGAAAGGCTGGGAGTAAACACAAGCAGTCAGTGTATAAATAAGTAGTAGACCCATATCCGATCATGGTATGACAGTGTGAACGGCACAAATCCGATATTTTCAAATCCGATCTGGGTCACTTTCGTATGTGGTACTGAATCCGATACATATCCGATGTTTCTGAAATCGACTGCTGTTTGAATCATGTCACATTAAATCCGTCTTTTATGTCACTGACACAAGACAGACGCCAATTATCAGCGCCGGAGAAGACATTGTGAACGCTTCCTGTCCATCCAGTGTAGATGTCAGTGAAACTGTTGGGAAGACAACGTCGGAGAAACGTGAACATTTTATTTGTTCTGTATAATCTGCAGATTCTGACAGAAATCTGCAACTATCCTTTGAAGCACCGCTGCTCTAAAACAGCAATAAGGATCATTATTAGGCCAAATGTAAATAACAAAATAACTTTATAACTTAAAGCAAAATTGGGAAACGTAAAGTCCGAAACAAGTCTTTATATTAAGGCCATCAGTCAAACATACTGTTTGGTCTGGTTGGGTGTGACGTCTTCTTTTGCACACGCCGGCTGCTTTGAGGGTTCACACCAGAGCGTGTTTGCTGTCACATTTTATTTGTAGTGTGAACGAGCAGACAAAAAATCGGAATTGAGCATTAAGACCTGCAGTGTGGACGTAGCCTAATACATGACCATATTAGGCATATCCTCTCCCTCTGACATCACACAGAACCAAAAGTAGAAAAAGAAAAACCTGACTGACCTGTCTAACCTCTGTAAAAGTAGCGTGTCATGGATGCGTAGGGTCATTAAATCTTTTAAATGTTAAGCTCAGACGTTGCTGTAACTTAGAAACGAAGCAAATGCCTTTGGTGGGAAACAGCAATTTTTTATTGAAATGAAATGAAAAAGAATAAGTACCAGATCTATTGCATTATTGTAACATTTTGTTTCTGTAACGGGGGACGGGGAGGTTACTCTACTGTGGGTTTTTTCTCTCGTAGGATGTAGTGAACACAAATATACAAGGAACATTCAGCTATTACAGATTGCACACCAGATACTGTAGTAACGCAGTCTAATACAAGACCACCAAAATAATCCAGATTTCTCCTTTTTTTTTTTCCTTTCTTTTTTGCTTTCGATTAATCCTTAATTATTTTTTTCCCCCCATAAAGAGTACAAAAGTCCACCCAGAGTCGGGGTCATGATCTGCGGCTTTGTACACAAACCTGTCGCTCGGTATGACCCGTCGAACAATGCCTCAAAGAAAAACAAAAAAAAGAATAAATCCAGCAAAAAAGAGAGATAATCTAATGCCAAACATGTACAATGCACTGACACAGAAAGTCAGCTGTGTTAATAGACATGCAACAAGTAACAAAACTTGCTGAAATCACAATAATTATATATAAAAGAAAATCTAAACCCAGTTATAATTGCATAAATACTTTGTACAGTTCATTTATCCGCTGTGAAATGCACCTTTCAGTTAAAACGAAAATCTGCATTCGATAAAAACGTGACAGTTTTTTTTCTCTTCTTGTACACGTGAAGGTGCAAAAGGAATCCTCGATTGATAGAAGCCGACTCGGCCGTTTCAGCTGGATGGCATGATTGCACGCTAAGTTACAGTACAGAAAGGCAGAATGATATAAAGGAGGACGATAACATGAGTGCATATTATTATTATTACGTGGAGCGGTGAGGGTGAACATTAAATGGCTGTGAAGACTCGTGGGACGTACAAAGAAAGAAAGAAAGCAGCCCTTGAATGCACAGTTTGCCCACAGAACCACAAACCGAGTGAGGGGAGAGGTGCGGTCTTTAACGCAGAAAGAGCCAAACATGGATTTGTGTTGACAAAAGATCGAGTTACATTCAACAACATGAAAGCAGATAAAACTTCTGATATCGCCGTCTCAGCGGGGCAGAGAAACGTGTTTTTATAGTGTTTGAACTCCTTTGAGTACTTCACATTCGGCCTTTTCAGATGAAATGAAGAATCAAGTCATTTTAATTTCTGGTCTCAAGTAATAAGATAACCGTCGCTGCTCCCTGAGCCTGGTTCCTGGTAAAAGGGAGTTTTTCCTTCCCACTTTCGCCAAGTTCTTGCTCACAGGGAGTCATCTGATTGTTGGGGTTCTTTGGTCACTGTTAAAGTGACAGTCACTAATCTGATGGCACAAATGACACCCCATAGCTTTGAGTTTGTTATGTTAGTGCAACAATCCAAGTCCTTCTACATTTAAACAGTTAAGCTGCAAATGAATTTAGACGTCTGAAAAACATTAAATTAATCAACTCTACAATCATTAGATTAGATCAAGTCAAAAGGTTTATTAACGTCAACAACTGAAGGGCACGAGGTTCATTTTATGCTCTCAGTCTAAAGTGTCACATCAAAATCCACGTCTTCTCTTCCCCTGCAGGAGCAACAAGGATGGAATATGAAGTCATAGCACTGATATAATGGTAGGAAAAGACACCGACAGACTCGCTCTCCTGCAGCTTTAACTGTAAAATATGGTAAAGAAAAGCGATACAAGAATACTCTGCAAGTCTGTCTGGCCGAGTCTTTACCTTTAAAGACAAAACACGCCAAGATTTATTAAAAATCCAACGGCCTACGTGACTATTTACACCTCCAACGTCCACAGATACTCTGAAACATCTCTTTAATAAAAAGGTGCTTGGCTGCAGCTCCAGTGAGTGAGGATAACGAGTGTTGTGATAATGCCACAGGGGAGTAAAAATCCAGCAAATCCTCAATAGAAACCAACACTATAAATAAAAAAACAAAACACAGTTCATGAGGAAGTCCCTTTTTAGCGTGCATTCAAGAAGCTGCTTTAAAGCTGTACGGTCAAAAACGAAAGGACGCCATGGACGCTAAATGTGCAGTTACGGGACGCATGTGCGTTACTTTTAACCTTTTTACACAAGATGACCCCGATTTTCTCTCTCTTATTAACAAATTATAATAATGCAGAAGGAACCACACAATTAAAGGAGTGATATGGTTCTAACGAGAAAGTCAAACAGAACACGATAAAGTTTGTAGTCAGAAAGCAGCAGTAACTAAAATAAAAAAAATCTCCAAATGGGGAAAAAAGGACTGAACAGATGACATGTTAAAAATTAAACATCATAACTGACACGAGAAAACAGTTTGGCAATAAAAAGAGGAAACGACAATCAGAGAGTGAACCTCTCTGTCGGCGTGGCGACGGTTTGACACTCAGAATAAATCACAGGTCTGTAAACAACAAAACGATCGGGAAATTATAAAGAAGTCATTTTGCATAACTAGACCCACTCTAGTCGACCCAGAGACATTAATTATGGACATTCATCTCCCTCCGTGTTATTCTCGCTGTGACTCGTGACGCACACTACACACAATCATTTTTCTGTTTTTTTAAAGCCAGGAGTGGTTAGTCACAACGCTATGTTACAGGCATTTCTTTTTACTTCATTGACCTTATCTTTTGTTCTGTGGTTGCTCCTTTTAGAGTTAAAAAGGCCGTGATACCTATTTACACTATCAACAAGTTTTTGTCTTTTCTCATCCTGCTGTGAAAGCTGAAGTTTTGCCTGTTTCTTGATCTCTAAGCAAAGATGGTGGATGACTGATTCGTGCGCGCTGCGTTTTCTTCCCTCCGCTCCAGGTGAGTGCCGGTGGTAAAAGTGGGGACTGAGTTTCTTTCCGTGTTCTTTGTGATCTGTTGTCCTCGTTCACGTCCTTTCTCCTTTGCTGAGCTCCGCCGCCGTACTTGAGTCGCTCCCTCCTGCGACACCCTGTCAGTGCGGTACAGTGCACGTGGTTGCTGAGGGTTTAAGGGGGAAGGAGTTTCGGGAGATGCAGAGGGAAGTCGGATAGAGGAATGAAATGCTCCCCGGGTCCTCAGGAGGGGCTTGTTTCGGGGCTGGCGGCGGGTGGACGTGGAGCTCAGTTTCTGCAGCCGTCCTCGACGCTTCGCTCATGCTGGAGGTTGTAATAACAGTTCTGACAAACACGCACGGGTGACGAGATCTTCAGCCGTTTGATCTCTGATTGGAAGCGACTGCACCTGTGACACAGGGGGAGATACGGGGGATTTTTTTCACAGTGCAGAAGAGAAACGAAGATGATGAAGGTGAAGAAAAGAAACATTGCTGAGTATTTTAACACATTCACTGATGTGAGCCACGATTTAAACTGTTAGAAACAAACAAACAAACCCAATAATTTTTTTTTAAACACACACACAAAATCAGAGAATGAAATATTTTATTTGCATAAGATCTCAGAAACCTCAGAGAGGCCCAGAGACTTGTCAGCAACCCCTTGGCAACCTCCAGCGAGTGATTGCTGGAGATAGTGAAACTTGGAAAAAGTGAGCTGCAAAATGCACAGCCTGTTAGGGATGGGTATCGACAACCGGTTCTTGTTGAGAACCGGTTCCCACTGTTTCAATCCCTTGGAATTGTTTGCCATTTTTGCAAATGATTCCCTTATCGATTCCAGTCGCCTGAATGACGTCACCACGTTGCGGAGCGTCATTTACCTGGCAGGAAACACGGCGACTAAGCGGCTCAAACACTCAAAAGTTTTACTTTACGAGAACGGATGACAACAGGGCAACTTGCAAAGTAGATATTTCATTTAAGGGAGGAAACACTACGAATATGCAAAAGCATTTGCTCACAAAACACACGATGATCTTAAATGAATGTCGTGTTTTTAATTCGCTCCGGACTCGTGAATCTCAACCCAGCAGCAGCGGTAACGTTTGCACGTCCTCTCCCGTTATTGCGGCAGGTAAATAATCAACTAACAGTGCAGATTATGTTAGCACGATCTGCCTTATTACAAAACCTGCCATTACTGTGCATTTAGGTGACCATGATGAGACAGACAGAGTCTGGCTCAGATGCTGGCAGTTCTCGCTGCAGTCTACCGTAGCGTCTCCTTTCAGACCAGGACAGACGAATGTCACCGAGCAGTGACTCAGTTTGTGGTCAAAGGCTTGCAGCCATTTGCCACAGCAGATGATTTTCGGTAAGTGAATGTGTTTAATTGTAGGCAGGGACATTACTGGATATTCTTGTGTAATTGCTACAGAATAATTTATGTTATACTTTGTTATTGCTACAGAAGAATATTTATTTTATTGTTTTACATTTACATTTTTTTTCCCCGGGGACCCTGTGACACCCCATTGAAGAGCTGTAGGCTGTGGATCTCTTAAGATCTCACTGTTGGGTTTGTAAGGCCATGTTACTCCTAAATTTCTATCTTGTTCAAAGAGAAGATATAAAACAAAGTTCTAAGCTAATCGACCTTAGTGTTCTCCTTTTTTAAAAAAGAATCGATAAAGAATCGAAAATTGTGAATCGTGAAAATCTTATCAATACCCATCCCTACAGCCTGTTGCTGTGCATTGGTAGTGTGCACAGCAAAAACACAAAGGACCCCAGATCGAGTCTTGAGGAACACCAGAGCCAAAATCTGACAAGGCTGAGGTAAAAAGCATGAAGTGCAATAAAAAAAAAAACCTGTGTGGGTTAAAGCATTAAGCACTGTTACTGCGCTGTTACTTCCATTAAAACTTCAAGAACTTTAATTAGAATTTATGTACTGGTAGTGTACTGGTACTGGTACCAGAAGAAATGGTAATGGTTAATTTCGCATCTCTGAAACTACTACTTATTTATACCTGTAATGGTATTTTGTTCGGACACTTTCTGGTATGACAATGACATATCTTATAATCACATATCTTATTATGACATATAAAAGCATCCTTAGGTGGAAAAACTGCAGAATAATGATCTTACTTCTGGCAGAAGAGCTGTCCGCAGTTCCTACAATGGTGGCGTCGCTCAGTAAGCGAGAAGCGAACCGTGCAGCCGGAGCAGCTGTCCACCACCTCGTCCTTCACCCAGTGGTCTGCTGCCGAACGGCCGGGCTGGTCGCTGACCGACCAGCTAAACACTCTGCCACGGCCGTCACCTACCAGGATTTTACTGTGGTCCCTGGAGAGAGGAACGCCCAAAGCGGGAAGGAAGAAAGAGAAAAACAAAACAGTCACATATCTTATTTTCAAAAATATTTGCTTGGACTGAATAATATATTTTCAAAACAAGACGTTCTTCAGATGTGTGTTTACAAAAAGAAACTCGTTTCCTGTTTGTCGGTTTGGTTCGACCCGGCTCTCTTACTTGGAGATGGCGAGGGAGGTGATCTCGGCTGGGTGAGCGTTGTCCTTGCGATCAAAAGCCGTGTGCATGGTGAGCTTACTCCGGAAGACCAGCTGGCGCTCCCATCTGTAGCCTGTGAACGCACAAAAACAAACACTTAACTTAACTATTTGTCGTCTCCCCTTCAATGGCAGAATAATCACTTAGAACATGAACACAGCATGGTTTTTACAGCTGCTGGACACCCACCTGCCCTGAGCTGGTTATATGTCCGCGCCTCCATAGTGGAGGGATGCAGCGGCTGAGGCACTGAGCCCTGGCCAGAGTGAGCTGGGTGAGCGCCTTTAGTTTGGCCCTCGGAGTAATTTACAAACACGAATCCGTCCTTCTCGTCGATGCTGAGGGTGTCTGACCAGCGGTGAGAATCGTCAGAGCCGCTGTCCATCGACCACGATGCTCCTGCTCGGGCCGAGGGACCTTAAGGGTGTTAATCAATGGAAAATTAGCAGGAACAATATCTTATATCAAACAAAGGTTCTTATATTAACAAGTAAAAACAAACATCAGTGTTGGTAATCTACATTGCTCTATTTCTATGACCAGAGATTCTGGATTCGATGTTTCTGCTGATCTGACGCTCTTCAGGAAGTGAGCATCAGAGCGCAGCAGCTAATGAGAGCAACCACAGGGCAGCTGACACAGACATAAACAAGGGAACATTTTATACTAAAGCCAAAATCAAAGCTGACACCGATGATAAGATTTTAGTTTTAGTTTTTTGCTCTTGCCTGACAACAGAAACCGAGATATCTGAATGTCCTCATTGACTGATTTCAGTCTGACTGACAAAGACAACGGAGGGCAAAACGCTGCTACGCCTTTAACAATAGTGCGAGCTGTTCACTCCAGGAGCAAACAAGTGAACATTTGTTGTGCTTTGCTTACAGGTTTAGTGTTAGTTCTGGATCTGAATGTGTGCTCATTCAGATTTCACCACAGCTGATCTGTGCTCAGGGAGCTTTGTTCACCAGCTGGGAGCTGTACTAATCCAGCTTTCACTCTTCCTCATCTACAGAGATGTGAAGACCTTTCTCATGTTTTGGGGCCATGCACAGCTGGTCCTTCCATCTAAAAACCAGAATGTTATCAGCACAGTAGCTCATCCAGCTGACGCCCATCAAAATTCACAGGTTATTGTCTGTAAAATGACAATTGTGACCTTGACTTTGAGCACAACGACCCATCAGGTGATCAGTATGTGTTTGTTGACCTTCTGTAAAATACTGCAGGAAGAGTAGCGATTCTTGTGGACGGACAAATGGATGACAAACAGCTCAGCATTGCAAAAGCTCATTGGTTCTTTGGCTGAACTGGTGTATAAAAAATGATGCAGGAGCTGGGATTAAAAATATACTGTACAGCTGATTTTTATTACTCCAGAGCTCCTACTTCTGGTAAAAAACACCAAACTGGTGATGGCAGCTACATTGTAGCCACAGCCACCCTGGGGCGCACTGACAGAGGCGAGGCTGCCGGACACTGGCGCCACCGGGCCCTCTGACCACCACCAGTAGGCAACGGGTGAAGTGTCTTGCCCAAGGACAAAACGACCGAGACTGTCCAAGCCGGGGCTCGAACCTGCAACCTTCCGATTACAAGGCGAACTCCCAACTCTTGAGCCACGATCGCCCCATAAACACAAACTTATATCTAAGTACCTCTGGGTCTGTGGACGGTGCTACCCGGCTGGCTGCCTCCACCTGTCGAGGGGTTGCGTGGCGCTCTGGGCTCTTGGCTCAGACTGGGCTCGTCTGCGTCCGACTCACTGCTGTCATCGTCGCCATTGTGACTCTCACCGCCCTCTGTGAGACCAAGATACGTTTGTACCTTTCTACAATTTTTTATAGTGACATGCATTGTGTGATTTGTGTTGTGATGACTCATTTATGAGCTCATTTATTTCTATTAGGACTCACCGATCTTCTCGTCAGCACAGCAGTCAGGCACATCTGGCTCTACAGGCTCGGGAGCGGGGGTTTCTGGTACCTGGAGGAACTCCATTCTCCAAAACTGTGAGATTTAGCACAAGGAATACTTTTATAGAATAGAATAAAATAGAATAGCTCTTTATTGGCATTGTTGCAAAAACAAACAAGTGTTTACACAATAACTCAGACAATATTTAATATTTTATAAAGAGTTAAAAAGTGAAAAAAATGACAAACGTTCTGTCGTTTTAATGCTCGACAGCACAGAAAACACATGTTTTGGTAAAAAGTTGTAACAAGCGACTAATAAACTTAAAGAGGAGTTCGTATCCACGCGAGCTCACCCTCACAACGCCATCTGAGTGCCCGGTGACAATGACGTTCTGCGTGTCCCACTCGTTCATCTCCGACACGCAGCAGCAGAGGATCTGCTGGCTGCGGCCGGTGAAGGTGTTGGCGCTGGCGATGGGGCTGCCGTTGATGCTCCACACGTGAATGTAGGTGCCCGCGCAGGACACGATGTCGCCCTGTGCAAACGCAAACACGCGTCGTGTCGTGAACGATCCGAACTACGCCCACAGTTTCTCTGATCCACGCGTGACGGAGGACAAACTTACCGTCAGTTCGTTGATGCACAGAGCCGAGACGGGCGCTCGGTGCCCCCTGAGCTGTGTGACGAAGGAGAGCTTGTTGAGGTCCCAGATGATGCAGGTTCGATCCCGTGAGCCGCTGACGACGATGTGGTACGCCGAAGACGCCGTCAGACACGTCACGGCGTCCGTGTGGCCAAGCAGCGCCTAAGATATCACACGACACGCGAGACGCAATGGCATCAAGAAACTTAAACACCTTAACATGCAGGATTTGCTCGTTTCATTCGTGTGCGGGGAGATTAAAGTCTGCAGATTAATGTTTGTGCTGAATGAACGAAGCAGAAACACATCAAACTAATTTCATGGGTCAAACTAATTAAACCCTGTAAGGATTAAGCTGTCACTGATGAACTTTGGCAGTCACAGGAGAAACAGTCCTCTATCCTTCCTCTGAAGCACACCGTGTTCAGCTTTGACCTAGCCTTCTGATTGGTTGGACCTCACACAGTTGAAAGTGCTGCCAGGTTTCTATAAATGTTTTCTGCTTTAGGATAATTTAAAGTTTGATGACTGAAGTGCAGCTGCTGCACGAACCTGAACGGCGTCTCTTTGTGTTCATTTACCTGTTTGAGCGTGAGAGACTTTGCCCTCTCCTTTGAGGTTCCCGTCTCCCACACACAGATGGCGGTGCTGGTGCCGCCGGTGATAACCAGCTTTGGGTTTGGACATATGGCACAGAAGATCTGGCCCCACTCTGACAGACACTCGTACACCACCAGAGCCTGAAACAAGATGGAACATTCAAATCCGTTTGTGGAAAACTGAAAAGATCTACAACAGTAACAGCTTCTGTTCTCGGGACTGTTATCTTCAAGCTTTCCATTCATTGGTTATTCATTCTGATGCATTTAACCCTTTAAAGCCGGTCGGAGCGGCACGCTCTGTTTTGCGTAACTATTTTTAAATCCCGGTAGCTCTGTAACCACGTGATCTAGCGCAATAATTTTTTTTGCACATGAAACCGGAGGAGTTGTACTTACATCTTATGCCATCAGCTTGTCCTCGGTCACAGTTTCCTTCCACATAAAGCTTTGCAAAAACTGCATAAAAAGCACTTGCAGCAACAAAAACATAATATTCCAGAAACACGCTTTGCCGATCCGATCAGCTGTTCGTATCACTTCCTACGTCCATCAGCGCGAACTATCGCATGTCCGCCATGACCTGCCCGAAACCGGAAGTGACGTCATTTTTGCGGAAATGTAGTTTTTTTTACCATCAGGGCCTCATGAGCTTATACTGGTGTTTTTAAAAGTTATCTTTGACTTCATGACTTTCTGTGTGGTTTCTGGGATGCTTAGGACTCATATTGCACTGCTGGAAATAGTTTATTTTGATGCAGATGCTGCTTTTTTGCAAATTTGCACTATAATATTTATTTTCGTTTTTCCTGCAGTGTATAAAAATTGGTGTATTTCAAAAATAAAACTATGAAGACACTCAAAATAAATTTCCTGTGGTGGGAAACTATTTTGTGCAACTTTTTTGTATTTACAGTTTTGAGGGATAAGCCTCTTAAATTTCTCTAACTAGAAATATATGTTAAAAAACAAAAACGATTTTCAATTTTTTTGTAGTTTATTGCACTTTTTTGCAATTTATGTAATTACTATGCACTTAATGCAGACATATTATTAAAATTTAGGCTGTAATGGTTGTATTGATGTATAGCAACTTGAAATGCTCCCAAAAATGTCTCCACAGCATGTAAAAATATAATATAAGCTCTGGCGGACTCGGTTCTATGGTAGGTCTTAAAGGGTTAAACAAGAGGCATCAATTGAGTCAGGTGAATATTTGTAATGATGTTGGCGGCTGTAAGAGAGGAAGGACACCTCCCAATTATCTATCACGACACCGTCTGGGGTCTACACAAATACTCTTGCAGACACCAGCTGCAAACCCCAGACTGACCTTAGAGGGGATCAGACATGAAACGGTTCTTCTGAGCATGAGAAAGTGTCACCAAATTAAAATCTAAATCTGTTTCAGCTTGAAGGACGTCTTCTTTCTAGCTGCCAGCAGCAAAACAGAATATATACAGTGCAAATCAGATGTGATTTAAAAGCTTCTTTAATGGCTGCAGATCTCATGTAAAATGCATTTTTAGTGAAACACCAGCAGGGGGAAACGGTGCCTTTACTTTTTTCCACGATTACTAGAAATCCTCAAGGTGAAACAGAAGCAAACACGTACAGTGGCTCATTTTTAAATTAGGTGAACTAAATCCACAATTATCTGTAAAACGGGGGTCACTCACACATAGAGACTACATCCTGGAGATAAAAAGGTGTTTGAGGAGTTTAAACCTATGAGGAACTGGCTGTCAGGATAACTTCTCACTACTGACCTTGTCGGAGTCGTAGTTAGCCAGGCGACAGCAGAGGTCGGCGTAACCCCAGGCAAAGGTCTTGCTCCAGGTGGGAGGAACCAGAACTTTGTTTTGCTCTACAGCGAGGATGCCCTTGTCAGTGGGCACAATCTGTCCCACAGGGTCTTTCAGCTCTGGAAAACAACGCGCACGCACGAAGAAGTGTGAATTTAAAGGAGTTACACACCTTGTATTCACAAACAGACCCAACGAAGCTTTGTTTACACAGCAATCAGTAGAGCATGCATCCTGTTTACTGAGCAACGCTGTGAGCAATTAATTGACCGCATGATGCACGTGCGTACCTTTAACTGGTGCAAGAGAAGGTCTGAGATTGTCCAAGTGATGGAAGAAGATCTTGTCGCTGTTGGAGCTCGGAGGAACGCCGGCAACGTCGCCGTTGGCTTTACTGCGTACCCGTTTAGGAGGGTGGGGCTTCTTGAACAGCTGAAACACATCAACGACCAATGATTCGACAGCGAGATTTCAACATCTATTCAAACCCAGTTAAAGGCAAGAAACCAACTGTAGTATACAGCAGGTTAAATGAGTCTGTAATGCATCAATGTTTGTAATGTAACAGGAACCAGATCAGGTCAAATAAGAGGATCCACCCTCCTTAGAAAAGGTGGAGTACTTAGATGAAAATGAGCACGTCAGTGTTTCTGTCCGACCTGTTTGGGGATTTGTCCGAAGTTGTTGATGAAGCCGATGGTGGCCGTCTCTTTGAGCGGGTCGTTGATGTTGTAGATGTCCACCTGACCCTCGTAGAAGAGGTGGTGGAAGACGTTGACCGCCTCCACAGCCGGAGGGCCCTGCTGCTTGTAGCCGAAAATCAGGTCGATCCATTCGTGGAGGTGGGCCGATACGTAGTCGCACTCCAACGCCTGCGGCCGGGACAGAGGACGTGTCGACCGTGAGGATTCACAATCACTCAGAGTAAAACCAGCCAAGAAGAGCTGATCTCCTACCTCTCTGTGGACTCTGATGAACTCCCGGGGGTCGCCCTTAGCCCAGGTTGGGAGAATGACGTCACCCAGTTTGGTCCCATTCTGCTTTGCACCTGGTGCATGAAAAGCAACAGAAAAAGCATTAATAACAAAGCAGTGAACGATCCCAGTCGGTTTTTAAACAGCTGTGACTCTGACACTGACCCAGGTCAAAGTTGTTGGAGTTTAGCATAAACTCGGGCAGATAGAAGAACTCCGGGATGAGCTCCTTGACGTCGGCCATGTTGTGTTTGGAAGCAGAGAGCCAGGCTTCACGGACGCTGTGGAACATCCTGTCAGCCAGGTCGAAGTGTCCTCCCTGTTATTCACACAAAGACACATTTTAGCCCCCAAAAAGAATTATTCCTACGAGTTAAAAGTAGAGAAGGCACAACTCCCAGGAAATGCAAAGAGAGCCCAGCAAACAGGAAAATAATAATACCAGTACTGTGTTATTAATGTGGTTTCATTGTCCTCTGGAGTTTTCTGACTTTTATGGGGCATAACAAGTTAAAAAAGAGGGGAACTAACACATTTAGCTTTTTCTATATAAAGTTGGAAATAAAGTTGAATTAAACAAATAAAATAGAACTTATAATGAAAGACTTGATTCTGCAAAATATGTAAAAAATAAGTAAATCAAATGTAACTATATATGACTTTTAAAAACCCTCCTGGAATAGAGGGTTGGAGTTAGGGCTGCTCGATTATGGCAAAAATGATAATCATGATTATTTTCACTGAAATTGAGATCTCGATTATTTGATATTTATTTAACAATAACAATGTGTTGAATAATGACTTTAAAGATTGTCAAAAAATAGTTATAAAATAGTGTGCAAATACTGATAACAGTGCAAATGTTTGCAATATAAAAAATAAATGAAAAATGTAAACATCTATGTTTAGTGAACTTTGCAGTGTTGCTCTGTGGTGCAGCTACGACACTGTAGCAAAGTTTACACACTGTGTCTACTTGATCCACGTCTGACTCTGAACCCATAATGTTTCCACACCACTGAAGTTTTTTTTACCTCTCTTTTCAACCAACAGCAGTCACTCTCCTCTCCAAATAACTTCTGCTTAGCTTTCCGAGCTTACCTCGGCTCCTCTTAATGTTGTGACACGTGTTCGAAACGCAGAGAGGTGCGCTCGATTTGCCACACGGAGCAGCGCGAGAGTAAAGCACGAGGGAGGGGCTAATAATCGGCTCAGTCATTTTTAATGATCGTTGAAAGCCCAGATCGTAATCGAGATTAAAATTCGATTAATTGAGCAGCCCTAGTTGGAGTTGTATTACATGTTTTAGTTTTCAAGCTGAACTGTCAGTAGAGTCGAAACTCGTCAAACCTGAAGTCTGAGGAAAATCTGTGTGAAGGGCTCCATCCGGACCAGGTAGGACGCCACAATCATGGCTGACGAGTAGTGAGTGCCGTAGTGGTACGCCGGGGTTTCACCTGGCAAGGCAAAAAGAGCTTAATGACATAGACCAGTACCGTGTATTTTATATTATATTTATGTATATTTAGTACAGAAATACATCTAAATAAATGTTATAAATGACTCCAACAAAAAATATGCTGGTGCAGGAAGCATCACGCTGGCAGGTTACAGACCAGCTAGTGTCTAATCCCACTGGGTCTGAGACAGTCACCCACCCGTCTGCTGGGTGGGTGACAACAGCTCAGGTTCAGTTCACCCTGCATGTTTTTTCTGGGCTTCTCCTGCAGGCACGAGGACCCACATAGCGAGTTTGTGCTACTAAAAGTCTGTAGATGATATTAACACACATATCTGCTCACAGAAACGTTATCTGATGGTCTCCTTTCCTTACCGTTGGGGTCTTCCCAGTCCTTGTACCGCTTCTTGTACTGCGTTAGCCGGGTGTCAGTCTGGGCGCCCATCGGCTTGGCGAGGTTACGAAATGTCTTGGGGTTGGTGAGGTCCAGCTCCTGGTGACCAAAAGCAACCCAAACATCCATGAAATCACCACACTGCCCCCCGGTGGCATTCATATCAAAACTGGGGTATTTTCTGTTGTGGACACAGAAACATTAAAACAGCAGCAGATAAAATCTTCAGGCACCTCTGAGTCGTAATCGGCGAGGATCCAGGGGAACACCGGATACTGCATCAGGTCGTTGTAGGAGCGTCCGGCCAGGGTGTTCAGATGCATCAGGTACTGGAAGTTACTGATCTCTCCTCGCTACAGAACAAACGCACACAAACACATGTTGTTGAGCCGTGTGCTTTACTTCAAATCTGAAGTCAGACTAACAAATTCAGGGTCTTACCTCCCATCTCTGAGTCACTGACTTCTCACCGACCAGCGTGCTGAGAAGTCCAGATCTGACACAAACCAGGACAGAGGATGAGTCGTTTAAACAGCTCAGTGGACTTTTATTAATCATACACTCGTGATTTTACGTTTGTAGAGTCGTTATGTTGAGACTTAACTACAGAGGTCAGAATCTATTATTTTTATAAATGATATGATGTGAAGGTGGATGTACCCTTGTTCCACGCTGGTGTTGGGTCTCTGGCCTGAGACAGACTCAGAGCTGTCAGCCAGCGAGGGCACCACCGCCAAGAACCTGGAAGAATCAAACACCATCTATTAATGTCTTTACAGCACAGAGACTCGTGCAACCTGACAACAACGGTGATATAGGGAGAGAAAAAAGCTTTATATGAGCAGCAACATCAATCTCGGCAAAATCCTCAACAGAGATCACGACAACAGACACAGCTGATCACGGCTCTCCAGTAAAACCAGATTATCACTGAAAATAACTCCACCCTGACAACAACTCCTAAAACAGTAAGAAATGATCACTTGCAGCGTGTGAGTGTTGAAAAGAGCACAAAATGACAAGTTTAATTAAACTCTGTGACTGAAATGTGAGTCAAGAAGCTGCTGCTTTACATATGTATTCAGTACCTTTGGTAAACCTTGTTGCGAACTCCTTTCTGGAAGGCTAGCAAGTAGTTTCTCCCATCCGCTGAAAAGACTTCCACCGCCATGGGCTGAAAGAAGACGACGGCATACATGAGAGTCAGGAAAAAATTTATAAATAGCCCAAAACATTTACAGATGATCTATCGTCATCATTTCCAGCTCCATATTTTTACTTTTGGACTCCAGAGAGTCGTTCTGCATGATTCACTGTTCAAAATGATCCTAATTTATCTAACACCAGACATTGGTGCAGCCCATAAACTCACTTTAGCTCCTTCTTCTTTCCCTTTAACGCAGATTCCTTCTGTTTGCCTGCACTTATTAAATGACATCATACAGAGCCAAGAGTAGAAAAAAACCTTGAAAAAGCATGTTTAATAGAAGCATCCAGCTCTGTTATAGTATAAAAGACAGAAAAAAGGAAAATCAAAGTAAGTTTTGATTGATTGATTGATTGAATCTTTATTTTGAACATGTTGAAAAAGTACAACAACATAGAATTAAAAGAGACAAATGAACAAAGCAAAACAAAAGGAAAACGAGCAAAAACAACTACAAATAACTTTCATGTTCAAAAAGGAGCAGGAAGAAGCATGAGCTTATTTAATCCCACCCCTTTTCCACTATCTAGTAATCTATAGACTACAGAAATACCTCCTTGCAATTACATTATATGTCATGTGTATTTTTTTTTATTATTATTCATTTTTTTAATATAATATATATATATATATATATATATATATATGTTTCTATCTATCCATACATACGTATATACACATACGCACATATACACATTTTCAATAACCCCATTAACACCTCAAAGGATACACAACCTACAAATATATATATACCCATACCAACATACCCGTGCACCCGCACACACATGAAAATATTAGACAAGAACACCCTATCAAATCTCTACCTCTTCCCTGTACCCTGTAAAAACCATCTCCTTAAACCGCTTTTTAAACTGCGCCATGCTCGGACATTGCTTTATATCTTTACTTAGTCTGTTCCACAGCTTCACTCCACACACAGAGATGCAAAAACTTTTTAATGTTGTACGGATACGAGGATGTTTGAAATTTAATTCCCCCCTCAAATTGTGTCCCCGTTCCCTTTTAGAAAACATTTTTAGAATATTGTCAGGAAGCAGGTTATTTATTGCTTTATATATAATTTGTGCAGTGAGAAAATGAACCAGATCTGTGAATTTTAGAATTTTTGATTTTAAGAATAGTGGATTTGTATGATCTCCCTATTAACTACTCAACTTAATTATCCTGTCAGTTCCTATATTAAAAGAAAGCATGTAATGGTGCATGCAGTGAGTGTGTGTGTGAGAGACACGTGCATGCTGACCTGCAGCAGGTAGCGCCTCTTGTGAACCTCCTTAATGTCTTCGTAGGCAAAGATGCTGCAGGTTCTCTTTAACTGGCTCTGTCCTTGTCTCGCTCCTCTGGGGATGATGGCCTCGTGCATACTGGAGAAAAAACACACAACAACCCACTCAAGAGAAGATCCACTCAATATTTTAATCCCCTGTTTGCGGTGGGTACGTTCCCGTGACAAGGCTGAGAATGAATAAACACATACTGTTTAATGATGGATCAAATAATGGATCAAATTAGCTGGTAGTGCATCTTTAAATCACTCCAAAAACTTCAAAGTTGAGTAGAAAACAAAAAAAGCGTTCAGCTAACAAAAGAGTTTGTCTTGAATAAATTATCAGCTAATTGGCGTATGATTTCAGCTCTGTGCTGGTACGGGACAGTGGGGAAGCTTAGGAGGGGGTAAAAACACCAAAACAACCCGAGGGACACACCACAAAGTCTGGGAGACATCTGCTCCTTTTTCCCTTCTTTGGTTATTTTCCAGCAGCATCTCAAAGGAACGGGCTGAGCAAGTTCCACAAAACAATAAATATGAGAAAAGCTTTGCGGACTTTCACAGCGCATGCTCCATCGGCAGCATTACATCATCCCAGCAGCAGAAATTTCCACTGCAGCGTACACGGGAATGATGTCATCCTTTATTCAGAGAAAGAAAGTGCCGATGCCGCGTCCGCTGTCAGGTGAGGGACGGATACAGAGGCGTGAACCTACTTGGGTGGCAGCGTGTCGATGTCCCTGATCTCCCTGGACACGGTCATGGTGTAGCCGTCGATGACGTAGAAGTGCTCCTTCCCAAACAGCAGCAGACCCTCGCTGGTGTCGAGACCCTGCACTCTGGCACAGCGGTACATGTGCTGAATCTGGAACGCACAACAGCTAATTAGCTAAAGTTTAGAGAGGTCGATTACACAAAGGAAAGCCCCCCAGCTGAATTTCCTCTGAACATGGAACAATTAATGAGTGCACTTTCTCCACTGGAGAAGCAGCTTTGTGTAAAACCTCTGATCCTCAAATGCTCCACCTGAGCAGAAACACTACAGTTAAAGGCACGTGAGCCCAGAAAGCTAATAATTCATCTTTCTTGTAAAAACTGACAAAATACCTCGAAAGCGAGACTCAGGGACGTGTAAAGGTGATACAGGTACTTCATGATCAGACCAACCTCTTCTTAAAAAGCTTTGATTCACTAATTTTTCCTTTTGAAATGTAACAAATGTCTGGTTACATTTTAATTTTGCTTGTTTAATGCAGGTCTTATTATTTGACAGACAGTATAGAGAGAAATGCCTTAATCTCGCTTTTTGATTGGGCAGCAAAGACGACTTCTCCGGCTGCAAAGAGACCAGTTTGTATTGGAGTCTCTGAACTCCCTCTCCCTGAAGCTCCCCTCCTCTGTGACCTCAGTGAGCACTTTTCCTGATTGGATAACAAATAGTCAGTAAGAAGTCTCAAAATGCCAAGATGACCGATGTGTCAGCGGCTAAGCCCATCTCTTATACACAGTCTTCGTCCAGCACTCCGAGACACGGACTCTGTGACCTCCTCGACTTAGCTCGTCAATCTGTTTACCATCTCTGTTTCTGGAATTTTAAAATGCAGGTTGCAGAATTACCGATATGCCCGGTTTAAATAAACTTCAACGCTAGGAAACAATACGTCGAGGTAGCGCATGCATTTACGCTTGTTCTCTTTGACAAGAAATACTACATAAAACAATTCTGCACAAGTGTCACTCCTGTGGGAATGATCCTTGGTCTCACAATATTTCCGTAACATCAAGCAGGGAGTTTAAAGCTTTAACACATGCTTTCTTACTTTGGGGTTAACAAAAAAAAATAAAAAAATTGCTTTAAGATGAAAATGTCATGTGCCTGAAAGTAAAGCTGATTCATCCAACTACTTATGTATGCTTATATATACTTAAATATATCTTAAAAACTACAAGTCCCAGGGATAATTTTGTAGTGTGCTCACAGACTGTATATAAAAGATGGCGGTAGCCACCGTCACATCATCTTGGTGTTTTCAAACTGGATAACGATGAGTGAGATCTGCCTGAGAAACGTGGCAGTGAGACCAGGTGGGCATGCCCTAAATCCTAACCTGCTTTATCATCTACTTCACTCTAAAGCATAGGTGTCAAACTCTGGCCCGCGGGCCAAATTTGGCCCGCAGCCTAATTACATTTGGCCCGCGAAGCCACACCAAATTACTATTAGAGCTGGCCTACTGGTATTATACAGCTAATATATATATTGTTTAGTATTAAGCTTTGCTTGTTCCATATTCAGTTTTTCAGCAAAATGTGTTTGAGTCCATGAGAAAAGATTCCTTCTTATATCTGGAGGAATAAATATATTTCAATAAATATTAACGTTAGCCCGCAACTTTGTTCCAGTTTTGAATTTTGGCCCACTGTGTATTTGAGTTTGACACCCCTGCTCTAAAGGAACCATAGTTCATGAAGTAAAGGACGGTTGCTGCCATAAACTCAATATTAAGGTGCTGCTGAGGTGTTAGCAAACACGAGTCTATATAGCTATACATTCACACTTGTTTTTGCAACCAGGGAGGCTGCCCCCTGCTGTCCATCAGGAAGAATGCAGGTTTAAGAACTTTTCAGACCTGGAGGTTATATCTTTTACATTTTGTGTGTGTGTGTGTGTGTGTGTGTGTGTGTGTGTGTGTGTGTGTGTGTGTGTTATTTAAAAGGTCTTTTTATCAGATGAGATCCTGGGACTGGACACGCAGTGCAATACCTCATCACATAAATAAAGTCAATAACAGAAGACGTGAAACTTGAAATCTAAAACTTTAGAAATCAAAGATGCAGTTTGTGTGTGTGACTGTAAAGCAAAGAAATTGGAAAGACAACCAAAGTTCTCTGTCACACGCTGCCAACTAGCCAGAGCGAGAAAATCTGACTGCTGCAGCGAGATTAGATGTTCCGGCACAAACTGGAGAAATGGGAAAAAAGTCCAGTCCAAACACCGTGTCACAATTCTGCAACAACTACGTGCAATCATTTGATGAATCACCACAAAGTTCCCGGTCAATACTCAACAGTATATTTGGCTGCAATGTGCCACCTGCAGCACAGGAATCGCTCAGGTGTAAAACACACTACGAATCTACTACTACGCTAATTATCCACTCATATCTATGCGCTTCCCTCGGACTGACCTTCTCTCCCTCCTCCAGGAGCCTCAGCAGGGATGTGTTGTCAGTCTTCTGCTCCTCTTCGGGGCCTCCTGACTCTAATAGCTGCTCCTGAAGCTGCTCCTGACTGTCCTCATCTGCACCGTCCGCTGTGGACCGAGACCTCTTCAGCGGAGCCTTCACCAGGCCTGAGGAGCACAGTGCAAACACAGTGTTACATACAAGCAACACCTCCTTACTTAAGATAGAAACTAATCAGCCCATAGAGGAGGACAGAACTCCTGAATCCATTCAGAAGAGGAAACACTAGAAAGGAAGGACAAATGAGGATTTCTCTGACTCTTACTCTACGTCTAACAGCATCAGCGCCACAGTTCTGTCTCTTTACCTTTGACTTTAGCGATGGTGTCCTCTCCGTGCTCCAGCTCTTGGTGCGTGGTCTCTCCCTCGGTGCTGTGCTCTACAGAGTGCTGGTACATGCCGGGGTTTCCGGACAGCAAACGCATGAAATACTCCTTACTGTCGTAGCTGATGGCGCGACGGTAACGCAGAGGTTTCTGGGGAGGAGAGGAGGAGGTGAGACCATGTAGCACTGCATGACTCCACTTTGATTAGACTTAAAAAAAATTGGCTTTGTCAGCGTCAAAACACAAAACACATGCTTCAGTTAGTTATTCTTCATCTTTATATTCTATGGATCAAAATAAAAGGTCGATGTATTGACGATGCCTTGCACGGCTCCTGCATGATGCTGCAAGAATATCAGTGAGAGGAGCATCACACAGGGCAGAAACTTGCTGCAATAGCGCAGTGAAGTGGTGACGTGGTTCAGCCTGTGCTGTATGTCAGATTTCACATCCACAGGCCGCCTGCTTAACCAAGCGTAGGTGCTTCATTCTTCCACTCCCAGAGTTAAAGCCAAACGCACTGGTACCATGTTATTCATGTTGTCACACCCTGTCCACAGACACACAGGTGGGCATTTGAATGAGTCACCTTAGTGGTAGTTCCTGGTACTGCGCATCCCCTGGACCACATTTTGGCATGACCACACACACACACACACACACAGACTTGCATGGTTTAAAACAACATGTGTGTTACGCTCATGCAGTCACAGCAAGCATCAGTGGGGGCCAAACTGGTTTTTCCAGAAGGTACCTGAATACAGTCAAAGACCCCAACCAGAGGTGAGGAATCAAGGGGCACCAGAGGGGGACAGGAGTGCTGAAGAAGGTAAAGAGACGCAGGATATGGCCATTTAATATCTCGCACGGGAAGTTTTTCAAAGCCACATGATCCTACATATCCTCTTATTCTCATGCTAAAGTCTGGAGAGGTTAATTAATTGTAAAAAATAATATTTTTAGATTTTAATTGGGAGAATTATTTACAAGGTTTGAGTCCAAATGTCAACACCAGAACTTTTGCAAAGGAAGTTTATGTTTCCTTTTGTCAAAGCA
The DNA here is from genome assembly GCF_056152115.1 of Neolamprologus brichardi. Lineage (NCBI taxonomy): Eukaryota > Metazoa > Chordata > Actinopteri > Cichliformes > Cichlidae > Neolamprologus > Neolamprologus brichardi. The sequence continues at coordinate 35,671,979 of NC_142115.1, forward strand.
GTGATATGGCAGATTTATAGTGTTTTTGCTGTTTCTCTTCTAATCTTTTTATGTCACATCAATATGTAAAAAAGAAGAAAATAGTGGAAGAAATAATTGAAAAGTGTGTGTTTGGTCGAGTTTTGTCATCTATTCAAAGGTAGCGGCTTCTTCTATTCCAACCATACGTACAACTACAGACGGGCTAATTCAGCACCATTCAGGTGAGATACACGACCAGCTTCACATTTAATGGTTTTTCTTTATTTTCATGATTATTTACATTCACATTCAAAGTTTGAGCAATTTTCTGGACTGACTGACCTTGAACTTCTTAAATTAATGATGAACTGTTGTTTCTCTTCACTTAGCTGACTGGTTCCTGCCATCATATAAATTCTAACATTTGTCAAATAGGGACTTCTAGACGTCTGCACAACACGACTGATGGTCCCAACTTCATTAAGAAGGTATGAAACTCCACAAATGAAGCCTGACAGGCACAGCTGTGACGTGAAACCATTTCAGGTGACGACATCATAAAGCTCATTGAGAGAAAGACGAGGGTTTGTAGAGCTGTCAGCCAAGCAAAGCGTGGCTACTTTGGGGAATCTCAAATATAAAACACATTTAAAGTTATTTATCAATTGTTTTCTTTGCTACATAATTGCACATATCTTGCTTCATATATTTGATGTCTTAAGTTTGTATCTACAGTGAAGAAAGTAGTAAACAAAGAAAAACCATTAAATGAGAAGGTGTGAAAACTTTTCACTAGTAGAGAATATAAAAGATTAAAATTTTGACTTAATTTTCTATATTTTTTCACTGATTATTTTTTATTATAGGTTACTAAAGAGGACAGGAAAGGACAAGAAAACTGGAATTTTACTGCAGAGCACTGAAAAATGTGTTTTTCTAGTTAAAGTTGAGCTTTTTCCTCCCTGATGTCCTTTCTCTTCTTTGTCACACTCAACTGTGACGATCTGTTGGAGGTGTTTTCCTGTTAAAAGGCAGTTCTTCTTTTCCACTGTCACCACACGCTGCTCATAGTGATGGTCTAACTGTTAGGGTTCTCTCTGTACTGTAGAGGCTGCACCTCGCTATATAAAACAACTTTGACTGTTGTTGTGAACTGGAACTGTCTAATGAGAAGTGAACTAAATTAAACCACGAGGTCATTAAATTAGCTTTATGTGCTTTTGGTTGTTCCTAACAAGAACATTTAAGTGGAATCGAATGGAAAAATCTTCAGTGGGGGGCGTGTCCTCCAATAATGGCCAAACAAGGCAGGCGAGCCAAAACTAATGAGCTCCAACGCTTAAAGTGAAAACAGCAAGCAATGGTATTCAAGTCCATGGCACAAGAACGGGGCTTTATCAAGCTGCAACTGCTCCTCGAGCATGATTAAATTATACATTAGCAACCAAGCCGCGGGGAATTTGGACTTAATTAAATTCTCTCCAGAAGGCATCAAAAGAGACTCTTCATAAAGTGTTCATGAACTCTTAATCTGAGCTCCTAAAGGGCATCTTCAGGAACAGGGTTTGTTTTTTATGCGTGTAGTTTCCATTTGAGCACTGCTGGATGATTTCATCTTTCGAGGGACACACCAAGTCAGTCAACTCAAAGCTCGAATGTTGAAACAGAAAAAAGTTTAAAAACCAAAAAACTGGGAATGCCTGAAGCGTTCTCTGAATCTTCATGACCAAATTAATTATTGTGGAGTGGAGAGAGGCGCCCGCGAGCAGACAGAGAGGAGGGATTATTTGTAGAGCAAACAAAGCTAAATGTGTCTCGGTGATGGGGAGAGTAAGCCACCGGCTGTGTCACTGCCTCACAGGGCAGCGATGAGCTCATCCTACAGCTCTATTTAAGGAGTGTTTGCTGCTCTGCAGGGGATTGGCTGAAGTTACAGACACCAATATAGACACCAATTCAATTCAAAAAGAAAGAAACTGGATTTCTTTGCCATGTGTTCAAACAAATGCTCGTGCCAGTCCAACTGTGAGATTCAGTTTCAGCCTCTTCTCTTTGATATTGTTTCACTTTGGCTACATTTAATGCTGTCACAGTGTAGCTCTCTGTGACTTTGTTATGCTTTCGGCTGCTTAGTTGACACACTTGTTGAATTTGTGGACTTGCACTACTGTCGGTGAACGTCTGGAAGTATGTGTGTTTTCACACCTATAGTTTATTCTGATCTGATCTATTTTGTTTGTTTCCACACAGAGAAAAATTCAAACTCCACACGAACCAAAACGCTTCACTACAAACCAAGAAACCAAGTGAGAATGTTCAGTCCGTCTCATTCGCCAGATGTGTTTGGGGCGGGAGCAACAAAAGTAGAAACAGGAAAAGGTGCTGTGTTTGGGATTATTAGAGAACTTGCATTCATTTCACGGCTACTTGCACAGACCTTTGCTTTGTAGAGGATGATGTGCAAACGTGACTACAGGAAGCGTTTTAGCTCAAACTTGCAAAGTACGACTGGTAGTTGGTTCAGATGGAAGTCGGATTATGTTCACACCACAAACAAACCACTTTGGAGTCCACCTCCTCCAAAGGGTCTTGGTGTGGTTGGTTTTCCACACCTGAATGTGATATCTGTGTTTACAGCTGCACAAACCAACTGCACCAAAGAGAAAAATGAACCAGTTTTTCATTTAAACTGACTAAACACCACAGATGTGAAAACACCCTGTGAGACATTTGAAATATTATAAATATAATATTGTGCTCATGTCATTGGACACATGTTACTGACATACAATTATAAACATCTGAGTATTTGACTGTAAATGAAGATACACTCTATGGACAAAGTTTAGGGCCACACCTCTTAATCTCTGGATATTAAGCACCCAGCCGTGATCTTACGGAGTTCACTGCATCTCAGTGGGAGATTATCTACATCAGGGGTGGAAACTCCAGGCCTCGAGTGCCGGTGTCCTGCAGGTTTTAGATCTCACCCTGGGTCAACACGCCTGAATCACATGATTAGTTCATTACCAGCCTCTGGAGAACTTCAGGACATGTTGAGGAGGTCATTTAGCCATTTAGATCAGCTGTGTTGATCAAGGACACACCAGCCCTCGAGGCCTGGAGTTCCCCACCCCTGATCTACATCAATGGATCCCAGTAACTCCAAACCTGCTCAGGGAGCTTCATGGTATGGGTTTCCATGGCAGAGGCACTCCTGTCGGTGTAGTGTGTAGGTGCCCCAGATCTTTTTGTGTATGTAAATGTAACCTTTGGATTTAAAAAGGGAAGAAAATGCTGACGTGCTTTAAACCAAGTATTTAAGTCTATTTAAAAAATGACTTTACTGCACATTTGATTTATGACCCCAACACTTTCTCGATAGTATTACAGTCAGTAGTTTGTTGATAGCGACAGTCTAAACGCTGAACCTCAGGCTTAAAAATAGAAACACAAACCAGGGGCGACATTACGCTGGCTGCATGCCTCTCTTTACGGTATTGTCATATTTAATATGCATCTCTGTCTCGTAATTAAACTGGAGAAAACGGAGATATTATGGAGCCAGAGGTTTTCTCCTGAGTGTAAAAAAGGTGCAGTTTACATTTTAATTCGTCTTGCTAATTTTCCACGAGTCCTTTCATATCTGCTAAAGTCCTGGAGGGGTTTGTGGGAACATGTGAATGCAGATTCAAAGCCGAGTACCTGTGCTGAGTTGGTGTTGGTCTCCGTCTCTGGGACGTACGGGTAGTGGATGTAAAACATGTCGTTGCGGACCATCTTCTTCCTCATTCGGCAGGGCCCCTCCGTCATTTCCAGCATAAACTTGTCCAAGTGGGAGCCGATTGGCGGGCCCCAGAGGCCTCGTTCACGCAGCAGCTCGTATTCGATGGATGCCCACTCCTCCGTCACGTACTTGAGGGCGTTCTGCTGCCGCTGCGAGACGGAGAGGATGGATGAAGCAAGAGTGCGGTGAGTCACTTGAAAAAATACTGCTATGAATTATAAATGTCACGACTGCAACACTGGGCTGTGAAATGTAGCCGTCCAGAGTTTCTGTGTGGTCCTGCAGTCACATCAGACTGCACTGTTAGAGCACACTGGTTTGTGCTGACGCTGATCACAGAAATAACTTAAGGAAACTTTACAAAAATAAACTTTGTGCAAAGTTGTTCTTAACTTTTGCACAGGACCAACAGAAAGTTCCCACCTGGTAACCACATGTATGGATGCAGGATCTGTGTGATCACAGCTTAAAACCATCCAGGATGAGTACAAACACTGAACTAGCAAGCATGAGTGCAAGGCTGTTATAGCTCGATGTGTTTGTGCATTTACAGAAACCAATAAAATAACTTAAAGCCTTCAGTTTTAGTTTTTCATCACATTTACAACAAGCACATCTGCTGAATGTTTACTGCGAATCGGAGGGCAGCGTGGCTGTGAGTCACAACCTTTTACAGCTGTTCTGAACTTTGTAAGTTGCTCATTGTGCAATAACTGAAAAGACTGACACAAACTGTGAAAACAATAAAAAGGTAAAAACAAAAACTACAAGAAGAAAATCATCTGTGAAAACAAGCTGAAGACAAATCCAAATCTGAACTCGTTTCCATATGAAACACTGTCATTTATTTAGGAGTTACTGCACCTTACATTTTGTAAGCAACCTTAATGGTCATAACTAATCTTGACCCATTGGGAGTTGAGATGCACTACCTCTTGATATTCCTTGTACTGCATGGCCACCAAGTCCCGGACAACAGCGATGTGTGTGAACATCCACTGGAAAGTCTCCTGTGAACCAGAAATACAAGCCTGTATTTAAAGCGCTCAGACTCAGAGAGTATGCGTACGTAAGAAATGCTCGTGTGTACGTGTGCTCGTTGTTTCCCGTGTACCTGTGCAGACAGGCTGTTCTTATTCAGGCTGTTCTCCTTCTTGTTGCGCCGGACGCCGGTCAGCTTGGAGAGGCCGAAGCCGCTGCTGACTCTGGACAGTTTGGACTGAGTCGCTGGTGCCACTGCTTCCCCACGACTGATGTACTTTTTCTCATGAACTGATTGGCAGAAAAGAGAAAAGTACATTCAGTTTTTTTTTTAAACCTTGTGGTTATCTTGACAGTCTGCTGTTTACAGTAAAAGAAAACATGTAAGTCGATGACCGAGGGTGTTAATGCGAATTTATTACTTAAGTTAATCTGTAAAATTCGTGCTTAGTCTCTGTGTTCCTAGGGAAAAATGCATATTCCCTGATAGGAATGATGCAACAAAAATCTCCTTCCTCTGTTTGTTTACTAAAGCTGCCCACAGTGGGGTTGTTTTTTTAAAGATGTCGACTTGTCTGCAAACACTTGGCATCTTCTCTCTGAGCTGTGGTGAAACTTGTGGTGAGACTCAAACTGGTAACGGAGAACGTTTGCCTTCAAAGTAAAAGTTGCACCACACTGCCACCTTATTTAACAGTCTGAGCTGCACTTTCCACAGCTTCACTGCCACACTAGAGCGAGCATGCAAAAAACAGGCAACTGTGGCAAACAAAGTCATTGCACGAGGTTTCAGGTGCAGCACTGTAGACTTCTTAGCCACTTCTTTCACCCACTGACTGCCAGCAACCTCCAACAACCACTCACCAGCTGGTTCCTGAACACACATTTTCCTCTCTCTCTCTCAGTCTGTGGGGCTGAGGCCTGACCTGCACTGAAGCCCGTGAAAAGCAGAGGTTTCTCTTCTTCTACACAAACAGATGTTCGACAATAACTGTAGAAGATCTGAAAAGTCTGAACTACTTTGATCTGCTGTGGGTTCACAGTTTTGTGCATGTTTCACAACCACAGCTCTGTGATGCCGAAGTTCAGCTTTTCCCAACTTACTTGGATGTCTCCAAGATTTAACTAACACAGAAGGTAAAGAGTTTGTTTGAGGGACAGAACAAGTATTTACAAATTTTAGTTTAATCATATCTTCTCTCAAAAATAATGCTCCTTCTACAACAGATATTTCACAAGTGCTTAGCAAAGGAAAAACATCTTAGGGCCTTTTCTACAAATTCAAACAACATCTGGTTGGCTGCCAAAGAGCCTGGATCAGCAGACCGAGTCAAAACTTTACCAATCTGCTTACATAAGCAAGCTTAGCCAAAAAGAGCAGATCAGAAAATAACAGGCTCTGTCTGCAGGGCCGTGGGGTGACTTTATTTTGTCAAACAAAAAGAGACCTAGTTATCTCAAGGTTGCATGAGCAACACTCAGCTACTCAAAGCAGAGAAAAACAAAAACTGAGCTAAAGTAGGGAGCAGAAAGACTGCGTGCTTCGGCCTCTGCTTGTGTTTTTCACAGTGTTCCTCACCCAGGTGGTTCTGCCAGCTCTTCAGGGCCGGCTCTTCCAAAGCGGGACGGGCTGTGGCGATGTCCACGTGTCCTCTGTCGTTGCAGGGCAGAGACACTTTGAAGATGTCCTCCAGCATCTGGCGCTTGCTGTGCATCAGCTCCGTCCACACGCGGTTCACCGCCTTCAGCAGGAGCTGTCGCCCTGCGGAGGAACCACAATCATGAGTTTTCCTGTCTGTTTTTGTGCAGAGCAGTTGTAAAATTCCTTTGCAACACATAAAATATTCATTAAGCTCTCCCTCCATCTCTGTCTGTAATTCAGCCACATTCACCTCCTCCACAAGAACAGAACATCTAAACACACGCCGCACCACAACATACAAAAATACAAGTGTTACACCTCAGCGACTTTCTGGGTTATTTTCACAGCTGATATGAAGACGAGTGTTTCTAAGACAAGAAGAAACTCATTGGACTTTAAAATTAGGAGTGAGGGGACTGATTGATGGTAAAACAACTGCAGGAGACGTCGCTCTTTCAGACAGATCTCTAAACCACTCAGGTTATTTTTGCACTTCTCGTATCCTCTTATTTCTATTGTGTCTCTTTAACTGTTCATGATCATCTGTTTTGCTTGTCATTTAAGTACTCCATATCACTGTTAATCATAGCTGGGCCTAAACGATTTATAAAGTGTAAATAAACTGAATTTATTCTGTTATATTGAGGATGTGTCACAAGAAAGTGACAACAGTATCTGGGCAGAGGTCATCAGGGTCAGAGCGGTTCTGCACCCGGTCAAACACACTTAAACGCACGAATCTGTCTCACCCTCGCTGACGTCGTGACTGTGCGTGGTGTCAGACTCGTTCTCCGTGGGCATCATGACGTGCCAGGTCGTCATCCTGGCCTCCGCCTCCAAACCGAAGCCGTCCACACTGCTGCACACAAACACACACACGCAGGAGCTAAGTATCATGCTGCCCTGCAGAGAACTGAGAGGAGGGTTTGATTATTTGGCTTCTCCGTGGCAAACAGGTCTGATTTCTGCAGTCAAACACAGCGCCATGTTAGAGAAGGCTGTGTTCACCACATGGCTGGACATCCAGTGTGTCCACACCTGCTGCTGTGTGAGGAAAAAAATGTTTTTTCCCCAGAACCAGAGACATCCCCTGCTATCACAATCCACCAGTATGTGAGCAAACCTGACAAAGTCCAGGTTTCAGAAAATAAACATAAGGAGGTGAGACTCAGATAATCTCACAGAGTTTAACTACAAGAAGGCAAAACAGTGAACAAAATAAACACACGATGCAAACTTTTCTTCTGTCTTCTGTGCAGAATTTGTGTTTTCTAACCCTTTACGTCATTGTCCTTTGCAAACAGAAGTTTGTGACATAACCGTAGAAAATGTGTTTGTTGATTATTTATCCCATGCATAATTCAGCTCTTCTGTTTTATCAGGACATGTGGACAATCCAGAGCTCTTCTGCACTATGAAATCTGTTGAACACCTTTAACCCTTTAAAACCGGTCAGAGCAGCATGCTCTGTTTTGCGTAACTATTTTTAAATCCCGGTAGATCTGCAACCACGTAAGCTAGCGCAATAATTTTTTTGTTTGCTTCCACATATAACTTTGCAAAAGCTGCATAAAAAGCACTTGCAGCAACAAAAACATAATATTCCAGAAACACGCTTTGCCGATCCGATCAGCTGTTCGTAACACTTCCTAAGTTGGAATAGACGTTAGCGCGAACTATCGCATGTCCGCCATGACCTGCCCGAAACCGGAAGTGACGTCATTTTCGCGGAAATGTAGATTTTTTTACCATCAGGGCCTCATGAGCCTATACTGGTGTTTTTAAAAGTTATCTTTGACTTTCTGACTTTCTGTGTGGTTTCTGGGATGCTTAGGACTCATATTGCACTGCTGGAAATAGTTTATTTTGATGCATATGCTGCTTTTTTGCAAATTTGCACTATAATATTTATTTTCGTTTTTCCTGCAGTGTATAAAAATTGGTGTATTTCAAAAATAAAACTATGAAGACACTCAAAATAAATTTCCTGCGGTGGGAAACTATTTTGTGCAACTTTTTTGTATTTACAGTTTTGAGGGATAAGCCTCTTAAATTTCTCTAACTAGAAATATATGTTAAAAAACAAAAACGATTTTCAATTTTTTTGTAGTTTATTGCACTTTTTTGCAATTTATGTAATTACTATGCACTTAATGCAGACATATTATTAAAATCTGGGCTATAATGGTTGTATTGATGTATATCAACTTGAAATGCTCCCAAAAATGGCTCCACAGCATGTAAAAATATAATATAAGCTCTGGCGGACTTGGTTCTATGGTAGGTCTTAACGGGTTAAGTGTGATTCTGAAAACATGCTAAACACTCCTTTTTTACAGTTTATTTAAAACAAAAACCAGCTTTTAAATCAAAGTATCCAAATAAAGTACCATCTGTGTACAGTGGCCACAACCAGCACAGCTTTAAGAGCTACGGCAGCACAAATAAAGCAATCAGCGCAACAAACTGGCAAAGCAACATTTCACTAAAGCCCTTCATTAACACGTCTTAATGCATCTCATCTATGTGTGTGTTTACAACCCAAGAATATTATTACTTTTGACCTTTTTCTTTACAGGATTTACCACTGAAGTATATTATTACTCAGCCTAATGCATATTGAAAGAATAATACAGGAAAGAACATTTAGTTCAACGTATGACCAATATCAGAGTGTCTACACACACAGCACCTGCTGGTGTGATAGATGCACTTCTATAGTCTGCTGCTATTAATCAAAGTAAGAAGCCTACAGCAGCCTTCATGTAAAGAACGTACCTCCCGCTGTGCAGGCAGATGAAGCAGTGAGCTAGGCAGGCCACAAAGTCCTGGTCGTGGTTGCCTGGCCCGAGCACCAGGTTGCGGTTGACGGTCAGGACCCGCAGGGCGTCCAGCAGGGCCACCTGCTGTGCGACCGTCTTGTGGGGTCGGCAGAGCTGGTAGAGCACCGTCCGGTTCAGACAGTGGTAGATGGTGTCGAGAGAAAGTCCCTGCGAACGCCTCTTAGACTGGAATTTGGAGCGGGAGGAAAACAAGCGAGAAGCAGTTACGGCTGTTTAATGCTGTGAAGTGCATGTGAATAAAGCTGCTGAGGAAATATTTCTGCAGGAGGAGATTTGTGTTTGTAACGGGGCTAAACTGAGGTAGGAATGCAGGATTGTGAACGTAGCTTTAGTATTGGAATGCTGCTTAAGGGCCTCAAAGGGCCTTATTTGAAAAGTCTTATATTTACATATTTATAAACATGTTTAGACTTTAAATCAATACTCTGACTGTTCATACTCAAGTGTGCTCTAACAGGAAGCTCCAGATTTTGGAGCTTCCTGTTTTGTGTTAAAGCAAAACTTGGAGAAAACCAGTTTTAAGCCTGAAACAGAAAAAGTCTTAAAAATTGAAAAAGAATATTATTCACATAGAAAACCTCTTTTCTAGTCTTCCAGACAAACACATTTGGGACTGTTGGAATAAACCGGAGCACCTGCTGTTCACTCACACACCTGCAGGAAGTACCACACCGTGCCACCCATCACACATCTTTTCCTTTTAATCGACCACTTTCAGGAGCAACTCCAGCTGGAGTTTCTCCAAAGAAAACTGAGTAAACAGTGGGTACATTTCAAAACGACTGACGAAATTAATAACAAATATATTCCAGTTGCAAACTGTGCGCCTCAGGATGAGATAGACGGCCATCGAATCCACTGAGGGATATTTCCAGGATTCAGGGACTGCATTATGGCTCGAAAAATGAATTACTGAAAATAATCTGCTTATCTTCTCAGCTGCACAGCAATGTGTACACAAACCACCGCACAAAAAGGGAAGACAAAGTCCACGCACGACTCTTTTTACTACGTTGCTAAAAGCATTTCCATGTAAGCATACGCATGGAGTACCACTGCAACCCTTATTTAGAATAACAAAACAAAGAAACTGAATCTAATAAGCAGCAAATATAAGAAACACACCTCAGCAGCCAAATCTGATTTTGTGCCCATCTCCTACCAAAATGAGGCCTGCAGGACCCCGTCTATCTGATTTGCTCCTGCAAGACCACTAAGAAGGACTGTTTTCTTTCTTATTCCAGTTCAGGCGTCACAGACGCCGTCTCTCTGCCTCCGGCCTCTTCAGGAAAATGTCAGTCTGACAATGCAGGCTGCTCCCAACAATTGACTATTAAATGTACAAACCAGACAAAATACTAGTGCCTCCAGCTACACAATGTGAGGACATAAAGGGAGGACGTACGCTGCCTTAGACAGACAGAGACGTTTCGTTTGTATAACATCTGAAAACGCTGGATTTATTTGGGTGAATCTGTCCATTTTGGACCATCAGCTGACCAAAAATAGCCCGAGGTCATTTTGCTTGTACCTGTCCAATGAGCTGCACGATGAAGTCCACCACCAGCTTGGAGTCCTTGTTGAACATGCCCTGCCATAGCTTGTCCACCACCCGCTGGGTGAAGTAGAAGACGTTGTTGACCAAAATCTGATAACTGCCCCCGCTGCTGAGGGGCAACGAGGCATCTTCGCCTGGAGAGAGAGTCAGTCACACATCTGTTAGAGGGTTTACAGATTATGATGTGAATACAACCAAAATAAGAAAAATAAAAGAGTTTAAGAAGGTTCTCTGGTTTTTATTATTTCAGTTAACATTTTTTCACCCTTCGTTTTTATTAACTATGAGCTCACTGACACTGCCTGATGGAGGTGTAACTGAAAACCTGGCTACACCTGCCAGCTACGCAGTTCAAAGTCTGTGTGACTTCTGATTGGTCGCATACGAGAATAGAGGAAGTGCATGCCTGGTGAATACACAGGACGTGAGCGGGCGTCGCGCTGGTCTGTATTTCCAGGAGTAAGGAGGTCTCTGAAACAGACGGCCTCACGCTGCAAGCGTTTCCCCCTCATTACAGTAGAAACTGTTCGAGTGTAAAAACAGCAGCTTTTTAAAAATGCATTACATGATTGAACAAAACTAAGCATCTCACGTCTCTGTAAACAGATATTACCTTTGAGATGTAGCAGAACAGTGTGACAGGAATATGGGCTTTATTGATTATTTTGTGTTCTACTAAGGAAACAAAGAAAGGTAAGTGAGATGATTTTTGCTGTCTCACATTTTTTGAAGCGCACAGATTTTCTTTTCTTCCTCAGATAGATGCAGGACGATACTCTAAACCAGGGGTGGACAACTCCAGGCGTCGGGGGCCGGTGTCCCTGCAGGTTTTAGATGTGTCCTTGAACCAACACAGCTGATTTAAATGGCTAAATTAGCTCCTCAACATGTCTTGAAGGCTGTATCCCAATTCAGGGTCTGCAACCTTAAAGGCCGCATTTTAAAGCCGATTACGTCACCGCGACGCGACGAAGGCTGTCCCAATTCGAAGGCTGCTCGAAATGCGGCCCTCAAATGTGTCCTTCATTTCCCTGAATTTTAAGGATGTGGCGGTGTAGACTTCGTGGCCCAACATATCCCAGAATGCATAGCGCGGCGGTGGGTGTGGATAATTTTGCCGAAAAAAAACGGCGGATGAGGGGCGCCCGAAGAGTAAACTTTAAGTAAGTACTGAATATGATGTCACTTATTTATGTGCAAATGTTTAATAACGAAGAACATTAAAACATTGCTGTTGGCCACATGTCGGCAAAGTTATGTGACATTAGTGACGTTTGTACTAACTTGGTTTTAAAGCCTTTACTTTAAAATATATGCCGTTCAATAGCTGAGCTTAATCTTACAGAGAATGATCAAAGCTCATGTAGAAACAAACAAACAAATGAACAAAAGATTTTCTCCTTCATTTCTGTCAAACAAAGCTGTATGAAACGTTTCCAGCTGTTAGTATCATGGTTGCTAGGCAACCTGGGCAGCACAACGGAGGCTAGGCCGTCCCATTTCACAATCCTCGCACTTCCGGTCTTAGCGGTATTTAAGTACGCGGCCCTTGAGGATCGTTGAGGCTGCGTACTTTAAGGCTGCAGACCCTGAATTGGGATACAGCCGAAGTTCTCCAGAGGCCTGGTAACAAACTAATCATGTGATTCAGGTGTGTTGACCGAAGGTGAGATCTAAAACCTGCAGGACACCGGCCCTCGGGGCCTGGAATTGCCCACCTCTGCTCTAAACACAACAGAAACTGCTGAAGGTGCTTGCAGATCTCTGGCCTTCACATTGTGATTTGCTGACTCATGATGCCTCCATCACAGTTTTGTTCAAAGCCAAAGAAAGAGTTAAGCTGTCCTGCAGCATGCTTATGTACAAGAGCAGGATTTAAGCAATAAGAATGGACCTAATGAGCAGGGTGTCCGAACTAACTGTAGACTCCAGGGAAATAGGTGAGAAAGTGCCATCAGTGATAGTGATGAAACATTACACCCCTGCCTCTAGTTTGGAGGTGAGAGAAGGAACCAAAACTTTAGTCTGCTGACCTAGAAGGACATCAGCAGCCAGTAGATGCTCCATGACGCTGTCCAGGATGTTGGACTGAAATTCCTTCTGCTGAGTCCTGGTGGAGCGCTCCGGGGAAGCCTGAAAAAACCAACATGAAGGGAAAAGTAAGCAACAGCCATGTTAGAGTGTTTCCTATCCATGCATCTAGAACGTGGGTTCATGTCTCTGTTCTTACCTCCAGCAGCATATCAATGATGGGTGTCTGCTTGCTGGCTGGGGTCATGCAGAGGTTGTCCATGATCAGAACCCTCATGAAGTCAAAGACATATTTTTTGGCCGGGTGGTTGGTCAGCGACGTCTTGGAGCCCACGTTGCAGTATTCAGACTGGCTGCGGTTCATGCCAGAGTCCCCAGTGAAGGCCTTGAACTCTTCGGTGGGAGAACTCGCTTCATCGTCCAAATCACTGACCTGCAAAGAATGTGACCTTCATCAAGATCATCTTTCATGAACAGATTGTTTCCTCCAAGTTCTTGCTGCTCTGACTTGTGGAAATCTTAGCCATACATCTTAATTCAAAGGCTAGCACACTGCAGCTGTCCCAAACACCTTTTATTGTGAGGAAACAAACTGGAGAGCAAGATAAGAGGGCCCATGGCTCAGAAGGCAATAAGTTACAGTTTTACTGAGCCTGAAGGGATATTTACAGGTATCTGTTGTGTGTTGATGGGACTACAAATCAGAACGTGTGATCACAGCAAATTAAACACTACATTTTTGTGGAGAGGAAGATGAAACAATACTAGATTAGATTTTCACTGCAAGTTCTTCCCTTGTGCAGAATTTAATTTCTATTTCGAGTTGCTTAAGTGAAAAAATAAAGGACAGACTTACCATTTCAGAGTACGGTCTGATGTTGAAGGGAAAGACAGCGGCTGCCAGGGCACAGAGGAACTCTGGGCTGTGCCACATTGGTGCAAGGTCGGACACGTTGTGGTAAAGGTATCTAAAGAACTGCATGAGTGTTACTGGGTACTCCCTGAGCCAGGAACCTTCCTCCTCTGACTGCCAAGGCTGGAAAGAGACAAAAGATGCAACGCAATGAAACCTGGAGAAGAATTTCCATTAAAATCTCAGCAGTTTAACAGTTCAAATCTCAGACTGATGCAAAAAACAAATAAAGTCTTTTCAGAGCAGTTATTGACACTAAGCCCACGGGCGGTCTAGTGAAGCTTCTAGTGCAGGGGATGAGCGTGCTAAAGGTGACGAGAGATTAGAAGAAAAACCTTCACAGAATCCAGACTGATCATAATCACATGTGAGTGCTTTTCAAGCTTGCTGTTAGGAACTGTTAAAACATGCTCTTCTATGAGAAGGGCCTTGAATTTAACGAGCAAATAATGGCTTAAAAAGGTTCAACAATTATCCCAAAAGCTTTTTGTAGTCAAGTAGAAATCGCTGTGCAATCTTCCCAGACTTTACTGTAACATTCTACACAAAAAACAAGCTTTGTGAAACTGGCTGCAGATTAATGTTCGTGTTTAGGAAACTACATTGGTAAAACACTTATTTAGAGCATGTGCTACTGTAGAGGAAGCTGGAAATGACCAAAACGTGTCTGAAGGTTTGGAGGTTCTCACCAGGTTAAGCATGCTGCGCAGCATGGCCAGCAGCAGGAAAGCAGCCTCAGTACAAACGCTATGGATGGAGGCCACCACCGTCCCACTGGATGCCGGCACGCCAAAGATGAAGGTCCAGATAGAGTCCAGATCAAACTGAGAGAACAAACACAGACACTGAGGTAACTTGGGTCACACAGATACATGTAAATCTTATTAAACGAGTCCACTTTTGTATTTATTCATTAGCTGGTTTGACAGGTCAAATTCAGGTTTAAAAGTGAACCCATTATGCTCTTCCTCATTCAGCGTGGTTGCTTCTGCTGTCTTAGCTCTGTAAACCTTCTGTTTGAACAGGAGGTCGGTGGGGCAACAGAGGGATGGCTGATTCAAAGCACTGGTCCTCTCACTGTTGGCTGAGTCCCACTGGTAAGATATAAAATGCATAACTGCAGAGTGGATGACCTGAGGGAGTACTCCATGGCCAAGTATGAGATAAATAAGGATAATTCTGAACTGTGAATCGTGCAAAGTTCCCTAAAGAGTCGGTCCATCCAGCCTGTGATGGTTATCCGAGTTCGGGTTAAAGGGGCAACCGTCTAAGCAGAGATGCTCAGACTTCCCTCTCCCTGCCCACCTCAAGCTCTTCCGGGGGGACAACGAGGCCTTCCAAAGGCAGCCCAGAGACACAATCTCAATCTAACCCTCCACCACCTTTTTCTGTCTGAGAAACACGGCCTCAGACTTTGAAGTGCTTCTTCAATGAATTCAATGAAGTCCTGAGCAGCAACAAGAATCCTCAATTCACTGACACTGTACTCTGACCTGAAGGTGCTGAAGAATACAAATCTGCAGCTGGAAACGAGCAGCATAGGTCCACTTTAAGCCCTGAGGCTAACAAACGTGTTTAGTTATTATTATTAGAGAAGGTTGGGTATACTAACATGTACCTGCAGGCTGTCTGGGAGCTCGATGACAGGCTGCTGCAGGAAGAGAGCCATGAGCAGGAAGTAGAGTTCGGGTACGTTGGTGTGTTTGGGCAGCAGTGTCTGCAGAACAGGGAATCCTGGGAAATGGCAAGCGTCCCGGTTGATCTCCCGCAATGTGGAGCGCCCGCCGGCACTGCGACCCACGTTGAATCCTAAAAAGAAAGTTGAGAGAGTGAATGTTAAAAATAAAGCACAAAGGTAAAAGGGTGGCACCCTATGACTACTGCACCTACAGGCAGCTCTACATGCAGGTGTAGTGCCCACTTTTGGGTTTAATCAAGCAAAGCTATGAAGGAGATGGCTGCAGTAAAAATCCAGGACTAAACTAACACAATCAATCAAAGCCAAACAGATTTGTTGCACTAAAAGAAAAACTCCAAATCTGAATAAAACTAAGGACTTCTACCTGATAGCGCTCATTCTGTTAGAGCAAGTCTCTAATGGGGAGTTTCCAGAGCTAAAGCAATGGTTCTCAACCTGGATGTTTGCAGGAGGGTGTAATAAATACAAATAAAAGACCGAAGTAGGGCTGGGCCATATTATACCGTTCACGGTAATACCGGTACAATGTTAGGCAACGATAAGAAAATGAAATATTGCAATAGAATATGGGTTAAACAGGCATGCGCAGTGCCTTTGTTTTCATACGCACATGGCCGAAAAAGCATGGCAGCAATGGAGAATGAGAAGGGAGAAAGCGGATTGTTGAGTGAAACGGATGAACCAGAATAGGTTTGTAAAAATGGTGCCACTTCAGTGATGTGGAACTGGTTCAGATCGTTCAGGTCCCAAAGAGAGACCTGAGAGTTAAAAACTGTCTAAATTCTTTCATCTTTAATAAAACGATCAGCATTGCTGCTTTACCAGGTGTAACTATTAAGTTTAACATTCAGGCATCCATGAAAACAGAATTTATTACATTTAACGGAGTTAGAAGTTAGCAGGAAGTTAGCGGAAGTTAGCTCGCTAGTTTCGCTAGTTACCTCAGCGTGATATAGCATGTTCTGACTGAGAGATTTCTGAAAAAATTCAAACATACAGCTCTGCTATCACTTCCAACATAAATGAAGACAGGAAACTAAACAGCAGTGGCGTTTGTAGGGTTACTGAAGTTGAGCTAGTTGGTATATAATGATGTGCTACGTGATCGCTAGCGACACAGCTATGTTAGCATAGCATAAACAGTGAAGCTGGAGGATGAACGCTAACACTTTTCCACTCGATAAAAGTTAACGTGAAGGTTCCTGATGGTTAGAGACAAATGCAGTCGCATGGCAGGATGCTGTAAACGGACCAAACTTCAGTCAGGAGAACAACTGAGATAAACCATCCACAATACGAGGTTAGTGATTAATATACTGCAACAACATGGGAATAGAGCAGCTGTGATAGAATACAGCATTAATGAATCAATGGTACAGAAGTGGAGGAAGCAAGAAGATTGAGTTGAATAAAGTTTGATTTATTTGACTGCTTTGTTTTGCTTAATGTGTCTTATAATCTCGTGCACCTTATGGTCCGAAAAAGTATTTGACTTTTTTATTTGGCGCACTGCAGTTTAATGTTGCAAAGCTCCTCTTTTTAACTTCAGTGGACATTATACGTGGTTATGCTCAGGATATGTCAGCCCATTTCTACTGGAGATGTCTTTGGTTAAACTTTCAGCAAGGAATTTGCATTTGCACTGTTAAATGTTTATATAGCTTTAATGCACATAAAACAGCTGCTTGTTTAAGTGAAAATAAATGGATGGGTTTTTTTGCGCTAGCAAAGTTGTCGAGTTGCATTTTGTCTCGCATCAATTATATCGTCAGTTATATCGTTATCGCAAATTTTCAAATCTATATCGTGATAAATATTTTTGGCCATATCGCCCTGCTCTAGACAGAAGTATTATGGAAATATTAAAGCAAACATCAACATCTGAAATTATTCCAGGCTGGTAAATCCAGTTTTGAAGAATCCGAATGGTTTTTACGCCTGAGCAATGAGAAGGTTGAAAACCACTGAGTTCAAAAGGAACTATGGTATGATGCAGCAGCAGGGGACAGCGGGAGGGTGAAAATGAGAGAACCAACCCTTGGCTGTTCGGCGCACAAACTGTGCAGCTCTCTGTTTGCTGAACGAAGGCCAACTCCGACGGAAAGCGTTGCCAGAGTGAGGAGAGGCGTCTGCTGAGCCATGTTACAACATACAGTATTTACCTTGGAAATCACGATTTCTTACTTGTGTCTGTTCTGAGAGCGGGTGCTTACAGGTTTGAACGTCTGGAGCTAATACACGCACACATCCCTCAAAGGCGAGTGCCTAATGTTAACCAAATCCAGCCTCTCAGCTCCAATTTTGTGCCGCGATGACAGCGAACCCACGCTGCTGCACTCACCCAGCACTGTGCCGATCTTATTGGTCAGGACGGAGTCGGTGTGGTCCAGCCAGCCTCCTCCGCACAGGCCCTCTTTGAAGCGGTTGAGGATCGACTGATTGGACAGCAGCACCACCAGGATCCACAGAGCTGCCGTCACTGTGGTGGAGTGGAGATGTTCTTCCATGAACTTCAGGAGCCAATCAAAGCCCAGCGTTCGCACCAGCTCCTCACACGCCCTGCAGGGAGAAAAAGTTTTGCAGGTTTACTGTTACTTTACTATCAGTTCTTTTCACAACATTTTAAATACTTTGTCAATATTTCTGCTTTTACTTGCTCATTATGTTGCTAAATTATATCAACCAGTGTCATTATAATCTCCATCTCTGTCAGCCGCTGGGCATATTGCCATTATTTGAGTCAAGTTGAGCCATATTCCAGTAATAACTGGAAATGTTGTATGTAGAGCCAAATAGCTTTTTAATGATAAAAGTCTTTAAAAGATCAAAGAACAAGAATAATGTTGTGTAGCGCTTTTATGATTGATTATTCATAGTTTTCAAAATAAATGGACAGCGTGAGAGTTTGCATTTTAACTTGAAGCTTTCAGGATGAGCAGATATGACAGAGAAGGAGCAAATAACAACACCCAAGTGCTAGTTGGCTTGGTTTGCAAACTGCAGTTCCTCAACTGCCCACTTGGGGTGCCTCCAAGCTCAGACCATATAAAGGTGTTTATATTGTTGCAATCTCTGCGCTTTGAGGCAGGATGTGATGAATGAGGGGCAGATCTTTTTTTACCATTTATGTACCCAACTTTACACAGATAAGTAAGCATGCTAACAGCCTACTGCACAGATTTAATCTCTGTAGCTAATTTGTTGTTGCTGAACTGCAGAGCTCCTTCAGTGACAGACTGCTGTATCCTAGATGCATGAAGGAGCGTTTCTGCAGGTCCTTCCTCCCTGCAGCTGTCAGACTGTACAATCTGAACTGCTCCCAACAAACATAGATGTTTACATCAATGCTGTAACTGCAATAAGTTAATTAACCGATTCGCACTACAACCTGGTTTGCCTCTTACCTGTAATTATTTTTATTTAATTTAATAACTGTACAGTTCTCTCTGTTTATAGTAACCATTGTCCTTAATGTAAATATGTAAGAAAAATTGTGTATGTTTCTGTTCCGTGTCCTGTGTACTGTTTGTTCGTATATTTGTCTTTTTGGCTGCTGTTACAACCAAATTTCCCCTTGTGGGACAATTTAAGGATTATTCTATTCTATTCTATTCTAATTTTGATCTTCACAACAACTGCATGGGGTGATTTCATTTATTATTATTTTTAAATAAAACTTATCTTTTTAAGGCTATTAAGGTTTAAAGTTATAACTTTAGAATTATGGCAGCTTTGATAGATGGTAAATGCTGACACAGGCAGCTGTATCTGCCTGTTAGGCGTCAACTAGGCTAACCAGAATCACTAAACTGACCATGTTTGTGTTGCTGCCTATTTATTAAAATAATGTGGCTTAAAGAGAAGTTAATTCTACCAACAGACGATCCCAGAGCTCTGTGCTCCAGAGTGAAATCAGAGTATGTTAGTTAGGAATTATTATTAGCAGATATCTGTGTTTGTACCCCTGCAGTCTGTGGATAGTCATTAAGCTACAAGCATAACTTTACTTCTCTAGTTCAACGTGGCATCTAACTGCTATTTTTTTAATCTAAACAACGTCTGGAGGAGAGCGGTGTCTTACTGGGCATTGACTGTGCACTTCTCTTTCGTGGTGAAAAGCAGTTTAAGAAGGCTGTCCAGCAGTCGATTTCTCAGCAGAATGAGGTTTGCTGATAGGAGGCCACCAAAGTCATCATCATTTCCTGCAGATGCACAAAATGTTTCATAGTTATTAAGGATAGAAGAACAGTCTAGCACTGACCACATGCTTTTGGCCACACGTTATTTAGGATAGAGAGGTGCAAGAAGTCAGATCAACGCTAATATCACTCATACCTCCGTCTATCTTCTCCTCATTATTGATTTCCATGACAACAAACTTCTCACAGACGGCAAATGTGGGAAGAGTGGAGGAGATGAACTGGCCGAACCTGTGGAGACAGCAAACGGTCTTATGCTGCACTGGCATGGATCATCATCACCGACGTTCACATGGCGGCTACGCGAGCGTGTTCTTACCGCAGCAGGTCGTATGGGTTGGGGAAGCCTTGCAGCAGCAGACTGAGCACGTTGCTGATGGCGGCGACAGTGGGCTGGGACAGCGTGGTGTCTCTCAGGGTGAGCAGCAGTCGTGGGATGAGCTGAAACTCTCTCAGGAGTTTAGCATTTTTAGCCGCCTCACTATTCGACACAGTCAGCAAAACACACAGTGAGACGCTTTCACGTTAAAATGAAAATAATTGTGCCAATCAGCAATAAAAAGAAATAAAACTCATGTTATTCTTCGTGTGATCTGTTTCTTGTTCAGGGAAACTTCCTTCTGACACTTGCCTGGATTCTGTCAGCAGTTCAATGAAGTGCTCGAACAGAGACAGATGGAGCTCGTAGGGAGCGTGCAGCCAAACCTGAGGAGCAGACGGAGCAGACTCAGACCCTGCCGCACAACTCATTCCTGGCAGCACAAACTTCTGGCACAGAGTAGCTCAGTTCCTTAACACTTCAACATCAAAAAAACACTTTTTCTTTTCCTGTTTTAACAAATGCAAAAATATACCTGCAAACTCTCCGTTTTATTAGCCGAGACGGGTTTAAGTGGAACGAGACTTTTATCAATGCTAAATAGGCGAGCTTTCTTTGACAGCTGCACACTGATGTCCTTATTTCAGTTGGCTCACAAGCATTATGGGTCAATGGGCCCTGTAAACACTCACCTCAAAGTCACACAGTAGGTCCTGGAAGGCCGTGGAGTTGGGGATGATGGAGGTTTCGTGGCCGCTGTCAACGGTTCCCACCAGAGAGAAGGTGAGGTGGAGGATGTGGCTGTTTAGCAGCGAGCGCTTCTTCTTTAGGAGCATAGCCAGCAACTAAAGAGGAAGACAAAACAAATACGTATTTACAAATGTACAGACTTAAACTTGGCTTTCAGTCTGTGAACTCACTGCTGGGTCATATTCACATTAATCACGCTGTCACTAACAGTACTCTGTGCTTAGTCTGACACAGAAACACATTCAAAAAAAATGTAACTGGAGACAAATGAGCATCCATACATCCTTGTCAGATGCCTGAACCACCTTAACTGGCTCCTTTTGATGTGGAGGAGCAGCGGCTCTACTCTGAACCCCTCCCGGATGGCTGAGCTCCTCACCCTATCTCCAAGGGAGAGGCCAGCCACCCTTCAGAGGAAGCTCATTTCCGCGATCTTGTTCTTTCGGTCACTACCCACAGCTCGTAACCATAGGTGAGGGTAGGGACAGGGATCAACTGTTAAATTGAGAGCTTCGCTGTTACACAGCTCTCTCGTCACCACGACGGACCGGTACAGCGTCCGCATCACTGCAGCCGCCGCAGCAATCGTCTGTCGATCTCCCGCTTCCTTCTCCCATCAGTCGGACAAATGAGCATTTTGTAAACAAATTTAGAAAAGTAGAAGCAACACCATTAAAGTACAACGGAGAGCATTTATTCACACACCACGTGTGTGAATAAATGCTGTGCAAATCGCACTATTCATCTAAACACTACAGTGTTTAAATGTGTGAAAAGTGAATGCCTTGCGTCCCAATTTACGAATGTTTCGATGGCAATTTTTTAGAAAAACTCAGTAATTATCCTGGAAATGTAACTAAAACTTTTAATTTAAGCTTTAATAACTAACCTGGTAACCTTGGATGCGCTCCATCTCCTTACTGGCCAGCGGGTTGCTTTTTACAACACACACTAAAGCCTTGACAGCCGCATACAGTCCCTCCACATCTGACGCCATGGCAACCAGACCCAAAATGGCCGCTGCCCCTCCCACATACTGCAGGTTGGTGGCCACAGGTTTGGGCACGAATGCACGAACGCCTGACGGAGGGAGAAAGAGAACGAGTGAGTTTTCATCCACTAGAGAACAGCGTTTGGTATTGGAGTCGCGCAGATTTGGTTTACCTAAATATCCAATCACAGCAGCTCCGATGGTGCGTGCGGGACCATTCAGGTGACCGGCGGCATTGTGAATCAGTTTTACCGGAGTGGCGTTTTCATGAGAGGACACGGCGAGCTGAAGGAGATGGAAAAGAAATGACAGAAATTAAAAACACACACCTCAAGTATGTCTGCAGACGGCAACTCGACGGTTACTTTTAAACTCTACTTCTTCAGAGCCGCTTTCACACAACTTTGCACCATTTCCTCATTTGTTAGTCAAACGTTTGTTGCTGTGGATGTTTGTCTACGAGTAAGAATGTTTTACTGTTAGACGCTGCAGTCTTACGCCAAGATCTGATCAAAAGCTTTGATTATTGAGCTGAAATGAAATATTGGATTCTTTCAGTTAATTCGTGGAAGGTAAAAACAGCATTATGCAACATTGGCATTTAGAATAATTGTGTATTTATGGAGTTTTATTTGACACCCATGTTTAGCGAAGCGAGAGGGTGTGAAAGACCCAAACACTTATGCTTAGTTTGCTAAGAGGGAAGTGATAATGCTGCAGAGAGGACAACAACTTATTTTCGTTCCCCTCTGCACAGTGAGTGAGCGTCTTCCTGCTCTGTGACAGGTCTCTGCTGCAGAATTGCTGCCTCTGTAATTCTCTGCACTTCACTTCCTGTGAGTCGCTGCGGGAGACGGAGCAGGAGAGACGGGCAGGCTGGGAAATGACTTGACAAGTGTGGAGAAAGAGATAACACAGAGCTCATCTGGAGCTCACACTCGTGGTGGGACTGTGTGTGCTGCTTCCTTTAAATGCATCATTTAAATGCAATGGACTTGAGTTTTCTGTTGAAAAATGAAATTGACCGTTAAGTGTGTGAATGCACATCCATAGCCATTTTCAGATATGCACAGCAGCCCTATACTTTCCTAGAAGTTTCCTAGACAGGGTGCATGTGTCCAATGTAATGGAGTACATCGAAGTCATGCAAAGCAGGTGATTCCCTGCTGCGAAAGGATGTCTGTGGAAAATGCCCCAATCTAACAATCCTGAAATAGACTGAAATCCATGTGTGAAAACAGCTTATATGCGTGTGTTTACACTTTGGACCTCAATCTGGAGTTTTTCTGCTTGTATTTAATTCTTTATTAACTTCAAAGTCTTTCCTCTCTGCAAACGTTACACTTGTGCAAAGGGTAAACACGTCACCACATGGCACTGTGGCAGAGGGAGAAGACAGGTTTCTTTTTTCAGTCGGTTACGTCAGCCAGGATGATGTCATCTCAGCCAGTGTGCTGCACACTTCAATAGACAACTGAATTTAGAGTTACGCTTTAAAGGTAACTGTAACGGAAATAATAGATTCTTCAATGAAACTTTGACAGAATATCTGACAGTAAGATTTCCATTTAGTGCAGCAGTCTCCAACCTTTTCTGTGCCACGGACCGGTTTATGCCCGACAATATTTTCACGGACCGGCCTTTAAGGTGTTGCGGATAAATACAACAAAATAAAACTAGTACCGGTACCCAAAAAAAGAAGATTTATTCATAAAGACCAAAGAAAACAGACTTAACGATAAAAACGATAACAAAATAACCCTGAAAACCGATAAAAACCCTGAAAACTATACATTTCAGACCTGAGCCTCAACTTTCGCGGCCCGGTACCAAACGACTCACGGACCAGTACCGGGGGTTGGGGACCGCTGATTTAGCAGACAAACCTGCGGTGACAACAACATTAAAGCAGTGATTTTTAATTCTTTGCGAAGTCGTGCGTCTGACCTGTTTGGCGATGGCTTTGCTGTCCAGTTTGTTGTAGCTTTTCCTGATTTTGGCCACAGTGAGAGTCAACACAGAGAGCGCATACAGACTGAAAGACACCTTCTCCTCTGGCACAAGCACCACCGGAGAGGCCGGCGCTACCTCCGCCTTGGAGTCCTTACCTGCAGGAAGGGAAAATGGAGAAGGTAAAAAGTGAGTAAAAAAAGGAGGAGCCATGTGTGGATGAATGCTGGAAGAAAAGAAGTGATGCAAGGTGGTTAAATGACAGAATAAAACTAAAGTAGAGCAAGGATTTAGAGCCTGGTTAAAAGCAGGTCTGCAGACTAAGTTGAGGTCTGGTGGTCCACTCACAGGGGAGGTAGACGGCCTGAAAGCTGCCCACGTAGTTGGGTCCAAGCTCATAAATGGCAGCGACGCTGGCGGCAGGTAGGAACTCCTCCAGGAAGTGGGTAGGCCCAAGACGCCACACCAGGCTGGAGAGCTGGCGCTGGGCAGGGGGTGTCCCTATGTACCCATAAACAGTACTGACGACAGGAGGGTTGGTGGAGCTGGAGCCGCCTGGAGCGCTGTGGATGTAGTGAAGCTGGAGAAGAGGAAAGGTGAAGGTAATGACTCAAAAGAGGGATTTCTATAAGATATGCAGAAATAGGCCTGAGCTGACACATTCAAATGCAGACGGTAGCACGCCACAAACTTCAGAGACTACAAAGAGAAATGACTTACATTTGACTTGTTTATTGGCTCCGATCACAACAGAGCTTCAGAGCATGTGAGATACACAAACTCATTTCAATTATATGCACAGCTGAAGTTTGAACCCACTTAATTGTGAACCGGTCCCGTATGCTGTCCCCTCTGAGAGGATTAAATAATCATCAAGTCTATATTTCAGGGAACAGAACTTAAAAACATCATAGATCAAAGATGATTTTATCATTTAATATTCTCTGCTGGCTCAGTGCACAGACAGACATGATTTACTCCTGAGTTTGTCTTTTGTCAGTGTGAGTCAGAGACTGATGAGTTGATCGTTTGCTCTGATAACTCCTTTTGTGTCCCTTTCTTTGGGGAAGCAGGCTAATTAAATATGCGTGCGTTACCTATTTACATCAGTGATGACTTAAATGGATGGATGGAGCTGATAAATAATCGAGTTGACCTATCAGCTCCTGGATTTTAACAGCTCAGATGTGCGTTTATGTTCAAAACACGTCACAGGCTCAGTGAAAACAAGCAGATTGAAATCGTTAAGATTATTTAGCTTACTGCTAACAGCGCTAAACTAAGCAGAGGAGGAGGTATCTCGGGGTCTCGTTCACGAGGGGAGGGGACAGTTGAACGGGAGACTGGCAGATTGATTGCTGCAGCGTCTGCAGTGATGCGGATGCTGCACCGGTTCGCTGTGGTGAAGAGACAGTTGAGCGTGAAAGTGAAGCTGTCGATTTACATCCGTACTCTCATCTGTGGTCATGAGCTCTGGGTAACGACTGGAAGAATTAGACAGCGGATACAAGTGGCAGAAATCAGAAGTCTCTGAAGGGCGGCTGGACTCAGCCTTAAAGACAGGGTGACCCAGAATAGACCTGATATTCATCAACATCAAAAGAAGCCAGTTGGGGCAGTTCAGGCAACTGGTTAGAAAGACTCCCAGGCACCTCCTGGGTGAGGTATTGATTACTGGGCATGTCCTACATGGAGGAGGACCTGGGGCGTACACAGGACAGCCTGGGGCTTGCTAAACTGTGGAAGGTCTGGGCTTCTCCGATAGGCTGCCGCCCTGTGACCTGGCCGTGGATAAACAGCAGGATGGATGGAAAAATGGTGCATCTTTTTTTTTAACTTATGGCACCAGAGCAGATGGAGAATCTGTCTCTGCCTCCGGCCGCCCAACACTCAAGACTAAAGTGCGACTGATTTCAGTAAAGAACATACGGTAGAGTAAATAACTACACATGACGAATGTTCGGGAAATTTGTCTCACATGTCTGAAAGAAAAAATAAATCGGTCGATATTTTGGAATATCAGATTTTTAAATCACCAAATATTGTTATCGATCTTAAAAATCCAATATCAGGTTCTTACAGAGACAACATACTCGGCGGCCATAGAGGGACATTCGAAAAGTGAACTGCACTGCAGGAAGATCCACAATGAGATCAGGAGCCATGCTTTTGTTTCAAGGTCTCAAAAAATCTAAACGTATTTCAAAGTGCAGTCACTGCTGAGTCCAGACGCACTGAAGCATCCCCGCAGGGTAATACTCTCACCACCATGTTTCACTGTGAGGACAGTGTTCTCTGGGTTGTTCACCTCCTCCTTTGTTCTCCAAGCATAAGCAGCATCTCTTTGGCCAAAGAGCTGTAGTTTGTTTCATCTGACCAAGAGACGCACTTCCTGTGTACATAATCTTTCTCCAGGGTGTTCTTAGCATATCTTTATCTGCAGAAGTTGGGTTTTTTTCCTGTGTAGGTTCCAGCGATCGTCTTCTTTGAGACTACAATGACTTGGCTGCGTCATTTCGTGTCATGGCAGTTGTTCTGGGGTCTTTGGACACATCAACACTCAACAGTGTCTTTGAAATCTTTGCTTCTACCTCGGCTTGTTCTGCACTGTGTGGCTCTTCTAGAATTTCCGGATAATCCTTCTCACACCAGTTCTGGATATATGGAAACGCTGTGGTAACTCTGTATATCCATTTCCTGCTTTGTGAGCATCAACAATTATATTAAGTCTGAACTGATTTCTTTGTTTTTAGCGTGATGCTTTCTCAAGTGACAGTTTAAACCCTGGCTGAAGTTTTTAAACTTTGTGTTAATTGAAAGATAAACTCAGTTTTAACTTGACTTTAGACAGTTTTAAAAACTTAAAGCACATCGTTGTACAGCAGTGGTTTGTGCTGAGGCTCAATAAAAAGTCAGGGGGCTAATAATACTGACACAGATAACTTTTGTTTTTTTCTGAAATAATTCTGTTGTTATTTTTTTAATTTAAATAAACAAACATGTGGAGCCTTTGCAAGTTGTGATCACATTTTTTTAAACAACCAGGGCCTTAATAGTTCATTCTTAAAATCACAAGATTCATTTTTGACCAATCAAAACGCCTGATGTTACACAACAGCGAGTGACGCAGAGACACTGACTATGGGAAGGATAAAAAGGGATATGAAAGGAGAAATACTGCTCAGCACAAAACAGCATTTCAGCAGTTTTCTGAGCAGAAATAAAACGTATCATCTATTCATTATTCACACATCAAGCCACTCCTGCTGTTGTTACTGGCTACTTGTGCCATTTAGCCCTCCTGGGAGGTGCCTGCACACCTTTAGCTTTACTGTCACTCTTTTACAAGCTAAATGCAACCACACGAACACTTAGACCCATATGAGACACACGACCAGCCTGTTTTTTCCTGTACACGGCCCTCAGCAGGAAATGAAGCCGCTGTTATCAGTGCCATTAAGGAGAAGCTGTGACTTGCGGTCTCAGCCTATTCCCCATTCTGCTGTCTAATCTCAGGGGAATCTAAAGTCACTGAACCACAAACCACATCACAGTCTGCTGACTGCAGCACTCAAAAGCTGCCGTTTAAAGGTCGGAGTTAGAAATGTACGCCACTGCTGCTTCTCAACGCCAACCGTGATCCAAATATGACGAGCTAATAATGGTCGACTTGCAAACACAAAGCCGTTGTTGCGCCGTACTTACCTACTGATGCATAATAAATTATCAGCACACTCGCTCACTGTTTCTTTATACAGCAGCTGTCTTTAAAAACAGGTAATCGTGAATATGAGATGATGGAGATAGTTTTTATGTATATGACATATAGTCTGATTTTATACCCATAAATCCATCTACATTTATTACAAGACTTAACTGATGTAACCTATTAAAGATATACTGGCAAGCTCAGTTAATCCTCCTCTTATGCCGGGCTCACACTGTGCGATTTTGTCAGTCGCGCGATTCAGCTCCTGCTCAAACTGCACGATTGACTCGCAGGGGTTAGAAGTTCGTAGGTCACGATGCAGGTCTCACACTATACAACCCGATGCTCTGATGCGACCCGAGTGCTCACACTGTGCGTCCATAACATGAAGGTTATAACAGAAATTCTGTCGCTCGCTCTCCCTCTCTGTCTTTCACTCACACAGACACACACCACCGCCATCAACTTTGCTAAATTGCTAATGAAAAACATGATCAGGCAGCTGTGATTGAGCAGCGACGTCCATCCAACTATTTTCACGGTTGTTGTGGTCGTGATCATTTTGTGAGGCCACATCGAAAAGGCTCGGATGAGCTTTCCAAAGTTCTACAAGTGCCTCCATCGCTTGTGTCCAGATCACACGCTGCACTGCCGTGCTGCGCCGTCTTTTTCGCTGACATTTTTGTTTGCGCGTGCGCAGTGTGAGAAACTGCGGTGACACCCTCGCGACCAAGCGATTGATGATCGGGAGCTGGTCGTGAGGTGTTAATCGCTTCTTGTTACCCCACGTATACTACACGATGCACGATGAAGGCCAAAATCGGGCCAAAAATCGCAGTGTAAGCCCAGCATTACTGCACCTTTACCAGGGTACAGGCTTACAGCTCCACTTCGTCCTTCTGCTCATAATAGTAAAGATGTGTTCGAGACAGGAAATACGTTTTCCTGTTTGATAGCAAGTGTCTTTTTCTGTTCATGCAACAAGAAAAAAAACAACCCAAAACATCCAACAAACACCCTGCATGCAACAAAGCCTGTTCACCCGCGGTTGGTCAACAGAAACTGGACAGTTTACTACAGTTTTCCTAACAGCTGGATCTCGTCAGGAGCAACAAAGTGAGATCTGCAATGTGGATGTTGGTTATCGCTGACACGCCGCGTACTAATTTTACCTTGACAGTGCTGATGAGCTGGCCGTCGATGTACAGCGTGGCCATGCTATTCTTCAGCATGCCTTTGCTCATGACCAGCACCAGGTGGTGCCACTGGCCCTCGGCGATCAGCTCGCCACAGCGGAATCGAGCGCAGCAGGGAAGGATCTCGTAGAAGGAGGCTTCTTCGCTAGAATCATCCGCTGCTTGATGGGGGAAGGCAGAGAGAAGCAGGGGGCAACATCAATGAGTCAGAGAGCTCCAGCAGAAGTGAGTATATTAGCTCAGGGTAAAAGCCCCAGAGAGGAAGCCTGTTTGGTCATAACAGGAAGTGCACATTTCAAGGTCATATTTATCAAATATAATCTCTAAACAAAACTGTATCAGCATTTTAAACTCAAATATCTAACAGAAAGTTTTCAATTCTTTTCTGGGAATATATACTGTATGAAAGTGCATCATCCCAAAAACAAAACAGTAATGGGTTTGGGCATACAAGCTGGAGATTTCACAGATTTGAGATAATTTTCTCCTGATGGTTCACCAAAAAGAATCCTAAAGCATGGACAAAGTGTAGAGGTCTAGAGGATGGTTGTGCAGCGGAGGATTATTCATTCTTGTGGTTATGCTGTAAACCGGAGTTTAAGTCTAGTGCTGCCACTTACAGTACGTCTGCAGCAGCTCCTCCTTGGTGGAGACGGTGAGCGAGCGGTCTTTGGCTGACAGCACCACAGCCAGGCACACATAATGCTGCTCCGAGGAGTTGGCCCGACGGACGATGGTCAGCAGCCGCACCGGGTGGGCCTGAGGGGATGTGCTGAACCTCTCCACGCAGAACCAAGTGGAGTAACTCAGGCCTGATGGGGGAGGAAACAGGCGCTCGCCTGGGTAAGAAAGGGGGGAGTGAGAAAAGACAGAGGTTTATTTGTTTTTATTCATATAAATATATATATTTTAAAAATTCACAATTATTTTTATCTCAATGCTTTACATATTAAATCCATCCATCCATAATAGATGGGTCCACATTGTGGGGCAAACAGACAGGCCTCCCCCCCAGTCAACATCTCCAGTTCTTCAGGAAGGCCACAGAGGTGTTCCCAGTGTATCCTGAGGCTTCCCCTGGGCTTCCTCGTCACGTGACCTGCTCAACAGGTGAGCTGACTGAAATATCTCCACTCGCCCTGCTATGAGCCCACTTCTATTGACAACAACGTGTTATTTCAGTCATTATTCACTGGCCGTGGAATGTAGATTGACCAGAGTGTGAAAGCAACACAGTGAATTGACAGCTCTGCATCCACACACATGTACTCGGGGCCATAATACCTACATCTATGTAAACATCGCTAGTGGCTCAATGGACTGTTTTAAGAAAGACGTAAAGCTTCGGGGACCAAAACTGAGCTTTCATCCGTTTGTGATCAAACATTTTCGTCACTTTACATATTTTTTGGACAGATTGTTTGTTCTCGTCTTGCCAGTCCAGAAAACTAGAAACTGAGTTATTGTAGGCTTGATTTTTCTGTCCTTTCATCTTTTGTTATTTCTGATCTTATGGGGCGATCGTGGCTCAGGGGGTTGGGAAGCGCATCTGTAACCGGAAGGTCGCCGGTTCGATCCTGATCGTTGCGTCCTTGGGCAAGACACTTTACCCTACCGCCTACTGGTGTTGGGTGGTTGGATGGTTTCTATATGGGATATGGCAGCCTCGCTTCTGTCAGTCTGCCCCAGGGCAGCTGTAGCTACGACTGTAGCTGCCTCCACCAGTGTGTGAATGTGAGAGTGAATGAATAGTGGTATTGTAAAAGTGCTTTGGGTGCCTTGAAAAGCGCTATATAAATCCAATCCATTATTATTATTATTAAATGTTGTGTTTTCTTGCATTTATTAATGTGACATACTGCAAACAGCTAACCTATTTGACTCGTCTTATCACACCTATGAAAAAATGCTCTCCATTTTTTCCTGGTGCAGATTTGCATTCTGCAAACGTTTGTTTTGCTTCGGTGCTTTATCTGTGCCAAATACACCACGTTAAATGATGCCATGTTTATGTATGATCAGCCAGAGCTGCAGAACAGCACACTGAGGGTGTAGGAAAGATTTCAATTCAGCCTCCGGGTGTAGATCGAGGTGTACAGTAGCTCGCATTACCATTAAAACGAGCTAAAACTTTGACGTAAGCTGCCAAAACATGAAGGCAGTACTCTGTCGTGCAGATTGGTTAGAAAAGATCTCAGAGTCTGTGGCTCGGGATGAGGTTGTCACTCAAATGGTTATCAGACTGTCTGTGGACTCCATCACAAACTGTAGAAAACTGGTTTGAGGGATTACATCTAATTCTTATGCATATCAATTTACACTTGGTGGAACAGTGTTGTTGTGAGCAGAATGAAGATATTTTGATGAATGAGCCTCTGGATGATGTCATTCACAGATATGGGTCAGACCGAAGTGGATGAGGAAAGAGAAGGAAGTAAACAGAGAGGAAGGGAGGAGACGGGATAGAGATAAATGAGGATATGGAAGGGGAAAGTGACAAAGAATGGATAGAATCAGGGCAGGGAAAGGAGGAAGAATGAAGGAGACTGAGATAAGCAGTGAAAGGCACAGAGAAAAGGAAAATGTGAATGACAGGAAGAAATGAGGGAGGAACGAGTGAGGTCTATAAATAGAGTTGGGTGACTAGCAGGAGAAGACGAGAGCAGAGCAGTGTGGGGCGGATGAGCACAGAAGGAGCGGCATGAATAGGTAAACAGATGGAGGAACGATAGTCATGTATGAGTGGATGGAGAGGAGGGTGGCCTGGGAGGAAGAGGAGAAAGGAGAGTCTAGCTGTGCTTCATAAATACTAAATGAGGCTACAACCTAAAAATTCAAGCATAACATCGCGGACAGTTTATATGATAAAATCTATTCTGTAAAAGATCAATATTGTTTATGAGGTTTTTCATAACAAACACATTTTATTTTTAACACACTAAAACTAACGGCTCAAGGACAGGTGAGGTCTGAAGCTCAGGATACGCAGACGTGTTTTTCTTTTTGCATAAAAAACAAAAAATGATGAAAACAGAAGAAAAAAAAGCAAAAGCAAAAGAAATCCAAAGAGGTTTTGCAAAAACACACAGCTGCTTTAAAGAGAAGGAAGGAGAGTGAGAATAAAGATGATGGTAAAATGGAGAAAACAACAACGAGGCCGACGGAACGTAAACAGAAAAAACGGGACGAAGCGGCGAACGCGGTGATGCGAGTGGGATGTGTGGCGTTAAAAATTAAACACCAAGCAAAAAAGGGAAATGCACAAAGAGTTTTTGTGTACCTGTGGGCTAAAAATGAAATTAGGTGGGATGAAACACAGGCTGTGCAGATGAATCTATTCTTACTCGTCAATTGAAAACGCTTGTTTTAAGGGGCGGCTGTGGCTCAGGAGGTGCAGCAGGTCATTTACTAATCTACTAATCGGGAGGCTGGTGGTTCAATCCCAGTGTGCATGCCAAAGAACCAGTCAAGTTACCGTTTCTGAACAACAGAAATGAACAAGCCAACAGGATAAAGGACAAAAACAGTGTCTTAGAGTGAGTCATCTGCAAGAAGTGAAATCCAACGAGCAGCACTCGAATACTCTGCTTTACACAGTTTCCTGTTGCTTCTTTTCATGAGAGAGGACTGAACGAAGAGTGGAGCTGATGCACGGACACAACATGACTGATCTAGTTTGATGTGACATGTTCTCACAAAGACAGATGAAGGTTTGTGGATATGATTACAGCTAAATTCTCACTTCCTCCCCACATCGGATGCACCGTATTTCCTCTAATAAAAACTGGCAGTTAATTAAAAGCCGGGAAAGCAACAAAGGCCTTTATGCCACAAAAAGTTTAACTGTTTACACATTAACCTAACAAGCGAAAGATCCCCGACTCTATTCCCCGAGAAGACGCAAATCCCTTAGGGGTTGCATCAGGACACCTCTGTCAAATCAAACATGCAGAGTTGCCCGCTGTGGTGACCCCGGGTGAATAAGGGAGCAGCTGAAAGGAGCTCTGCAGAGTGACCAAGGTGCATAAAGTGGTTACACAATGTGTCCGCTAGGTTTATAAAACAGACTCGACATTATAATAAAGTAGTTCTTCTGTCTCATTGATCCATTCTCTGTTTTGCTGTGTCCAATGCAAAGCTGTAAATGTGAAACCACTGCACAAAGTGTTGAGTTTGTATTAACAACACAAAGCAGCAACCTTAACGGAGGCGATCAAAAGGAGGCTTTGCCCTCATTTAATTGAAGAATTATGACAGAAGACCTGCGTATAATAAAGCTTCTGCAGTCGGGATAAATGCACAAGTTTAATTGATGTGATAAAAACATTTCAGCCTCAAAGAACCATTCACTGTTTAAAAGCATGCAGTTTATTGCATGTCAGTTTTAAAAAGTCACTGCAGGAAAGCACTGGTGGAGTTAATGGTGCCAAAGTTTAATGCAGAACAGACAAAAACTGCAGTTCCCCTTAGTGTGATGTGAATCCATCCCACAGACTTCCATGTTAAAAAGCCAGTTTAACAGCATAAAAGCATGTTTACAGCCTGCCACGGAAACATTTGGGGTCTTGATGGATATTTTCTCCCTACATAGCAACTGTAACTTGGATACCGTCAAACCTCCAAGTGTAAACACTTTAATCCTGTCAGTCAGGTGACCTTTGCTTTGTTTGTGGCAATGATCATTTTCTGCTTACGTGCAGCAAAGACAAACAGTCAGCACATTAAGCATGTGACTTTTCTGCTTTTCACCATTTTTAGAAAAGCAAATCCATTACTACTCTGTCCTTTGGTTATTGTAAGGGCTAGGATTAGTTATGTCACTGACCTTTATGTTGCAGCTTCAAAGTGTAGCTTGGTGGGCCACTGTGCCTGGTTAACCTATAAAATCAGCCTCCACGTTCATGCTAGCAGATACCCCGAGGCCCAACCAGTCGGTGACCTTTGTGCTACAGTAAATGGAATCTGACCCAGCACAATGATCTATTTTTACCTGTGCCCATCCCGCTCAGCACTGCTCCATCGCTGACACCTGAAGCATTGGTGTTGTTGGTGGGAGCGTTGTGAGGCGCCAGGCTGGGCAGGAACAGGCACCTGCACGGGACAAGAAGAGGACAGATTAACGGCTGCAATCTGGGGAAAAAACAAGACACGTCGACAGCTTACACGCGCATTTGTTGTGCGACAGATTTGCTGCGCGTTTGCTGAATGTCCGCTCCAGTCTTGCTCCATCGCTTAGCTAAACTGTTAGAAAAATTCCAGAAACAGTATGGTAATTCACACGCTTCAAAACACAAGCTTCATATTATAATATGGAAATTTTGAGCTGCCTAATACTCGCGGATTAATTATGTATGAGAAGGAGATAGAGGTGGGATGAAAGCGCACATCCAGAATCATTT
This sequence comes from Neolamprologus brichardi, assembly GCF_056152115.1. NCBI lineage: Eukaryota > Metazoa > Chordata > Actinopteri > Cichliformes > Cichlidae > Neolamprologus > Neolamprologus brichardi. Next base: position 35,705,907 of record NC_142115.1, read on the forward strand.
TTCAAAAGAAATCTGCTCAAAGTCAGCTGCAGCCCCCCGGTACTCGCTAAGGTTGGTGCTGATAGTGATGATAATGATGATAATATTCCATTTAATTGTCAAAAAACAGGATGACGCCTGCACAGTGAGACCACATACACAACTCCTCAGTAAGCTCGAGTCTGGTGTCTGTGTGCACTGTCGTCCACTTTCTCAAGGACTCTCCTGCAGACAAAGGCTGGCAATCGTTCGACAGAAGTACAAAGATTTTTCTTTGTGAGTTGGCGTCGCGTTCTGCTGACTCACTGCCCCTCGGTGAAGGTGCCATTTTCTCCTCTCTAATCATCCTGAACCAGTGCTGAAGACACTGGTGCTCTGGGAAATGAACAGGGGGATTGGGTTTTTTCCCTCTTCAGGGGAGACAAAGAAGTCCTTAGAGTGTGTCAAGGCCAATTCACCCAGAAACATGACAGATTTGAACTGAGCTGCACTGGAGGACACTGCAAAAAGCCCAATTAAAATAACTGTAAATCTGCAGTATTTCACTGTAAAGTAAAATAAATGTAAATCTGTGGAAACCCAGTTAAAACAGCTGGAAAGCCAAATTAAAATAACTGTAAATTTGTAGTTATTTACTACAGATTTACAGTTCTTTCACTGTAAAGTAAAATAAATGTAAATCTTCCGTACAATAATAAACAACAGAATAACTGTATTTATAAAACTCAATTTCTCTTACAGTTTTACAGTTATTTGACTGTAAAGTAAAAACCTGTTATTTTGTTGCACATTTACATTTTTTTTTAGTGGAAACTACAAAACTGCAGCAGAAATATAAAACTGTATAGATGCAAATATATGATCAGTCTCATCTTTATGAAGCATAGATCGTAAACCAAAGATGCCGTTGTTACATCACCCATCTGAGCTTATTAATGCGACCTTAATAAGGTCACATTATTTATTTATTTATTTTTGTGTGCCATTTGGATCTTTAGCATCAGAATTGTTGTCTTAAGGCCAAGAAAGATGCCAAGCGGATTTATTTTACCAAGTGGATCATCATGGCCTTGCCATATTGGTCCATTTGATTGACCTTTATTATAATTATGAATTTATTTTATTTTTGGTTGCTACAAAGGGACAGACATGACTGGGTGATAGGACAGGGAGAAAGAATGAAAGAAAGAGAGGGAGAGAAAGAAAACCAGAGGGGAGAAGAGACGGTGAGAAAGGGGGGAAGAAAGAAAGAAAAACAAACAAAACACCTGGATCACCAAAAAAAAACAGAAGAGAAAGAAAACAAAAAAAGAGCAACATAATAGAAACAGTGTGTGTGCTTTGAGGAAACAGCCAAGAAAGGTGTAGTCCGTGTCTGTGTCTAAGGTCACATTATTAAGCTCAGTGAGGGAGAAACTGAGGAGCGGTGAGCACTACTGTCAGCTACAAACACCAAACTAAACCCTGATTTATTGTCCTTTTTTGTTTTAATGGGAACTGTTCACACACAAAACTAAATGTTGTATTCAATAAGACTTTAAACTAATGATCAACACCATAAACTCATCAGGAAAGTGTTCACCAAGGAATTGAGGGCTGTTTGCTCGACTTCTTTTTCTGCAGCAAGAGGAATTGCTCTCTGCTGCCCATTTAATTAAATCCAACTTTAGGGCACTTCTGCATTGTGTAAACTTTTTAGATGTGGGATACATCCATCTTTGGGACGTGTATGTGTTTTTCTATAAAAGCAGTTCAAACCACCTCACTGCAATCCCAAAGTTTTAAAATTAAAACCGAGAGCAAAGCGTGACTGATTTATTTCTGTACTTCTGCCTTTAAAAGAAAGATGACTCAGAGGAAATGAACATCGATTTTAACAGCTGTTTTTATGCTGATAAGCACAAACCAAACCATGTATGCATGTATGTAGTGCAGAACGAATCAACCATTGAACTCACGAGTCCTAAGACTCATGCACTCAAACGGTGTCACCAGGTATTTACATCTTCTTCTTCTTTAATATAAGTTCATTGTTTTTCAGTGGCAGCAGTAATGTGTAATGGGATAAAGTACAGACTGGCTCAAACTGGAGTTTCTGGAAACCCAAAACAATTCCTTGTCTCATTGTTCATGAGATTTATTAATGATAATGGTTAAAACTGGACGACACAAGCAATGTGAGCATCTCCTTTTATCTTGACATAACTGTAACAGTCACACATAAAACCTTCATTTTTATTTGTTCGCATTTTAATAGCCACAGTCACGGAGCCCACAATGACCTGGTTTTTTTTCCACCTCCTCATCTTCTTTTTCCACCTGGACAGGAAGGTCAGAGGTCAGGAACACCATCCCAGAGGCTGGCAGGGATTGAATAAATTTGTATCAAGGACACTTCTCAAGGACAGAGTCACTGCGCCGGGCCCCGGTTTAACAGACAGCCTGTCAAACTAACAAGTACACCGCCCTGCTGCCTCAGAGTAACTACATGTAGCTGTCTCTTTCATCACCCCAGGTTAGGTTATTAAAAAGACAAAGAAGAAAAAAAGGAAAGAGAAAAAAAAGCACTGCAGGGATTTCACCGGCACGTTATGCTAATTTATCTTCTTCCAGCGAATGTTTTCTCTTTAATTCTTTAAAAAAAATGAAATAAAAAATGGTGTTTCCTCCACCTTTAACCTTTAAGACTGAATCTTCCTGGCCTCATGTGCATCCATGTGTCCGGCTCTGTGTAAAACTGTTGTGTGTTATAGAGAGTGCGTCTGTGTATGAGTCCTAATAGCAGCAGAGGCATCAATATTTCATGTTGACAGATGGGAGAGAAAGGAGGGGCCGTCTCTCTCTGGATGTATGAGTGTGCGTTGTGCGTCTCCTCCTCTGTTTAGCAGAAAGTGGGCCACTGCCTCGTTGCCTGTGTGCTGCTTTGCTGCGTTTTCAGGAGAAACTCCATGTCTTATTCTGAGCTGGCTGCTGTGATGAGTCGTGCAGGTTCTTCTGAGTAAAGGAAACAGCAAAGCTAAGAAACGCGCTGGAAGTGCGATCGCTCGGAGGGGGAGGGATTTTTCAAAAGCAGTAGATAAAAAGCAACTGAATCGCACGCTTGATTCCTGACAATCTTGGGAAGTTTTGACACTGCAAGAGGCTTCTTGGAGTTGGTGCACACTTTTTAAAGAGTTTAAAACATGTTTTTAAATGAAAGAGTTTTTAGAGCATTTCTGAGAGCTAAACAAGACTACACTGGATTCCTCCTGTCGTGTAAAGACGGGTTCATTAGTTAAACTAATCATTTTAAATTTGCTGTAAATGTGGATGTGAGAGTGATGGTTGTATGTCCATAGTATAACTCACATTTCATCCTATATCATCTGGGACAGACTTCAGTTAAGTAAGGCAGCACAGACTTCTCGCTTTAATGCAGACTGACTGTGGTTACGTGCAGTCACCCTTTAAAAAGGCCCAATCTGAGCCAAGAAAAGCCTGTGAAATAAAGGCTCATCTGTGCCACAACTGAATACTTTTACATGTTCTGAGATAGGAATTTGCATTAAATAAAGGTGGTTAAAAACATATAGTCAGGGGGCCAGAAACAGGCCGCTGAATGGTTTTGCAAAATTGTAGAAAATATATTAACAGTATAATATTTTATACAATTAATAATAGGACTAGCACGATTAGTCGACTAGTCACGATTACGTCGACTATTAAAATCGTCGACGACTGATTTAATAGTCGACGCTTCGTTTGAAGCTTTGTAAGATCCCAAAAGACGCAGGAATAAGTAGTAGGATTTAAGAGTGTAATAACGGACTGAAACAGAAGATGGCAGCACTGCATGTACAAGGATGCCAGCTGCCGTTAAACCCCGAAGAAGAAGAAGCTGTGTCCCAGAATTCATAGCGCAGCCCAGCTCTGTTTCCAACAATGGCGGCAGCTAGTTAGTTTTAATATTACTCTTATTATTCTTTCTGGGTCACAAAATAAACGTTTAACATATTTTCAGGTGAGAATGTAGCTGTGTAAACCTCAAATATCTGCTCAGTTTATCAAGACACCACATATTTTCAAAAGCGCTCCGACGTTTTCGGAGACGTCTGTTAGCCACTAGCTCGATAGCTAGCCGGGGGCTAGGCTAACTAGAGCCGTGAGAACACCGGACTCCCGGCAAATCGTTTTCAAACCCACCGCCGTCTTTCACTACTCAGGTTAAACATATATAAGTCACTTAGATAACTTACAAATGTTATTGTTTGGCTTTTTTTAGTATTTTATTTGTTCCTGATTAAATCGGTTTGGCTGAGATTAAAGTTATAGTTTTTACACAGCTGAATAAACGTCAAGCAGATTAAACTCCATCGAAACAATCTGCAAATTTCATTAAAATTTAATAAACTATCATCTTGTCTTTATTTTTAGTTAGCACATACCTTAAACACTTAAAGCTGTAAGCTAATGATAGTTATATAAGAGCAGATGCTGCTTGTGCAATAAGCTGTAAGTTTTGCGTCCAATGGATGATGATCTGATTAGTCGACTAATCGCAAAAATAATCAGTGACTAGTCGACTATCAAAATAATCGTTTGTGGCAGGCCTAACTAATAACTTATTCATACTTCTGGTGTGGTGATGCTGGCACTGCTACAGACAACTAGAGTGGAAAGATGAATTTTCAGATCCTGTTTGACACACTTACACAAATGTTTGATCTGGAAGATTGGTGCTGTCTTATTGTGTGTAGTACTGACATCACTGCGGTCCTCAGTGTACATGCTGGTGTAAAAACAGGTGGTTAAATGGCATGGCAACCAAGGGCCTGAAAAAGTGCTGGATGTCAGTTTGTTGCTTCCACTTGCTGTTTGTTATGTTACAGGCTGAGTCACTGACACGGGATGTTTTGTGCAAATTTAGATATTTGGTCTGCTAAGCTTGCATTTTTTCGTCAGGGTAAAGAGAATCTCACTGCAGTTTTTTTTAAATCAAGTCTAGTCTTACAAAAGACTGAAGGACCCTGGGTGTAGAAATGCAAACTGAATGAATATACTCGTTTCCACAGCCGCAGCCATCTAATAATTTAGTGCAGTTGGCTCACAGTAACCAACCTGACAGGAAACTTCTACTATGATCTTCTGCAAGATGCACTTATGAATATTAATGAAGAATGTAACACATCACAACTGCGTCTCAGCTCAACATGTCCACAAAAGCATGGGGGACGAAGTGTTGAGGTCACAGCCCACACACCGTCTTCTGACCCCCGCGCTGACTGTGGTGCTAACACACAACACAAACCGCAGGGTGCAGCGGACGGCGTTCCAAGGGCTCCGTGTGACATAAAAGGCGGAAAATAAGCCTATTTGTATGCACAGCTCCACAACTGGAGGCGAATAACAGGCTCCTGCTGAGACAGTTGCAGGTACTGCTAAAAGACACTCACACACAACCTGTTTATGGCGGGGAAAATAACGTTACGTCCTCAGGCGTGTTTCACGGGCGAGGAAAATTGATCCGCAAAGAGATTTAGAGCGAAAATGGTTTACAAAAGAATGGGCGCCATCTGTTACTCCACCCGTAAGGACAGGAAATTGTAAAAAGTTACAGGAAGTGTATATGCTTTATATACATCGTATATCTTATATAAGTATCCAATCATGGGAGCGCACGTTAGATTTTTCTGATGAAAAATAACTGTAAGAATCAAGTCTGACACTCTTATATGGATATAAAACATTTACAAGTTATACTTCTTTATATACAGATTTGTTTCCATAAAGGCATCAGTATTTTCCAAAATGTACACCAAAGTTTGTCCCACTCCTTAAGTCTGAAAGAGATTGTCACATTAATATAATTTTTAATTTAATAAGGACTGAAATGGAGAAATGTAATGAACAGAATAGCTGTTGCCTCTGTGTTGCAGGCCACATGTTTACAGGAGCATGTTTTGGTTTCATAGCTGCATTAATGTCAAGTTGATATATACTTTGCAAGCAGCTGTCACAAACATATCAATTCTGTCTCCTGATATCCAAGATTAGCCAAGTTTGGTCAGGCTAACGGTCAGGTTAGAATCTCCCAGAACTTAATCATGAGACATCCTGTGTGGCAACCAGGGTTTTAATAGTTTTGCAATTTTCATTAGTTTTTATTTTTATTTAGTTTTGACTTCAGATTTTCAATTTTATATCAGTTTTAATTAGTTTTTACCAATTGTTTGCTAGTTTAGTTTTTATTTTTTTGAAAATCCTTAGTTTCAGTTATAGTTTTGGTTGTGTTTGCAATAATTAAGTGTAACAAAATCCCAGTTTCATCATATCAGTCATTCTGCTTATCCTTGGGTATGTTGCTATTCCAGCTACCATACTGCACCCTGGACAGGTCGCCTGTCTGTCGCAGGGCTAACACGGAGAGACAGACAACTCACATTCCCACCTATGGGTTCTTTAAATAAATAAATAAATAAAGGCAGATGAACAACCATTGATACCAGGCAACTATAAAATGTATATCTTGGCCCCAATGAGACTATTAACTCTTGCAGCACCGGGTGTTCGTAATTTTGGTTCAAGTGAATTGATAAACTTTTTGAAGGTAATTGACTCACACAGTTGTGTAGATATCCCCGTCCTGTTGTCTCGGGATGCATCACGCTGCCTTGCCTGGGGTTAGCTTCTGTTTTAGGTAAGCTAGGTTAGCCTTCTTGTGTGAGCTTTTCAAGTGCACTTTAAGGTTTGTGGGATTTTTTTCCCTTTAGAAATGTCCCTCATAATTTGTCTGTTTCCACTACAAGACACGTGCTTTATCATAAACACAGTCATATTCAAAGTAATCCCAAATTGGACTCTGGCGCTTTCTTCCGACTTTTCCTGACATGATTCTGCGCGTGGACGGAGCAGCAACACAGACGACTCGACTAACATACTGCCACCTGCTGGCATAATGAGACACAGCAAGAAAAAAAATCTGGAAACTAAACTTCATTTTCACCCTTGACTATTGTATGACACGCACACATCAATGAAAACTAAACACATTTTTGCTATAAATTCAGTTAATTTTAGTTAGTTTTGTGAACACTCATTACAGTTTTAGTTAGTTTTCCTTTTTTGTTTTTATTTTTATTTCCGTTAACGAAAATGTTTTTTTCACTTCTAGTTTTCGTTATTTCGTTAGTTTTTGTTAACGATAATAACCTTGGTGGCAACGTCAGAAATCCACTGTGTCAAAGACACATGTTAGCATTTTTGAACTGGGCCTCAGAAATGAAAGGTCACAAAGAACCGGGTAACAAAGGTCTCATCTGAATAATGTTACATTGTTGCAAATATCATAATCAAAAATATAAGCATTACAGCATATGACTGGAAAACCAAATGCACTTAAGGTCTGTTAACCATAACTTACCCAAAGCCCTCCAGCGAGCTGTCAAACTCCACGAATGCAGGTGTAACAGCTGATCCGTGCAGGCGAATGTCATGGGGGGTTGTCATCGACACCAGGCACTTGACTCGGGTGAGGGGTACGGTGCTGCCCTCAGCGGAGCGCACGAGGCTGCGGCTGATGCGATACTGGCCATTGTCCTCTGCCGGCGTGGTGAAGACGCTGTCGGGGCCGAAGCCCTCCATGGAAGTGGTCATGCTGTCTGTGAGATTAAGAAGGCGTGGTTAGAGTCAAGACACGCAAGATCCACGATTCAGGACTGAAAGGTGGCTACTGTTTGGTTAGCTATTCAAATCAATAACTTTTTCTTTACATGGCATCAAATGAGAAGAACCGTCGCCTCAGGACGCTTATTAGTCTTACTTTACTTTTTAATTCATGACATTCAAAAGCAGAAAGATGTAATTGTGAAACGAGCAAAATTTTCTAGTTCTGTGTCAGTTCCTTCACTTTGTACAACACAGACAGTATCACGCAGCTGTTTGTCTTGCTGAAGACACCTCTATTTAAAGCAGATGACCTGTGATGACATATGTGGACCCTGCCTGCGAATAGACACCCCTGTCATTTTGGTATGAGTCGCAAACCGAAGCAAGTCTGTCCACAGGGGTGAAGACACCAGCATGAGGTGCCCCGTCTACCTGGAGACTGTCCACAGTATGAGAAGGTTGACTTAACCCAAAGTTTTGTACGTAGAGCTGTGAAAGACTGCTGTTGCATGAGATTTCTCTTTCCTCTCAGAGTCTAAGGACGCAGATTCATGCGAGTCCAAAGTATTCAGTCGATGACCCAGCAAACAGCTGAGTAAACACATGGAGTATGTTGATGGGTTAAGCCAGGCACGAGCCAACTTGCAGCCTGAGCTGCATGCTCACCAGGTCGACGGTGACATGCAGGACCGGACATTCATGGATAGTTGGTAGATAGCGTGTGAACCAGCCTGTCACCGCTGCTGCTGTGCGGGCTGGCAAAGACCACATCTCCCTTTTCCCTCTTTCACCATGCAGCAAAAAGGTTGCAGGTGGAGCAGCCCTCCCCTCTGCCAGCTCAGAAACCGTCACAGTCCGAGCTTTTCATAAGCTCAGAGCCACAACAATCAAAATCCACCTGCTCATGTTCCCAGATTTTGTCTCCAAGCTAATGGCTTCCCGGAGCAAACCACTACCACATCACTGTGCCCACCTATGGGCCCTGTCCTGAGCTGAACACCAGGTTCAACTTGTCTTTCAGTCCATTTTTTGACTCTATAGCTATGAAGTTTCTTTTACATAATACTGGGTTGTTTTGAACTGCATCTTTGCTGCCTTCAGTAAAGAGACGGTGACCTTCACGCTTCGTCCGTGCATGCTTCTGGCACAGTTTTCAGCTTCTCACTTTTTGCCTTCATCCTTTTCCATCTGAGGAAGAGATGAACCTTCATCTGTGTGTGATGTGAATCTACACTGACCACACTCAGAATGTGTGTTTATGTGGCCAAGCTGTTTAACTGCTGTAATAATCCAAGCAGAGATAAAACTCTGGCTAAGCAGAGGCTCTCCAACTGGATTATGGAGGCTATCTTCCCAGCATCTCACAGAACCAAAGGTTTCTGTTTGCCTCAGGGTGTGAGAGCAGCAGGGGATTGGAAACCTCATGTGCCCCATTTAAAGGGGTCCCTGTGAGTGATATCTGTGCTGCAGCTAGTTGGCCATCACCACACACTTTTGTTCTGGTTCAGTGACAACTGGGGGCATTTATACATCCCTTCCATACTGTATGTGTGTTAGCAAGTGAATCAACTGAAAGTGAACAGCTTCTGTTTCCTGAAGCAGAGGAACGAGTTCAAGACAAAGTCTCCCCACTGAGACGCTGGGCTCAGCCAGGAGTGTTTATCAAACTGAGGCACGTATATGTGCAGGTGGGGCCTCAAATATGTCATTACAGATCATCTGGCTTAAAGCTGTGGTTCAAAGGTGTCTTCAGCTGGCACACGCAGGGACGTCATATTCCACACTGTACGTACTGCATGTTGTTCCTCTTCTTCAGGGAACCAGACTATTGAACCTTATTGACCTGTTAAACTGTAAGGAATGAGGCCAAGAATGATCAAAATCAAAAATCCTTAAACCTTAAAAATAGCCTGATTTTAAAACCCCAGAGCAGAAAAATATATGTTTTTTTCTCACTATAGAGGCATTTTTCATGCAAATGTATAGTCGGAAACCCAAAAGAAATACAAATAAACTTTTTACTCTTAGTTTAATGCAGCTTATTTCATCTCCCCATCTATTAGAGGTGGGAATCACCATACATCCCACGATACGATATTATCACAATACTTAACGCACGATATGATATTATTGCAATTTTTAAATATTTTGCGATATTCAGATTCTGTACATAAAGGTAAACTTTATCAATATTCATTTTATCTAATATCAAAGTCTCACACTCAGTCTTTCTCTCATTTCAGTTTTATTGTTGACAAACTGAACGGTTTGTATTACAGTCTAGTCCAACTTAACTGAATCAACCATCTGGTACAATTATAGCTATTCTGAACTATGCAGTTTATGAAAACTATGCAGCCCCTTCAGCAACTGAAGAATTTGAAAGTAAATTAAAACAAAATATAATTTTACATTAAATAAAAAAGTTTTAAACTTAATTAAAATAAAACATGTCTTAAATTAAAATAAGTAAACTGTCACATTTGGACAGTGAAGGAATGTCAGGATTCTTGCTCAGAAAAAGGATCAACATGCTCTGAAGTCAGAGCACAAAAACCTTTTTTGTAACAAAATATCGATTTCTGCTGTCCCTGTATCCATACATTATTAGCAAACAAAATATCACCATGCTACACAGTATCCATTTTTCCCCACCCCTACCATCTAACAGTGGTTTCTCTACTGTTTTTACAAGTCCTAAAAATGTCTTGACAGAATTCCAGCACTTCAAAATTTGCATTTGTTTATTCAAAATAACATTTATTTTCAAAGTAGATTAGATTCAGAGAGAGTGATAAAAACCCCTACAGCTTGGTCCGCCCATGAAAAATCCCACAGCACTGAAAACACCAACTGCGAGTAGGCCACATTAAATCAAACCTGGATTTTCATCGCCCCAGAAGGGCGATAATAACGTCCCGCGCTAAGGTAACATATTTCACCTTCTATTGAGAACACGGGTCGTCTCATTTCTAAAGCGTCAGCAGATGTGACAAAGACGAATTGGATGAAAGCAAGAATTACAACAGCCATCAATGGCAGCTAATAAACCAGACTCTTCTCACAGAGAAAGATGGCAATATGTGCTCTCCCAGTGGCTGTCTGTAAAGAGCAGTAATTACTGGGGCCTTGATATCCATTCTCAGCTGGGAGGAGACACAATAAGCAATTAAGACATGCTGAGAAAGCCAGAAAATTACAAACATTAGCAGCTGTTGATGGAAAACAAGCCATTTGCATTACATTCACAGAGGCGAGCAGATCTTTGTTTAAACATGGAGTTTACACATCGCTTTAATCAGTGGACAAGAAGACCGCTCTAACAACTTCCTGCTTCCAAAAGCAACGAAATGAAAAGCAGCTAAAGCACGTTGAAATGACGCCACGTGCTAATTAGTGTATCTATAAGTCCTCGAGTCATAGCTGCATTCTGTCTACTGTCAGCTGCTGTCTGAATATATATAACATATAAATAAGCATTACAGGAAGATTTAATTGGTAGGATATGAGCGTGCTCATCTGTGTCGCCGTGTTAGCCATTTGATACTCAGGGTTCACGCCGCTTCTCAGCCTGTGACAGCTGGGATCAACTCCAGCGCTCACAAGATCCCAAACTGGATAAGCGGTTAACAACACGGATGCATGGAAGGACACCTGATTAGGTTTGCCTTCTATCTTTGATCCGGCACAGAAACGAGGAGCTCTGGATAAATCGTAAAGACCACTCTGAAAGCACACGGACCATCTGAGCATTTTAATCTGGCGTTAAGGAACTAAGTAAAGCTCATACGCTAACATCAGATGTTATTCTTTGGAGAATTCATCAGAGAGCAAAGAAAAGATGATTCTCCTTTTTTTTAAAGCTTTTGTTAAAAAATAAATAAATAAAAATGACACTTTCTCCCAGGAGAAGCCTGCATCACAACGGCAGATGGGAATCGCTCCCAGGTGGCACATCTTTCATAGCTGCACTTGGAAGGCTGCTGTGAAGAGCTCTTCAATTCTCAGCTATTACAAAGTGAGCATTTTACCTGTGTCGGTATAAGAGACTATATTTGTTCGACTAATACCAAAGAACGTCCTGTGATAGGTGATAAAACAGAAGTACAGAGGTTTCTAAGGTGGTTACCTTTTAGTCGGCACTTTAATAAAACGTTTGAGGCCTGTAACCCAACTATAACAAATACTTATGCAGACAGTTTAATCATTTATCCTGGGATAGATTCTATCTGTGTGAACGCAGTGTGTGTAGTTGGTATGATCCAGTCTATGCACTTGGTAAGTGTAACACCAAAACCCGACTTGTGTTTTATTTAATATCTCTGACAAAAAACACTTGTAGGAATATTTCACCGGAGATCTGTGGAACAGTGAGTACAATGATCGAATGTTACAATCTTACTTCTCATCTCGGCGTCGTAGCTGAGAGAGCTCGGTTTGTGGACCCGGTAGTTCTTCAACAGCTTCTTGTCCCAGGCGCCACAGTTCAGCGGGTTCCCGAGACGTAAGAACTCCCTGAAGGGGAAGATAAGCAGGAAGTCAGGGATAAAGAAAGAACAAAGAAAAAACAATTAGGCCAGTATCACTGCTGAACTTCCTTTATTTCAGTGTAATTAACCTTATTTAAGTAGCGCTCCTGTTTTAAAATAACCTCAGCCTTTGTTTCCCCCCACTGTTACTCAAAAAGTCCTTTCAGTGGCTTTAAGAAGAGCGCCTTTGTTTAGGCGAGGAACTAAACTAAAGCTTGGCTTTACACTTCAATCATCCTATTAACAACATGTGGAAAGAGCAAAAAAACAAGTTAAACACATTTGGACAGTGAAGGAATGTCAGGATTCTTGCTCAGAAAAAGGATCAACATGCTCTGAAGTCAGAGCACAAAAAACTTTTTTTCCAACATGTGGAAAGAGGAAGTGAGCATGCATTTGGCTCGGCATCAACAGCGAGGTGTTTTTCAAAAGTGATTACTTCTATACCCAAATGCACATTTTGCAGATACGCTCCCTAATATGCACATAGATGGTCCTCAGCCATAAGTGAAACGAAATGAAAGGTACAAACTCGTGTCCAAACTTTTGCCATTAAGAATGCAGAAATCTTTTAAATATAGTACCTGGTAGAGGTGGGAATCACCATACATCCCACGATACGATATTATCACAATACTTAACGCACGATACGATATTATTGCAATTTTTTAAAATATTTTGCGATATTCAGATTCTGTACATAAAGGTAAACTTTATCAATATTAATTTTATCTAATATCAAAGTCTCACACTCAGTCTTTCTCTCATTTCAGTTTTATTGTTGACAAACTGAACGGTTTGTATTACAGTCTAGTCCAACTTAACTGAATCAACCATCTGGTACAATTATAGCTATTCTGAACTATGCAGTTTATGAAAACTATGCAGCCCCTTCAGCAACTGAAGAATTTGAAAGTAAATTAAAACAAAATATAATTTTACATTAAATAAAAAAGTTTTAAACTTAATTAAAATAAAACATGTCTTAAATTAAAATAAGTAAACTGTCATGTTTATTGCTGCCATAAAAAAAGTGAAACACATTTGGACAGTGAAGGAATGTCAGGATTCAGAAAAAGGATCAACATGCTCTGAAGTCAGAGCACAAAAACCTTTTTTGTAACAAAATATCGATTTCTGCTGTCCCTGTATCCATACATTATTAGCAAACAAAATATCACCATACTACACAGTATCCATTTTTTCCCCCACCCCTAGTACCTGGGCCATGCTCGTGTAAAGCATGAGCCTTGAGGCCTATTTTTACTCTTTTAGGCGCATTCCTGTTTTTCAGTGTGTGGCTCTGACACTATCACATAACCAATTAAAAACAACTGCTGGGTTTAGTCGTTGCACTCCCACAGGCTCCCCCTGCCATACTATGTCCTTTATGTTCGCATTAAGCAGTGAAGCACATCCTAATTGGATGCAGTTTGTTAAGTCAGCAGTTACTTCCACTCCTCAAAAAGCTGAGGTTTACAGCATTTCCAGTCTGTTTCAAAGTCAGTGACATGGTTGACTGGCATGTAAGTGACATGAATGCAAAGTGTTGCTGTGAATGTTTGTGTCTGCTGTCAGAGCGCTCGATGTGCGACACCAGCGGCTGGAAGCAGACGATATCGGAGCGGCACCGAGGAGGCAGAAAGACTCTGGAGCTTTGCTGCTGGCTGATGTTGACAGAGCGGAAACTAAATAAAAATGGGAAGAAGAAAGAAATAAGAGTGGAAATATGAAGGGTAGGCCTGACAGGGAGGAAGGATGGGGAACAGGCTGACAGACAGCAACACGTTTACCCCCAGCATAATTACAGCGGGAGGGAGAGAATGTGAGCCAGGCAGGCCGCATTAACATATGAAAACAACCAACCATGTGCATGTCAAATAACTTTCAGTCTTGTCCCTCAACCCCAATCTCCCATCTCACGTAACAAGTCAAGCGGGAAATGAGAATCACTCCGTTTTGCCTGCATATAAAATCCGTCTTCATTCAGTAAAACCCAACAATGCAAATGCACATTAGCATGATAAAAAAACAAAACCGCTTTCCAAGAACAAAATGATTTTGTTCATAAAATATTATTTGCTCCAAGCTCAGGTTTGTGCAGAAAAGTCTAGACAAACACCTTAATGTTTAAAAAACCTGAATGTGAGGTATTACATCTCTTCATTGTTCTCAGGTTTTTGTGGGTCTGTCCTTTGGTTTCTTATTTACTGGTTAAATGGAGTAAAAAACAAAATCGAACTTAAAATTAATGTTAGACACATGTCACAAACACGACTAAAACCAATTTAAAAAACAGCTACAACCAAGAAACAGCTGAACGTCAACTTTCCCTGAACAGACGACCTTCTCTCTGAGACTTTAAACTGCACACGCTGGGATGTTAATACTGAAAATGGCACAGTTTCATTTTATATTAATATAACTTTAAGGCTTTCTTTTTTTTCATGTGGAAATAATAACCTGGACCGATATTTGGTTATGAATGAGATTTAGAGAACCCCCCTCCCTATGAAGAGTGGCTAAAGACAATGGCTAAGTTGGCGTCTTACGAAAAAGTGACTTATGGTTTATTAGACAAATTGCATCAATATGATTGTATTTGGTCCTTTACAAGCTGGCTTTCTGTAACTTGAAGAACAGAAGAGTAATGACAGAGTGGTGGTGTGGGGATTGGTGTGCGAAGAAAGAATAGGATAACTTTCCTTTGTTTTGGGTTTTTTTGTTTTGTTTTGTTGTTGTTTGTTTTTTAAGCTATTTATTTATGTAGTTATCCTTAAGTTCTGTTATTGAAGTTTAACCCTTAAGAGCCCAGACCTATTTCTACTTTCATGAAAATTACGGGGGTCTTATATCAAATGAATCATATATAACCAAGTCTCTAAGTGTAAAGAGGCAGTGACACCAGTGTCACTGTGGGTCCTTAAGGGTTAAAATGAAATAAATAAAAATTGTTGATGGCAAAAATGAATGAGATTTAGATCCCACCTCCGTCTAACAGTGATGGACCTTCGTAAAGCAAAGTAATGCACTGCCTTTACTTTTTTGTCTCTAATACTTCACCACAGATAAATCTGTTTTCATGTGATGCATTTGTTCACTATTTAAACCTGGTTGCTAATTCGGTTCCATCAGCAGTAAAGTACCTCATAAAACGGTGTGCATCAGAGGTTTATTGTGCTTATAATTAAGAGTCTGAGAGAAAGCCTCATAAAGATTTGGGGGTATTTTAGGCAAAGGGACAACCTGCACTGACTTAAGGTTTGATGTAATGTTGGTTAAGGGGGTCTGAGGTTGGGTTTAAGGTTGTAGTATAAACAGTAATTAGTTAGACTAATAATTCATATTTTATTAATATAGAAGATGTTGATTGGCTCCAGCTGGGACTGCATTCTTTGATCTGGACAAAGAAAGGCTGTGTCAGAGTAAACAGGCTGTGCAGGTGTCAGCTGGTGATGTTAGCCAGGCTCAGTCACCTAATCTGACCTTGTGTGTTTCTGTGATGTTAGTCAAGGATTTCATCTGAATAATAGTTAAAATATTTGTTTGAGTTGTCTTGCTTTTATGCTTCTTATTTTAATCTCTTTATTATCATCTGAAACAGTCATTGTTGGGGCAGCTTCTCAGTGTTGAAGCTTCTCAGTTTAGCTTTGTTGGTGCCTACATCATGTTATCAAAGTGGCCAGCTTCAGTACCTGAGTGCTATCGGCTGCAGGGCCTGCGAGGCCAGCCTCTCGAACATCCTCTGCAGCGGCGGGTGCAGAGGGTGGTCTTCATCGCTGAGGGCCTGGCTGCAGCGCTGCAACAGTCGCTGATGGAGGCAGGCTTCACACAACACCTGCTGGTTCCTCTCGCTGTTCACCAGCAGCTGCAGGATGTTGGCGACTGCCAGCTGCAGGTCGAGGGCGTGCTGGGAGGAGCAGAAAGTTGGAGAGCTAGACGTTAAAACCGAGACTAAGACTTAAGCTTAGTTTAAATCGCCCTGTAAAGAGGTAAAAATAAGCAAAATCAGGTAAATGTGAGAGGGTGCTTTGGGCAATTCACGGATTAGAAAGTTTATTACCTGCATGTCATCATTCAATACGACTGCCTTTCCCCTAAAACACACATATGTAGCTGACTCACACTGTCTGGCTGCCTTCTGACGTGACAAACCCAACTGAAAAAAAGACACTTCCTGCCTGCCATCGAACCCCTTCACCCACTTTGACAGGAAGCACATTGCCTTTCATTTCCTCACCTCTGGCTGGCTGTCAGAGGACACGGAGGGCAGCAGGTCCACCATGGCCAGCACGGCCCCTGGGTGAATGACCACCATGTCTGTTGAGGACGATGAGGAAATGGGGTGGGAGGAGTTCGTTAAGTGGAGCTTCAGGTCAGTCAGGGCTTTCGCTGGTGCAGGGGGGCCCGACGTGCCGTAGTAACCGTGTCTGGGAGCACAAAGGACGAGAGAGGCGAGTCAAAATTGGCTTTTTCAAAGCAAGCTGCATGAAAATATTCACATTTCACACAGAAACGAAAGGTAAAAATACTGTGAATACTTTGCTCCTGTAAATATAAACTTTTCTTTTCATAAAGGATCAGAATGTTGAGTTTTTGGCCACGGAGAAGCCCGATTGTCCCCGTTAATGGAAGTTTGTTTACTCTCTACTGTAAGTAGCTCACAAAAACAAAATCTTATTCATAATCAAAGTCACAGGATCTTCCAGAGCTCGGGGGGAAACATGCTCTCCTCCCAACACTGATCAGTGTGAGCATTGTATTTAACACCGACTGTAACTTTAGTTAACGCGAGTCAAGTTGTTTGCACACTTCAGAGATCGAGGTGTCAGATGGCTACAGCCCCCTACCCTCCACCCCCCACTGTGCAGGCAGCAGAGAGTAGGAGATCTGCAGGGGCCTGCGCTCGGGCAATTAGGCAAAATAGGCGTGTTCCTGCGATGCAAATCTCTCCTCAGGAGAAATGCAGAGCTGGAAAGGTTAGAGTCAGCATAAAACGCTGGGGGGCTTGGCTGCGGGGCAAGAAAAGGAACCAGATTGTTGATGTTCACAGCAGCTGGTGGATGCTTTAAACTCTTTGGATTCTTCAGAATCGAATCGCTCGTTTAATTGATTATCTGCTGCCAGATAAAACACGAAATCTCCTTATGTTTGCCTCCTAGTAGTTTCTACCTCGGTTTCATTATTTGTTCTGATTTCTTTTTGTTTAATCTGTGAAGCTCTCGACTATACATTAGAAAATCATTAGAAACAGAGTTGGCCTGATGCAGTGATAAATGCAGTGTAATGGAAGCAACATGCTTAGTAAACGCCAGCTGTGCTGAAGGTGGTTAGAGCTCACACAAGCTACAGAGGAGGAAAGCAAGACTAAGCCGGTCAGGTTTTCAGGGATTACAAACCTTTATGAGTGCAGGTCATGCCTTAAAGACCTCTTAATATAATATTATCCCAACAGAGTACTTCATTCTCACTCTGCACAATTATTTGTGGTTTCTAAAAGTGGAACATGAGGCAGAGCTTTCAGTTATCGCCCCCTGTCCTCCGTAACCACCCAGACGGGCACCCTCTCTACTTTAAGATTAGGCTTAGGAATCACCCACTTTTCATTTGAAATCAATTTTCATTTTATTCCATTTCATTTATATGATCGCAACAACAGACCCCTCATATTTAAAGACCGTAGAGTAATACAGAAACGACCCCCTTTGAGTGGCACTTGACAACAGTGGGAAGGAAAAACTCTTGTTTTACAGGAAGAAGCCTCCGGCAGAAGCAGGCTCAGGGAGGGGCGGCCATCCACCGGCTGGAGACGAGGCCTTTATGTAGCATTAACCTCATCTACTCCTCGTCCTTTTCTCACTCTTTTTTCCTTTCTCTTTTCTCTTTCCCTTCAGCAGATGATATAAGGGATTATTGGAGCTTTTAACTAATAAGGTAAGGTCTTAAACTTGGACAATAAAGCATCTCGATGTTACTGGTGAGTAGGGCTGCACGATTTTGCATAAAATGAGAATCACGATTCTCTCACGATTTTCTTTTCCAGTATAAATATTTATTGCACTTATTAACTGCACATCAACTTCGTAACAGTTGAGACTGAACATAAAAACAATAAATAAACATAAAAACAACAAATGTCTCACATTTTGTCGTTGCCGCAAAATGTTGTACTGCTTGAAATTGCGTCTCCACCGTTGCTCGACACTGCGTGTATAGAGCAGGTAGTGCAACAATAGAAAAATAGTTGCGGGACGGCACTGTGTAGCGTTTGTCTAGGGTGTTGATCATTCTCCTAAATCCCTCGTTTTGCACAGTGTTGATGGAGCCATATCTTTGGTCAGGTGATAAGTGATAGCCTCCGTAATTTCTTTGTACCTGCGGGAGTTCGACGGGTATAGGGAAGCGCTGTATAAGGTTCCCGTTATTGATGTTTGGGTGGTTGACTGGGACGGATTTTCTCTAGTCACTTTCTCGTCATCCCTGACGTGCTCTCCGTTGTTTTTTCCTGCCAATTTTAGCAGCTAGCTTCTGTATCACGTGGTATAAGGCTCCGCCCTTGTCATTTGTTGAGCAGGAAGAGTGAGCGCTTGTTTTCATGCAGATTACGTCCCGGATCAAAATGCGATAGAATCGCCGTCATCTTTTTTTTTGTTTTTGTTTTTTAATCGTTGTCATTTGGAAATGAGATCGCACATAAGTATGAATCGAGATCGCGATTTTCTAACGATTAATCGTGCAGCCCTACTGGTGAGGTGAATTGGTGCTATATTTAAACAATTGAACAGAAAAACTGAATCGGTGCAAACATTATGAATCTGATTTATTCTCACAATGCCTGATCACTGTGGCCCGGGCACCCCTCGTGTTTCCTGTCAGGTGTTTTGTGTAAATGGAGACTTAAAGCTTAAAGTGTAAAATCTTGCTTTATTTTCACGCTGCTGTTTCAGATTTAGCTGTGTCAGCGTGGACACAGTCTACAAACATGAGGTATCCTAGCGTGCAACTGAAAGAGTTCCTTTTTCAGACTAAAGAACATTAAAAAAAACAAGAACAGCTTTTTCATGTCACTGTCATAAACATGATCACAGCGCTGATTGCTGCAATTTGCACATCACAATCACCGCCATGTTCTTCAAGCTCGCTGTTTAAGCTGAGCAGCAAAATTACACCAGACAAGCTTTTATTTTTATGGAACAATGGAAAAATTACATATTTAGCAACTTTCTGCCAAATAAACCTGAGTAAACTAAGGCTTCCAATCATAAACACACTTGTTGAAACTGAAGTAAAAACACAGGAAGCAACTGCGACGCTATTAAATCTACAAAGATCTTATAATGAAGTGCATAAGCAAGGACGAGTGCCCCATCATCTCTAATTGTCAAATTAGTCCTCCTCATGAATATGCAGTGTTGGAGCCGATCCAGACAGGCGGGGGGGGGAGAAGTCTGCAGGGAAGAGACCCTCGGCCTCACCTTGACAGCAGACAGCAGAGCACATTTAAAATGTCCCGACCGGTTTTCCCTTTGTAAATGAAATTCAAATAGGAGCAGAGATTGGGTTTTTAGAGAGAGAGGGGCAATTTCAGATAGAAGAGAGGACAGAGGAGCACGGGAGGAATGTGATGAGAAGACAAACGCACAGTAATTTAGACTGAATCTGTCTGACAGTGTGGAGAAACGTCTCAGCGGGGGTCGCAACAAAATATGAATTCATTTAAAGCAGTTTGTGTATGCAGCTGAGAGCGTGAACTACTGTTTTAGTCATTCTACTACTTTAAATCACCTCCAGTATTAATTCGTTTTTTAAAAAGGTCAAGGCCAACACCCCGTTTCAAAGAAATGTAGCCAGTAACATTTAATCTTCTTTTGTCCGTGCTTCATTTTCAGTAGGGGTGGGGAAAAAAATCGATACTGTGTAGTATGGTGATATTTTGTTTGCTAATAATGTATCGATACAGGGACAGCAGAAATCGATATTTTGTTACAAAAAAGGTTTTTGTGCTCTGACTTTAGAGCATGTTGATCCTTTTTCTGAGCAAGAATCCTGACATTCCTTCACTGTCCAAATGTGACAGTTTACTTATTTTAATTTAAGACATGTTTTATTTAATTAAGTTTAAAACTTTCTTATTTAATGTAAAATTATATTTTGTTTTAATTTACTTTCAAATTCTTCAGTTGCTGAAGGGGCTGCATAGTTTTCATAAACTGCATAGTTCAGAATAGCTATAATTGTACCAGATGGTTGATTCAGTTAAGTTGGACTAGACTGTAATACAAACTGTTCAGTTTGTCAACAATAAAACTGAAATGAGAGAAAGACTGAGTGTGAGACTTTGATATTAGATAAAATGAATATTGATAAAGTTTACCTTTATGTACAGAATCTGAATATCGCAAAATATTTTTAAAAAATTGCAATAATATCGTATCGTGCGTTAAGTATCGTGATAATATCGTATCGTGGGATGTATGGGGATTCCCACCTCTAATTTTCAGGCTTTCAGATCAGCATTTACGTGTGAACGAGGAGTCAAAACACACAGAGAAAACTGCATTTACCAAAAAATAAATTTTTCTTGGACGACATCACTTACTGCTAAGCAGATGACTGTGACTCACTGACTTGTCATTTTCTGTAGATGCTGAAATATCTTCTGCACTCTTTTGGCAGCGAAAATCCTAAAGTTTGAATCTGATAAAACAGTTTGAGTATGATGTTGTGGATGATCTCCAAGCCTCTGGACACCACAGCTAATATAGTTGTGTCTTTAACACTACTCATGAATAGTGCTTCATTTTAAAGGCGACATAATATGCTGTTCTTCTTCTCGTCTACCAGAGTAAACCTCTAATGAGTCACGGTTAAAATTATCCTTATTTACTGAGCTCAACAAATTTATTAGACCAGCTGTCATAACCAGAAGAAAACAAGTATTTTAGGAATCTGTCAAAAACTTGTTTCACACTGTCCTCTGAAAAACAGAAATTAAGTGTAAATAACCATAATTTGGCATCTTAATAACAAAAAACTAGTTTCGCTTTTCTTGTGATTTTTTTTGTAAAATATGTAAAAAATTAATGAACAACAACAATAATTATATTTTAGCATTGACGTTCCACATAAACTATTACAGAATTATAACGAGTCATCCTGGTAATTACAGCAGTGTTTAGTGCATCTATGGCATAAACCGCACAGTTTGTGGTGGTTTAATAAATCGTATACTGGCCGTTGGTCTATGCGCTCACTTCATCTAAATTAAGCTGCTTTAGCTCCTTGCTCTCCCTTTAAGTCGCCCGTCTTCTAATTGGCTGCCCCTCACAAAGGGGAACAGTCGGTGAACGAGTGCGTCTGTGCTCTACGGCAGCGGTCCCCAACCCCCGGGCCTCGGACCGGTACCGGTCCGTGAGTCGTTTGGTACCGGGCCGCGAGAGTTGAGGTTCAGGTGTGAAATGTATAGTTTTCAGGGTTTTTATCGGTTTTCAGCGTTATTTTGTTATCGTTTTTATCGTTTACTCTGTTTTCCTGGGTCTTTTCACGTGTGTTATGAATAAATTTTCTTTTTTTCGGTACCGGTACTAGTTTTATTTTGTTGTATTTATCCGCAACACCTTAAAGACCGGTCCGTGAAAATATTGTCGGGCATAAACCGGACCGTAGCGCAAAAAAGGTTGGAGACCACTGGTCTACGGCATCATAAAGATCAAAGAGTTAAAAAAACTGTCTGACACTGTGTGTTCAGAGCAGCCTGAGTGTGTCACATGGATTACCAGCACTTTGGGCATGATTACTATGAGCAGAAAAAGCATTAGGTCCTCTTTAATGTTCATATGTGTCTGTTTTAAAAATGAGGAAACAAGTTTAATTCCTGTAAAACAGCTAAAAGTAGCTCTATGTGACAGTTAATGGATCAGTGGTTATTCTGGCACACAGCAGGTCTCTTTTAGTATCTACTGAAGGTAAGCATGACAGAGAAGGAGGGATGAGGGTGAGGAAAGTGACAGAGCGCTGTAGCTACCTCTTCCTGGCGAGTGCTGGCGTGCCCCACGGGGAGGGCAGTGAGGTCTCATGAGTCAGGCAGGGAGGCACCTGCTCCGCACGACTGCATCGCGCCACGCGCGCACACATTCAGACACAGGCATGCACACACACGCGGCCGTGCAGATGGGCCAGACCGAGGATGAACAGCCAGACAGCGCCAGAGGTTAAAGGAAGAGAAACAGAAAGAGAGAAAAGAAGGGGAAGAGGTTGTTAGTGGAAAAGTGACAGAGAAAACAGGATCAGAGCGCCAGCTGGGGCACATGCACAACGCCACCTACACACGATCCTGGCATGTAGCGTGAGGAGAGACTTTAATAACTGCATTATTAAATATGGATAATCACAAAGTTTAAAGTTTGTTTTAGACCTTTGTGGTGCACACATGCAGATGGACTGTAATTATCCAAAAACATAATAAATTAACATATCTTCAACTCAATTTGAGCTCAAATTAAGCAACTACAATCTGTCACAAAGAGCAAACAACAAAGTGATTGTCTTGAGAGTTTTTCTTTTGTTTGCAGACGAATCGTAGGCGCACTGAAGTTTGGAATATTTGACAGCTGAAATGTCACGAGTTCTGGAAACATGACAGCACCACCAGGCTGTGCAGCTTCTATGTTATACTGCACGTGTGTGAGCGAGCAGCCACACTTTCAGGGGTTTCACTATGGTGCAATATGCACACTGCTGACAGGCTATGGCTGTATCCCAATTCAGGGTCTGCAGCCTTAAAGGCCGCATTTTAAGACTGATTACGTCACCGCGACGCGACGAAGGCTGTCCCAATTTCAAGGCTGCTCGAAATGCGGCCCTCAAATGCGTCCTTCATATCCCTGAATTTTAAGGACGTGGCGGTGTAGACTTCATGGCCCAACATATCCCAGAATGCATAGCGCGGCGGTGGGTGTGGATAATTATACCGAAAAAAACGGCAGATGAGGGGCGCCCGAAGAGTAAACTTTAAGTAAGTACTGAATATTATGTCACTTATTTATGTGCAAATGTTTAATAACGAAGAACATTAAAACATTCCTGTTGGCCACATGTCGGCAAAGTTATGTGACATTAGTGACGTTTGTACTAACTTGGTTTTAAAGCCTTTACTTTAAAATATACGCCGTTCAATAGCTGAGCTTAATCAGAGAATGATCAAAGCTCATGTAGAAACAAATGAACAAAAGATTTTCTCCTTCATTTCTGTCAAACAAAGCTGTATGAAACGTTTCCAGCTGTTAGTATCATGGTTGCTAGGCAACCTGGGCAGCGCAACGGAGGCTAGGCCGTCCCATTTCACAAGCCTCGCACTTCCGGCCTTAGCGGTCTTTGAGTACGCGGCCCTTGAGGACCGTTAAGGCTGCAGACCCTGAATTGGGATACAGCCTATTATATCTGCTGGTTATTGCGTGAACAGAGGATGGTGAAATTATAAGATACAGATTGTGCATTCAGAGCTATATTTATTATTAATCTTGAATAAATGTTCCTAACAAAGTCTTTGCTTTGCTGACCTGTCAAAAGAATCTGTGGCCATCTTGTACAGATAGATGAAGAGCTTGCTGCAGTGCTTGAGCGTAGGGCAGACGCTGTCTCCTGCACAGCCTCCGGGGACGGCCTCGTCCTCCAGGAGCCTCTGGAAAGGCTGAGCGTTGGAGGGGAACACACTTGTGAGGCCCAGCTTCTTAGTGTCTGAGAAACAGCCCAGCAGCCTGGAGGACGGCAAGCAGTCGTTAGGAGACGGCAGAATTGGGTCTTGAAGAGAACAACCATACTCATACAAACAATCTTAACACTTCCAAAAGTCTTCATTTCACTCAACTTCAACTATCTGGATGTTTTTCTGACAAACTGATCTACTCGACTGCTCGGTGTTGTGTCCACAAAACAAAACGTCTTCTTTCCCAAACAGGCTGTCCTTACCTGACCGCGTCGGCCAGCTTCTCGTACTGGATCTCCGTACGGAAGAAGTGCGAGTTGGCTGGCTCGTAGCGCATGGCGGCGGTGAGCGTGCAGAAGACTGTGTGCAGGAGCTCGAAAACCTGGTTCTGGTTCACGCGCTCCCAGCCGTGTCGCAGTGGCTGACACAGCGAGCGCTCCATGGCCACCAGGAGCGAGGTGACGTAGACGAAGCCGCCCACCTTGCGGAACACCGTCCGAGTGCGGTGACTCTCTCGCAGCACGGATAACAAAGCCTGAAGAGAGGAACGATTATTTCATTGGGATTTTTACAGACGGACGCGTCTACAAACGCTAGCTAACGTAGCTTGATGCATAACGTCTTCTGACGATGTCACACGCCACGTTTCTCCTTCCCTGATCTGAACTCCCACTTATTTACTTTATAACTTGCTCAGTTATTTTCTCCCGTCTTAATTTATTTTTTGTCAACCCATTCAATCACATTTCTATTCATCAACTCATTTTTCCTCTCGTTGTTCTTTTTCAGGGACATATTTATGAGCCCCTCTGGGTTTCTTCGCCCCGCTGCACCGACTCGGTTTTTACGGTTTGTATTTGCAAGCGACCAAACTGAAACATCAAGCTGTAACCTAGATATGCGTCTGGGGAGGTAAAAAAAAAAACTGCCTGAGAACACAGAGCGACTATGACAGGCAAAGTTTTTAATTGGCAAACAGGGAGAAAAATGTCTGCGACCGACAGCAGGTGAAGCTTTTGAATGACACCGGTGAAGTGCGGCGTCAATAAAAAATAAACAGCACCACCGGGGGCTTTTTAATATCATCACCTCTGAAGTAAAAATGATGGAAGCATGCGATGTACAACTAAATGATGCAGGCTTCTCTGCATACTGCAATAAGTACATGTGGAGTTTTTCAGTCAAGAATATAACAAACTAAAGAAGTACTGGTACTAATGTTACTCAGGCTAACGTGACAGTCGTGGATATCTGAAAACAATCAATACATTATTTTTAGTTTCAAGTTTCAAGTTTTATTTGTCATATGCAAGTTAGCACAGGGTCAACATTGCAATGAAATGTGTTTGACGAGCAGCAGTCACTCAGCAGCATGATACAGTACAGAAAATATAATAAAATATAATAAAATAAAATATAAAAATAGTAAGGAGCTAAATATTAGAGAGACGTGGTAAAAGAGAAAAGAAGACTAAATATATATGTATCTATAAATATAAATATATGTACACTAGTGATTAAATAAGAAAATCTTGAAAAGAAATATGACGGGAGGGCAGATGGGATATTGCACAGGAATGAGCAGCAGAAAATTACAGTATTGCACTTTTAAATATAAATATCAATGACAATAAAGTGAAGTGACCAGTGCAGATTAAACAGAGTACTTGTGAAGCTGCAGCTTCTGAGTGCTGTGTTGTGTGTGTTTAAGTGTTGTGGTTGAGGTGTCGCACGGCTTGGTGGTAAAAACTGTTTTTAAGTCTTGTAGTCCGAGCAGACAGACTCCTGTAACGTCTGCCAGATGGTAACAAGGAGAACAGCTGATGTGCTGGGTGGCTGTGGTCCTTGATGATGCTGTGTGCTTTACGGAGGCATCGCTGGAAGTAAATGTCCTGAATGGCAGGAAGCCTCGTGCCAGTGATGTGCTCTGCTGCCTTCACCACCCTCTGTA
Organism: Neolamprologus brichardi; assembly: GCF_056152115.1. Lineage (NCBI taxonomy): Eukaryota > Metazoa > Chordata > Actinopteri > Cichliformes > Cichlidae > Neolamprologus > Neolamprologus brichardi. The sequence goes on from NC_142115.1 coordinate 35,731,714, forward strand.
GTGCTTTACGGCTGCTGGCAGAGCAGCTTCCGTACCAAACTGTGATGCAGCTCGTCAGCAAGCTCTCGACTGCACACCTGTAAAAATTTGAGGTGATGTTGGCGTTCATGCTAAACTTCCTCAGCCACCTCAGGAAGTAAAGCCGCTGGCCGTCTCATCATTGCCTGTGATGAGGCCTATGATGGTTGTGTCATCAGCAAACTTGATGATGGTGTTGGACTCGTGTTTAGCAGCACAGTCGTGTGTGAACAGGGAATATAGGAGGGGGCTAAGCACACAACCCTGTGGCGTACCTGTGTTTAAGATGAGTGATGAGGAGGTGTGCTTACCAACTCTCACCACCTGGGGCCTGTTTGTGAGGAAGTTTAGAATCCATCTGCAGATTGGTGTTCCCAGCCCAAGGTCGACGAGCTTCGTGGCAAGTTTCGAGGGGATGATGGTGTTAAATGCAGAGCTGTAGTCGATGAAGAGCATCCCTGCATATGTATTCCCTTTTTCCAGGTGAGTGAGGGTGGTGTGCGTTGCCAGGGCGATGGCATCCTCTGTGGCTCTGTTTGTCCGATAAGCAAACTGAAGAGGGTCCAGTGTGTCAGGGAGGGAGGAGCAGATGTGACCTTTTACCAGCCGCTCGAGGCACTTCATGATGACGGATGTCAGTGCAACAGGACGGTAGTCATTCAGACAGGAGACCACTGATTTTTTGGGAACGGGAATGATGGTGGATGCTTTGAGGGCCGTGGGGACCACTGACTGCCTCAGGGAGAGGTTGAAGATGTTGGTGAACACCTCTGCCAGCTCATCTGCACACACTCTGAGTAGCCGGCCTGGGATGCCGTCTGGTCCTGGAGCTTTGTGAGGATTTACCTTTTTAAAGGTCCATCTCACAGCTTCTGTTCTCAGAGTTAAAGTTGCAGCCTGACTGTCCTCCTGAGGGTAGAGGATCTGCTCTCTGTTGTCTGCATCAAAACGAGCATAGAAGTTGTTGAGCTCATCTGCGAGAGATGCAGTGGGCTGAACACTGACTGTGTTGACCTTCTTGTAGTCAGTGATGCAGCGCAGTCCATTCCACAGTCGCCTGGTGTCAAAGCTGTGGTAGCTAGACTCCATTTTGTCCCTGTAGTCCTTTCTGGCCTTTTTTATGGACTTTCGGAGGTCATACCTGGCTGCTTTATAAGCATCAGCATCCCCGGAGTTAAAGGCAGAGGTCCGCACTTTTAGCTTTTATACATTTGTAATGGTAACGTGAGGAAAACGTGAGGAAAACGTGAGGAAAAATAACTCTTTAAACACCAGGACGTCAGTGTGGAGAGCAGAAGGCGGACCGCATTAACCAAATTCAATCCTAAAACTATTCCATAGTTGATGAAAATTATTTATTTATGAAAACTATTTATTTTTCCTGATTTTGCTGTACTGGAATCATCACTTTATTTCTGATTTGCACAAATAACTCTCATTCTCTGACACTCTCAGTACCCTGAACTCATTTATTAAACAAACTTTTTTATATTTATTTATTTTAAAATTCAATGTTTCAATGTTTTGGTATTCCCACAACACCTGGGATTGATTATTTAAGATAATGATTAAATAATCAATCCCAATAATAATCACAGACCGTCTCAGAGGGGGATATTAAGTGGGGGAGAAGAGCATGAAGGTAGAGAAATGTAGAGAGGAAAATAGAGGAGAAGACAGAGAGTGGAATGCAGGGATGAGGAAAGATGAAAGGGAGTGAAGGAAGACTGGGGGGGAGTAAAGAAGATGAGGGAGGAAGATAGGAAGGCAGATTGGGAGAAAGAGAGGGAGGAAGGCTGGGAGGAATAGGTGGTGGGGAGGGAGCAAAACCAAGGAGGGTGATAGGAATGAAGAAAGGAAGAGAAAGAGAGGAGGCAAGGAAGGAGGAAAAGAGTCAGGAAGGGAACATGATGGGAAGGCAAATCGGCAGGAAGCGAGGGAAGGACATCGAGTGGAATGGGGGATGGTGGTAGAGAGGGAGAAGGGAACAGAGGACAAAAAAGAAAGAAATGGGGTGAAAAACAGGAGGAGGGTCGAGTCCTTGGTCGACCGCTTCAATTTCAGGGTTTTGATTTAGTTGTGAATATTCTGTAGTTGCACAGGATGCTTTGCTTCTGTCCAGTCGGTGGGACAGGCGTATTTGGCACCATGAGCAGGATCAGGAAATGCTGACCAAATGCTGAAAAAGCCCTGAAACTCAAAGGGGTAGATCAACCCCACGGCCTTGTCTTCTGGAGACTGTGGTTTGTGGAAGACACAGAGTTGTCTCAGACCGCCTAGGACAGTGGTCTCAAACGGTGGCCACTTGCGGCCCACGCCACCCCTACTTGCGGCCATATACTGACGTTAAGAAATATAATGCAATTTGGCCCTTGAAGTTACTTTTTTTTGTTAGGAAGGATGTGTTTGTTGTTGACTGCAATGGTTAAAGAAGTTCTTTAAAAAGCCAAAAATGATTTAATATGACGGCAACATGAGCAGAGAGCACAAACATGTCGAGGGATTGGCTGTGTTAGTTCACTGAGAGAGTCAAAAACTAATGTGCACACTTATGTCTGCATTTTTATTTTGTTAAATACAAACAAAATTTGTTTCTGGCCGGAAAGAGGGGACGAGTTTGTTTATTTGGTAGTTCAATGAACGGCTTCAGTTAGTTAAGAGAGAGAAAAATTATTACATTCACATTTGCAGATTTGTCTTGTTAAACAATATTTGAAGTTTAAAAAAACCAAAAAAACAAAACGTTACATTTTCAGAAATTTGTGGGTGTTTTCTTGTTTGTTTTGTACTACTTGAACACTAAGTGGCCCTCCAATGAGATGACAGTGCCAGCAGTGGCCCACAGCTCATTTAAGTTTGATACCCATGGCCTAGATCTTTGCCTCTGTTCAGCTGGTGGAAAAGCTTCCTCTGTTTCCAGTAGGACAGGATCATCAGATGCACTGTCTTGTTCTGTCACTTCAGAATCATTACAGTGACCAACAGTGCAGTTTGAGTAATGAGTAATGCAGTACAGAGTTGGGTTTTTTTTGCAGTGTAACTACTGAAGTGGCTGGTGAGAGTATGTGTATGTATTTACTTTTGAAGCTGTGGTCAAAAAGAGTTCACTGAACAAACCGTTATCCATGACAGACCACCCTAACCACCCTCTGTACCATTCACTCATCAGGCAGCAGAGCATCATACTGTAATGACTGTAGCACATGTATAGGTTATATTTATGTAGCACATATACACAGCACTGTGCAAAAGTCTCAAGCAGTCGCTCATTTCTCTCTATCCTGTTAGGAAAAAGGTGAAATATAGTGCAGTCAATTAATGAAACATGTGCCAGCACACACTGAAATACAGCCAGAAACAGAGTTTGTATGATTTTAACAAGCTTGAGTGTCAATATTTATTATGACCACCTTTATTCTTCAATACAGCCTGAATTCTCTTAGGTGAGCCTTCTTGTAATATCTTTAAGTAGTCTTCAGGAATGATTCTCCAGGCTTGTTTAAGAACACCAAAACTTTTTTGTCTGACACGGTTCCATTGTGTACTTTTCTGTCCAGATACGATTTCCCTGCATTGGAAAAGCATACTTTAATAGCTCTTTAAAAACCAAGGTGGTTTTTAAAGAGCTATTAAAGTATAAAATTGTATTTTTTTGGTGCAAAAATACAATTTTATGCCTTTCAGACTCTGATCTTTGGCATTTTGCATCGATTCAACCATAGAAATTGGAACCAACCATGCGTGTTTGTGAGAGACTGATAGTAAAGCAACTAAAGATACAATTTAAACAAATTTGTACCCCTCAGCTGTAAAAGGCTCAAGAGCGAAGTCACCTCGGACTTTGACACTCATACCAATGGTGCTCCTAAAAATCGACCACTAACCTCTAGTGGTGCAACGGATCACCCGCCCAGCAAGGTGATGACAATATCCAATCAGCCTTTTACAGCTGAGGGGTACAAATTTGTTTAAATTGTATCTTTAGTTGCTTTACTATCAGTCTCTCACAAACACGCATGGTTGGTTCCAATTTCTATGGTTGAATCGATGCAAAATGCCAAAGATCAGAGTCTGAGGCAGGCTCCTGTTTGACAGTTTACCTGCTCATTTACCATGTTAAATGTTCAAGATCATGACAGCAAAATTAGAAAAAGTACAGCTTGTTTGGAAGGGTTGCTTGGATGGATCCTCTTCTCTCGAAAACAAACATGGAAACACAGCAGCACAGCTTAGGTTTGTTTCTGAACCAACCATAGGACTTCTGGAACTACGTGGTTGTTTGTGCATAATGCACAGTGACACGTCTGACAGCATATTAACACAAACACGTCATACTACTGTGCAGTATGTCAGCACGGTGGTGGAGGGGCGATGACTTATGTTTGCTTTGCAGCCACAGGACCTGGCACCTTGAAGTCACCAGTACCAAAGTGTCCTACAGTCAAACATGAGGCCACCTGTCTGACAGCTTAAGCTCCATTAAAACTGGGCCATGCAACAGAAGACAGATCCCAAACTCTGCAGCAAAAGAAAAAACTCAATGCAGTCTTTTCTTTTGAAACATTGGTGGGACGTTAAGAGAGCTGTGCAAAACTTCTGTCTGCAAACGTGAAATGAACTAAAGCAATGATGTAAAGGGGAAAGACCTCTACAAGACACTGAATCATGGGATGTTCTTAGCTTTTCACCTAAATGCAATAAGAAAAACTAAGAACATCCCATGTTTTGTTGCTAAGGAACACACCACCAGTGAAATCTCACAGAGAATCGCATCCCAGTACTGAGAAATCACTGCACTGGATTTTCACATTTCACATCGCCCATTTCTCAAGATTACAGCTAGAAAAGTAATGAGTATAGCTGGGACCTATAAACATGTCCGACTGGAGGGACGGTGAATAAAGGAGAAGTAAAAACTGTTACACGTTGCACCACTGATCCAGCTGTTTCCTGCTACTTTAGAAGACTTACAGACTCAGCACAATGCTTTTAAAACCAATCACAGGATGTTAAAGACATCCTCTTCCTGGGAAATTGCCACCAGGGTACATCTATACGCACATAAAACTTGGGTTTTGGGGTGTTAAGTTTACCAGCCATGGGGAGGCTTTAGGGACAGGCTGTTCTCTCTCAAGATATATGCGTGGACACCTTCACAAGGCTGGATTTTACTCTGGTATCTCTCAGAGGGTCTGCAGTGCGTTAGTGTAAGTGATACTTAAACTCTGAAGAAGAGGGAGGAAAAATTATTAAAGTCAAACCAGATTTGATATGAGTTCTTTGGAATCCTTTTTAGGGCGGTAATTAAAATCCCTGATTAACGGAATTGGAGTAAAATGCTGACGGGTTAATCCAAGTAAAGCCTCGGCATGTGAATAACCTCGTTTGAAGGAGTGGAATCTGAAAATGCAATTACGCTTCAGCAGATGAGCCTCGCTCACATCCTGTCTGTGTGTGAGTGAGTGTAGTGTATGCTTTTATGTGCACCTAGCTCTCAGTGCACCTTGTTTGAAGCGATTACTGTATGCAGGGCTTCAAATGAATATTGATTTTTTAAATTACAGACTTTCCTTTCCTCTGTCATCTCACTCAAATTCACAGACGGGTGTTTTTTAGTGTCCACTAAAACAAATGCAGCAGAAGTAAATGTAAAAAGACACATAAACTGCACAAATTAAAGTGGCGAATCCCAGCAGAAAGCGCCTCGACAATATTGATTAAAACAAAAAGAAGACGAATAAGTGGCGTGAGCCGTTACCCTCAGTATGTCTGTCTTCAGCTGCAGCTCACTGGGCGGTGCAGAGTGCATGAGGCCCAGCAACGTTCCCATGTCGTCGTCGCCGCTGGGCGACAGGACGAGCTGCTGGATGATGAGCAAAGCGTGTTCGCGACACTGGCGGTACTTCACGATGTTGTGAACGCAACGCGCGCCGCCGAACTCTCTGAACAGAGCTGCAAGAAAAGAAGAAAACACAAAACATAATGAAATCAGGTCAATTAATGAATAAACCACTTTGTTGCTGATGGGTAGATTTCAGAGTACTAAAAACCTGTGGTTGCAGCGTAATTAAAGACTACATCCAAGTTTTACTGCGGTCGGCTCTAAAGTTGAGTCGCGATTAATGTAAACGCTGAGGATGCGCTGAACCGTTGCGCTGTTTTTTGCCGCTGTTAGCTAATGTTAGTCGCTGTTAGCCATTGTTAGCTACTGTTAGCCATAGTTCAACCATCTGTGACGTGGATGTTCCTCTGCTGGACTTGGAAGCTTAGTTAATAAAGTTTTATATGATGTGAAAATGTAGCTCAACTGTTAATCAGAGCTCATAACTTGTTGTTTAGCCGGCTCCTATCAGCTGTCTGCAGACGTGAGGATGGCAAATCTAATCTGCTGACATATTTGAGACTACGCTAGTGGTGCTTTCATCACATTTTTGTTCATCTGGTGAAGAGGACTCCTTCTCTGATGATAAAACATGGGTATGATGCTTTATATCTTTAGTCTGAAGGTGCAGACACAAATTTAAATGTCTCTTACATGGCATTCGAACACCTCTTTTCTGCCTCTGATGTACTACGTATGTACGGCCAAACTTGTAAAACACAATTAGTGAAACAGGAGATTTCCTTCTGGCCACAGGATTCAAATATGGTGTGGGTAACATGGTGGCTTCCACAATCCACAAACCAGCTCCAAAGTATTTTTAATGAATTAATTCTGAGTTTATGAGAATGCATCAATTCATTGGAAGATGCAATCACACTATTCTATGTACAGTTTCCTTTTTCTTCTATTAAATTACCTTTAAAAAAAACTACAGAGTGCACCTTTAAATACTTTCATTCACTGCAAGCCTTAAAGATTTGGTTGTTGCTCCGAGGGACCAACTGGGCCCCAGAATCACCAGAATACTCGTCTCTTTCAATTTCCCATTTTAATACCTTTGATTTGTAAAATGAAAATTATGAAGTTATGCACAAATAAACTTAGATCCTTCTTTTAAACATTTATAAGGAACATTCTGGCATGTTAAAACCTCTTAAAAACCCATCTGATAAATGTTTTACTGAAAAATATTTTTGTAACCTTCTTGATATTTATTTAAGTTTATCTGCAAATATAAAAACTTGACCAGTCCCGTTACTATCATTTCTTTCTAATCTTGCTCAAGTCTCTCCAGGCCAGCTGAGGAGGATCGAGCGTAAAATGTAAATGTAATCAATGTGTCAGAGTGAAGCGCTCCAAATATTACACACATCCTCGTCGTCCTCACCGGACCACCCGGTCGTCATCATCAAGGTCAAACGGCGCTGGGAGCTGTCGGTGTTCTCACTGCTGCTTATGCTTGTGATTCACTGCATTTCTACAGCTGACCGACGGATGATGAGCGTGTAAAATAAATGCAATAACATCGTTTATTCATCCCTAGAGGAAAACTCTTTCCTTTCCACTTCAACAGGGAGGTCAGAGTTCAAGGCACGTCATCCTGGAGATGCAGAATCAATGTCTTGCTCAAGGACACGTCGGTAAGGATGGGGAATGGAGTGTGTATTAGTTAATTTTAAAGGTACAGTCCGCATTTTTTTTGACATTATTTGCACTGAAAAGATCTGATTTAGTGAAAAGCAGCATCGGAGCTGAGACTCACAAGCATTTGACCCAGCAGGACCTTACAGAGATACAAAGTCGTGTCATTTTTCTTTAAAACTTTTTTTTTATTATTGTTTCTATTGATTGATAGCACTGACGCTTCAAGCTTGGCTACATGATAAGAATCAGGTACTTAAGAAATTAATTACTGAGGGACATTAAATCTAGTTGTGCCTCCAAAGTCCATATTAATCTATAATTATTCCCTTCACATAACTAAAAACATTTCTGTGTGGATTTCATTTAAAGTGCTGCAATCGTGGCTCAAGATTTGGCAGTTTGTCTTGTAATCGGAAGGTTGCCGGTTCGAGCCCCGGCTCGATAGCCTTGGTCGTTGTGTCCTTGGGCAAGACACTTCACCCGTTGCCTACTGGTGGTGGTCAGAGGGCCCGGTGGCGCCAGTGTCCGGCAGCCTCGCCTCTGTCAGTGCGCCCCAGGGTGGCTGTGGCTACAATGTAGCTGCCATTACCAGTGTGTGAATGTGTGGATGACTGGATGTGTAAAGTGCTTTGGGGTCCTTAGGGACTAGTAAAGCGCTATACAAATACAGGCCATTTACCATTTATGCTTTTTAAGAAACTGTTCTGTGCATGAGTTTACCTGCGTTAGTGTTGGTGGTGTTGGAGCCCTGCAGGAGCACAGTCAGCGTCTCCATCACCAGCCAGGCCAACTGCTTCTGCTCCTCCGCCACAGTGTTGTTTTTGCAGTCAGCTAAACATGGAAGGAAACACAGAGCGAGAGGACAGAGGTCGATATTAGACGGGATTGCAACTGTGATCCAGTAAAATCGTTTCTAAGTAAAAGAAAACTAAAGAAGTAGTTCACCTTGGTCATTACTGTGTGGTTGCTGTTGTGAGGCCGGTTCTTTGAGCAATGCCGCGTACTTGTGCAGCAGGTTGACCAGCACCTCCAGCAGTCCGACCTCCCGCAGCACGTCGCTGAACACCGGGTCGTGCCTGGCCAGCTTCAGCAGCGTCCGTACGGCGGTGATGCTGCAGGCGTGCGAAGTGCTCGATTTGAGGAGCACGCTAACGCTGAAGAGTTCCTTACACGGCACATAGTTGAGGCTGAACACTACAAACTCCAGCAGCTCGAAGTACTTGGTCTGAGCCTCAGGGAGCTTGGCCACACGCTCTGCAAACTGAGACAGCGTGTGCTGCGACTCTAGGATGAAATAGTTGGCCGGTTCGGCTGCGTAGATGTTTCCGATGGCGTCCAGGAGCATGCACGCCAGGCGGCTTGTTTTGGCCCGTAGAAAGGCGTTTTGGAGCACCGCAAAGGCCTGAATATTACGCACTGTGTGGCCTGAAATTTAAAATACAAAGAAAAAAATATATATATATATATGGATCAACAATTAGACACAACGGTCTCAGTCATAGAAAATTTGCTCTGTTTTGTATTTTGTGTAAATATCCAAGATTGTTACATAACAGAGTCCCAGGCGGGTTTAATACAAACGATTTAAACAAAGCCAGCCTTTCTCTGCCTTAGCTGGCTAAACCACTGCATGACCTTAATATAAAATACTTATTTCACTCAATGAGTCGCATTTAAATGAATAATTTATGTGTTTTCTGGATTTTGTGGTTAATATTCTGTCTTCTTCCATTAAAATGAGACAGTATTCATTTCTTTGTAAGTGAGCAAACTTTCAAATTCAGCAGGGGATTTCCGTATAGTCAACAGGAGACTCTTCAGTTTCTGCTGAATCACTCCACTGAACTTTTTACAGCGACTGCAAAACGTCTCATTTCTCTGACCTCTGTTACTCTAAACTGCCGTCTGTCACAGTTAACGGGGCAGATACACGATACTTCAAATTTCTTCCCTGTTGTCACTCTTTGTTTTTTAAATATGCACGTTTCCAGTTTGCTTCGTTGAGTTGATACTGGAGTCTTTATACGGAATAATCTTCATTCAGTGAGTCAACAAAAATATTTTAGGCTTATTTTAAGCTAGCTCAAAAATCATCGGCTATGACTTTCACACTCACGGGACGACACTAAAGAAAAGGAGCGCTGAAAGTGTGTGTCAGCACATAGCCTCAAACACACACAGCAGTTAAGTGGATGCGGCGGGTTAATTAGGCGTGTAAGCGCACCCTCGTACCATGATGGCTCCTGGTAATGACTCTGTGCTCAGCTGGAACTGTCACTAGGTGGGTAAACACAAGTGTAACTGCATGTGCTTGTGACTCAGGCAGGGTGTATGCGGTTAGAAACCCAACACGCTGACAGTGAGCGTGTTACCATGTGTGAATGGGTGGAGGTGAAAGGCTGAGTTACAAACACCACAGCTCCAAAGAAACTGTGTTTGATTCTAAAGCACTGAAAGCTGAAAAGCTAAACGAACCCACACAAAGTCAGAATGACAGATAAATGGAGGGAAATGTTATTTTAGTCATTTGCATTTGCTTCAAAAACAAAGAAATTAATAAGTAGAGATGGACTAAATACAATTTTAAGTTAAAGTAGTTACATCAAGGGCCTCCGTCTGTGAAGGTTCTCAGTCATCCAGGTCATCGTAGTCAAAGGAGCTTGCAAAGAAAAGCGTCTGGACTTCTTTAAGTTGCTTGAAGACGTTTCACCTTCATCCGAGAAGCTTCTTCAGTTCTAAGGTCAAATGGTGGAGAGTCCCAGATATAAACCTAGTGGGAGTTTCCCCCCACAGAGGGACAAAAGGACCCCCTGATGATCCTCTAATCGCCTGAGCCAAGGTGTGGAACTGGGTGTGGGTCCCAATCAGCCATCTTTGAACAGAGGCGGTGGTTTACGACACCAACTCTCCGCCATCTATAATCCAGTTTTGAGTTCCCTTCCCAGACGCCTTAACGCCCACTCACATCCTGGGCCATCTGACCTCAGGAATTCCCATGATAAGGTGGGGCCAGGTTTCACAATGAACTCACCCGAAACTCTGGCTGATTGGGACCCACACCCAGTTCCACACCTTGGCTCAGGCGATTAGAGGATCATCAGGGGGTTCTTTTGTCCCTCTGTGGGGGGACACTCCCACTAGGTTTATATCTGGGACTCTCCACCATTTGACCTTAGAACTGAAGAAGCTTCTCGGATGAAGGTGAAACGTCTTCAAGCAACTTAAAGAAGTCCAGACGCTTTTCTTTGCAAGCTCCTTTGACATCAAGGGCCTCCCAACACAGGGAGGTGTAGCCCATCAGTGTCTGTTACTGAGCTGCACCTCCCAACCCCGTCTGTTGTTGGAGTCTTTGGAGCACGTTTAGTGGATTATCTGACTAAAATTATGGTTTTATGGTTTGTACCACACATTATGGCTGTGTAGTACAAACCAAGCAAGGAGATTGGCTTTAGTTAGTAAAACTGTACTATTTAATTATTCTCTGCCCTAGCATTAATTAGCAGAATCTGTGTTTGTAGCCTCGTGTGGCAGAAGTGTGGTGCCTGGCTCAGCTGCAGGGGAGGAGTGGGGCAGTGAGCTCAAGGGGGCAGTGCCAAGAGGCTGGAGGGACAGGTGGCGGTGATTTACTTAAGGTTTCTCCCTTTATATATAGTGAAGCCAGAGAGCTGGGGGAGAGTGTGTGCTGACGACTGACGGAAAAGTTGAACTGAGTGGTGAAACGTACAGCCACACGTGTGTGGTGCTTCAACAAACAGCTCGCAAGCATACAACACGTGTCGGGTCAGTCTTTACACCCAGCATTGGTCAAAACAGAAAGGTCAAGGTTTTAAAATGAATCCAACAGCTGAATTATTTTTAGTCTGGATTATTTGAATTCTGTATTTTGGGCTTTATTGTATTGATGTATATCTAAGCGGCTTAACTACTGAACCTGTGTTTGGCAAGCATGAACATGTGGGTCAGAAAAAGTACGACGGCGTTCCTCAGGTGGATGAAAAAAGAAATAAGTTTAAATCTTTCTACAAGCAGGATGAGCCTGTTCTGTTTGCATGAAAGAGGCTTCAGTTGTTCTCCAGCAGCGTCAAAGGCGACAGAGGAATTAATCTTACTGGGATTAAACACCCATCAGTCATTTCAGGGATGGGGATGGAGGTATAAATGTAGACTTTTCACAAGTAATTCCTTTTTTTGTTTTAGAGCTTCTGGGAAAATCAGGCTGGTGCTACTGTGTAGACTTAAGCTGAAAATCACTGGTTTGTTTCAACACTTTATTTAAATGTGTCCTTGATTTCTTCCTTAGAGGACACCAATGGAAGATCGTTATAAATCACCTCTAGCTGAGTGTAAGACTGAATAAAACTGAATCATGGAGGCTCTAATCCGAGGGCATCCTTGGCACATCTACATGTTTTACTCTGAAGTCTTGCTCATTATAAAACTTATGACAGATTTAATGATGAGCCACAGTTGCATCTAACATACCTTTCCCAGAAGGTTGCGGGAGAACAAACCCAGGCAACAGGAAGGGGGCGCCGGTTGTCAAGCCAGCAGGCTTCAACTCCGTCACCCCATACGTGCACAGACAGGTGACCAGGTTGACCAGGTCCTTCAAAGCATCTTTTGATTCGTCCTCCTTGGCCTGTTCCAGTCTGGATGCACAAGAAGAAGTTACATCAATCTTCACACAACGTAAAGTAAATAAGGTCTCAGTCACACACATCCAAATCCCTGAATGGTTGCCAAGTGGTTGCTGGGGGTTGCTAGGTGAAACAGGGCGCAAAAGCCTTGTGAATGCTGTGTTTGGTAGCAGACTGCACATTCATGAGTGTAGGACGACAAGTTGTTGGTGTCTTCCATGCAAACTATGGGCAACTGTAGCAATTTGCTAGCAAACGAAGAAGTTACGAGGACGGTTTTTGTCCAGCACCCTCCGTGCAACCGATTTCAAATAGCAACCTCCAGCTGCCACTTTTGCACTTTTGGGTAATTCATATTTTATGTCTAGTAACCAGCGGTCACCAATCGCTCTAGGTGACTTTAAAAACCTGTGATGAACTGTAGGAAGCAAGACCCAAGCTGTACCTGAGCATGAGGTCGCAGAGGAAGGTGTAACCCTGGCACATTCGGAAATCGTCCAGCAGGGTCTGCGACACGTCGCTGGAGTCTTTGAGGAAGCAGGAGAGGCCGGCGAACATCTCAACGATCTCCAGAGGGGAGAGATCGTCTGACTGCTGCATGTTTTGAACACATGTAGCCAAGCATTCCTTCTCTGTAAACCGAAGAGGGGGTGTTAGAGACAAAGAAATGTAAGGAATTTCTGTGACAGAATGTATGGGAATTATTAAGGACATAAAGAGCTTTCCCTTGATCTTAGATTTATAGGAAGTGAAACAAAAATGCATCAGATGGACAAAGAAACAGCTTCAGACAGATCTGTGCTGCTTTAACAGCTTTTTTTATGCTATAAAGACAAAAGCTTCAGGGTTTTTCTTCTTTAACTTAAAATAAACAATACACAATAATAACAGGGACAACCGAGCTTAAATAATAGATCACATTAAAAATAATGGTTTTACTAAGTGTCACATAAATCACTGCACAAATCTCACAACAAGTTGTAATTAGGGGCTGTGAACTGTAAATTATCTGTTTTAAAAATGGTAGAAAACAAACTTCCCTGTTTTGTTCAGCAGTATTCTCACAATCTGTTTTTTGTTATTAAGCTGTAGACTTTTGTGTGTGGACTGGTTCACATTTTCTAATTTTTCAGAGCAAAAATGCTCCTCCAGATGTGGAAGACGGTTACTTCCAGAAACAGATGTCCTTTGCGGACGGTGCGTTTGTACGTACCGTGGATGTATTTGACCACGTTGACGCTGAGGCCGTGTCGGGAGATGGTGGTGAGCACCTCGCCGGCACTCCTCCTCCAGGGCAGGTTGTGAGGGGGACACCAGGAGGTGATGGCACTAAACAGTAACTGCAGGTCATCCTTCTGGGCCAGCTCCTCCGCTGGAGACACAAATGTGCAGAGCTTCACCAGGATCTGCACGAGTGGAAATGAAATTATTATTATTTTTTAAGTTCTGGGTAAAAACAACAAAATAAGCTGCTGAAAAAACAACTCAAGCCTGAGTCTTTTGTCACGGAGATACGACTGTGTTTGTGACGCTGTTTGATGAAAAGATTCAGGATTAAAGTCTTTATGAGTCTTTTTATCAGTGAACAAATAGATTTAAAATATCAAAATAAGCCAATAACCGTGTTATAATCCTCTGATCTGCTACAGACGCTCCACGCAGACTTTTTTCGCTCCACAATTCAAACACAAACATTTTTAACGATGTTTAAATGTTTCAGTTATTCTTTGTGTGAAGGTTTTAAACATAAAGCAAGCTGATAGAGGCTCTTAGTCTGGAGTGTAACAGCTGACACTGTTGTCTTTTCACCTGGACAAAGACTTTCTGGAGGAGCGCCCTACGGTCAGCCAGGGGCAGCTCGGGTTGGGTGTGCCCTTGCCCTGGCGTCTTCTCTTGGCTGGGCGGTGGCGGTGGTGGTGGTTGTGGCGGTTGTGACGTGGGGCCTACGGGTGCCTCGGCCATGTGGGGCAGGTCAAAGAACAAGTAGAGGCATTTGACGAGCGTGGAGGGCACAGACATGGTCGTCATGCAGTCCACAGTTTTCTGTCGAGGGGCAGAGAAAAGGGGATAACGTTTTATTTCCCAACACAGTTCAGGAATACAGGGCTATAATCAGGCTATACTCATAATGTTCCAGCCTTTATTTGTCACTTTATTAAAGTTGAGCTGATTCAACACATTAGTTTGTATTTGAAGTAACCCACTAAGACACCAAAGTCACAAAATAACACAAACTGAAGGGCCACTAACTTTTTTTTACTGGAGTCTAACGTGTTTGCTTCCCAATCACAGAGAACTTGTACAGAGGCTCAGTGAGGGATAGCATTAGCTAGAGAAATGCTAATCTTACAATATACAACACTGCTGGATGAGAGCATGAACAGCAGTGGTGGTTCTATTCAACCACCTATTCTTTACTTTTTCTATGCATTTCTAGTTTCTGCTATTTTCTTCTACTCAGCCACATTCTGGATGCTTAATTCTTATTTTGCAAATTCAGAAAATAGAAATCTTCTAATGTACAGGTGGTTGTAGCTCAGGTGGCAGAGCAGGTCAGACACTAATCAGAAGGTCGGTGGTTTGATCCCAGGCTGCAAGACACTAACCCCACGCTTGCCTACTGGTGGTGATCAGAGGTCCCGGTGGCGCCAGTGTCCGGCAGCCTCGCCTCTGTCAGTGCGCCCCAGGGCAGCTGTGGCTACAATGTAGCTGCCATCACCAGTGTGTGAATGTGTGTGTGAATGTGTGTGTGAATGGGTGGATGACTGTAAAGTAAGTAAAGCGCTATACAAATGCAGGCCATTTACCATTTACGAGTATCTAAATTGTTAAAATCATCAGAGCTGTGTCATAATCATATTCTCCATGATATAACTGGTATCAACTTTTTTGAGGAATAAAAATGTCATATCACAATAGCGCAACTGTATCATTGATACAGAAATACCAAAAGCTCCAACTGACAGTAAGAGCCACACGTCAGCCTCTAATAGATTTAGTAATTAACTTCAACAACATCCAACAAAGAACTTCAATATGCAAGAAACCTGTTTCTGCTAAAGGTGGAAACAACACACTTTCACCAAAAACCAGCATGATCACAAACCAGGCTACGGAGGAGGAGATACTAGCAGGCTTATTCTTTCCCAGTTAAATTTACCCTTCATTCTAATTTGTGTTGTACAGTTATCTCATTTTTAACTTAATTTTTATATTTTATTTTATTCCTTCCTAGTTAAATTTACCCTTTTTAATTTTCATATTTATTTCCTATCTTATTCATAGCCTTTTCTTTTTTTCTTTAGGTCACGAGCAGTTGTCTAAGCATTTCACTGCATATCGTACTATGTATGACTGTGTATGACTGTGAATGTGACAAATTAAATTTGAATTTGTGACCCAAATGTAAACCAAGCGTCCGCTCGCTGCACTCTCTATGACAGGGACAGCAAACATTCATTGGAAATAACGGCTGTGGGTGGAAAAGCAGGGCTTTAAGCAGAGTTACGAGGTTAAGTTGCTTTAGATTTTGCTAACCTAAGGTGTGAAGCAGCTATTTTATACTTCCACTTAAAACTTCCAGGGGAAACACAACCTAGCCTACTTGTGCTTACACTACTTACTGCTGTGTCACTACTGCTGCACAATATTGGCACTTTATTTCTTAAGATTCACACTTCAAATTAGGAAGTGTGTCATCGATGACAGCAGCCTATCAGAACAGAACGATGGAAACTGGCTTGTGTTCACTTACACATATACACGCTGCTATACTGAATAGCTTAAAGAGTTTTCATTCACTTATTCAACCATTACATACAAGAACCCCGAGGTATTTATTTATTCACTGTTTGTATTTGTAATTGCATATTTCTCCACCCCCCCCCCCCCCCCCCTCTTAAAAATAAAAAAATAAATGCTATTTTTCTAAAATCATTTTTGAAATACTCTGATCTCCTGTTCCTTAAATGTGAGCAATCAGCTTCCACTTTAACCTCCTAAGACCCGAACTCTTCCACGACATGTATTTTTAATTTCTCTTTGATATTTGGTCATTTTGGGGCCCATTTTAAACCTCATTTTTGTTTTTAAGAAAAATAAGAGCCAAATATGAGGATATTCGTTTAAAATTTTAATAGAACAGTAGCAGTATAATGTCCTCATAAGTGGATATCAGGCCCTTGTAGAGCAAAATTGAGTATTTTGGTCTAAATAACCCAAAATGTGATGTCCACATATGTGGACGCCAGGTCCTAGGAGGTTAAATGAAGCTGAAAGCGTGAACGTCAAACACACCTCGACTGTGTCTGCAGAAGCAAAACAACAAAAATGAAGTAAAAGTCTAATAACGCATGGATCCAACTGTGTGTTGCATATTCCCTTTTCAGTCTAAAAGGAACATGATTCATTTTTTCCACATTCATATAGATATCAACCTAAAATAAAGAGCTACACAACAGCAGCAGGACAGATAAAGATAAAAACGCTGCTTTAAGGGTGACTTTGGTAAATGGGTGTTTTGTTGTGCTGTGGTTCAGTGTTTCAGATTCAGCTATAAGGGCCTGAGGTCTGTGTTCACTGAGTGTTTTCCACAGTTATACTGTGTGTGTGTGTGTGTGTGTGTGTGTGTGTGTGTGTGTGTGTGTGTGTGTGTGTGTGTGTGCCATGTTGACAAAGATAAAGGGCTGGAGAAAGAGATGGGGTTTGTGTTCACTGAGGCGAATGATTCAGATAATCAAACGCTGCCTCCCACACACACACACACACACACACACAGACGAATTACATTGCTCTTACACACGAGCTCTCACAAAAGACCACATATGCCCATGCACACACACACACACACACACTGCAGCTGGATGAAATGACCATCCCATTTACTCCAACGCCGTCTACACGACGGAGAGGAGGTGGATGCACAGCGATGAATAACAAAGCACAGCAGGCGCACACGCAGTTTCACCCCTCAGATGGAAAAAGAACAAACACAGAGTAAGATATAGACAACTGAAGTAGGCAGAGGTGTGTATAGATGATGGTGAGTCAGAAAAATGGACGACTGGACCAGCACCTGTGGTACAACAAGCCACACCGAGGAGTGTGTGTGTGTGTTTACAGGCTGGTCCCACTGCAGTCAGGTCAAGGTTACCGTGAACAAATGAGAGACAAAACCAGAGAGACGAAGGCATTTAACAGTGTGTGAGTGTGAGAAAAACAGAGACAGGAAGGGAGAAGAAGACAGACACGAGGAGAAGAAAAACACCAATAAATTGATCTCCTGTCTGCTTTAAAAAGAGAGAGAAACAAGCGCAGTGGGAGTGCATGAAGGGCACCCTTTAAAAAAACAAAATAAAAGAGGAGTCCAGACTGAGTTACTGACAAAAATATTGCCGTTTTATGCTGTGAGGAAGAAAGAGCAGGAGGTGGGGGAGAAAGGGAGCGAGAGGGGAGAGCATTAAAGGGAGGGAGGTGACGTCAGGTTTATGGGAGGCCAGTTGCCTGGAGAAATCCATTAAACCTACTCTCACACACACACGAACGACACGGGTTATTTTTTACTGCCAGCCTGTGTTCGCTGATATCAAACAGTCACAAGAAGCAGCCCTTATTTATTTAAAGGAGACCGCTGACTGTGCAGTGTGCACGTCCAGTGGTACTGACCAATAAACCCAAAGTTATCATTTAAATGATTGTTTACATTTACATCCTCAACGTGTTTACACGTGTGACAGATCAGATCACTGGACACAGACAAGGGTCAAGCCACTGAGTCTGAAAAAACTCAGCTGGACGTTCTCTCCAGCATTTTGGCGTCTTGAGCTGCAGCTCATCTCAGTCTGAAACACACAGCACAGAGCGACGCCAGCGCTTACTAAGGTCCTTCCCGAGAGAGGGCAATGCAAATCTTCCCAAAAAAACCCTTCATCAAAGTACACGGCTAATGAGCAAAATCAGAAACTCTTTGCTTTACGAACACAGATTTTATGCTTATGCTGTTGTGAACTGGTTCTATTTAAATAAAAGCTGTACAGAGACTAATAAATCATGCATCACCTATGGAGTAAATCAGCGACAGTAAATGGAAATTTCAGAAAAGCTGGGCTACAGGGAGATGGAAATACCCAACCTTTGAAACGCAGCGGCTGAAT
Source organism: Neolamprologus brichardi (assembly GCF_056152115.1). Lineage (NCBI taxonomy): Eukaryota > Metazoa > Chordata > Actinopteri > Cichliformes > Cichlidae > Neolamprologus > Neolamprologus brichardi. The sequence goes on from NC_142115.1 coordinate 35,750,049, forward strand.
ACTACCAGCCGTCTCGCCTCCTTCCTTTCTTTCGTGTTGAGCAAGAGTTGAGAGTCGCACAAAGATGCTGTTGTGCACGAATATCAAAGCTCTGTCATTCAGTAACTAGGAAGTAATGGGAATCTCCATCGCATGTGTAGTACTCTCTGCTTTTGCTCAACACAACTATTTTACAAGTGCTCAAGTTAAGTAAACGCCAAGTGGAATTCTTCAGAAAGCAGACCACAAAACTGGCTACAGAAAACCACAAAAACTGCCCTAAAAATGTCAACTGATGATCAAGTTATCCCGATAAATTCATCCAATCATCCAAACCTACAGTCCAAGTGCATTCTGGAGCACAAAGGAAAGATCCGTGCCCACCAGACATTCCCAAATGACAAAAAATAAAGGAACTCTGTCAACATGTTATGTCCTACTCATCATTTAGTTACATAAATAACTGAGAACAGGAGTCGGTCCAAGTGCTCACATGTTACATCAGAAGAACACTGCCTGTCTCACAGCCTGGCCAAGTGCCATTTTGCCATGTCTGGTTTGGCAAGATCGTTGTTGCTGCATTCAAGGAAATATTCAGTCGACATATTAAGGTGCTGCCTGCCTAACTATTAAACAGCGCATGCTTGACAGCGGCTAAAGACTGAGCACAGAGAAGAGGGGGTGGATCACGTGTCTGTAGATGGGAAGAAGCGTTCCACCCAAAAGCAACAACAACAGTGAATTTCTGATGTGCAGCAGAGCAGGAAAAGCAGACAGCCGACCAGCTGACAGCCACACTCCCCACAAGACCTCCAGAGGAACGCAGGCCAAAAAGTTCAAAAGAAGTCTGCTGGCCACGATTCAAGACTACAGACGAAAACAAGAGCTCGACGTCCAACCTTTATAAGCAGGTGGTAGGAACAGAGTAAGGCGCTCATTACTGTGACTAGATGCTACGAAGAAAAATCACAATGCATGAATTTTCTTCATGTGACATTCAGCAGCATCAGAAGACTGCAGATAGAAACGTTGTGTTTGGGGAGAATAAATGAGATTCGGTCAGGTGAGAATTGTTAATTATACTGAAGTCTCCTGGTTCTTACGGTAGCTTCAGCGCAGCCTGAACTCTCTTAGGTAAACGTTCTTTTCATTTCTTTAAATAGTTTTCAGAAACAGTTCTTCAGGCTTCAGATCAAAGCTTTTCTTTCAATGTTTCCTTTTAATCCATTCTTTGTCAACATGACCCCACACTAGGGCTGGGCTATATCACACCGTTCACGGTAATACCGGTTTCATGTTGGGCAACGATAGGAAAATGAAATATCGCGATAGAATATGGGTAAAACGCACATGCGCAGTGCCTTTGTTTACATACGCACATGGCGGCGACGCAGAATGAGGAGAGCGAAAGCAGATCGTTGAATGAAACGGATGAACCAGAACTGGTTTGTAAAAATGCTGCAACTTCAGTGGTGTGGAACTGGTTTGGCTTTCATCCGTCAGATACACAACAAAGCACTATTTTTGGTAGCGCATGCTAGCGGGCCGTCGTTATTACCGTGTTGTTTGGAAAATACGGCGCACTTAAAATCAATCCTTAGATTTTTCTGAAAGTCGACAGAGCCCCTTATAATCCCGTGTGCCTTATGTATGAACTCTGGTTGTGTTTACTGACCTCGAAACGATTTTATGTGCACGGCGCTCGAACATCTGTCAAATGTTTCAGTACGACTTTGCTAAGCTACGAAGCCGCACCGCTTGATGGATTGTCGGAGCATTACGGCTATCGTAGGCGGAGCCTCGCGGAGTGATACGTACTGTGCTTCAACATAATATTACCGTATTGTGTGTGTATAACCTCTTTTTAAGTGTTGTGGATATTATACATGGTTATGCTGAGGATGTGTCGGCCAGTTTCCACTGGAAATGCCTTTTGGTTAAACTGTCAGTGAGGAATTTGCATTTGCACTGTTAAAGTTTATATAACTTTAATGCACTTAAAAAAGCTGCTTGTTTAAGTAAAAATACATTGATTTTTTTTTTTTGCACTAATAAAGTTGTGGAGTTGTAAAGTGTTTTGTCCAGTGTCAACTATATCATCAGTTATATCGTTATCGCAAATTTTCAAATGTATGTCGTGATAAATATTTTTGGTCATATCGCCCTGCTCTACCCCACACTGCTGCAAATCATCACTTCGTCAGACCTGTCGCTGACTTTCAGTCCAGTTCTTGCATAATTTGACATACACCAGCCTTTTCTCCCTTTAATGAATGGCTTCTTGACAGCCAGCTTACCAGAGACCATGTCTGATGAGGCTTCAGTGAACAGTAGATGTGTCAACAGAAGGGCCGTTTCCTATGTCTTAAATACGAGACTTTAAAGTATTTTTAGGCCTGCCCCTCCTTCCTTTGTCCTCCAGGACACACTGCAGAGCATTCCAAAATATGCCAAAGTGTCAGCTAAAAGCACTCTGTGAATCATATTGTTGGTGCAAAAATACAATTTCATGCTTGTGAAACTGCCTAAAGACAGATTTAACATTGGTGCTGTGCTAATTTTGAGGTTATGTGCAAACACAACACTGGTTCATCCTGTGGGTTAGGAGGTGTTTTAATGCTTGAATGAGTCATAGATCTGAAAATGGTGAGGCAAAAGGACTGGAGTGAAAATGACAAATGAAAAAGTAGTTAATGTCCAAAGGAAAACTTTAAAAACATCTCCAGAAAGCCTGGAGGAGTATTGCTCAAGAACATTTTGAGAAATGACAAAAAAGTTTATTTTTTGCTTCCAAGGGCTAAAGAAATGAGAGGTGGTTCAAGGCTTTCACACAGTATTGTACAGTGTCTTTTCTACCAACCTGTCCGGAGGAAGCTAACAGGTTGATGGTGGTTAGAAGCATCCAGCCGCGGCTCGCCTCCTCACTCTGATTCACCTCCAGGAACTGGACTATGGCTCGACTGGCTGCCTCTGGAAAAACAATCACACACACAAACGTGTGCTTAACTGGGTGGAAAGTGACAGCTCACTGTGGGGCAGATGGGCTGTTTGAATAATGATCAAATATGTAACAAATTAATCATTACAGCGGATGTGACAAGAGGGAACGTGTGTGGTTGGGCTTCTCGGTTTTGGTTATCTGTGATCTTGAAAATAATACATCAATATTGTATTTCGGTGCCACGCTCTAGCTTTTCAGTTAGCTCATGTCTTTACCAATTTTATTGCAGCACTCTTTGTCCTACAAATATAGCCACACTAGGTTTAGGAACAAGTATCCATTTGAACCGAACCACAATAAAAAAGCAAATCACACATTTTTAGTCGCTTTTGTGAGCAGAAATAAAAATGCTTTTGAAAAGGTTTCCTTAATCCAACCCACCAGCTGAGCCAAGGTGTAGTTACTCATTGTTCAGAGCGAATCCACATCTGTTGTTTTGATAATGAGTACGTCAGTTGAGAGCATGAATCATGTACTGACTCATTCTAAAGAGGCCTGGTGACCAACTGTAGGAGTGTTTTTTTAGACTGTTGTGTTGCAAAATCAGAACCGTTCACCGTTTGATAACAGCACGTCACATGATTAGACAGGGATGAGGAAGAGATGGAAGGACGAGATAAAGCGGGAGAAATAAGAAATAGAAAGCTGGTGTTTGTGTGCGTCTTTTTTGAGGAAACCACAGTCAAAGCTGCCACGGCTGTCAACGCTTTGATGAGATGCTGCTGGCTCGCCCGCAGTGAAGACTAACCTTTCAGATTGAAGTAGGATTGCATTGATCCTTTAAAGAAAACGTATCTACTAAGAGCCAAAAAGTCAAAAAATAAAGTGCAAAATTCTGGGAAAGGCCTTATCTGATTGGGGTAACACCAACATTTTTTCTCCATTAATCATGAAATCAGCTTTAAACATTCTTTACTAAAACAATGAAATATGTAATATCTTTAGGGGAACAATTACTAAAATAATCTTATTGTGATAGGGTAGAATAAGACGAAGCTCTTACGCACATCCATAGAATAAATCGGGTTTCCAGGATGGAGCAGACAGTTATATTGAGCATCAATTATTTTATTTTTTTTAAATCATTGACTAAAATCAGTGACCAATCATAATCAGGCATGGGCGTGTACTTATGTCCACTAATAATATACAGATTACAGTATATTAGGGTCCTTGCCATATGTGGCACTAACTCTTGAAAGCCTAACAGGAGTAACGTTTGCAGCACTTTCTGTCATATTTCAGCCTGCTTGTAAAAAACAATGCCTGTTTGGATTACCCAGCTTGGAAAAACCCAGAAAATATTCTAATAGTCATCAGACGACATATTTATATATACTTAGGTGTCCAAACTCATCATTAAGAGTACTGGGGAGGTCGTCATATGTTGTCTTTATGGGGGAAAGTGAAAAAATAAACTCCCTAGAGTCTTCATTTCTATCTTGTCATCTACTATGTGTACCTAACAAAGCTCAGATGCTCCATCTGTGCCTTACAATTAGTTCTATAGTTGAAACTCTGCATGGGAACTGTCTTTGTATCTAAATAAAGAACAAAAATCCCTTTCAACACCACTGTGTTCATCTGCACAGCCAAAAGGAAAACAGAAGACACAAACCGGTTATGAGAAATTGGCTGGTGCTAAAGAACAGAAGTCTACAAGTAGGCCTACTCTACAGTGCATTTTTACACTTACAAATATGAGTCTGTGTGCATCTGCAAGCTCACCTGTGGATTTATTGGAGGCTCTTCGTCTGATCTCAGTCACCATGAGTCGGGACACCTGGGTGGTGAACTGCAGCAGGTCGGAGAATTTCTCCATCATGCTGCTGGGAGGTGCATTCCCAAACACCTGAAGTGGACGAAAAAAGCATTTGATTAATGGAAAAATAATAATTTAAAAAAACAAGAAGAGAGGAACCAAAATAAGACTCAGAAACTAGACATCTGTTCACTCGATACTTACATGTAACCTAGCTTATAGTCAGGTGTATAGTTCCAGAAATCCTCATTCCTGCTGATATCTGTGACAGTTTTTGCTTGAATGCACTACTTTATGGTGACAGAGAACATTGGAGGCTAAGCCTTTGGGGCAGCAGGTCAACAAAGACAAACTACTCTTCATCCAGCAAAGACTCATCATCTGTTTACTTATCCAGCAAATCTGACTTGAGAGCAGGGCGGGAGGCTGCCGTCCCACCGCACAGGGACCACTTTACTTCCAGATTCTGACATGAGTATGGCCACAGGTGTGAATCCCAGCCAGCGGTGGGTAATTAGCAGACAAGTCAAGAGACCCTTGGCAGTGCACTCCAGCTTGATAAGCACACTTAACAAAGGCAGCCTACAGCTGCGGCTGCCAAACAAAAAGGCGAATTACTGGCCTGTAGGGTTTACTTCTGTTCTTTTGGATATAAAAACAGCTATAGGGATTTCAACAACTTCATTTTGTTAATTTGTTAATATGTGTAGCTCACTTCCATGATTTTTTTTATAGATCAAGGTCTGAGTAACCCAACCTTAAGTTTTTATTAAGGTGTTTGTCACATAGATATAAAACAAGCTCAGAGATTAAGCGGGTGTTATAGACAGGGTGATTAGTTTATGTAAAAATGTAGTTTGTTGTTGTTCTGGTTTACGTGCTGAAAATGGTTTTTATTTGTGTATGTTCAATGTGTTAGACTTGTACATAGTTAACCATATATGATCAAATAATGTTGAATCCTGGATATGGATTTGTAAGCAATGAAATTTGAAATAAGGGGGTAGGAACAAGAAAAGTGTAAACTTCATCCTACTCCTTTTCGAGCACACGCATTCTGTAGACAAAGATATATACATGAAAACTTGATGATTTCTAAGTTTTGTTTTTTTGTTTTTTTTTTCTGTTGTTATTTCAATTATATTTGCATGTTCGAAATAAAGTTATATCTATCTATCTATCTATTACCCACCGACTTGAGTGGTTTCCACAGATCTGGATTCAATTTTAGAGTTTTTCCAAAAAGAGGTGCAAAAATGCTTTATGAAAATTAATTATTAATTCATAACATATTTTGTTAACATAGCTTAAGGCCATTGTAAAGTGGGAGGGAGAGGCTGAATGATCGCCATAACAACAGTGAGCTGTCCCACCTGACTCAGAAACTGCACAATTAAAAGTCTTTGATAAACCTGAATCTATTTTGTCTACAGATAAAAATTAAAAGATAAAAAAATACAAGTCTGTACTGGACTTTTCTCCCCCTGCATCAAAATAGTTACGATACACCTCCACCATTCAACTGGTCTGATTTTCCTATTAGTGCTTAAATCAATAAAATTTAACATTAGTTAGTTAGCAGATATATAATTTAGAAACGCTTTGAAGGTTGTTTAATTTAATCACAAATGATTCTGAAATATTATAAACACCAAACTAACGATGAGACAATGTGTAGTTCAGTGAGTTCAGCACTTTTCAGCACTTGCTCCTCAACACCTGACAACCAGGTGTGTTTTGGGTACTATTTCCTTTGATCTGCACCTGAAAAGTTCAGCTCCTCCTCCTCCTGTTACATCTAGTGTAAGACTAACTGCATTCCAAACACTGACACTACAGTCAAACATGGTGCTGGTGCTAGTATGATGGTCTTGCTGTAATTGATGCATCCATGCATGCCACTCTCTACAAGGATGAGAATTCTGGCTAACTGCACTTAGCTTATGCAGCAGGACAATAATCAGAAACACACCAGCAAGTCCACCTCTGAATGGGTGAAAACTAAAATTAAGGTTTTGGAGTGGCTTAGTCAAAGTCCAGATTTAAATCTGCCTGCGATGCTTCGGCATGAACTTAAACAGGCCATTCATACTTGAAAACCCTCTAATGTGGTTGATTAAAATAATTCTTCATAGATGAGTGGGTCTAAATTCATCAATAGCTGTGTGAAAGACCCATTGCCAGTTACTGCAAACACAAAACAGTTCTCACTGCCAAACGTTTGCACAACAACCTTTTCATACAAGGCCAGGTAGATTTGGTTAAATCATAATTTGAAAACCTCATGCCTGTGTACACTGTGGAGACGGTAAAAATATATGACACAAAGGTTGGACTGAAAAGTCCACTTCGTTGTGCTTTGTTCAGCTAACCTTTAGCCCTAAAGTCAACAAGCCCACAGAAGTAAAGTAAGGTACGTATGAAAATATGCTTTTAACCACTGGATTTGAATCTGCAGAAGTTCCCTGGTGAGATCTCGTTTTCAAATGTCAATGCATCTATAGTATCTATTGCACCCATGACCTCAGGGAAGCAGCTCTAGCGCGCTTGTAACCCAGCACAACAGAGCTCTCTTCTTGTTTTCCTTTTTTTTTTTTGAATACTGCACAGACGAGAAACACGTGATTTGAAAGATAGCTACAGACGGCACAGGAACCAAATGAAGCAAACTGTAACCTGCCACATCAGAGCTGCCATATGTACAAATATCTGTTAATCCGCCTGTTTGGAGCACCTCCAGTTCTCCCTCCACCCATGGTGTGACTTACCCTGTTAAATACAGGAAGCATCATGTAGAGCTTCTCCTCCTGCTCCTTCTGGGTCATGTGGCGAGGAGGGTGGCACAGCTCGGAGAAGAGGCGTCGCAGGTGCATGAGGCCCAGCGCGTTGTCCTGGGGGCTGCACTCCTCCTGCCTCGGCCGCCCCATGATCCTTTTCACCATGTTCATCTTGAGCGGCTTTGTCAGGGCAAAGGCAGCCCTGCAGATGGGAAAGAGAAGATCTAATAAACATCTCACAGTAACTCAATACATAAAGATCTTGTTAGTCTATGTAACTCAAAGTCCCTGCTATTTGGTATCAGTTCAACTCTGTAAGTGGTCTCGAGTATCAAAAACAGCCAAATATAGATATAGATGATATTTCACATTTCACACAGATTAGCTTCTTGTTTTGTTTCTTTTTTAAATCAAAGTATCTTTATTAATTCATAATTCTGACAATTGTAGACGATGTGAATATAAGTACAGCTACCTTTCTTCATAAGTGTAACAGAGTACTAGTATTGTAACAGTTATCAAGTGTTACAAGTTATCTTTAGGCACATTTATTGACATTTTCTGTCTACAAAGAAGGTTTAGCATGAGCACCGTGCAGGTATAGAAGCAGTAGGTGTAATAATGCTCTGTGTGTTTGTACCCACGATCATTCAGGATCTACTTAATTACATTTTTGTGTTGGGATCCTGGTTCACAGTAGCACATGTAAGATGCAGAAAACACACAGATTTGAAATGTTACGGCCACAGAGTGCCAGCTTCTAAGAGCCAGCTGGGTTTCCTCTGGTTGTAAAAACAAAGAAATCTGATGGGATTGGTTTCATATTAGGGCTGCCACAAACTATTATTTTGATAGTCGACTACTCACCTATTATTTTTGTGATTAGTCGACTAATCGGATCATGCATCCATTGGACGTAAAACATACAGCTTATTGCACCAGCATGCATCTGCTCTTATACAACTATCATTAGCTTACAGCTTTAAGTGTTTAAGGTATGTGCTAACTAAACATAAAGACAAGATGATAGTTTATTAAATTTTAATGAAATTTGCAGATTGTTTCGGTGAAGTTTAATAAACTCCTTGCTATCTAAAATATAACAGGACACCGGAGTAAATTCTCCATAATCTCACACTTAATAGTAATAATAATCAGCTGTCTGCTTGATGTTTATTCAGCTGTGTAAAAACTATAACTTTAATCTCAGCCAAACCGATTTACTCAGGAACAAATAAAATACTAAAAAAAAAGCCAAACAATAACATTTTTAAGTTATCTAAGTGACTTATATATCATGTTTAACCTGAGTAGCGAAAGACAGCGGTGGGTTTGAAAACGATTTGCCTGGAGTCTGGTGTTCTCACGGCTCTAGTTAGCCTAGCCCCCGGCTAGCTATCGAGCTAGTGGGTAACAGACGTCTCCGAAAACGTCGGAGCGCTTTTGAAAATATGTGGTGTCTTGATAAACTGAGCAGATATTTGAGGTTTACACAGCTATTTTCTCGTCTGAAAATATGTTAAACGTTTATTCTGTGACCCAGAAATAATAATAAGAGTATTATTAAAACTAACTAGCTGCCGCCATTGTTGGAAACTGAGCTGGGCTGCGCTATGAATTCTGGGACACAGCTTCTTCTTCTTCGGGGTTTAACGGCAGCTGGCATCCTTGTACATGCAGTGCTGCCATCTTCTGTTTCAATACGTTATTACACTCTTAAATCCTACTACTTATTCCTGCGTCTTTTGGGATCTTACAAAGCTTCAAACGACGCGTCGACTATTAAATCAGTCGTCGACGATTTTGATTGTCGACGTAATCGTGACTAGTCGACTAATCGTGGCAGCCCTATTTCACATGATAAATTACTCGATGCGGTTTCTTGAAAAAAATTTTCAAGGTTAACTTTGACCTTGGACATTGACAATGAAGGTCAATGTAAAATGCTTAGCCAACCTATGCATCCATGTACCCCAAGATCTAGTGTATTGTTGTGAAGTTTGAAGACGATCCATGAAAGAATTGTGGGTAATATAAAGTTTCACTGATTTTGGTGGGAGCTTTACCTTTAGTTTCACCAAAATTAAATCAGCTTATTTATTGGCATCAAACGCCACACAAAGTGTAAAAATGATATTGCTAGACTGCTAACAAACATCTAACAGATTAAATTAATCTATATTGTGTAAATGGAGATGGGTAAGCTTTATGACATTGCAGCTCGTGATATTTGACTTAAAACAACAAGATGATGAATTTATGGAGTCAAACAAACAGGAAATAAATTGGTGTAGCAGCTATGGCAGTTCAGTAGTAACAGAAAGAATGAGGCTGCAGATAGAAGTGGCGGAAATGAGTTTCCTTCAAAGGGTGGCTGTGCACTTCCTTAGAGATAGGAAGAGGAGCTCAGTCTTTCGAGAGGGAGAGTAAAGCTCCTGCTCCTCCACATCAAAGCCAGTTGAAGTGGTTCGGGCATCTGACTAGGATGCCTCCTGGATACTTCCTAGGCGAAGTGTTTTAGGCATGTCCTCTTGGTAGGAGGCCCCGGGGCGGATTAAGGATCTGCCAGAGAGATGGCTGGCTTGGGAATAGCAATGAGCAGTAAGAGGTAGCCTGGGAGAAGAAGTCTGGGCTTCTCTGCTTGGACATAGTATTTGTCGGTCTAGCCATCCATCCATCTATATCTATGTTTATATATCTATATACACGCAGCTAATAAAGGAAAGATCTCTTCTGATTGGCAGATGTGACAGATCTCTGTATACAAGCTGTTACTGCAGTGAAGCAGAGGCTGTATGGCCCAAATTCAGGTCACCGATTCAGTCATTCACTTTGAACTGCAAGTTAAGAAATAAAACAACAGATTAGCATCTGTGACTGATCATCGTAGTTGATATATATTTAGCAATTTGTTCCACATGTCAGCTTCTCTCCAGACTATTTGAAATGGTTGCTAGGAGATATCACAGGGCTGCAAAGCCTACGTACGACAGATAAATATCTGGTGATAAAAACAGAATCAACAGCTCAGACGACTGCGAGAAAGTTGCTCGTCAACCTCAAACAGAAGCTTTCTTTTCATGCACTGCCTTGATTATGAGCACACCAACAGTGGTGCTTGAAAGAGAGTTTTTTCTTTTTTCTACAGAAAAGAAAGGGGGTTTGTTTTCCTCTTCCAAAAGAAAAATCACCAGCACTGAAATAAAGTTATATTTTCAACAAGCTTGGCCTACCATAATGAAGTTACCTTCATCAAATGGGCAGAAATAACAGGAAAATGTAAGTAGGATATGGGAGAAATAAAATCTGGACCTTTCACTTCCCTCCTTTGTTTCTGTCATTATACACAAGGCTCACTTTCAATTAATTATATAACACATCCGTTATATTGACAACAACAGCACACCTGTTCTGACCACTGGAGTCATGTTAGGGTTGAGTGTCACATCAGTTGTAGCTTAAAAACACTGATTTGAACACACACTCTATGAATGACAAAAAAAAAGCTCTGGCACTTAAGTCACAGCTCTTGCAGAAAGACCCATCAACAAGGAAGAGACCTGGCAGTTTAGCATGTAGTCCGTCCTTTTCCCAGCAGACTCCTCACACCGAATTACTCTCAGACACTCAGGAAATATCCTCTGCCCTTCAGTTACAACCCAAAAATCTACCGCTGCTGCAGACGTCACTGTGTGGGTTTCTTATGTCTTGCACCATCAAAGCCTCATCATTAGATGGATTACATCTTGGCACTGATAACAGCATAAACATAAAATTGAAAATACTGGAAAATTTCACCAAATTTATTTGAATTGTTGGTCCAAGGCCAGAGAAAGACAGAGAAATTGACTTGAGGGGAACTTTGTAGAAAAGGGGCTTTAGTTTGTATCATCACTACCATCAAATTCGGTTTTATTATTGTTATCATTATTATTAGTTCACTGTGTTGTGTTTTTCTTGCCATTTTTGAGACGTATGCATAAAAATAGTTCTGGTTACAACCAAATATTTGTGTGACTCTGGTGCTGTCACATTTGCCAATGAATCCTACAAGCTGCTCGCTCAGTTTACAATTCAAATTTTGTTTGATTCAAACAGTGAGAGACAAGGTAAAGATAACTGACGACTGTCTTCCCAAACTAAACTTTTAAAGTCAGGAATATTATTGGGCTTATTGCTTTATTCGCCATCTCAACCACTTATTTTCAATTCTAAAGAAATCTGAATTCAAACCAGCGAGACTCAAGGTAAAAGCCCCCAGGAGCTGGCTAATTCACTTTTGGCAAGCTTCTCTGTATATAAATTTGATTCCATTGTTGTGATATCACAAATGCTGGTACTACAGGGATATTAGGGTATTTATAAAGCAGACAGTAGGCTTGACTGCATGCCAAAACAGCTGATTTGGAATAATGTGACGGAGGATGTTCCTCCTCGCTCTCAGCTCTGTTCATTTCCTTTCTTTCAGAAAACAATCTGTTCCCTTCTTGTTCCCTCGTCATACATACAAATCATGTATGACGAGGGTCATCATTTCTACATCAGGTGTTCCACGTGACTATCAGTCAGTCCATACATCTATTTATTGGTGACAAAGGAAAAACGCTGACTTCTGGACATATATCTACCCCCAAAATCAAAGCTCATCTCCAGATTAATAGATAATAGTTTCTATGCAACATCAGTGACCTTTTACCAACTGATAACACCTTGATCCCTAATCTAGCCACCGTATAATTATATGCACTATACCACAGTACAATGTTGACTATAAGGGTTAAGTAAGCTTATGTGTCCCCAGATGTCTGTCCTCTATTAAGTGCTTTCTTCTTGCATCTAAACAACGCATCTCCTTTCCCAGAATCCGTCTCCTTTAACGACTGTCACGAAAGACAGCAAGAACATGAAGAGCAACATAATGGCAGAAGCAGAGAGCTACAAAGAAGCTTGCCGTCTGATTTACAGAAACATGGCATCTGCGGCACTAACCAAATTACTCAAGACTGAAGGCTTTAGTAACTCATTTTACCCACACAGCAGGGCTGCCCTCTGCGTGAACTCACACTTAAACTCCAATTCCATTTAACATCCTCCATTTGGTACACTTTTATCTCGAGTGCCTGACACCGTCCGTGAGCAAGTACATACAGTTATAGCTCGCACAGTCTCAAAAGGACTGAACCCCTTAACCTCAAACACCAGGGGAACCCTTTAACCTTTCAGACGTCAAGCATCTATTTCACCAACCGCGAGTTACATTCTGATAGATTCTGAATCAAAGGAATCTGTTGTGAAATGCAGGTTCCCCTTAATAAGGACACCTGTCTGAGCTAGTCTTGCACCTTCCCAGAAATATAACTGCATGTCACAACAACTCAAACATCAAAAATATACCTAACACAGGATGCCGATTGGCACAGTGGTTTTCAAACTGTGGGGCGAGTCCATAGACGAGTCTGAGAAGTGAAGCCAGTGTCCAAGTGTCGTAAGTCTGCATTCTTTTTAACGGCAGCTAAGGGCGAGTATCTGTGGTTGCAAAAGGAATTATGGGAAAACATTCCTCAGTAAAAACTTTCCTGGTCACTGATGTCTTCATGAATAAAACATTAGGTTCATTTTGTAGATTTTGGTCACTGTAAGTTACATAAAAACAGATTATCCAGGGTATTTTCATTGGTTAACAACTCGTAATCAACAAATTGTTTGGCGATGAGCGTGCTTTTTCACAATCGTTTTCTCATTGTATTTGGTTTCAAAACACCGCGGTGGTGAGGCTGACATCACAGGTGCAGCACTGTAAAGCCACTGTTGATGGTTTGCTGACACTGAGACAAATGTCACTAAATATCATTTGTGTGTTCAGAGTTTGCTGATGCAATCATGACAATATTTACTTTAATTTCATTCAAGTTGCATTACTAATGATTGGCAGTAATTACAATAAAGAGCCTTTTTGGCTCTTTGGTAGATCAAAATAAAGATTAAGATCGACTGGATTAGCACAGATTTGTTATAATGCACTAGCTAGTATTTTAGCATATACTCCCCATCTGCATAGATGTGATGTCTCGTCTGCTTCCTGTGTTTGTTGTCCAACATGAACAGCTCAGTTTCACTGCTGATGGCAATCTGGGCACACAGACTGAGCACAAATAACCTCATCACCCACTACAGGAACGACTTAATGCAATTCTTTAAGTTATATTTTATCTTCCACTTCCACATTTGCACACTAAAAATTTTGAGCAATACCCCTGCCCCTGTGCAGAGTGTGTACACAGGAAACGTAACCATTCACGACATCAGGAGTCATCTGATTAAACATTAAAAATAAATATACGTTGCCATCTTTAACGTCACTCAACCTGAATGGTCTGAAAAAAAAAAGAAGAAGCAGTAAGAAATCAAAAGAAATTACAACCAATCCTGCAGTCCAGCTTTGAGTCACACAATTAGTTCTCACATCAGTGCTTTGGGCCTCATCCTCTGAAAATGTCCAGAGAAAATAACCTCACACAGGTAAAATGTTTGCACATGATGGAGATCAAAGAAGACAAGACCTGAAAGGCTCACGATTTGACATTTGCAATACACCCTGTGTTGGCTGCAATATACTCAGCTCTCACTGACCACTGGCTCTGCCTGTATGAGATAACGTAGAGTTATCCCTCCCTGGGATTACAATATTGACAAAATAACAGTGATGTGGACTTTTGCTAGCGTCGAGCAGCCCTACATTATTCAGTGAGCATTTAGTAGTTGTGACACAGGCCAACCAAATCTTCAAACTCAATTTTGTACTCACCTAGACACCTGTTAAATGTAATGACAGCTGCGCTCTGATGTTTACTAAATCTGTCCTCAGACAAAATGCGAAAGTACTCGAATCCACCTTTGCAGTAGTTCGTGCTGCAGTGAGTTTCTCCAGGACATCATTTAACCTCGATGAAACACAAACACACACACAGATAAAAGCAATGCCTCCTGTGGTATAGTGGCTGGTAAAAATAGAAAGACTCTCCAATACAGACCAGACACACAGGGATTGGGATTCAACTGGTTCTGTGTCAGTGAATAATCTGATTTTTTTTATTTTTGGGGTTTTTTTTTTGCTGTGATATGTGCCAATACTGAGTCATGATTAACGAATGACACCATAAAGTTGTTATCAGAGTGAACTGTCATAATCAGATATGGTTTAAGTTGACCTAGAAGATTTTCTTTCTAGGTCAGGTTTCTTCGAGAGGGAAAATTAAGCCATTTCCTGTTGTAGTCTGGGGTGGAAAAGCAAAACTATTTTGTGTTCAGGTTACTGAAAACTGCAATGCACTATTTAACACTAACAGCTGAATATCTTTTGAAATCTTTGGCAGGAAACCAAAGTCAATTACAGCAGCCATGGTTCATCTTCCAAAGATTATGTTTACTGAGGTTAAAGTTGATTACTTTTATTATGAGTATATGCCATAACCCAGATAAGTGGCATAAACTCTGCACTGCAGCCTATCCAGTTCCTTCCTTTCTACTGCTAACATCCTTCCCCTTTCTGTGATGACACACATAAAGCTGGTCATTGCTTCTCATTTACACCACTCCATAGACAACCCACAAGCAAGACCTTATCATAAATAACACTAACTCCACTGAATGGATGGGCAGGCCTTTGGAAGTATAGAGCAGCCAAGCACATATAAAAGTGAAGGCTTTGAGGAAAAAGTCACATATCCACACAATACACTTGGCCAAGAGAAACACGCCAGCAGTGGGGTTATAAAGTGATCAACGTAGCTTCGGCAGCATCAGCAGAAAAGCCCGTCTTCAGCTGCTGGCTAGAATGGAAACTCCGGCTGAGCCACAGGCAAGTCTGTTGAAAAGCTGACAGGCAAGAAAAAAAAAATTCTTGCTGGATGTTAGAAATCGAGAATCCAAAAGCAGAAGTGGGTTGGTCCAGTAGGCCAGCTTCCTCAGTTGTTGTTTAAAGCTGAGAGATTTAAGCAGCAGCGCCTCAAAAACCAGAGAAAGTCTTTTTCAGGCACTTCATAGTGCCTGTCGCTATATATTTAAATCGGATAACGATATAAAAAAGTCTATCGTTTCATTTTACGCTATCGTTTGTTTCGTGGTGTAGCAAAATAAGCTGTTTACGGCAATATTTTCTCATCGTTTTGATGGTCACTGTAGTGGCTATATTAATTTCTTAAAGTTCTCTCTTTCTCTTATATTTAATATAACCACACTACGGACGGACAAGCGCCTGTTTTTATGCGTTGTCGTTAGCAACAGCGATGGTAACACCTTCGCGTGTCTTCTTGTTTATCTTCCACATAAACCTTTCACAATAAAGCTCAAGATCCTGTTGAGACTTTTCAAAATAAACTGACTCACGTAAAAGAGCATGCAGATTATTTACGGATGAGAATTAAAAAAGAGCCGCCAGGTGCTAAAAAAAAGAATAAACCTTAGACTCAAACGTTAGAACAGGCTTTTCCCCACAGCACGCCGTGTAATAAATACTCAAAGAAAACGGCGCCGTTACAACTTATGTCTAAAAATGTATCGTTTCATGCATCGGTTAAAACACTCGACTCCAGCTACACGACGCGCAGCTGGAAACACTTCCCGCAAGTCGAGCTGCCCGAGATTCTCAGAATTTACAGAAAATGTAAAAATCTTGTGATTTATATCGTTATCGGACGATAGATGTCTTATATCGGGATATGAGATTTTGGTCATATCGCACAGCCCTAAGCCCATTGATAGATCACTTATTTATCTATCCAGATGTACCAAGTTATCACAAGCAAAGTGAAAATGAAAATTGGTTCGCTTCCCAAAAGATTTCCCTAGTTTAGAGGATCCAAGATACTTCCTTATGAGCTAGTGTCATGAGGATGTCATTGTTCAAATAACTTGACTGGTTTCACAACCAGTATGGTCCTTAAAAAGATATAAAAAATATATTTGATACAGTTTAAATAATTACTTTTGTCAGAACTATGTTAAAATAAAATTAATTCAAAATGTTAAGAAAGTTATTGTCTCAGTCGTATACAGGATGAAATAGCTCATCTATTTTTGTACTGTAACGTATCCTTGATCAAAGGCAGCATTTATTTCAGAACAATGCTGACTGTTAGCACTGCTGTTCAGGGCCCAGTGAAACAGAGAGTCACTGAAGCAGACACGAGGGCTGTGAGAATGGTAGAGTCGGAGAGCAGCAGGGCCGGGACCACAAACTGGGGCAAACACATGTCATACGACTCAGCATAAGGCTGAGCTGGAAAATCAACAAAAGGCAAGGCAGTAATCAGCAGACAAATGTAGGATTACATCTCACTCCACCTCCTTGGTAAGCAGTGAGCGTCATGAAACCACAGACCATCACGTAGAGCTCTGTTAGAACCTCCCTTTCTGCACTGCACTAAACATATAACACACTGAAAACAGATTTAGGTGCACAAATGGGTGTCTTTGTGTAGTTTTACTACAAATTAGTTACACCTCTTTAAGGTAACTTTTGGTTTGGGTCAACCTCCAAAAGCTCTGAGGAAAGGTGACTCTTCTATGAAAACAAAGGTTCCAATGCTCCAAACAGCATATGGGGTTATGCATACGTCTGATAGTCTCAGCATGTAACAAAATGATTCATGCATACATGGCCAAGCATGTTTACAATGAACCAAAGGAGAGTATTAAATCGGCCCCTCTTCTAATTTACTCCAGTGTGTGGATAACTGAGTTGCAAAAATATCAGCTCAACAGGAAAGCCATGTCATCAATACTTGAATGCCACTGTGGCACTTTTTATAGAAAATCCATAGTTTTCTCTTACTTTGGTTCAGTTTTTGATGACTTCGAAATCAACTTTGTTAAGGAAGTGTGTTTTTTTCTTCCCTTTTGTCTCTAAATCCATTTGTAATTTAGGCTTCTAAAACAGCCACCACCTTTCAAACCTCTTATCTTTGTACGAAAATGAATCGGTCTTATCTGCTGATCCACAGTGTGTTATGAGGGAAGAACTGCCTGCAGCCTCCTGTAGGTGGCTGGTTCAGGGTGACTGAACTCTTAGATCAGGCAATTTAGATTCCTTGCACAGTTTTCTACATGATGCTGCTGTTTTCTCAGACACTGCCGTTCGTTTACCAGCTCTGTCTGTTGCACAGATTTCCTTTTCATACTCCAACATAAAGATATGTTAAGATCATGCCAACCTGTTACTCGTCTCTCTGCCCTAGCATGCAACTGAAAGTCAGCAGCTGACCTATGCAATCACACAAACCCTGCATACTTAATTAGCCTTGGGGAGAGGTGACAGAAAATGGAGGATAAAGGTCGCACTATTAAAGGGGATTAGAGAACCGAAGGACCATCAGGAATTAACAGCTCGAAAGTGCTTTTTTTGGATTACTAGAAAGGGAAAAAATGGATGTATCTCTGATCATTTTATTCTAACGGCACAGATAGGACTGTTTAAACTAGGGGAAAAACGCATCAAACCGCATCTCGTCTCTGCTGAAGCAAAGACAATGAGTCAATGGCATCAATGGAATGTCAACTCTTCTGTGGAGGGGAACTGAGCTTGGCCCTCCAGTATTTTTCAAAGCATTCTCTTTAAGCGGATGCCAGCTTCAATGAACGTCTCCCAGAGTTAGCAACAACTCCTGGGAGATGAAGGCAGCCAATGCCCTGGAAAAGCCCAACTCTTCAAAGGCTTGTGTGGTTGTTCCTCTGGAGAAGGTGATGTAATCTCAGAAATGTCTCCTGGCTGACAGAGAAAAAATGGTTTGACAGGAGTGAGATAAAACACAAACTTGTAAAAGGAAATGCAAATTTGGAGAAAGTAAAAGGCTATGTAGGCAGGGTAGTGAGTTCACACCACCTCCCTGCCAAATGCTGGTAAATTTGGACTGAGGGTGATTAACCGTCTCCTCTGCCAGCCATGGTGACACACAGAAACGCAGCTATTTATGGGAAACAAATCCACTAGAGGGGAACAAACATTTTCTGACACCTTCACATATTTTAATCAGAACTATTACAAACCGATTTTAAGCAACTCGAGTCATTTTCAGACATCAACTTGGACAATTCTGGGAAAATCAGGGTGAGATATTTTCTAGAGCAAATTTACTTCAGGTATGTTTAAGTACTGGAAACATGTTGTGTAGCTTAAATGAGGGAGCTGCCTGCAGAAGGCAGGAGGCAGCACAGATGACGCCCACTTGCTAGCAGTAAATGCGTCGGACTATCAGCCGAGCTCTTCGCACGTCAGTGCTATGCAGCATCACGCAGGCTTTACACTGGGATGCTGGGAGGTTAAAGACTGGGTAATGTCGAATCTGACTCTGCTCTCGTACACGCCTCTGTCGTGTGTGAAAACATGACCACAAAACAAAGCAGTTTCGAACTAGTGCAACATGTTTTTGTCACCAAGTCAATGTTGCCTGACTTGTAACACGAGACAGAGGAGCAGGAAATGATCTCATGCTGAACATGTCTGGTCATGACCACAGTTAACTGCATCTAAAATGGGCATCTATTCAGTCCTGCACTAAACAACGCCTGGACAGTTGTCATCGCAGACTAATATCACATAATTAGTCTTACAGTTCTACTTGTGCCTCGTCCATCGGTCGATTTGAAAGCACAGCGGCTGTCGCGTATCCTTGACAAAAAATACCGATTTATTTCTCAAAAATGTGAGCGCCACACTTTTCATGCGCTCGAAGAGTGCCACCACATTTCAGTAGTGTGTTAGCTGGATGGCTGAATGGTATCCATGACAACTAGCAGGCCTCACACAAATTGCTGCCTGTCAATTATATAATTACACAATATTAGGTACAGGAGGGTGACTTCTGGAGTCAATTACATTTTAAATATCAATGGTAAAACATATAGTTGTATGGTAACATTGTGATACAATATATCTGCATATATTTGCACCATGAACAACAAGGCATTATAGTCTCCATTTAAAATGACAATGACAATCAACGACAGCCCCAGAGCAAACCTTAAGGCATCTTTGCGACTTCATCTTCAAACAGCACAAGTACATTTTATCATATCATAATTTTGCAGCTTTGATTTTGCGTAAGCCATTCCTACTCAGTTATGTTTAGTAAGAGAAAGAACAGACTATAAAATGTGAGTTTTAAATAGCTTTAAACATCTCATGTAAATATATTCAAACTACATATAATCTTAAAAACAAGCCAAAAATATGCAGTGTGCAGACTGGGACTGGGTGAGTGGAAGAATATACTCATTAACTCTCAGGGGATTTTTTCATATGCTTTACATTTTGTTGGTGGTCTATATTCTTGAGAATTCTATCGCATAAATAATCATCCTATCAACTCAAAGCGAGGAGCAACAGAAAATCACGGTTGGATCTGTGCACTCTTATGTCGACTTTAAGTGCCGCCTTCATTTTGGTTGTGTTGAGCTTGAGTTGAGAGTTGTACACAGAGACCTGCAGAGATTCTCATCATGTAGGGCCATAGAGTCCGAGTACTAATATGATAACAGTGCAAATATAAAACGTATAAAGAAGGAATTAGCTTTAAGTCTTGTATATTTACACATTTGAGATTGTTAGCTCAAAACCAACAACATTTTGAGCTACCAAGCTATAAAGGGACACTAGCTGCACTACCTTAATTATTTAATAACATCTGTTATCCCTGTGTGTTTGTTTAATCAGAGGTTATAAGGTATCCTTCATATGAGTGCTAAATATAACGGGTACACACACAAATCACTGTTTGCTGGCCTGACATCGAATTAGATTTTTTAAAATGGCCAACCTTCATTTCTGCTTCCTGATGTCTAATATCAATCTTCCTGACTTATGAACAGTTTTGGTTTCCGACTATTATTAAAACAAGATAACCAGGACAATTATCAAGCTATATTTGATTTTGTCAATTAGCAACCAACACTACTTGTGCTGCTATACAATAATCCAAATACACTCTCCAACAGTCTGTGGCATATTTAACTTGGTTTGTATTTCTTTTGTTCTTCCTTTCAGCTTAATTACAATTTAAAGTCCACGTTTGTTTTTTCCACATTGCATAAATCTATTTGCCCCCAAGTCTACAAATTATCGTGTTATGCAAGATCCCAATAGTGTCCAGAATTATTGTGATTATATTTCCTGAGAAAAATGGTTTAACTTAGCCTACCTACAACCTACAGTATAAGTGTCATCCATGTCATTTTATTAATTGAAAGTGTAACAATTATTGAAGGCTACCATCTTTTTATAGTGTTGGGCATTTGTGATATTTTTCTTTAAACTTTAAATTTATTAACACTCTTCAGAAGAACATTATCTAATGACATCTTTCGGCATTTTACACATACCTTTTGCTAAGTCACACATTTGCTTCGTTTGGGTTTGGCCCATGATTGCTTTGACCACATCGGGATATATTCTTACAATAAAGATGCAACAGTAGGAGATGCTGTAACTGCTCGATGGTGACAATCTCTGTAATCGAAGCTTAATCGTCAAACGTCGTGAAACAGTCACCGACACCGAGAGGCAGTTATTTTAGATCAATAACATCGATAAACATACTATATCCACCAAGGTCAGGCTTTTACCAGTGAACAGTAAACAAACCCCTGGTCGCTGCGGAAACGAGCTCAGCACCCAGCTCTGATTTTCCCTACCTGCTATTCTCTCTGCGCTCCGCCAGCATCTCAACTCATCAACAGAAGAAGAGACAAGAATATTCCACCGTAAGCCAAAGACCAGCCGCTCTTCCTCCCAACAACAGTGTCTTCCTGAAACAGAGAGGCGATGGCAATGGTGTCATGCCTTCCCCTCACAGCAGCGTAAGGAGAGGAGAGGAGAAGCGCGGAGGCATGGCTCGCCTTTATTGGCAGTACCAGTGGCTTTGTTCGCCAGTCAGCACTGTGTGTGTGTATGTGTGTGTGTGTGGTCTGCCGGGACTGGCACAGCTGATCCCCCCCTGACACCGGGTGGGGTGTACAGGGCTTTGGAGAAAGAGGAGGGGAGGAAAGGAGGGCGGGCTTTGGCCTCAACGACGACAGGAACATACCATTACCACAAGAAACGGGGAGGAGGAGTGGGAGGCAGAACTCACAGCAGTGAGCATCATTAAAAATTCATTTTCTGGCCATTTCAGTCGCCATCCTGTACATCCAAGCTCCGACAGCTCACATTAACTTTGCATTAATATGTGGTGTGCTTTCGGGGACAAGAACAGGGAATGAAAAAAGCATCTCAATTAATCTACATGTGTCACACCAAAGGGTTTGTAGGAGGCAACTGAAATATTAATACCTGATAATGTTCTTAAAAACAGAAAAGGGCTAAAATTATTAAAAAAAAGACTGCTATTTTAATCATTTAGTGGTTAATAGGAATGTGTGTGACTAGGTGTTTAAACAATGCTTTCCTCACTAGTCAGCACTGGAAATCCCACATACACACTGTAAGGAGACTGGGCAGTCTAACTTCCCTGAACATAAATCTATGCAGGAATAATGTAATGATAAAGATATTGGTTATCCCATTTTTGCCCCCAAAGAGCCACCCAACAATAAAACATCAAACATGTTAGCCAACAGCGTTGTTGTTATTGAGGGTCCTGCACAGTAGCTTTGGTATTCCTAGTTCTCCGATTACGACTGAGACCACTGCCTTCACTCTACATATCTTCTATAGCTCCTCTCCCAGGGCTTGTATTTCTCAAGCTTCTTGTGTTCCTTCTTCCTGATGTTGCTATCACTCGGTATAGCTACATCTATCACTACGGCCTTCTGCCGCTGCTTTTCCACCACTACTATGTCCAGTTGGTTAGCCATCACCAGTTTGTCCATCTGTATATGGAATCCCCACACTATCAAGATTTGGTTATTCTCCACCACCAAAGGAAGTGTCTCTCATTTTGACTTTGGGACTTCCAGTTCACACCTAGCACGACGTTCCGGTACACTATGCTGACCACTTGGTTATGGCATTCATGCATCCCTGCTTGCTAGCATCTTGCACCCTGTTGTTAGGTGCTGGATTGTCTCAGGGGCATCTTTGCACCTGGCCTGGTGTGGCAGACCCCAGCCTCTACTGATCTTGTGTTTGGAGCTTGTTCCTGTGCTGCCATGATACGTGCCTCTGTGCTGTCTATCAGTCCAGCTTTCTGCTTCAATATTAGCTATTAGTTATAACTAAAGATTATTCTTATAGTCAACTAATTAGACAATTTTTCTTTGATTAGTCAACAATTATTTCAATAACTCTTATCTCTGATTCCTATGTGCAAACCTCCTGCTCAAGTCTGCCCAACATGGAATATCACCCTGTTTACATAGTCTCACAGCAAATAAAAGTAATGACCCAAGAAACATATGAATCAAATAATAATAATCAAATGTATTTTTAGCATTACTTAATAGGACAATCAGAATAAAAATGAAATAAATAAAGATTGCAGGTAATACAAGTTACAAGTGCTGGTAGGAGTTTAAAATGAATGTGCAAATAGGAAACTAAAATCGCTTCTGTCCATTCAAATAAAGCTTTAAATGAAATCAAAAATACATCTTTTCAAATCTCCATTTCCATTTTTTATCGTCCCGCTGTTTTGCCGTTCATGCTGCGTTCTTCTTCTTAGCACTGAGTGCAGTCTTGGCAGACAATACAGGCGAGAGTATAGGGCTGTTTGACATAACGATATATATCGGATGACAATATAAAAGCGTCTATCGTTTCATTTTACGCTATCGTTTGTTTCGTGGTGTCGCAAAATAAGCCGTTTACGGCAATATTTTTTCATCGTTTTGATGGTCACTGTAGTGGCTATATTAATTTCTTAAAGTTCTGTCTTTCTCTTATATTTAATATAACCACACTACGGACGGACAAGCGCCTGTTTTTATGCGTTGTCGTTAGCAACAGCGACGGTAACACCTTCGCGTGTCCGCTTGTTTATCTTCCACATAAACCTTTCACAATAAAGCTCAAGATCCTGTTGAGACCTTTCAAAATAAACTGAATCACGTGAAAGAGCAGATTATTTACGGATGAGAAGCAAAAAAGAGCCGCCAGGTGCTGAAAAATAAACCTTAGACTCAAACGTTAGAACAGGCTTTTCCCCACAGCACGCCGTGTAATAAATACAAAGAAAACTGCGGCCGTTACAACTTATGTCTAAAAATGTGTCGTTTCATGCATCGGTTAAAACACTCGACTCCAGGTAAAGGACGCGCAGCTGGAAACACTTCACGCAAGTCGAGCTGCCCGAGATTCTCAGAATTTACAGAAAATTTTAAATTTTTGTGATTTATATCGTTATCGGACGATAGAATTCTTATATCGGGATATGAGATTTTGGTCATATCGCACAGCCCTAGGCGAGATTGCCCCATAGTGTCCTGTAGTTTAATTATGCGGCAACGAATTTTTATAGTCGACCTCATCGATTATGCTGACGAACTGTTGCACTGGGCAGGATATCTATTTAAAAAAATTAAAATACATCCTTTGCTGACATCGTGTGCATGCAATGTTGTGTATGGTGCAAGCTGTCAAGTATTTCAGCAACATTTACTGAAGAATGACTTTTAAATATATGAGCAATGAACTACACTAGTTGAGTAATGTGATTTTTTTTCCTCCAACTTAAAGGACCAGTAAATTAGTCTCCAGGAAAATGCTTGGTGGTTAATAATTTCCTTAAATCTATTATCAAAATAAAATACCACATTTTTTATGACACAAGCTTCTTAAACCTGAGATTTTTCTTCCTTTTTTGAAACTGTAAATTGAATATCTTTGGGTTAAGAAAAAATTAGCTTTTTTTAAAACTCCAAATTATCAATTGAAACATTTTTCCACAATGTCCTGTGGCTTAATAGACAACATGAGGAGATAAATGTCAAATTAATTGACAGTGAAAATTGCCATTAGTTTCAGTCCTGCAGAATTAGTATGGCACACTGAGATTCACATCACAGCTGTTTAACTGCAGTAATTATGGGAATTTCCTGACCTGAAAATCGGCCTTGAAAAGTTCAGAAACCTCTACAAGAGACTGTAATGGAGCATGGTGACAGCTAGAGACATTAATGCTTCACTAAGAAGATGGTGAAATGTGACTTCCAGCAGGGAAGGACGGGATCATACTGAAACGAGTCTAGCAGGGGAAACGGATCACAGATCCACCTCACTGAACGAAACCTGCTATACAACATCACACTTCCAAGGTTAAATGAAAGAAAAAAGAAATGTATGCTAGCAGTGGCTTAACTGTGCGACCTGTTGTGTTAAAAACCTTAAGAGATCTGCACCAACTCCAATCACTCTGCAGTTGCTGTGAGATTTTCGTTTTCGTATGAATCAAAAGCGAGAATATAATCCAACATTTTATTATAGCTTCAGTGAGCACCACTAATAATCATCAATCACATACAACAGCACCAACATTTAAGATCATCTTGAGTCCAAACTGTTACTGCCATGCAGTTACAGACAGAGTGTGGGCCATGAAAATTACAGCCAATTAAACTGTGGTGATAAAAAGACCTGTGGAAATCTCTCTCCTTCAGTCTGTCCAATAAAACAGCGGACTGTATATAAGGCATTACTCCAATCTCATATATCATCAATATCCAACTCTGTGGCTGACATAAGCAGCTTCAGGTCATAAAAAATAACCACTTATTTCATATAATATGTGTAGGGATAAAACTAAAAAAGAAAGATAACAATGTTAGCCTTTTCTGCAGCTATGGGGCATATATGGTATCATTCTTGGCTGGAAGCAGTGCTTAATCAATGGAAAAAACACAAACGTTGTCCAAAAACCTCTCATGTTTAACTGTTTTCCACTGTTTCTTTGGTCATTTTAGCCTTTTTGGCCAGGGTGACGAGAGTATCTGCCATCAAACAAGAAGACAGCCGCATGTAGCTACGACGGTGTTTGCTAGTTCACCTTACATGCATTAATGTAATAACGTGGTTAGCCTACTCAACGTAAATTACACACGAACAACATTAAGCTACTCACGCAGAGAAGAACGGCTGCTGCTGCATCATCATCATTTCTGCTACACTGGCAGGGCTAGGGGCCAGGACTCTACTCTTCGGGTTTTTGGGGGATGTTGCTAACTCCGGGTCGCTAACAGGCACCACACCCGCAGTAGATGTGCTCGGTGTGAGGTCTCGCAGCAAGCTATCAAATACGGCGCATTTCTCAGCTTTTAAAAAAACGCTATGCGTCGCCAGGTGTTTCATCGGATTTTAGGAGTTACCTCCTTTGACAGCATCGCAGTATCACCTTAAAGCACTTGTTGCAGCTGCTGAGTTTGCATATTTTGCTGTGAAGTACAGCCAGACTTTGACCGCTTCGCCTTGGGCATTTTTAATCTGTAGCTCTGCTCTAAAAGAACGTACGTAGCTGGGCCCGCCTACTATCCTCGGAAACGTAAAATGATTGGCTAGAATCTAAAGTGTATCACAGCTCAGGAAAAAAAAAGCACCGAAATGTGCGCTGCTTTTCGGTCTGGTTACTACCGTTTATGTCAGAACCGGTGCCATCATGGCACCGGATACCAGTACCCATCCCTACTGCTGTCACTATGGCAGAAGTCCAAAACCAGTGGGTGAGGTCACAGTGGGTGCATCTATTTTCCATACAATCTATGGTTACATGGCATTTACCAATAATAGAGGTGGTTCCTTTTTTTATTATTTACGGAAGAGTTGAAACACTTATTTATCAATTCATAAGCTACGGTAATGTTCATATTATAAATAGATGAAAAGACCATAAATGAAAAGTAAGACAGTCTCTTTATATACTCTGATTTTCTGTAGCCCTCAGCCCATTTTTGAGGAAGTACACTTTTATAGTTCTACTTTAATAAAAGGTTCACCGATTTATAAAACAGCTGGCCTTTTTTCCCCCTCAACACTACTCAAACAGAAGTAAATAGTTATTTTATTAGGGGCACATTTTCAGCTGTGGATTAACAGCTGTGTAGACTAGTAAGTGAGGTGATTGTGGTTTATCTGACTGACTGAAAATAAATTCTATGAACTTAAGCACTGGGTCACCTACCACCACTTACAGTTGGCTGTGGAATTAAAATGAGATGAGAACCTTCGCAAACTGTCTTGTTGTGGCATCTTTTTACAGAACCACCTTTCAAATTCAGTGAATGACTCATTCTTTCACAAATGTTTATAAAAGCAGAGTGCATGGTAAGGACCAACATTTTAATTCAATTCAATGCAATAAAATTCAGTTTTATTTATTTAACACCAAATAACAACAACGACTGGCTTGAGGCACTTTATATTCTCAGGTTAAGACCCTACAATAATAAAGTCCCTATAATATTACACCTATGACAATGGGACTGAAAACACCTGGATTCAAAGTTACAGGTGAATAAACCCTTAAACATTTTAAAAATCTGCAGTGTTCTGTTTTATCATGTCATCAACTTAATGTAATGCAATGGTGCGAGACAAAACAGACACAAACTATATGTGCACAGCACATGTGTAGTGTCACTAATAGGATGTGCAGGCCCTTCCCTTGAGTGCTAATTAAGAATGATCCTCTTGTGCTTTATTAGTGCGTGCTGCGTCTTCTCATGAAAGATGACAACTAGTAAGCTGCGACTTAAGTCTGTTGTTTGACGTGGGCTTATACCGACAAGCCTAACACACCAGCCACTCAGGCCATATTGTTTTGTGTGTGATGCATTTGAATGGCCTGAGAAAGCTCAGTCGGTGCACTGAGAGGAAAATCAGCATTGGCCTTGAGCTGCATCATCCACAAGACTTTAATGCAGCTGCCCGGCTACACTTAATCAATAATAAGAGCCTCACAAAGTACAGAATACACCCCACAGCTCCCATCCCAGCACACAAAAGCAGTGAGCAGGTAAAAATAAAATCTCTAATGGTAATATTGGATTTGTTAGTCTAGGATCTTTGCTTAGGTTTAATCTAAACCTTTGGTGTAATACTCAAAAATGCTATAGTTTCAGTTATCTTCCAGAGTGGGTTTGCTTGTTTCAGTTTACTTTATGTTTAGTTTTACAGGGTTTGTCCTGCATCCACCAAAGAGCCTTTGACATTCCTCCAAAAGAAAAACCATCAGAGATGCAATAAAGGATTTTTCACCACCTTCTCTACCGAGGTTTCAATTTACTCAAGGATAAAGTAAACTTTGTCCATTACACGGACAGAAATACCAGGAAAAATGACTCTTAAAGGTCTTAAATATATGCAGACACGTGTATTTATGTGCACAGTCATTGCCCAAATGCCCATGCTGAGAAACAAAATGCTTGCTTTTAGTTAAGATTTAATTATTTTTAAGGGTCAGTTTTTGTTTGTATAATGGTAGATTGTAATACAGTAATTATGATGTTCAGAACTGTAAAAGACAACAATACTTTGTAGTAGGACTTCTTTGTGCTGGTTGTACTCACAAATTTGAACACAGAAGCCACTGCTCCCTTATTCTCAAAGGGTCACCACAAGAACATATACAGTTAGTTCACTAGACTCTTTCTTTCATACTCTGTTTTGTTTTAATTTTAGTCAACTATAACTTGGTGTCAACCAAATATATAACTGTTACTTACCTAAAACCCTGACATAAAAGTTGTAAAAACTGTATTGGGGCTGATAACGCATATATAATGCAAGAATAGCTTTGGAAAACCAAGTAGGATTCCTACACTACAAATAGCTAGCTGAAGCAAAATCTCCATTTGTTATGAGAGTGTGGATGATGACCAGAACAAAGCAAACTGTCAGCAAGAGCACATCACTCTGGAAAACTACTGTTAATCTATTGCAGATCCTTGGGAATGATTCATAATAGCTGACGGTTATAAAAGCAAGCAAAGCAGAGAGTAAATGAGTAAATAAATTCATTTAGGCCAGCATTTATGCAGACATTCGGGAGACATAAGGCACTGTCCAAACAATCAAATACTTACAGGATTAACCACTTAATCTCCCTTACCCCCCAAAATAGCAAAACAACAACAATCTACAGCTGCAGAGCGAGGACAAATGTATGCTGTTGGGTTTAATAAATGCATGAAAAGAACAGCTGTCTCCGTGTTTGTATAATTATGGCTTAGATGAAAATCAGAACACATTTTATGAATAATCAATGTAGAAATCCTTATAATTCCAACAGGGTTCATTTTTTCCTAATTGTATTTAGGTCAAAGTAAGCCCTGTTGTAGCCCCGGGGAGGAAACTCCGGATAACCAATGATAAAAGGTTCAAAGTTTCAATGCCTGTTAGCCCTGAATCACCGTGAGAGAAAAACAGAAGAAAGGAAGACCCGGAGGCTACACAGTCAAGACTGCACCACCAACTGCTGGCAGGTCTTGAGTCACCTCAGTAAATCACAACAAAAGGGGAACTCGACAAACGCTTGGTAGACCGGGTCTAACTAACTGGAGGCAGAACACCACTAAGCCTTCTTGCTAACGCTGCTGTATTTTACAGCATAGAAATTTGCATGTGACAGTATTGCTACCCAGAAGTGTAACCCATTTGCTTTTTTGTGGCTAAAAAAAGTAACAGGGCTACTCCTTACAGATGAAATAAACTATATGAGTGTCACTAATGGTATTATATGTGGAAAAGGCAGTACAATTACATCACATGGAGAGCACTAAAGTCCAAGAAGTTTTCCAAACAACAATAATAAAGAAGAAATAATTCTCAGGTGACTTAGGGGAGAGCTGTAGCTAACTGTTTGGGTTTGCACATCGACAGAACAAAGTTAAGGAATAATTCGGTTACTGGCAGTTAGCAGCAATCGGGTTTCTGTGCCTCGAGTTTTCAAATTATTCAATGTGATGCAGTGTTTATGCAGAGCAGTCCGATAAAGAAAGCTGCACTGCAGTGATAAAAGCTGCCGGGTAAGGCTTAAGAACGTGTCTGTAAAGGACTTTTAAGGAATAACTGATCAACTGTCAGCACAGTAGCTCAGTGGTTGCCTCACAGCATGAAAGATCTAAATTCAAACATAGGTTGGACCTTTCTGTGTGGAGAGTGCGAGTTCTCCCCATGTTTGGGTATCCTTTTCTCCCTCCACTGAAAGGCACGGCAGTGCTTTTAGTGTTTTTCTTGGCTCAAAAAAAGGTCTTTTAGGGGTGACTATGCACAAGAGGTCCACATATAGTTTAAAATAGCCAGTCGGTGTTATCTTACTTAACAGAGGTCCATCCATTTTCCTGTTATTTTGGGCCATTTGTTAAACAAAAGTGATTTTACTGTTAACTAAATGAAAATCACACTTAAACAAATTGGTTATAAACTATTTCACTGCAGCCCTGGTGAGTTTCCTGTTGGTAAACACCAAAACCTCTTTTGGGGGTTGGGGGCACTAAATGTTTTATGCAGGAAAAACCCTGCTGCCTATTCTGGCACACAGCAAATACTCACAAAAATAGTCAACACAAGATCCAAAAGCCAATAAAGTAATTTTTCCAAACCCCTCCAAGCCTACTTATTAGACGAATTATCCTAGTATTATTTCTGAATTACAGCCAGTTTGCTTGCTTGGTAACTTAACTTTTATGAGGAAAAAACACACACCATACAGTACATGACAAACACCGACATACACTCAGGGCTTCCTGCTTCCAATGCTAGAACACAGAGACTGTTATTTATTCACACACAGCTGTCTATGTAGATATAAACTCAATTCAGAAATTGAGTTTAGCACAGCCATCAACAGCCACCTCAACTAATCAGGTTTTTAAGATTTGATTAGACTCAAATGATGCTCACTTACCAGTTCACTGCAATAACAGACCTCTACATATTCACTGCTATTTCTAGTGGCTGCCATTCATTTATTTCTGGAAACAGGCTCTCCTGTGGCCTTTTCAGTTAAGGTTTACTTTACAGGTCTGTCTTACTGTATACTTACTGATACTCTTCACAACGAATAAAGGACCATATATGTTAGCTATTCTGACTCATTGTGTCTACAGTCACACAGGCATGTATCTGCAGTGCTATTTTTTAATATTTATAACCTGCACGTTTTCTTTACAAGTCACAAGCAGATGTTATGTAGCTTTTAACTGTATCGTGTGTATTTGTGTACATGTCATACCGCACCTTTCACAGTGCCCCAGCATGAAACAAGTTTTCTGCCCCATCCTGCTGGGAGGTGGTTAGCTTGTGTGCAGGCATCCGGGCAGATAGCCATACACTCAGGGACAATGCGCACACACAGGTGACTGCTGCACATCAGGCGCAGAGCAGACAGTAAAATGAGGACGATGTGACCGCTATAGCTTTGCCAGTCATTGCGAATTTGCCCCTTAAAGACCAGCTACCACGAAACACTCACTGCAACCCGATTTAGCCACCTCTAATGAAAAAAAATAACGCGTTTATCCAAAGCGACATACTGCACATGTACCCCGAACGTTTTAATTACCAGCGTTCCTGTGTGTTTTCCAATGGCTGCGATCTGTCCTGCTTTAGGACTCAGCTCCACCGTCAGTGAGTGAAAACACAACCAACCAGCAATCCCCTCAGTTTGCAGCTACGCTAGCCCACAACATGCAGCTAGCGACCAGCTGATCACTAGCGTCGGCTTATCTGAACCTCAACTGTCAAGCTAAACGGGTGACGTTCCTTCAAATGTACGGCCTTCAATAACTTTACTGCAAATAAAGATGGCAGCTGGTGTTTCCACAGTTACCGCGGGTTCGTTGTATTTTTCCCGAGGTTGCCACTGTCATGCTAACACCAGCGATAACGGTGCGGACTGTAGTTGAGCCGAGATGCACATTCCAGCCCATGCTAACTCGCATGCTAAAGCAGCTAGCACACAGTTGCTAACTAGCCACTTCCAGAGAGGAGAGCGTCTTTGGTGTACCCGCCATCTACTCACCAGTAAGCAGCGTTTGTGGCAAAATGCGTCGGTGTGAGCGTTGAAGATAACCTCCAATGTGTGAATTAAGTCGGTACGGGGCACTCCGTGTATATCCATATGTCTCAAACGATGCGTTAATCCCAAAGTGGTTGCTGCTCCCTCTCCTTCCTTTCGCCGGTCGCCATGTTTCCTCAACATCCAAATAAGCCGAGCATGTAGCCAGGTCCCAGCGCCGATTTTCCTCCTAACAGCATCCTCCTCTCGGCCCCGAGCGAGGCCGCAACTGAAACACAATCCTGACATCTGTTGGATAAAAGGAAAAACACACTCGGTGGCATGGATTTAATGGACACGCATTCATTTAATTTCCCCTCTCTTTTATTTAAACTCACCGAATGTGTTAAGGCTGAAAAGCTTTTTGTTTTTACATTTCTGAGAATTTTTTTTTACCTCAATAGAATTATTGCATCCTTTTGATCAGCACCATGGACAGCAACTGCAGCGAGCAGTCTGGGGAACAGACATATTTATTTAAGCTTGTGCTACGAACTTACATGGTCTTTTTCAACTAAACTATCACAATCCCAAAGACAACTGGAATGACTATAAGCACAAAACAAAGAAGACAGGCCTATTAACCACAGGTCCCCAAACACTGACTGGATGGGTCACTTTATAACAAACATCTCATTCAACAATCATTTCCAGTGGACCAACTTCTATATTTATCATGCAAACATGTCATAGTATGAGTTTATATGTTCAACATATGAGTGTAACAATGGATGAATTCCTTATATAAACCTCTACTACTCAAACTACTCGCTCTTTAGAGCTTCATCTTTTGGGCCTTGTGCTCAGGGAAGTTGTAGTCAACCCTGCTTAAACCCAGTATATTTATCCTGCTTTCTTCTCTCCTTACACTTCTGGTCGGAGCCACTTTTTTTGCTTGGGTTGCGAAAACAAAATTTATAATGTGCTGTCCAACTTTACTGGCTACCCTGCTTTTCTCCCTACTTGAAATTGTACTTAGGTTTTCATAAGACATCTCAGGCTATCTATTATTTGTTTTCTTTCTAGAACACTCATTACAATAATCACAAATACTTACAGAATTTTATAGGTGCATAAGAATAGTCTTTTTTTTTAATCTTGGCTATGACTCGGAATGTAACTGGAATCCTTTACATTCAAATAAAAGCAAACCCTTGTTTTAAAATAAATATGTTATTATGCAATGGCTAAAATTAAAATAAAATTAGGCTGTGAGACAAACAAATGTGATTCAAGATGGTATGCTGCATTTTTTCATTCATTTATCCTCTGAATTCTAACCTCTCTGCTATAAATAAATCAAGCTTGTAAATTTTAATCGTAAATTGTAAAATTCTTCTCACATACAAGTTCTTGAATAATCAGGTCCCATTTTATCTCACAGGACCACACCATGCCAATAGAGCACTTTGCTCTATAATTGCAGGCTTACTTGTGGTTCCTATTATGGGGCGATTGTGGCTCAAAAGTTGGCAGTTCGTCTTGTAATTGGAAGGTTGCCGGTTCAAACCCTGGCTCTGATAGTTTCGGTTGTTGTGTCCTTGGACAAGACACTTCACCCGTTGTCTACTGGTGGTGGTCAGAGGGCCCGGTGGCGCCAGTGTCCGGCAGCCTCGCCTCTGTCAGTGCGCCCCAGGGCGGCTGTGGCTACAATGTAGCTGCCATCACCAGTGTGTGAATGTGTGTGTGAATGACTGGTTGTGTAAAGCGCTTTGGGGTCCTTGGGGACG
Source organism: Neolamprologus brichardi (assembly GCF_056152115.1). NCBI lineage: Eukaryota > Metazoa > Chordata > Actinopteri > Cichliformes > Cichlidae > Neolamprologus > Neolamprologus brichardi. Next base: position 35,783,276 of record NC_142115.1, read on the forward strand.
AGTAAAGCGCTATACAAATGCAGGCCATTTACCATTCCTACGGTAATTCTAACATTCTCCACTGATTCTTTTTGCTTTTCATTTGTTATCACATAGTTTTGTTGTGTTTACTTGTCCAGGTCGAGTTGTGTAAAGAAATCTTGTATTGACAGTTCTGTTAGTATTGTCTTTCTGATTTTAGTTCTCTCATGATATAAAATTTGTTTGACTGTGTGCTTAGTCCTTTCTTGTCTCTGTGCTAGGTGTTTTCTTTCCAGTTGAGTTTTTTTCTGGTTTTATTTTGATAATTAGTCATATAATTAATTATTTTGTGTTTGGTATGTTGTTTTACTTCCCCCATATCTTGTTATTCTGATGTAGTTTAACTGTGTCTCTCAGGTGTCTCCTCTCTGGCCTGATCATCCCTCTACATATATTGTGTGAGTCTTTCTTTGTCCTTTGTTGTGTCCCTGTCAGCTGTGTGTTTCCTGTGGTTTCTGTATTGCTTGGTGTATAGTCTGTGGTTTGTACTTTACCTTTTGGACTTTGTTATTTTTTGTGCATTTAGCATTAAAGGCTTGTGTCGCCTGCATCTGAGTCTGCAACATGCCTGCCACACAGCTACACCCTGATAGTCTTCATTTATACTCCTTGCATCGGCTTCCCGTACACTATAGGATTCATTCTAAAATTCTTGTATTAACATACAAAGGACTAAATGGCCAGGCTCTAGATTATATATCAGCTTCTTACAAAATACACTGCAGAGGTTCTTAGTTGTTCCCTGTACAAAACTAAAGACTACAGGGAGACAGAGCCTGTGGACCCACAAGCTACCATTACCACTACTATGTTTAGCTGATTTAAAAAGCAGCTAATTTATTTTGTTTTAACAGGAATTATGTTGAGAATTTATTTAATTTTTTCCCGCCTGTCCCGTTTGGCTCTTTAGCCATCAAAATTATTCTCTGAAGGCCAAGAAAAATGCCCAGCGGATGCCCAGTGCATCATCACGGCCTTCCCGTATTGGTCCATTTAACTGATCTTTGCTATTATTATTTATGTATTTATTTTTAAAGAAAAACAGAGGGGAAGACTGACAGTGAGAGAGGACACTTAAAAAAAAGAAGAAGAAGAAAAATCACCTGGATCACATCTTGAGAGAAAAAAAAGAGAAAACAAGCAAAAAGAGAGCAACACAATACACACAACCTCATTGCAATAACCTAAATAAATGTAAGTAACAGTAAATACTAAATATTGTATGTTATTGTGCAGCACACAAGACCGACAGCACATGAAGCAGGCATAGAGGAGATCCAGGCCCCAGACATCCAGAGGCCCCCAGAGCGTGAGAGCCGAAGGAGGACCAACAAAGTATTTTTAAACAACTTTTTATTTTATTTTGACTTGTTGTGTTTTTATTGAAAATTATGGCACTTAACATTATAATTTATTATACTCTTTTAGGGTATAGTCCTTACTTACTAGTTACCATTAACACATTCCTCCACCAAAACAATCCATGTTTTAACAAGTGTTCACTACATCTCTAAGTTTATCTGGGGTGATATGAAGCTGGATCAATCAAGCAATGTATTATTTAAACTGCCTGAGACTGCTGAAACCCCAATTAGGACATCAAGTCCATTATCTATCCTTTAAATCTATTTAAAGTTTAGAGTTGAGAGCGGTTGACTCTGCACAATCCAGCAAGGAGGCACTGTGGTTCAGCTCTTATTCCACTAAGGTCATTGTGAATGCTTCAGGATTGTGCGATCCTAATCACTTGACAGTGTGGTGCATTGTAATATGCAGTCAGAGTCACTAGATGACAGCAGTTCTCATTTGAACTTTACAAATCACAGCAATTCAGTGGAAATGACTACATGGGTGGCTTGTGGTTATACAAACCACAAACCACTGTAACCTCACCCAGTGGTAGTGATGCTTTGATGACTTACATGCTGTTGTGCCCATATTTCTTCAAAGGTAAACACTGCCTTAGGACCATCCATTCATTGCTGCTGTATCATGAAACGCATCAGAACTTTCCGGATCAGTTTCTGCTCTTCCGGTTGGGGAATTCACTTTTGTCAGTTAAACCTTTTGTTATCTTCCCATTTACAAAAGCTCAAAAGACGTAGTTGTAAGGTTTGTCTCTGTGAAATCACCTCAGCGGTGAATGCCATTATTACTCAATAGTTCGATATTCTTTGTACATATCAGACTTGAAAATCTACCGTCTACTCGCACTTAGGGAGTGCACCCATTGTTGCTTAGTCCAGCTCAGTACAGGTATGAGTAAAACAAACAAACCAAAAAAAAAGTACACCCTTTACGTTTCTAAGAAGAAAAAACAACCATTGAAACAGGATTAGGATAACAATTCAATAAAGTCCTGAGTAAAGTTTTCAACCAAAAGAACTCTGGTTTGCTTATTGGAAATATCCCCTATATATGCACAGATCGAAGATGTAGACGGGTGAAAAATTAATGGAAAAGTGTAACCCTGGACCCTGACAGGGAAGAGGTCACCTCATCCCTTCTTACAGAGAGAGCACCTTTATTCTCTAATCCAACATCTACCCACCTGAACATCTACGAGAGAATTTGGGCTCAGTTTTTTCCAACCTTATGATCAAATGAGGCAACACATTTTGAACCCCTCAGGCATTTTTCCAAAGACTAATGAAGCTATTCTGATAACCGCAGGTTCAGTAACTTACTTAATATTAGATCCGGGGCTTTCCTTTGCTTTCCAGTGCAGTTTCAGTGCATATTGTGGGCAGAGGTCAGGTGTGGAATTTGATACTCTAATGAAAAGCATTTTAAAATTTCTGTTTTTGTTCCCATCTGGCATTTGTTTAAAAATACAGACACATGTCTACTTTCTGGAAGTTATCAACTAAATCAGTGCTCACTGGGACAACAACAGTTCAAGATAAAGTTATGTCACAGGCTGCGTACATGCACTGCAGTATTTTTGAAAGTCAAGACCCACTGGGACTTGACCTTCGTTTTATGCTCATGATAAATACAAGTTTTTATTTGTCACGTACACAGTACAGCATATATTGAACATGTGGTGAAATGCTTGTGTCCGAACTGCGGACAGACTGCAGACGTAGCCGCACCATTCCAGGGTTCGTTTGTTTGTTTTTTTAGCATGGGGGGGGGGGGGGGGGGGGGGGGGGGGGGTTGTCTAGCCAGGACCCTTACTGGATACTGGGGGGGACTCAAACTTGTGACTCCCGCTTCGAAGGTGTGTAGTCTTACCTCTACACTATCCAGCTGATAAAACTCAAACTTACCTGGATTGCAGTGTCTTGCCAAAGGTAACAATTCAATGTGTGTCAAAGTCTTCATCTTACAAATAACTTTAATACAATAACTTTAAACATGCGGAAAAAGGTAGATATATTTTATTAAAGCATGTACAAGATGAGCTAAAGTCTACTGTAGGACTACCATCCATATTTTTTGTAAGTTCTTATCCATCTTAGGATCACAATGGGATGAAGTTGATCAAAGTTGTAATGGATCAAGAGGGCTGCTGCATCTTGCTCAGGAGCTGCTGCGTGCAGAGGGTAATCAAAATCATGTCCAAGATCAGGTTGATTTTCCCACACGTTCCCAGCTACAGCGAAAACTGTTCAATACTTCATTTGTGGTTAGTGGAATTCCCCAACAAAGATGAATGAGTAAACAAAACAAAAAAAAAGAACAACAATTCTCTGGCAAGACATCTCTGGCAGTATTTCAACACGTCTAAAACAAGTCTGAACATGAAACTTTCAGTAGGCGTGCAACGCTGATAGATGAGGAAAACGAAAGTTATGGGCCTTTGTGTGAAATTACGTGCAGAGTTGCTGGCTTGTTTGATAATTGTGTGCTAATACCCATTATTAAAAAAGGTTGACATGCACTGGATAATTACAACGGTCCTGAACACAAAACAATAATGCAGGTTGCACATCTTGCTGACCAGGATTAGTTCCTCTACAGCAATGACTCAGTGCGAGCACACAGTTCTAAATACGTCAATTTCCACAGAAAAAGACACAGACACTACGAGTTTCATTTCACCAAATAAAATTTACCTCAGTGACAAACAATTAGATCATCTAGAGACTTCCAAATGCAAGATGATACAGCTGATTAAAGTTTGCAAGCACTCATCATGAATGTCATGATGATTTTGTGATTTTTAAGATTTTTTGAACAGTTTTTAAAAACTTTTTTCCAAGTTTGAATGACTGGACAGCATACATCCTTAATGACTTTAAAAATAAGAATTAGGTGTTTAATTTTATTTCATACTTTTTTCTAATCCACGCAGGGTCAAAAGTACATATACAGGTTCAAATATATACATGCACTCCCACTGATATTTGGTTAAATGTACCCTAGCAAGTTGCACCTCAACCAGCTTGCACTTCTGACATAGACCTGGCTGGTTATTTGACCACTCCTCTTGGCAGAATTGATCGAGTTAATATAAATTGGTTGTTACACAAAATTTCAAGAGTGCTGTGATTGGGAAATTCAGAAGGCCATTCCAGAAGGTTAATGTACGCCGGCTTTATCCACTCCAAAACCTGTTTTGATGTGTGTTTGGGATTTTTTTCTGTTGAAAAACCCTGTGTGTCATGTGCTGTGTGCAGGCAGGAATGGTGCACCCAATGTGCAGACACTCAGAGGCCAAAATGTGAACTCAAAACAGCTTTAATGCTGAACTCAAATGTAATAAAACTGAGAATTCAAAATAAACTTACACAGGGAGACAGACCGGAAACACAGCATGGGATGAGGGCGATCGTGACAGAGAGCAAAGAAAACACAGGGCTTAAATACACGGAGAGCAATCAGGGAATGGGAGACAGGAGGGAAACACAGCTGGGAAAATCAGGGCTAACAAGACAAGGGAAGCAAAACCAGAAACATTTGATACATTAACATGAGACACGGACTTTCAAAGTAAAACAGGAAACAACACAGAGACTTGACAAGAGGATACGGCTGACAGGGGAGACACAGCAACTATGGAACACAGAGACTTAAACCATGAGACAGAGAAGTCTAACAAAGAAACCAAAAGACTAGAAATGATCAATAATATCAAAATCAAAGTTCAATAAAAACGACCCAGGCACTGGCTAATATGAGGCGCAGTTTAAAAGTTTGGAAGTAGCCCTCCTTTTTCATTATTTCATCCACTTTGTGCAACATACCGGTACCACTGGCAGCAAAACAAGCCCAGAGCATGATGCTCCCACTACCGTGCTTGACCGCTGGTACAGTTTTATCATTTTTGAAAGTCCCCCAAACATAATTCACTGGTACTGGGATTATCTGTGTGAGAAGCTGCAAATTTCAGCTTCAAGATGTCAGTTTTGGAGCAGGGATTTTTCTTCATGTTTATCTTCTTAGTCCATTGCAATGTAAAACTTGCATTGCTGTGGATAGTGACACTGGAGTTCCAGCAGTTTCCAATTCATGGCAGTTTTGAACCTTGATGATTCTTGGTTTGTTCCTAACTAAATTCCTCTCATCTGAAGGTGTGGGTGAAGTTTGGGTCTTCCAGACTTTGGCAAAGTAGTGACAACTCCAAATAACTTTTGCTTAAACTGATGATTAATACCTTGGAATCTGCAGTTGTTTAGAAAATGCTTTAAGAAACCTTCCCGACATGTGTAAATCTACAGTTCTCCTCATTCTTGGATTTTTCATTGTCCATTGAGTGGTGGTCAATCCAACGGTCAAAGAAATCCTTCATATGTTGGCAAAGAGAAACTACCAGCTGTAGTGAATGATGATCATTTGCAAGAAAATAACTGGCCTTTGCCTGGTTACACTGTAGAACCTCCAGCATAACTTATTAATTTAACCAGAATCTATCTGAAAATGAAGAAAAGTTACAGAAAGTCTTTGGAGTAGGCTAACATGTGCATGTGCATGTGCATGTGCATGTGCGTATGACCTGAATGACGTAATAGTGGGTTATTACTATTTAGGGCAGTGGTTGACACAGATGAAGCTTGACACGTTTGTGTCAAATGTAATCTTGGTTAGGTTGCCAGGGTCATTGAAAACCAGGGAAAAAGTACCTACAGACGACTGGTTTCTTGAGTTCCTCTTTGGTGAAGGCGATTTGAGGATAGTAGCAAAAAACAGAGAACCACAAAGAAGCACGCAAAACATGAGACAGCAAAGTACCAAGGCAACCATCGGTGGTGCCATCTTTAATAATTTTTGTAATGTATGAATGAGGATATGTACGTTTTTGAGCTTGTATGTGCACATTTGACCCTGTGTGAAACAGATTCAAAGTTGCACCAAATTCTTGCTTTTCAAGTAATTAAAGACCTGGGAAACAACAGCGTAAAGAAATCACTAAAAGCCCAAACTTGCCATGACTTTTGTTCCTATGATGATTGTATGTAAGCTTCTGGCTATAGCTCTACTTTTTTTAAGATAAGTGTTTTCTTTCTTTCTCCTTGTTTGTTGAGTTCAATCTCTAAAAAGTGCTGAAGATAACATGGTTTGACAGGCATAAAACAGTATTTGCACCAACGAGGTGATTCTCAGAGATACTGGATGAACCTTGGCATATGTCAGCATGGTGTGCATTTCTGTCATTAACAAAACTGAGGAAACTGGACAAGTGGTGGAAAAAAGAAGAACTGGAAGGCCTAACAAACCATCTACAGCAGATGAACAGTATCTGAGAATCATATCCTTAAGAAATGGGAAATAATCCAACAAAAACCTGACACGGGACCTGAGAGATGCTTCTGGCCCTTGAGCTGATGCATCACTGAAGCCTCATCAGAAATGGTATTAAAATAATTGAAAATATTTCAATTATGTATTTCTAATATAAAAATGACTTTTTTAATGTCCTACAATCAAATCACGGGAGAGAGCACAGCATAAAACATAAAATACGTCTACTCCGAGTATGCCTGCTTCCCAGTTTCTATCCCAAACGCACAATCAGACAAAAACTGGTTCACCCGAAAGACAAAACTCCAAAACACAGAATTAACAATGTGGTGTATGCTGTACAGTGCAACAAGGAATGCCCAGACCTCTACATTGGAGAGACCAAACAGCCACTTCACAAGCACATGGCACAACATAGAAGTTGTTGTGCCATGCGCTCTTGGATGAGAGGTGAAACGTCTTTGAGCAACTCAAAGAAGTCCAGACGCTTTTCTTTGCAAGCTCCTTTGACTACGATGACCGGGATGACTAAGAACCTTCACAGACATAATCCCAAACGTAGTTTGAATGTAGAGCTACAGTACTGTGCAAAAATCTCAAACCACCCTTCATTTCCTTTTGCTTCCAAGCAATCAGAGTTTTAATGGTTATGAGCAATATTTCTGCAGACTGATGGTCTTTGAAGTTTGAAGTGTGTGTGTGAAGGGAGATGTTTAAGCTCTTCCAACAGGGAATTCTATGAGTAACATACCATGGGCTGCCAAAGAAAACAGATGGGGGCCCCAGGCAGCCTACATGGCAGTACCCATAGCAGTTTTGCCGTTTTGGCTCCCCATGCAGGCCCCATGGTTAGCTTTACCCATCTTGGCCCTATGGTGGTTTTCCGTAGGCTATCCATAGTGGGCTTGTCACTAGAAAACACATACAGGGATCCCAAAGGGCAAAACTGTGGACTGACCCACCTGGGGCTCATGTGGGATAATTGTAGGTTGAGCTTTCCATACAACCCCACAGTTCACCCATTGTAGGCCTGCATGGGCATGTTTGCTGGCACATTATTCATAATAAGGAAACACTGTAAAGGGAAATGTTGCCTTTGTGGAAAGAATGAAACCACAGAGCATGTTTTATTACACTGTCAGAAATCTAAAAGAGAGAGATAGAGACTGACTTAAAACCTCAGAAAAATGGAAGTTGAATTGAGTCTAATTGATATATTACAAAAACAAAACTTGGGAAGTGAAAGACATAAGGTCATATTTCTGTTTTACGTCAAACTAACTTATTTGATATGATTTAAAGGTTCTTCTTGTTCTTCTTGAGGGCAAGCGGCTCCATAGTGCAGTTTTTTTTAAATGTTTGGGTATCAAGCAAATCCAGTGGGGGTTACGTCAGGAATAGCATCTGGTGAATAAAATCTGATAAATTAAATATGTGGATGAATAAGGGTGTGAGTGTCCAAAATTTGCTTTTTTTCAAGCACATTCTGGTCCACACACACAGCTGAGTCGGTGGTGGTAAAGCACCAAAGGATGCAAATGGGTCCCCGTACTGTAAATGGTAGATTGATGAACAATGGGGCATGTGTGGGCAGCCCACTGTATGCAATGCTACCAGCGTGAAATATGGAGATCTGGACCCTGCACTTTGGGCTCCCTTAGTTATGCTGCAATAGACGTAGGCTGCCGGGGATTCCCATGATGCATTGAGTTTTTCTTTTCCAGTCACCTTTCTCACTCATTATGTGTTAACAGACCTCTCTGCACCGAATCACACTTGTTATTAATCTCTGTCTCTCTTCCACAGCATGTCTTTTATCCTGTCTTCCTTCTCTCACCGGTCGCAGCAGATAGCCCCGCCCCTCCCTGACCTGGTTCTGCCGGAGGTTTCTTCCTGTTAAAAGGGAGTTTTTCCTTCCCACTGTCGCCAAAGTGCTTGTTCATAGGGGGTCATTTGATTGTTGGGTTTTTCTCTGTATGTATCATTGTAGGGTCGACCTTACAATATAAAGCACCTTTTATAACAACTGTTGTTGTGATTTGGCGCTGTATAAATAAAACTGAATTGAACTGAATGAATCCATAATGTGACATTTTTGGTTTAAACTGTCATCAATATGTATAGAGGAGGTCAGAAGAACGCAGTGAAGGCTCTGTTATGGTTTGGCAAACAAGCAATTTATTTATATAGCACTTTCAGAACAACTCCCAGCTGAACACAAAGTGCTGTACACTTGACATGACAGAAATGACACATTGAATAAGTTAAAAATAAATAAATAAATAAAATGTCAGCATGGCAATGATCCCGAAAACACTGCGAATACAGTAAAAGTATCACTAATGGAGCAGTGTGGGATCATCGCCACAGGGAATGGAACAAGAGGCAGCTAACATTTGACTGACCTTCAAGAATAATGGAGAACTATTCCTGAATATTACTTTTAAAAAAGAGAAAAGAAAAACTTACTCAAGAGTTCAGGCTGTGTAGAAGAATAAAGGTTCTCAGTCATGCAGGTCATGGTTGTCTAAAGAGCTTGGAAAGAAAAGTGTCTGGGTGGTCATATCAAATACTGACTTTTAAGCTTGCTGTAGAAACTCTATTGTTCGTTTTAGCAAAATATGAAGACATTTTCAACATTGTCTCTAATTACAATATTGTAACTCTACATGAAACATCCAGTGAAGAGTCCTGATTGCTGCAGATACTTCAAACCATTCTGCTTTCAGGTTTTTATCTGATTCATAAAACACTGTCAATCAACTGTCATTGTTCAGCTACATGACCTGTTAAAAACTCACCCACGGAGTACTAAATGTTGGAAATACTTTTGTTTACATTTTTGTCAAGGGTTAGATAAGAAAAGCGATACTAATCTCTTATTTGACCGATCTTGTCATCTGTCTTGGCGTATTTTCCCAACCTTCAACTATTCCTTCAAATCTTGACATCTGGTGTTCGCTGGGTTCAATATGATGCTGGCAGAAAAACCGCCACGTTCGGGATGCCAAAAAAAACTATGCCTCTTGGCCAAACCAAACCAGAATCAAAATGAAAGAAACCACCTGAACACTTGCTCCTTAAAGTAAAGGTATCCAGCGACTCTGTTGTGCTGTGGGGGCGATCTGCAATGATGGTCTGCCTCTATTATCTCAATGAAAGAGTTGCCTCAAAGTATAACCAGAGGGGGCAAAAGTACACACTTCTTTACATAAGTAGAAGTACAGATACCTGTCTTTAAAAATACTTGAGTAAAAGTTGAAGTACTGAAGCAACTTTTTCACTCAAGCAAAAGTGAAAACGTACAGGTTCTTGTACTTGAAGGACGATTTTACCATCTATTTTAATGCAAAGGTATCTGAACCTTTATACCAATAATATAATGTAATACAACAATAGTCAACATAATAATATAATAATATTAGTTCATGAAAATACAAATGTTATTCCAATTAAAATTTTAATTCTCACTTCAAATCTGTCATGCAGGACACAGCAGTGAAAGAGATTTTTTTTAAAAAAAATAACCATTTGCCTACAGAGAGGTGACTTTGTCTCCACAACTCTAAGGTCTGCTGTACTGGCCAAGTACAGACCACAAGCAAAGGACTTCTAATATGATCTCCTGTACAGGCTGTGATCAGCTGACCTGCTGACCTTTGTGGATTTACACAGCTGAACTCAACATGTAAGCAAATGTTTCGCACCTTGGCTGATTCCCATCCCCTACACTGTACCACGTTTATACCAGACTGGATAAAGTTGGTATAAAAATGGCATTCAGTGAATGAATCTAAGCATCATCAGCTTAAATGCAAGTTAATAGCTGCTACATTTGATGTTAATTAACTGTAACCATGAGCTCCACAGCCACTGAGCACGCCGCCACAGTGCTTTACTACAAAATTCACCACATTAGTATTTTCAAGCAACGCTTGAAAAACACAAAGTATGTATACTCTAGTTTATTTTGCAGGATGAAAATACATAATTTATAAAAACACATCATATACAGATCCAAAATGTGATTAAAATGATGACATTACATTTTTGCAGTTTGTCAAATGCCACCGAGCATCCTTACCTTTAAATCCAACCTCTCATTTCCTCATTGTCCTGACTTTCTTACATGTTTCTCCATCTTTGAGTGAAGCTATCATGCACTCTCCCTGAGAAATCTAACTAGGCCTTTTAGCTAGCAATTCACTGTGACAAACTGCACACAATTTGCATGTTTGCTGATGTTTGTTGAGCTGATAAAAAAAAAAGCTGTATTTGAAATTACCTCCCAGTTAGTAAAAAAACGTTACGAGTAAAAAACGTTACTCTCTTTATGCTCGCTCCTCTTTGCTAGCACTAGCACTAGCTAGATACTGAAGGTAACTAGCACTAGCTAGATACTGAAGGTAACTTATGTATTGCTAGCTAGGCCTTTTAGCTAGCAATACACTGTGACAAACTGCACACAAACAGTTTGCATGTTTGCTGATGTTTGTTGAGCTGATAAAAAAAAAAAGCTGTATTTGAAATTACCTCCCAGTTAATAAAAAACGTTTAGGAGTAAAAAACGTTACTCTCTTTATGCTCGCTCCTCTTTGCTAGCACTAGCTAGATACTGAAGATAACTTACAAACAGCTGGCACAACACTAATGCTTCACTCTCTAGTAGAGGCCCAGAGTCACCTTTAAGTTGTTCTCTAATGATACCTGTAGAACATTGTGGCCCAACACCTTACTAATGCAATTTAGATGCTCATCAACTTTCTTCTATTTATCCAGCTCAGGAGGAAGCCTATACTAGCCTTCATAGGATGAAGGTTAGTGCACATGCTGGTCAAGCACAGGGCTAACACAGAGCGACAAACACATTCACATCTATGGCCAATATAAACCTGCCAATTCACCTAACCTATGCATTTTTAGAACTGTGAGAGGAAGCTGAAGTACCCAAAGAGAACCCATGCAAGCACAGTACTTGTACTTTTGTCCTCTGACCTTAAAGCCCAGGGGTTCAGGAATAGTTTCCTGTTGGGTTTAAAAGTTGAATGAAAGCAATTTCATATTTGTGGAGAAGGGGTGGGGGGTAAAGTGCAGCTGTTAAAACACATAAAGCATAAACTAGCTGTCTGCACTTTCAAGGACTGTCCCAGTTGCAGTCCTTCTCTTAGCCATGCAAGAAGAGTCTGATCAGATTTACTGCGATATGTTTGCTTTGATATTTATTTATTTAACAGCCCTCTGTTGTTTGCTCAATTTTTTTTGCCCATGTTTAACTTTACTCCAAATTAGATCTTAACTTGCATTCAAGTCTACTCCCGCTTTCCTGTAAATCACGTGGTGTTTGGACTCGCTTAACTCCTCGACTCCAATTTTTTGCTCTGTGAGAATTGTATTCACGAAGGCCTCGTTGTGCCAGGAGAGGAGGTGAATGCCCTGAGGGGAGGAGCAGTAAATGCTTTCACAGATCGAGCCAAAGTAAAGAAGCTGCTGCACATCTTTTGTATTTTTGACATGCAGGACTGATTTTGTTTTGTACCTTTAATCCTCCACTTATTTAAGACCTGTGTCAACAACAAATCAAACAGCTTGAGCTTACTGGAAGGGGATGACTTTACACAAGATCATCACACAAAATTACCTTCATTTCTATACAGCCTTTCTTCTTTTTTCTCTTTGTATGATCCATTTAGCAAAAAAAACGTTAAGATGAGCTTAAGAAATGAATTTGTTACCAATCAGTTCTCAAGTTACCAGAAAACGATTAAATTAATCTGTCACGGTGTGATTAAGGTGTCAACTTTCAGCGTTATGGTTTCACAAAAACATTTACATGACCTGATAATGAATTAAAGCCACTTCATACGCACTATCCTCATATGCTCAAAAGTAATCGGACACACACTTCATAGCCACGGGAGGTCCCCTCTTATTCAAATAACAAAAAACAAAGAAGAAATGTTGAAACTGTAGGTGGCTAAATCAACACTCTGCTACATCTTTAAAAAGAATGAATGCACTGGGTAGCACAGCAACATCAAAAGACCTGAAAAACCACAGAAGACAGCTAAAGGATGTCATAGCAGAGCTTATCCCTTGCTTAAGAAAAAAAACTATAATGTTGTCAAAGTCTGTGTCAAAGACACTTTCATAAATGTACAGAAAGATTATAACAAAGTGCAAACCACTGGTTACACAGTTCAACAGGAAGGCCCTAACCCTACGTGCAGACAAAACACAGATAATTCAGATGAAGAGAAACATCGTCCGAATCGTATCACATCATCTGTTAAACATGGAGGAGGCAATGTTGTGCTATGGCCAGAGATGGGCAGTAACGCGTTACTTGTAAAGCGTTACTGTAATCTGATTACTTTTTTCAAGTAACGAGTAAAGTAAGGGATTACTATTGCAAAAACGGTAATTAGATTACCGTTACTTTCCCGTAGGAACGCTGCGTTACTGCGTTACTAAAACTGTGATTTTTTTGCAAGAATGTCTCATGACAGTGACGTAAGCGAGTGCGACGTTCGTGACAACAGCTGTGTGCAGATCAACAATGGATCATATATCGAGTGTGGGAGAGAGTATGAGCGTGCAGCGTTTAAAGCGTGGAAGTACTGACCTTACTTTGAGTTTGATTCCATAAAAAGTGACAAAAACATTAGTGTCCGTTGTGCGTGGGAAGAAAACTTCTTTTTACAGCAAAAAAATCCCTAAACTTCCGAACAAGCACCGAGTAGCTACGACGTAATGGGAAACTCACAGAGAAACTCGCGGATTCTTCCACTGACCGCTGCACACCTGCACCAGGGTAAACCTCCGCCTATCCCACTCCTGCTTTACAGGTGAAAATAGAGCAACAGGACCGCTAGTCTTTGACTTTATTTATTTTCTGCTGTGTTTTACTTGCATCTATTTGAAAGACTGAGTGTAAACACACAAAAAAATATATTTTATGTGCTGGAATGTGCAGAAAATAGGTTTAAATGTTAAACAAATTTCTTCCAGTCAGAGAATGTTGCAGATAATTAAATTTTTGCTTGATGCATAAAGTTAAAAGATTAAAACTAATAAAACAAGTTTTAAAAAGAGACTTTTCCATTTGATTACATTTTGTATGATGATTATGTAGAAAAAGTAGAATTGGGCTGAAAGATCTATCGCTTTATCACCTATTCAGGTTGTAAATCGTGTTTTTAAAAAGTAACTAAGTAACTAAGTAATTAATTACTTTTGAAAATAAGTAATCAGTAAAGCAACGGGATTACTTTTTTGGGGAAGTAATCAGTAATTAGTTACTGATTACTTTTTTCAACTAACTTGACCAACACTGGCTATGGCACGGGCATTTATGGCTGTCAGCAGAAACAGGTCACTCTTGTTTATTGATGTTGTGATAATCTCAGCTTCAGTATCTCAGTTTACAAACTAATGTTTTATTTGTCAATGTAAGAGCTGCGTGAGTCAGAGTAAGATAGTAACGTGACACAGATATACTAGCAAGATGTGAAATTCAAGGCCACCCAGTGGTTGAGTCTCCCTACTGCCCTGTCCACTCTCGAAATAAAGGCTAAAAAACAATTTATGTCTATGAGGAAGAATAGTTATGTTTGTCCTCCCTTAATACTGAAAAAGCAAACAAATCTATGATTTTGACACTTAAAGCTGTCACTCTCAGCCTGTGTACCGTGTATAAGTCTACACTTGGTAAGACGGATCCTTAGGAAGTGTTTAATTAGGGCCAGAGCCCAAAACACCAAACAGGTGTGGAGTGAAATGTTAAAGTTTTTGAGTTTGCGAGCAAAACGTTAAGTTAGTTTCGCTCTGAGACATCCAGATGCACATCGATACACTCCATCAATCTCCGCTCTGTCTACGTTCCCACATGGTACAACGACACAGCTGATGTTTCACACCTGATATGCGGCTGCATGAGAGCCTGCAGGGCCAGCGGCCGTCTATGACTAACTAAACGTCAGTTTGGAATGTCGGAACGATGAATGGGAAGAGGAATATCTTTTGGTACTCTTAACGCTCACTTTTGGCAAAGACTCCGTTTTGCAGTTTTAAACATTCATGTGTGGATTTTGCTGTGTGGGTAGTGCAGGCGTTATTGCTGGTATTAATATTAATCTTTGCTAAGCTACAGAGAAAGGTTGCATGCTCCGGCTCCAGCCAGGGCATTTGTGTAAATATTGCTTGATTGATTGAATTACTTCATGTGCTGCAAGAAGTACTTCCCTCAGCAACAATATAACAGAAACCACGAGTGGTCAAGGGAAATTTTCTGTTGCTTCTCTTGTTCCAATTAAACACAACCCCAGTTCCAAAAAAGTGAGACATTGTGTGAGATGTAAATAAAACCAAAATCTCACAAACCCAGATTTTTCTCCACAACAGAACAAATCGAAAGTCTCTAAACATTTGATTTGTTCTCTATCTCGTCATCTACAGTACATAATACCATCAAAAGATTTTGAGAGTCTTGAGAAATAAGGGACAAGGTTGAAAATCGATGTTGGATGCTTGTGATCTTTGGCCCCTCAGGCAGCATTATATTAAAAACTGGCACAATTCTATCACGGAAATCCCTGCTTGGGACAGGAACTCTTCCAAAAACCTCTGTCTATTAACACATTTGTCCATGTGTAACCGGTGTGATTCTGCGTTGTGTCTGATAAAAAAGGTAAAAGAAAGAAAGACCTCCAAGTAAATAATTTGCCCACTCCAGCTCCTCTCCCACAGGGGAATTGTAGAAAAGGGCTGGCATTTATTTTTACATTAAACATAAAGTATGCATTTACACGTAACATATTTGACATAAGATAAAACAAAAACAACAACATGAAATCCGACATACCTGATAAAAAAGGTAAAAGAAAGAAAGACCTCCAAGTAAATCATTCGCCCACTCCAGCTCCTACGACCAAATACAAACAGTGGGGAAGAGGGTTAGCTCAACCCACCACAACTTCCAAGCTAGCAAGGAGTATATATTCATGCTACCATTTATGGCGCCTAAAACACATGTATGATACATACATACTACACACTTATAACATCTAACAAAAAAACAGTCTTAATAATGACAATAATTGAACTAAAATCGCAATCAGAAACATCCAGGTGGCTAAATATGCATTATATGTGTGTTTTAAAGTGTTGGAAAGAAATGACACCCACCTCTCCCACAGGGGAATTGTAGAAAAGGGGAGAGGCAAAAGGGGTACACTGTATTTATAGGATTGCACCAAAGAAGAAGAAGAAAAGAATGAGGAGGGGCTCTAACTGATAATGAACATAACTACAGGCTTGGAGGTCCTAAAAGTCAGGTATAAAAGGAACGGTTTGGGGGTTTAGAACACATTTTGGGCAATTATAACAATGTGACGTATGACCCTGTTACACATGTTATTCTCAAATGTAGGTTAAAGCTCTATCATACAAAGAAGGAAGTAAATTTGAACATGATCCAGAAATGCTGCCATCTTCTCTGAGCCAAAGTCTTTTAAAATGGACTGAGACGAACTGGAAAAGGCAACATTAATGCTAGAAAGTTTTAGACAAACACGCTCCCGTGCACAGAAGTCGTCTTTTTGATTTTTGGCGAGATGCTAAACCGCATCTGTTACTCGAGCATGGCTTCATAGTAGAAGAGCCTGGGTGCTGAACTGGAGAAACTTCCTCCTGACTCATTTCTTTGTACTGAAATGTGGTGCTTTTAGAACTCACAGCTTCTTTCACAACAACATGACCATTAACTCTCTGCATGTATGTGTAAAACTTCAGAAGGTCAACACGCAGATTTAAGGAAGTGAAACGTTTACCAACATGAACACACAAATTGTTTTTTGGAAAAAGGATTTAAACCATTTTCATGTTTGTGTATAAGGAACTGTGAGACAGTTGGGGGGAATACAGACGGGGCCATGAGTTTCTTATTTTAAATTTTGCAACGCACAAAAACTCTCAAGATGTGGTTGCTTGGCAGGTGTTTACTGCAGGATGAAATCCAATGGGAGCATTTATGCAGAGTTTACAGTGTTTTATGCAACAAACTGGCTCTTATTCTGCAAACTCTTTGTTTTCATACATGGTTTAAATGGTGTTTAGTTAATACTTTATTCTTTTTTTACACGATGTGATCTTCTTATTCTAAACGTTCATTTGTACGTGCATATGAAGCAAGCCCAATACGTCTGAGGAGGAAGCTTTTTAGACAGATCAGACTAAACAAAAGCTGTAAGCTGCAGGCCACAAAACCAAGATAATAACTTTCCTTAATCTTAAGGTAGGATAATCTTGATTCATCCAATGCAACTAGTGGAGACAAGGAAAAAAATAACAGTAAGATTAATGGGGAAACCGGTCTACACTACTTCCTGTGAAACAAGTTAAACTTTGCGTCTGGCCACAGGCTTTGTAAAAGTTGCATCACTCCTGGCGAAACCCTCTTTTCTGGCGGGAAAGGTTTGGCTGCTCTTGCGCAGCAAATCCTGCTCTCCCAGATCGAGATCTAGTGTTGGATGCATGCACACACAAGCATAAACACTCAGAAGAGAACACAATAAAGCGATTGCCCGTACGCATTCCAGGAGAAATCCCCGAACCGCACAGTGAATAGATGGATCCCAACGGCTAAAGTTTGAGGTTATTACTGTAAAGACAAGATTAAGATGAGATATTTACAACTTTCCACTTCATGCAATTGTTTGTGTTGGAATTGTAGACTGATATCTTTGTGTAGACATGCCAAGAGCACGGTTTGGGAAGGAGCAGTTTCCCAAACCACAAAATGATACTATCACTATGCAGGTCTTCACACCTCAGTGTAGTGGACGACAATTCTGTTCAAATCGAATGCACCTAAAGCTAAAAAAGGCCCTAAAGGCAACACTGAATAATTTTTAAAAAGGTATTTAAATTTGCAGATCCATCTGCAAAGAATAGAATTCAATAAATACATTTAAAGACATTATAGGAGACTCTGCTTGAACATTATTTCCCTGTTCGACCAACAATATTCGTAGCTTTAAATATTATATTCTCCCTGTTTTTGAATCTCATTCTTGATCTTCTGCACAAATAAATCTGTCTTGTGTGAAACTTGCATGAAAAGCATACAAGAGTGAAAACAGATAATATCCCTTGAAAAATTATATAAATGAAACATGTTTTGGATACTTACTAAAACAATATATGAAAGTGGCCACTTTCATGAGTGAATCATATAAGCCTTATATGATTCACGATATGAAGTAGGCCACATCTGATGCAAGTCTTTTATAAGTTTTTACTTTTCTATATGGGTCAGCTGTCCGTCGGTGCAAGTGTGGTCTCCATGAGTCTCCAGTGGTTCATAAAACTACAATAATACTTCATTTCTAATTGAAGTCAATTTTGTTAAAAGCTGTAACATAAACCTAAAGCTTTAATGAGGTCAAATGAGCACAGGATTCTTGAAGCTCTGCCAGTGCTGACATGCAGCCAGTGTGAAAAACGTGTTCAAACACAGCTCACTTCAGAGTGAAATGTGGCATCACAAATGAGACCTTTTTTGTGGTTTCGAGCATGTTTGAAAGCAAAGGACGCACAAAACACTTCTCAGCTTCGTATTTGACTGATTTTGTGTTATGAGCCAAATCTGATAACTTTCCCTCCATGTATGACAAACCATGTTGTGTAGTTGGCGCTCCATCTGCTCATCCACTCAATGATGCAAATACCTGAGCTATACAAGTTTTGCAAGAATTGTTTGGTTTTGCAGAAATGCGTCGTGTTGTTGTTACTTTGTAGTGTAGTGCACCAAAATAGCCTAAAAACAATTTGCAGTCATGATGCAGCAGCATAGCTGTGGATGCAGATATCAGCTAGTTCCCCCCTTTTTAATATTGCTTAATAGAAGCTTAAATTACACATGCCTGAGCTTTCTCCAGGATTTCCACTTGAGCAGACACTAGTGTGCTTCTCACCCTGTGAAAGGGAAAATAGGCTCAGGTGACCTGACTTTGTTTAGGGGATGAAGACGGATGGATGTTGCAATGTTTCCGTCCAGTTTCACATTAGTTGCAGAGCACCTCAGAGTCACTGCTCTTTGTCTTGCACTAGTGGGTCACCTGCACTGACTGATACAAGCTAATCCTCAGACTTTTACTTTCCCAAAAATGAGAAGACTCCAATTTATTTGATTGCAAAATCTTTCCTTTTTTGTAAAGTTTGCACAAAACATAAATGAAAAAAAATGCTGACTCCTGCTTGGTGTCAGGAAAGCATGTGGGGAAAAAAAATACTCGTTAAGTTTCTTTGGCAAGAAAACCGAAAGTCAGGAGGAGTTAAGCTGTAATTGTCCTGCCACGTGCCAACATTTCCTTGTTGTTGTGCCAACTTTCACCCATTTCCAGTCAATGAGCCCAGAGAACACTTTCAGTTTCGCCTGCTCACCTGTATAAATGCACCTGTAGCTCTCCTCCTCACACCATCGCCTCCTCTGCTCTCCTGAAGAGACTCTCTCAAGCAGCCAACCGCAGCAAACCTACGAAGAATCAGAGACATGGCCTCCCGAGTTGCAGCTCTGCTCTTGCTGGGCGTCCTCTGCTTTAGCTTTGCATCAGGTAAGACAGAGAGAAAACAGGTGCAGACTGCATGACATCTCAGATTTAAACTATCACATGTCTAAAACTCTTCTGCCTGTTAAACTTACATTGGTGTTCTGCGTGTCCTTACAAGTCTTCTCTTGTAATGTCTCCCTGCAGGTGAGATCGCAGTGGACTGCTGTCTGCAGGCTATCGACAAACGTTTGCCCTCCAAAAACATCGTGGACTACATCATTCAGGAAGCTGGGAAAGGCTGTGAAATAAGCGCTACTGTGTAAGTGTCAAACACGTGCACAACATTCATGCATATGCATTAAGTAGTGAGCGTATTTGTGCAGGGATGCTTTCCACAGTGCCTGGTTTACCTGTATTTGCCTCATCTCACTTCACGATCTCATCTGCTTTTTCAGGTTCATCACCAACAATGGCAGAACTCTGTGTGTCATCCATCCCAGCCAGAAACCGTGGGTGAGAAATCTCATCAGTATCGTGAACAAGAAAAAGCAACAGTAAATGAGGTGAGAACGAAGCCATTTCCTCACTCCATCACATGTGATTTTTAAAAGTTATTCCCCGTGCACCGGCTAATCAATGAATCTTCTGCTTTTTCTTAGATGAACAAACTCTGGGAAGGATGGATGGAGACAACCAATCATAGTCTGTGATGGCAATGTTGCACTGTAGGAGATGAAAACCTGTTAGAGCGATTACGGAGAAATCATCATTTCATCTTATTTATAATGTTGTCCTGTATAAGCTGCCATGCCTCGGCCATCGGCTCAATATATAGCTACATGTGTGTTTCTTCTGTTTTTTTGTGGTGACTGCGGTGAAACTGTGGTGAAAGTCGAACTCTGAGACGAGCAGCTGTGGACGTCTCTTTTTTCTTTCTTCCTTTTTGTTACGAATGATCCATAGAAATAGAAAGATTTGCCTGAACTTGCCCTGAAACTGAGAGCAGTGTTACAATCCTGTTTCTGTCAAAGTGCCTGTGAATGACTCGCATTGCTGTTTTTGGCTTGTATATATCAAACGTATTGCAGAGAGTTATCCCAAAATAAACTTGGATATTATTTTGTAAATTCTCGTTGCTGTCTTTTTCTTTATGACTAAATCGTCTGTTTCTCTAACAAATCATTTAAGAAAAGAAAAACAAAAGTTGTTACATTTTACACACACACACACTTCATTCACACACCAGAGAGCAACGTGGGATTCTGTATCTTGCCAAAGGAAATTTGCCATGCAATTCCAATTCCTTCCAATTAGCATATGACCTGCTCTTCCTCCTGAGCTACAGCAACGCCAAAGTAAAATTCAAAGAATTAAAAAGCCCAAACAATAAAACAGAATAACGCGATAACTGAGAGTGAATGAAAACAAACTGAGCCATATGTGCTCAGTTAAAAGACGTGTGATGGTGGAGTGAACATGAGCTCCTTATCAGGGTGTATTTAGCGGTATCTCACTCTGCACCTCTGTCAGCGCGATGTGTTATCCAGCAGCCACACAGATGTTACCTGCTGATATGTGGAACTGGTGTCGTCTCTACAAGTGCCAGAAGAACTATGAACACACACATCATATCATATCATATATCATATTTCTATACTAGAGTAAGTTTACATGATTATGATCAAAACAAACTCCTCATATACTGGGTCTTGCAGCAGAAACACGTCCTTTAAGCTGTCTTCTGATTTGCTTGTACTTGCAAACAGAAGGTCAGAACAGCAAGCAGCTGAGTGTTCTGTGCTTACAGCCACAGCTGTGGCTAACAGCTAAGAGTAGGATAACCATCTACAGTTGAGTGTTTTGGGCTTTTGGAGTATTTGCATATGACCTAACCTCTTTCCCAAACAGTAGATTCTGTTAATCTGGACGTCGGGATGAACAGAATCTAATCAGAATCAGAATCCTTACAGCAGGCAGCACGCTAATGGCGCATGCGCACTTACAAAGGAACCTTCTGACCAAACTTTACACAAACAACACATTGGGAAGACATGTCAGAGAGGTGGGCTGATGGGAAAAGACAACGAAAATAAATAACATGAGGTGAGAGGAAGAGAAAAAAACTCCACTCAGAGTGAGCTCCTAATGGGAGAACAGTTTGATAACAGAAAAAAACACCCACAAAAAGCACATGACTATCAATACACCACAGATACACAAGACAAGCAATATATATATGTCAGTGTGTTTGTGTGTGTGTCCAGAGTTCAGCTGAGACAGTGTCCTTCGCCCTGCCAGGCTAAGTAAACAGTCTTCCAGCCGACCCAGGTGGCCTTGCGTAGGGGAGGAGGAAACAGTCTAAGCAGAGTCTGTAATCAGGGTGTTTTTGTTCAGCTCCGGCCTTGAGACCACAGCTGTCGCAAAAGCGGTAGCCGCATTAAATGCTGGTTTTTACTTTAGTGCGAACAACTCGTATGAATTTCAAAGCTGTTCTAGCATTTAGATAAACATCTAAATGTCAGCTCACCTACACTTGTCATCCTTTTTTTAAATGTGATGTTGATGATGTGTGAGAGGTTAGCGGTGGTTACAGGTGTTTACTAGGGGTGCAACGATACACAAAATTCATGGTTCGGTTCAATACTTTGGTGTCACGGTTCGATATTTTTTCGATACAAAAAAATGTTCATGCCTTTTTAATTTGTCATTTATTAAAATTATAAATATATATTTTAACTCAAAAGTACAGTTTTTAAATTTAATGTTGCTGAAACAACAAGTAATAAAAAAATTAATCTGATTGAGAAATCACTCATCTTTGGAAAACAGAGTTTATTACAGAGAAATGTCTCTTTCCAAAATAAAAGCTATACTATACGCTTCTTCTGGGCTATATTCTCAGCAGCATATTAAACATATCAGGTCCCCATAAGGAGAATCATGTGCTAACGGCTGTCTAAATGACTCGGGTAAAGTTTGTAGCATGCGTGCTTGTTGTTTTTGTCTGCTTCCACTTGTCTTTGCACTAGGATGATGTCGGAGTAAATGTGCAGTCATATTCGTTGTGTTCCCACTAGTGCTGTCAGCGTTAATCTGAAATGACGTTAACGCCACAACACGGCAAATCTCCGTTAACTAGCTACCGTGGATCACCCCGTGCGTGGGGCTGGACGGCCAACACGTTAACGAGCTAACTGCGCTAACGCACTAGTTCCCACCATTGACTGTTTTCTACAGTCAATGTTTCCCACCAATGTAATTGAGCATTGCGTGGCACATCCGACATACTGTTTTACTTTTGTCCATGACGCGCTTACCTTCAGGGTCATACGTCACATGAAAACCAAAATAGTTCCACACGCCAGATCTGAATGAGGGTGGGGGAGGTTAAATTTGCCATGTTGCAACGAGCTTAGCTTCTGTCTCGCTAGCTTGCCCTGCGCTCAGTGACTCTGCGTTCGACTACTCCGCCTAGGCTGCACTGTCGAGCGCAGATCCACTGAGCGCTCAACACAGACAGCATCGTCAGAAGGAAAGTTGATAAAATAAATTAAAAATTTTGTATTGTTCATACATATGCATACCGAACCGAAAGCACTGTATCAAACGGTTCAATATCGATACGAGTATTGTTGCACCCCTAGTGTTTACCCTTCTTGTTGCTGTTTTGCTTGTGCATACACGTCTTTTACTAAGTGTGCCTCCGACTCTCATGGTGCTCGCCGCTCGAAAACAGTCTGCTCTGCATACATACTGTAGTAACTTGGTTCACATATATAACAGTAAAATGTGGTTAATTGTTGCTTGCATTTGTGATTTCCTCATGCTTCAGTGCACAGCTCTGGGCAAAAGTTCCAAGTGTGTCAGATGTCTAGAATTTTACCCCTTTAGTATTTAGCGAAGTATCTCATTCAAGATATTTAAATCGACTTACCACACACCTTAAAATGTTTACCAAGAAAAATCGACGTCGTTGTGTGAGGCAAATAATAACTGGAAAAGGTTATTTTTCTCTTTTTTTTTACATGCATCTCATTTTCTTTTTGGTTACAGTTACCATTATATTGGTTTTGCTGTTTCAGGCCTTTGGGGTTTATTATCATTGTGTTTATTCACGTGGCAATAAACGATCAAATAACAGCTGTTTATTTAAATGAACATGTTTGATAACGCCACTTCCAGGAAGCTGTGCCTGACAATTTATGAAACCTTCAAATGGAAACTGGAGTTGGCCTAAAGACTCGACTGCTGTAAGTGTAAGTGATGAATGACTGGCGGTAAGCATGTCGAACATTTATGAGAATCCAGGCTGGGATTCAGAGGGTCTGAAAACAGGAAGTCCTTCCAGCTCATTTTGACCATTTGACCTGCTCGTAACAGAATCTCTGTGCTCGCTATAAAACTGTCCAGGGAGCCAAAGATCAGCGGTTCACAGCATTATTTTGAGTTTCCCACAAGATACATGATTTGTATAACTACAGACCACCCAAAAAGGAAACACGCTCCTGGGGGTAAGCACTTACTCTGGTCAGATCTGCTACAGATGTCCTTTCATAGCAAAACTAAATGCTTCAGATTTCTGTTGACTTTCCCTCTTGTCTTATCGGTAACTAAAAAACCCCAAACAGTCCAATCTGAGACTTTCTCCAAACTTTACCGTAAGTGTGATTTGGAAACTGACTCAGTACATCAGCATGCTTTAGGATTGTTTATCTTTCAGGTTTGTTTGCATTTCAACTTGGTTTCAGACACAATCTACCTCAGTGTTCATGTTTTGTTATCACGTCCATGTCTATGAAAGCCATATCTGGTTTATCAGGAGTTAGAAAATTCACAGGTTTAACTACAACTTGGACACAGACTGGTAATCACAGACCGTATATAAAAAAATGTTGCAACAAAATGAATTTGTATTACTGCAGGGCATTTACCTTACAATATAAAGTGAGGTGAATGTTATTGTGATTTGGCACTACATAAACAAAACTGAACTGAACTGAACTGAAAACCATCTCAATATTTTGTGCACTAACATTTTAAGGATGGCCATCACCATCTTGGTATTTGAAACCAGATTTGACCACATTGGGATGAGAGGGTGGAGTTATTAGCTCAGTTATCAGCTAGCATTAGCAAGCCTGGTTAGTTACAGGATCGATCAACAGGACATGTTCCTGTCATGGACTCTGTTACCAAACAGTAACCAGACGTCTGACATGTGAGTGCAACAATCAGCTGTTTGTGAGGGCTGACTGCTCTCTGGAGGATGCTGCTAAAAAGCTTCTTTCAGCTTCTCCTTATTTGCAACAAGCACCGAAGTGGATGGATGTGCATAACTGATGCGCTTCCTGATGCAGCCCTATGAAGGAGTATTGTAGAGATTACAGTTGTTGTTGCCACAGCTGCTAAACCCCTTGTGAAAGCGAGTTATTGAAAGCAACTGATCAACCATCTTGAGATAGAACATACATCCTCTGTATTGCTCGAGCGTTCAGCCATCGATGACCTCGCATCCGTCCATTACATTTCATTTTGTGCAAATCCCCTCTTGCAGGTTTGTGTTCTTCTGTCTGACCAGATGCAGCTTTCTGCACCATGGTTTCATGCATCATGACACTGTTTATGTGCTAAAAAAAAAAGTTCTTCCTTGTTACTAAAACTGATTCTCGATTTCATTATAGCAGTTTTTCTTGAAATGACAGCTGTAACCTTCACATCTCTAAAATAAAATAAAGTATTTGGGCCCCATTTATTCTGGACTTCTTGAGAATGCTCCATATGAAAGTGCAAAAGAGTGCGAATTCAGTGACATCTGCAGCACTTTATTTTCAGCCCATGGCTTGGATGTTTTTAATTCACACTGCAAAAAAATGACATCAGTGTGGTTTTAATCACTTGTGTGAAAAAGTGGGCAAAGATAAAAGGTGAAAGTTTGGATGACCTCTGGCCTTGTTTAACTCTAATCTTCACGCCTACCTGCATCAATAACCGTGGATAAACTATTCTCGTAAGCATGCCTTCAAAGACACATTGCAAAAGCTAAAACATGTCCTTTCTTGTTCATGCAGGACGCAGATTTATAATGAGAGACTTTTTCCGACACAGTCCTTTCACATGGACTACTTAATGGAATCCTGCCAGAGGCTATAATTCAGGCGTATCAACTGTTTAAAAACGTTCCTGTAAGTGCTTCAGCAGGGAAAGTCCAAACACTGCAATCGCTCAATAAGGCAAACTTCCACCCAGCAGGTTACAAGAAACTGAAACTCACTGCAACGACACGTGAGAATCCCTGTTTACTCCTGTTAATGCATTAAGACGGCGGTGCAAGCAACTTCTTATTTCACTCAACAAGTTGTTCAAAAGTAAGAGGTCATCAGTCTGTCACAATTGTTCTAAGTTCCTCAATACTATAAGGGGGGAAGAGAAAGCTGCTCTTTACAGACACCACATTCAGCTGCAGCGGTATCTGTTTCACTGGAAGTGCAGCTGTTCCATGGAGGTGTCATTTACGCAGGAACAGATCAACGAGGAAGTTTACAACAAAGTGTCGTAATAATGGGAATCTTTATTCTTATCGCAGGTCCTGATTTCATTGTTTCTGGTCAGACAAGTAAAATAGACCCTGAGGGTACTTCACCTCAAGTGTGAAGAAGACTGTGTTACAGGAGGCTAACGAGCTCTCTGTTTCTTATCTCAAAGTTGTTTGTTTTCTTTATTCCAGCTAAGCTATGCTGAAGGTCATGCATGTTTATTTAAAATAACAAAAACCATCCGTGCATCAGTTTCACACATATCAGCTCAGTTTGAGGCTACCAGTTAATCTAAACCCATGTTTTTGGACTTTGGGAGGAAGCCAGATTAGCTTCACAGAAATGGGGAGAGCATGCAAACTCCACACAGAGATGCCCCAGATCAGTGGTCCCCAACCCCCGGGCCTCGGACCGGTACCGGTCCGTGAGTCGTTTGGTACCGGGCCGCGAGAGTTGAGGCTCAGGTGTGAAATGTATAGTTTTCAGGGTTTTTTATCGGTTTTCAGCGTTATTTTGTTATCGTTTTTATCGTTTACTCGGTTTTCCTGGGTTTTTCACGTGTTATGAATAAATCTTATTTTTTTGGTACTGGTACTAGTTTTATTTTGTTGTATTTATCCGCAACACCTTAAAGGCCGGTCCGTGAAAATATTGTCGGGCATAAACCGGTCCGTGGCGCAAAAAAGGTTGGAGACCGCTGATTTACTCTATTCCACAGTCACCAGTCAATCCACTGGAGCATCTTTGAGATGGAATTGGAGATTGAACGTGCAGCCGACAGATCTGCAGTCACTGTGGGACGCTATGATGTTGAAGTGGAATAAATTCTCTGAATCCTGGATGCCACGAATAATTAAACTGTCTGGTTAGATTAAACCACACCGAGGAAACCGTTGCTGTGAACTGGCACTAAAACAGACAGAACTGAATTAAAAGTCAGACAATATTTGAAAAAGAGACGTCCCAACAACCCTCTTTTCATTTCTCTTCTGTTCAACATTGGTCTGCTCCCTTTACTGGGAAGGAACACTTCCATACATAATTCAAAAAATTATTCTTTAAAAACCCACAATTTCTCAGAGACAGTCGGGATTTTGGAAACATCATCAGGATATCAGTTTGTGCCACATTCATGTGAGGTGCTACAGCGTAAGTGTGACAAACTGGTGACCTCTGGGAGGCCAAGAGGATGCACAAGTCTCCCTAACCAGAGGATTGATGTCCCAGTAGTTTTCATGTACAGGCAGTACACTCTGGGAAACAAATGTGAAAATTTAAATTGAAGGTTACATCAGAAAATGTGCAAAGGATTTTGTTCCAGTCCGTAAACATGTTTTTAAATGCTTGAAGTTGGGCATTTTACAACGAGGGTGTGTGGAGATTGACTTCCTTTAGGAGCCAGCGTCCCGTGGTTACTGCAGCTTTTTGACGTTGGTGTTAGCTTTGTTTTACAACACAGGAGTTGCCACTTTGGTCCTCTGCACATGTAGTGCTGTTTGTAGATGATGTGACATCAGTTAAATCGATCGTTAGTGAAACAAGCTCTCGACGCTCGTCTACACGAGGCATTTTATCGAGCATATTTATAGTGCAGCCGTGTCAGTTTATTTTATTTGAAACAACTTTAATCGACTTTAAACTTTAAACACATTTTGACTTTATTCTCAAAATGAACAACAACAGTTCTGTTTTTTAAATATAAATGTGGCCCTGGTACTCCTTCAGGCAGAATTTTTTATTTTATTTATTTTTTTAAAGTGCAACAAGCATGATTACATCTCATTCAACCAGATCTGCAAGTACAACCTCTGCCCTGCTATTGCCAGGAAACCCCACAGACACCTCAGCTTCATGCTAGAATTGAACTCAGGAGCTTCTTGCTGTGAGGCAGCAGTGCTAACCACTGTGCCACTATTCAGTTCTTGGTCCTTGCAGTGTCTGAGCTCCCATATCCATGAATTACTAACCATTTTTAGAACTTAATAGAAGTAAATTAAATCTCCTGCCTTATTTTTAAAGTTGAGCTTTTATTTCACTTGTGTCCACACCCTGTGCTTCATAGGTTAAGCTCTGCCTTATTTAGCTGTACGTAATTTTGCAAAGGACTGAGCCCAAGTCCACTAGATTCAGCACACAGCGATACAAGTTAAATGACTAATTTTTCATCCATAAAATCCTTTAGTTGTTTCTAATCTATATGACCGAAGCATTTAACTGTGCTATATACTTGTTACTTTAAAATCTCCATAGAAGCTGTTAAACAATATGGGAAATGTCAGTGGACACTGTGACTGAGGATACAGCCCAATGTGGTCCAGTGAAGCTCCCAAAAGCAGACTACAGGTATTTATTTATTTATTTATTATCAATTTTTAAAGTCAGTGCAAGAGTCACATGTTTGTGTCTGCATGGTTTCTCTCTGCCCCCCACAGCCCAAACACATGCACTGGTTCGGTAAACTAGTGGGTGTGACTGGCTGTTTGTCTTAGACTTCGACTTCTCCACCTGCGCAAACCTGAATTGGATAAGTGGAAGAAAATAGAGGGATGCTACAAACTCCTGGGGTTTGATCAAATGTGTGCTTAATGTTATGTCTGATTAAATTCATCTTGTTATCGTCAACAGGCAGCTCCAAGAAACAGCTGTTAAAGCTAAATAAAAGAGGGGATTTTTCTTTGGCTGAGAGGGAAGGGTTTAGGAGAAGTAGAAACAGGAAGAACAAAGTGGGATGATGAAAAGTGAAAGCTTGAACAGGCCGTTTGCATCCTATATAAGGAGTGCTGCAGCAGCAGTCCCCTCACTTCCTTTGCCACATTGGTGTTGAAGGGAAGAACAGGCTCTGCATCAGCCCATCTGTCTCCAGAGAAACCAAAAGGCAACTCTTCCTGCAAGACCAGACATGGCTCCAAGGGGTGATGGCAGACTCTTCCTCTCCATCCTTTTCATCGCTTGTTACTGCACAGGTGAGTTTCTCTCAGGCATCCTCCAGTGACAAATCTTTTTATTTTCTCTTCATGCATTTTCATCTCAGGCAGAAATATGAAAGGAATCACTGCAAAAACATGTCTGTAGGCTTAAAGGGATACAACGTATCTTTAAAAAAGAATCACTTGAAATGACTAATAGAGAAAGCAGTAATCCTAAATATACATCTGTGGTTCTGTAGAATTTGAGTTTTGCTTTTTCTGATTCCAAATACATTTGAGATTCCAGACAAATGCATCTCCAATTGTTTCTGCTAGATTTACAATTTATGAATCATTAAAGAGCTGAACAAAAGAGGACAACAAAATATAGTAAAATGATCAGCAGAATATTAAGTAAATGTGAAAATTAACTATAAATATGCTGATAAGCTTTGCTTGTGCAATGGCAAAGGTGTGGCGGTGGCATTCCCCTCGCCTTGGTGCATTCTTTGTTGTAGGTGAAAGCTAAAGTTTAACTGTGGAAAATCCCTGTCCAGTGACAAATGTGCCATGCCCCTGGGCGTGTTCGTCACTCTGGGGACTGCATCCTAATAAGTACTAATAAGTTGCACGCAATACCATGTAGTGCTGAACAAACCTTTCCTGGAAATACGTTCTTTAAATATATAAAAGTAGTAATATCAAGAAAAATTGGCATTTAAGCCGAAATGATGAAACTAAAGAGAAAAATCTTAAAAACTATGAATGAAAAGAGGCAAATATACGAACCTGACACTTAAAAACTCTAACAGCTGTTTTGTTTTCCTGTAAAACCTCACAGCTCAGCTGGACTGAACCTACGTCAACCTTCACACACAAACATGACCTCAGCATGTGTTCGTGGTTTCAACGCGCAGTTTCGTTTTGGAGCGTCACCTTTTGCTGACGCGCTCTTCTTTGTGTTTCAGTGACGCTGGCACAGGTGCCCGTTGACTGCTGCTTGAGCGTGGCAACAAGACCTATCGAGAAAAGACTCGTTGCAAACTACCGCCATCAGGTCCAGGGACAAGGCTGCGCTATTGATGCCACAATGTAAGTTCTGATGAGGTGCAGTGGATTACGTATGTAAGGGATCAGGATATAGAGACATGCTGCTATCACGAGCTCATTTTGACCTGAGTGATTTGTGTTCTTGCAGATTTCTGTCCAGAGGTAGCCGGACAATGTGCGCCCCCGTTAATGAAAAGTGGGTGGAAGATCTGAAACGCCACGTGGATCAGCTGAGGACATACTGCAAGAAACAAAACTACGTGGTACGTTCACTCTACTCTGCTTCTCAGCAAGATAAACTCTGTAGATGTTTCTAAACATGATGGTGACCCTACTTAAGAGAAACACACTTGATTTGAAGGAATAGTGCAGCTTTTTAGAAGACTGCTTATGTGCGCTGAACAGGTACTCCCAGAAAATCACCACATTAGTCCCACTGTGTGAAACTTATCTTCAGGCAAAGTTAAAACCAAGCAGTGAATTTAAAAGTCCAAAGGTCCAAATTTTAAATCAAATCAAAGTCTTTTTAATGCTAAAACACCAGAACTTATACCCACCACCTCCTAACATGGACTTTCTACATCAGTGAGATGTTAGTTTCATCTCCAATTCGTCTCCTTTTGCTTTCTTGGGTTAATGCTTTGTCTGTGACGAGCTTCTAGGTGTTTTTTTGGGGGGGATGGTGCCTGAAACATCTGGATTTCAATTGTTTTTACATTACTGAACAGAGGTCACTTCAGGCCTGAAGACTCTAAACTCAGGTTTAGACACTGAGGTTAGAAGTCAGGCCAAGATGAGTGTTATGGATACAATATAACCCTTAAACAGATGTTTATTATTTAAAATTGACACCAGTGCACATTTCACATGCACTTGTTCTTATTTTACAATATAACATTTACTAAACAACACAATAAATAAATAATAAATAATAAAATGTCTTCAAATAAAAACACCAGAAAAAGCTACAACGTATCAAACAGTGAGATTTAGAAATGTTAGATCATATCTATTTGGATCATCAGTTAAACTCCTCACAGACTTTAACCAAAGCATCCACGTGTTTCAAGCCTCATTTAATTTCAAGTGTTTTGAGGCCAATGAACTGTTAAACCGCTAATCCTGATACTGGTCATGTGGTGGTGCTCACCTCTGACCTTCAGCTGTTTGCTAGGAGCACATTTGTACCCTCTGTGTTGCTTTTGTGATAGTTGGTTATTTTTAGAACACTCTCTTTTATTCTTTGCTAGTTTGACAAAACAGGAAGTTAAAGCCGTGGTGAAAATAATAACCTTGGGGTTTCTGAACGTTTGTGTTCCTACAGCCCAAACGCTGCACTGGAGTGAAAGCCTAGTGAAGCAAACTTTGACCCTTCAGCCAGAGCAGTGGTTCCAAGTCAGCGAGGAGGAAGATGGGATCGACCACAACACGAATAAATTAAGAATTTAAGCTCAATATGAAAATGATCAGCTATTTTTCTGCCTACTAAAACAATATCTTGCCTTTTTTATGTAACTATCAATTTTATAGAAGACAAAATATTTTGAAGGAGTTTATGTTTTTTATTCTGTGTGTTTTGTTTTATAAGTAAAAGGTCTGTGATATCGGTACGTGAAAAAACTGAAAATGTGATTGTTTAGTGTCTGCTTCACTAAGCAACTTAAAACTCAGGAACAGTTTGTTGGTCATATGGATTTATGTGAGTGTTGATATTATCAAAATAAAGCTTCCCCCCCAAAACATCCAAATCGTGTCTGTGGTTCTTTGTCGATGATGCTGAAAATGAGTAAATGACCTTCACTACATGCTATAATTCATCTTACTGTAGATATATATTCCAACCCTTATTAGCTTATTTAGCTTTACAGTAGGGGCTGAACCCATGTTCATAGATGTTTTCATAAACATCTGTGTGGAAAATATTTGCCCCTTCTTTATTTCTTTGCATATTTTTCACATCAACATGTTTCAGATCATCAAAGAAATGTTATTCTTGCACTGAAGTGTTTGGATGACTGAGAATGACTCTTTCACATCTCTGTGGAGAACTTTTGGCCAAAATTATTGAGAAATTTCCACACTGGAGCGTTTTCTAGCATGGCCAGCCTACTCACAGTCACACCAAACCATCTGAATATGATCTCATTGTTGAATCATGAACACTGACCTTAACTTTGACAAGTGAGATCTGCAGTCCTCACTCTGCCTTCTGGATGAGTTGTTGATGCACTCCTGTGGATGGTGGCTCTCAGCACCTTTGTTGGATGGAACCCTTGGTCACCTTTTCTGGTCTTGCCCCACACTCAGGAGTTTCTGGGCAGAGATATTTAATATATATAACCGGATTTATGACTTAAAATTAGAGCCGGATGGTGTTCTTGCAGTGCTAGGCTGCTCCCTAACCTCATTGGCACTCAGACGTCCTCTTCAGAAAGCCTTAATGTTTGGCATGATTGTAGCTAGAAGACTTATTCTTAGAGCCTGGAAATCACCATCTCCTCCATTGTTCAGGGTTTGGCTTCTTTGTATATTGAAGAGGTTCGTTATCGTTTGACTGACACCCATTTTAAGTTTGTCGAAATCTGGGGCCCTTTTCTCAATCATATTAATGGGAATTTAACATAAACTTTAACCCGTTTGACTGCACTTTGTGTTTGTGTGAAGCTGCACCTCTGCCGGACCCTGATTGCTTCCTGGACATGTTTCCCACATCTTCTGGTCTTGGTGAACTCTCTGTTGCCTGTTGTCTAAACTCACACAGAAGATCATCTTCTTTGGACACTGGTGTTTCTTTTGAACTTTTGTACTGGCTAACTGGTGTATTTTTATTTATTTATTTATTTTGTTTTTATTTTTTTCCTTTTCTTTCCCGTTTTCCTGTTTGGGTTTTTTTTTTTTGTTGTGTTTGGTTTCTGTTTTTTCTTTTTTTCGTCTGTGCTTAAATGTTATTGTTTTTGAATCTTATGTCCTTTGTCTGGTGTGACGTTATGTAACTTTGAACTTAAAATCTTATAAATAAACATTTTTTAAAAAAAAGAAAGAAATGTCTTTGTAACCTTTCCGGACTCATAAATGTGACTTTGTTTCTCAGCTCTTCCTTTAGATTGTGATGTGATGCTTTTTGAGATCTTTAAGCCTGCTTCAGTTTCTCAGGCTCCACTCCAGCGATTTCTTGGTTCAGCAGGTCTGGCAGTAATCAGGCCGGGGAGTGGCTGGTGAAATTAAACTGGGTCACAGTTAATTCCTGATCTGGGGCAATTATTTTTCCCACACGGGGTCAGCTAAGTTTGGATAGATTTTCCTTTGATAAATTAAATAATTTTGTATTTACTCTGGTTAGCTGAATATTAAAGTTAGTTTTAATATTTTTTTACAGGACTGTAATTAGTGCTTTGAACATCTTCACAGTTTCTTTAGATGACTCATATAATGAATCATAACTGCTTCGAAAATATGATAAAAGTGCTTAGAAGCGCTTGGTTGGTTTAACCAGCCATACATTTAGCTGTGGGAAGGTTGGAACCCATCCCAGTTTTCATAAGGTGGCAGGTGTGGCACATCCTGGACAACGGTGCACTCTCACATTCACACCTATGGTCAGTTTAGAGTTTCCAGTTAACCCAGCATGTAGAAGACAGAGTTCTGAGAGCTTAAACTGTTTTGCATGAAAACTGTATGAACATCCACAAATAAATCAAAATGACTCCAGGTCAGAACCAGAGATGGGCAGTAACGCGTTACTGTAATCCGATTACTTTTTTCAAGTAACGAGTAAAGTAAGGGATTACTATTGCAAAAACGGTAATTAGATTACCGTTACTTTCCCGTAGGAACGCTGCGTTACTGCGTTACTAAAACCGTGATTTTTTTGCGAGAGTGTCTCATGACAGTGACATAAGCGAGTGCGACGTTCGTGACAACAGCTGTGTGCAGATCAACAATGGATCATATATCGAGTGCAGAGAGAGTATGAGCGTGCAGCGTTTAAAGCGTGGAAGTACTGACCTTACTTTGAGTTTGATTCCATAAAAAGTGACAAAAACATTAGTGTCCGCTGTGCGTGGGAAGAAAACTTCTTTTTACAGCGAAAAAACCCTAAACTTCCAAACAAGCACCGAGTAGCTACAACGTAATGGGAAACTCACAGAGAAACTCGCGGATTCTTCCACTGACCGCTGCGGCACACCTGCACCAGGGTAAACCTCCGCCTACCCCACTCCTGCTTTACAGGTGAAAATAGAGCAACAGGACCGCTAGTCTTTGACTTTATTTATTTTCTGCTGTGTTTTACTTGCTTCTATTTGAAAGACTGAGTGTAAACACACACAAAAAAATATTTTATGTGCTGGAATGTGCAGAAAATAAGTTTAAATGTTAAACAAATTTCTTCCAGTCAGAGAATGTTGCAGATAATTAAATTTTTGCTTGATGCATAAAGTTAAAAGATTAAAACTAATAAAACAAGTTTTAAAAAGAGACTTTTCCATTTGATTGCATTTTGTATGATGGATTATGTAGAAAAAGTAGAATTGGGCTGAAAGATCTATCACTTTATCACCTGTTCAGGTTGTAAATCGTATTTTTAAAAAGTAACTAAGTAACTAAGTAATTAATTACTTTTGAAAATAAGTAATCAGTAAAGTAACGGGATTACTTTTTGGGGGAAGTAATCAGTAATTAGTTACTGATTACGTTTTTCAAGTAACTTGACCAACACTGGTCAGAACACATGAAAACACACACACTCGTTTTGATATCTTAGTGAGGACATCTAATTGACATAATGATCTCCTTACTTGAACCCTAACCATCAAAAACAAATGCCTAACCTTAACCCTCAGCCTAAACCCAACCATAACCTAACTGTACACAAAACCACATTTTAAGCCTCAAAAATGGCTTCAAACTCACGGTGACCAGGATGTTGCCCCCAAACGTCACTGTTGGTCCCCACAAGTATAGTAACACGCCAACTTTCTGTCCTCACAAAGATGTCTAAACATGTATACACACACCATAGTTTGATGACCACAGTCTTTACTCACCCCTTGCCTTTTGATTCCAGTTCTAGGTATGGTGCACTTTGCACTTCACAGTACCAGTGCGTTACTGCGGAGCCCTCTGCTTGACCCCTCTCCTGCAGCTGGGCCACAACCACAGCCTGCCACCACATGTCCCAGGCTAAAGTGGCCTATTTCAGATATGAAAGTTACTCGTTGGTCTCTCTGGGTATTTGGATCCTGCATAACTGTGTATGTGCAGGTTTGTCTTTCCAAAACACCTGAAACCCTGTTTAAGAGGCAGATAGCATTCCAAGTGTTGAAATGCTAAACTGATAATTACATGGTTATATGTCCGTTTAGGATTTGGTTTAGTGAATGTGGTGAACATCAAACGTTGGCATAGACAGCTCTGTGGACTGCTGTGTCCTGTGCAAAACCTCAGACTCTTGTTTAAAGACAT
Source organism: Neolamprologus brichardi (assembly GCF_056152115.1). Classification (NCBI taxonomy): domain Eukaryota; kingdom Metazoa; phylum Chordata; class Actinopteri; order Cichliformes; family Cichlidae; genus Neolamprologus; species Neolamprologus brichardi. The sequence goes on from NC_142115.1 coordinate 35,818,484, forward strand.
TATGGCTCCATTACCGGGAATCTTCATTGAACCCAATAACTGGCTAATTCCAAGAGACCTTCACATTTTCAGCCACTGCATCACCACAACGATCAGAGAACTTTCATATAATCTTTGATTTACTCACAGTTTCAGTGGCTACATGAGTTTTTTGTTTGTTTGTTTTTTAAAGCCACTTTCCCAAGATGTCAGGATTCACAGGAACTACTTTGGCCTCACTGTTTTCAGTTACACAGACGTCCAAAACTCCAGCAACTCAATTTTATTTGTGTAAAAGCAAAGAAAACAAAGCTGCAAACGTCCATTCTGTAGCTGCTTATTCAGCCGAGTCAGCTTTTGTTGTGAGCTTGCACAACTTCCCTTTCACAGTAACATAAAACCCCCACAAAGTAAGACCATGAGGCATTATTTGGGTTTTATGTAATCGACAGTCTGTGAGGTAACTTTAGAAAATGAGAATTTACACGCTGGTAAATTTGGAGGGAAATTTCAAGGAAGTGTCAGTGAGACGTTTAATAACTGACTTATCTGGATAAAGTGTAATCTGGTGTGTGAGAAGGCCTTTGTTATCCTCCACCACACATTCAGGAAATATGAAGCATTAGATTTCACACTAGGCTGTCCTCTACGGATTTATCATGATGATGTGGGAACAACACCAACACGAGGATATCAGATCATCTGTCCTCTACAGTGAATGCGCCAACATTTCTCTCACAACTCCTTCATTTATTTCCCAACAGATCCTTGTGCCGTGACTGTCATTATAGTGCAAAGACTCTCCCAAGAAGGAAAATCCCTCTCTTCTTTCATTATGGAGAAGAAGAAATTGAAGCGCGGTTATTTTTCTGAGGAAAAAGCATCTTTTCAGGGGAATCTAATCTACGTCTTTGCGGTTAAACCATTAAAGAGGAACTGTGACACAAATAAGAGGCACTCACCGTGTGTCAGCACGCAGCAGTCAGTGTGTCTGCAAGAGTGGCTCACAGAAATATTAATAGCACAAAGAAGTGATTCTTGCAAAATACACAAATTGCCAATATCTGATCACAAATGTGAGTAATGCGTCCAAAGCAAGCTGCCTGACTGTGAGCTGATTTCAGCTGAGCCGTTATTAGCCTGAAAAACTTGCACCAATATTAACAAACACATTTCCAGGAAAAAAGCTGTGCATTTAAATGTAAACACGTTTGATGCAGACACGACCTTTAACACGTTGTGCACTAATGCATGTACTTCTAACTTTGCATTTGAGCGCTGGAAATGTGTTTAACCTCTGTCTTTGTGAGTTATTTCATACGGAGCCCCGCAGGGGACATGGGAGAAAAAAAAAATTAAGACAGACTTTTGCGAGATCTCGCAAAAGTTGAATTCCAACAATGGCGGCAGCTACTTAGTTGTAATATTACTCTTTCTGGGTCACAAAATACACTTTTAAGATATTTTGAGGCGTGAATGTAGTCTGTTTACAAGACATCACATATTTGCAAAAGTGCTCCGACGTTTTCGGAGATCTGACACCCACTAGCTCGAAGCTAACGGGAGGTCGAGACCTACTACAGCCGGGAGGAACACCGCTTTCCCGGCACATCGTGCCTCGACCTCCCGGTCGGCTTCCAGCTGGCGGCCTCCGAAGAATGCGGCTAAAACTTTTGCGAGATCCCGCAAAAATTTTGCAAGATCCCGAGTTTGTTTTGTGAGATCTCGCAAAAGTTTTGGCGAGATCTCGCAAAAGTCCATCTTAATTTTTTTTTCTCCCATGTCCCCTGCGGGGCTCCGTAATTTCATGTTTTGAGACTGGACCCTTGACTGGAACTTTTCAGTATTGTGATAAATACAGTTAGGTCCATAAGTATTTGGACAGAGACAGAGATGCTGGCTTTCCTGCTTTTTATTGTGATACCACAACTTTACAGCAGCTTCCAGTTGCTGTTTGTTGTGGGCCTTTCTGTCTGAAGTTTAGTGTTTAACAAGTAAAATGCATGCTCACAATCAGGTGACTTGTCCATTTAAGAATATTCCACTTCTTCGCTTTGATAAACGCCTGTATGTTTGGATGGTCATTGTCCATCTGGATTAGAAAAACCACCCAATCAATTTGACTGCATTTAGCTGAATTTGCGCCTCTGAGCACCTCAGAGTTCATTCAGCTGCTTCTGTCCGGTGTCACATCATCTGTGTGGATTGCTTTGGATCATGAGCTATTCCACGCATCACTCTGGTCGAAGTAAATCTCTGTAACATCTGTCCAAAGAATGTTTTTCCACAACTTTGCTGGCTTTTTTTTAGCTCTTTTTTCAGCAAAGTCCAGTCTAGCATTTCTATTCTTGAAGCTTATGAGTGGCTTAACCTTGCAGTGAACCCTCTGTACCCTTTACTTTCATGCCATCTTCTCTTTAGGTGTACTTGGATATCAGTACGCTGACCTCCTGGAGAGTGTTATTCACTCGGTTGGCTGTTGTAAAGGGTTTGTCTTCACCATGGAAATGATTTTGTGCTCATGCACCACTGTTACTTTCATGGATGTTCAAGTCTTCTTGCATTGCTGAGTTCACCAGTGCCGTCTTCCTTTCTCAGGATTTTACCATTTTACCAATCCCAATATTGTAGCAATTTCTGGGCTGTTTTTAATCTGTTTTCACAGCTTGGGATGGCTTGTTTCAACACATGTCGTCTGTTCACAGCAAAATCTGCCAAAGGCAAGCACCACACCTCAAATCAACTGCAGGCCTTTTATTTGTTTAACTGATAATGACATAGTGAAGGAATCGCCCACACCTGTACATGAAATAGCCTTTGAGTAAATTGTCCAATGACTTCTGTTCCCTTTCAAAAGACGGTGGTGCACACTAAGGAGCCAATGCTCCTAAACCCTTCATCCAGTCTGAGTGTGGATACCCTCGAATGAAACCTGAGAGTCTACACATTATGTCCATGTCCATTATAGAACTATAATACAAATATATATGGACCTAACTGTAGCTCTTCAGAGGATATTAGAAACGCCTGGTATCAGTTTGGGAGAGTCGTGATCTTACTGCTCTATAACTGCACAGATTTATGACCTAGGACACTTCTAGCTAATTAAAGCATGTGGTCGTTCATATCATATACAGCATGTGTAGCTTTTGTAGCATTACAGAGTCTGTAAAATGTTGCACATATTAATTTAAATTTGAGACTCTGGATGTTGGATATAATTTTTACTTTGAAAGACAGCAGCACTGATAAACAGAATATTCTCGTCACTGACTGGAAAATACCCACCTGTGTGCTGGAGCTGAACTCAGAGCTTAGTGCATATCTGTGACTGGGGGAAAGTGACATTTTATATCACCAGGGGTTATATGTTATCGACTATTTAGTGTATATTGAAGTCTAACTTGCTCTGTGCTTTGAAACCTGGTGAATCATCAGATTAAGTTACACATGATGATGCACGGCTTTCACTAGCATATCTGTCAGCACCGCTGGCAAACCTCCCTGATGGCAGACAGATGCTCAGTTCTTAGCTGGTGTTAAATTACTGTTGACTGACAGACATCACTGTAAGCTTTACCTCTTCAACCAAGAGCTGTCCTTAATTGCCCCAATACAAATGTCTCCTAAGTACCTTACAGGTATTTAAACCCCCCCACAATCCAAACACATTAAGTGTTACACACACTGAATTATTAGTGTTGTTGCTGTTTGAGGATATATGACACTACCCTTCAATGAAATCTTCTAATTTTATGTCTTTTTTTTTTTTTTTATCATTTCCTTGTTTCAAATGTTGTTTCTACATTTTATGCAAAATTGTTTTGCAATTTAACACTTCTGAAGTATGTTTTGAAAGCTTCAAAGACTTTAGAATAATATTAAATCCACTCATGGATCAGGCTGGTTCCATGAGCTTGAGCAGTATGGTTAGATTAAACAGGTATATTCTTAACTACAACCACGTAGTGGTTAAAGTTCAACTTGTGTAGCTTTACATCAGTACAGAAAGACATGTGTGGAGACACAGCTCCTTAAAGAGAGGACAACTTATAGAAGTAGAAAAATGATTTGATATATTTGCCTCCAATACATCTTCAGTGTGCAGCACATTAGTTCATGCACAGGTGGCTCAGACATGGTGGAGTGTAGGACTCAAAAAAGACAACATCGCCATCTGGTGGCAGAATGTGCTACATGTGGAATGATAATAACATTGAGGACATAATGGGAAAGATTAATTTTTAAAATTTACACCAGATCTGCAGACAATTAACCTGTGTAACTGGAACACCACTGGAACTGGAAAACTCTCAACTGGTGTTTAATGAGACAGAATAATAATAATAATAAAAAAAACAGACTTATGTTTTATATATAATCATGGAGAAATTCAAGTTTTCACAGAGCTCTGTGTGGACTCCTAAAAACACAAAAAACATCCACCACACAAGAAAACACCACACAAGACGATTCAGTCTTCTGTGTGTGACTTTACGAGTCTCTCGCAGCATTGTGGAGGAATTCATCACTACGGTTCATTCAGGTTTGTGGACATTTGTTTATGCACAGTATTAAATAAGGTTCAGGTCTGAACTGTGATCGGACCGATGCAGCACCTCGATTCCTTTCTTTTTCACCCATTCTGTTGTAGATTTGCTGCTGTGTTTGGGATCATTGGGAATTTATGGACAATTTCATGTCAATAGCACCTTTAGAAATAGATTTACTTGGAAAATTGGTGATGTGTTCAATGCTTACTTTACCTGCTGTATATTAATGCTCCGCAGCAGCAAAATGCCCAAACATCTGCTTTTACACAGGTGCTTAAACTGTCTGATTCCTAGTTTATCAAGTAGGCTTGATTAGCAGTACCTGGCTGTTACTTACCCTCTATAGCCTATGGAAGCTGTAAAGCTGTATTTAGTTTGCATGGAGTCCTGTGAAAACTTAACCACTCATGAATCATAAGCAGCTGAACGCGTTGGTATAGCATTAAAGCAGAAAGCACAACTTGCACCCTCAGTAATAATAATAATAATGATGATGATGATACAACTGCCTGACATCTCTGGTTGCAGCCACTTAAATTTTACTGGAAAAGCATAAAACTAAGATGGGAACACTTACTTAGCCTCCCCATCACTGGGGCAGCGCAGAGCCTCACTGATAAATGAAGCAGGTATTTAATAAGCAGTAAACAGAGTCATAAGCTGGATGCTGCCCGTAAATCCAGAATGTTCTCGGGTAGAAAAGGTGACGTGTGAGGGGGAAAAAGACACTGGAGCCACACGAGTTTGTGATCACATGAGCACTTTGTTATTTAACATCCATAGTAGTTTGATAATGTCATACGTACACATCATATAGTCTGGACACAGAGAGAAGAGCAGTGTCGCTGATGCTGAAGGTATTTACAGGCAGCCGGGAGAGAGAATGCAGAGAGAGAACAGACGAGAGAAACAAAGATCACTCTTTCCTTCTCTCTTATGTCACTCCTACAAGTATTTTAATGCACAACATCCCAGATAATTAAATGCTTAATTCTAAAAAGAAGTCTCTCTTTGCCTCGGACCCCCTGGGCCTCCCTCGCCCGTCTCCGTTTTAATTACTGTGTGTTTATTTCTGTCGGTCCCCTGTGAGCTCTGAGCAGGACGGCGACGAACAGCAAGCCTTCCTCCAACGTGACGGGCAGCGTGTCGTACAGTCAGCAGGTTGGTTAGCAGTGAGGCTAAAGCTTATGCTCGCTTTCTGTAGTCAACATAAAATGCACCGAGAAACCTTTAATAACATTTGTACGTACGGCTCTACAGCAGAAAAGAATTCAGGAGGCTTTTAAATATATTTACATTTGGATGAAATGTTAATCATCTCGCTGAAATTAAATGTTAAGTCTTACATAAAAATAAAAACTATACAGCAACGGAAAACTGAAATGGTGAAATTATATCCTATGTGAGATTTTCAAAAAATACACAAGCATTCATTTATTTAATATATGTACATTAATTTTACCTCTTTATAATTGTCCCGACTGGCCTTCTGTATACGTTTAACATCCATCCAGGTTTAAAGTATACAGTCGGAGTTTTAGTTCTCCATCAACTCGTTTTGAGCCTAAGGCCACATTTTGCACCTGAACAGGACCCCCGCAGAGCCTCCATCACAAAAATGTGTCGGGGTTTCCCTTTAAACATCAAAAATATCCCCACGGATCTCCTTTTCTTTCACGTGAACGAGAATCTGTGCGGACGTAAATCTGGAGGACGCGTCGCATTAGACGCGTCGGAGCACGTACAAAATACACCATCAGGACAAATAGCTGGACAGGTGCCCCCCCCTACACTCTTTAATGCACAAGTGTCGACCTCCAGGCCTCGAGGGCCGGGGTCCTGCAGGTCTTAGATGTGTCCTTGATCCAACACAGCTGATTTAAATGCCTAAATGAACTCATGTGATTCAGGTGCGTTGACCCAGGGTGAGATCTAAAACCTGCAGCACACCGGCACTCGAGGCCTGGAGTTCGACACCCCTGCTTTAAGGCATGAATGAGATCTTTGCATTTTGAACCGGAATAAACTTCCATGCTGGGGTAAATCCCATCCTCCCCATTTCCAAAGACACCTGCACAGCTATGCTTTGCTTTCATTTGACATCCATGTTTTCTGTAAGCATCCATTTAGCTGCTTCCCTCAACTTATTAAATAAATAGAATTTATCAGACGTTTAAGTCACTAATTCATTTACAGTATGTACCAATAACTCGGCCGTGTTCCCACCAGCTCAGTCCTGCCATCCTCACAGGTTGTCAAGTCTTCTTAGATGTGCGAGTGAGGAGAGGGGGAATAGGACTGAAAGGAAAAGCAAAAGATTTCGAGAGATTTCATGCAAGTCGTCGGTGTCAACCTTCGTTTTATCCCAGCTGTGAGGAAAGGAGGATTACTTTGGTCGTGTCCAAATTCATGGGCTGCATCCTCCTGAGGACCTGGCCTTCGCGGTCTACGTGGGCCGGGTCCTCAGAAGGTCGGGTAGGCCGGAAGTTGGACGGTCTAGCCTTCTGATCAGCGTCACCGCTGTCTCGGTGGAGTTTAATAAACTCGGCCGTCTGCTCCTTGCTATCTAAAATATAACAGGACACTGGCGTAAATTCTCGACCGTCTCACACTTCTGTTTAATCAGTTTTGACGTTTATTCAGCTGTGTGAAAATCCCAGAGGAACCCACCCGGGGGATTAATAAAGTTTTATTTTATCTAATCTAATCTAATAACTTTAATCTCAGCCAAACCGATTGACTCACGAACAAATAAAACACTAAAAAAAGCCCAACAATAACATTTTTAGGTTGTCTAAGTGACTTATATATCATGTTTAACCCGAGCAGCGAAAGTCCGCGGTGATCTGAAAATGATGTGCCGGGAGTTGTGCCGTTCTCGGCGGCTTCAGTGACCCTCGAGCTCCTGGCTTGCTATTGAGCTGGTGGGTAGCAGATGCTCTGAAAACGTCGAAGCACTTTTGCAAATATGCGATATCTTGATAAACCGAGCAGATATTTGATGTTTACACAGCTACTTTCTCACCTGAAAATATGTTAAAAGTTTATTTTGTGACCCAGAAAGATTAGTATGAGTAATTTTAAAACTTAGTAGCGGCCGCCATTGTTGGAAACTGGAGTTTGGCTGGGCTATGAATTCTGGGATATGGTAGGCCACGAAGGACATGCCCGACCCATCCTTCAAATTCGGGGAAAAGGAGGACGCATTTGTCGGCTGCATTCGGAGGAGCCTACGAATTTGGACAGCCTTCGGCGCGTCGCTGTGACGTAATCGGTCTACAAATGCGGCCTCAGGAGGATGCAGCCCATGAATTTGGACACGACCTTTGACTGTCTATCCATCCAACAGTGACGCTTAAACGAAGGCAGATCAAACAAAACAGATAAAAAGAAAAAGCTGATTCTCCTTCTGCTCTCTTTTCACTTTGAATGTCTGAACAGCTGCTGACACGAGCTCCACCGTCTCATTATAATAATAAAAATATGCTGAATCACAGAACATTTATCCAAAAGTTCCAAAAGCTCTTACATTCATATCAATCTCACCAAAAAGCAAAGACTCACTCACTTATACATGAATGCAAAGATCATATTAGCACTACGTTCACAAGAGGACGTCGAACTAACCTGCGCCGGCACCGAGGGCGATCGTTTGAGTGGCGCGTTCAACGTGTGGCACAGCTGCACAGCACGGTGCAGCACGAGAGATCCTCCTATTTTTTTTGAAATTAGAGCTGGATGATAAATAGACTGGACCTGCACATTGCTAAGCTAGAAGGAGAGGCAGAGAAAGAAGCGCTTGAGAGTCTTTGGGTTTGTTTGTGATCTTCGTGGGGTGCTTTTTTGTTTTTTTGGATGTATGCATGCATACGTGTCTGGATGTACCCTTGAAGCAGATGTCTGCCTGCATGCTTGCCCTCGCAGTTATGTCTGCATCCTCTCCAGCTTCACTACAATGATTTGTCTTTTTTTCCTTTAAATTACAGACAAAAACAGGTTTTTGTGTTCGGTCCGTGTGCGGGAGGGATACCCTCCATGTCTGTTTGGCTTCATCTGTCGGACAGTTTTCTCTCGCTCAGCATTGCCCGAAACCGGGGGCATCCTGGCTGTCCTCCATGCTGTTGAGGGTGACGTAGACAATTGGAACCAAGCCCCGGGTGGAGCCCAGGGAACAGAGCAGCCAATCGGGGTCAGCCTTGCTCAGAACGCGCAGGATGTCGCCCTTGTTGAAGCTCAGCTGTCCGGGCTCGGTGGCGATGTGGTGGCACAGTGCTCGTACTTCACTGAGAAATCAACACGGAGGCAGAAGGTGAGGATAAGTGATCGGAGGGAGGAATGCTTGGCATCTACAATAACACTGTAGGCGGTTCCTACCAGCTGGACTGTAGTTTGGCCTCAGCTGGGTACGTCGACGCTGGTGGAGCTGTACTTTGGGTGCGAGTTGGTGTGGTAGGAAGCTCCGCCTTTTTTCCGGGGACTGCTCCAATGGTCAAAGCTACAAGGTCGAGAACAGACCGATCCAAGCCGAGCCAGCCCGATGGAGGTCTAAGAAACACAAACACAACGTGAAAACATAAAAGGCCGATGTTAGTCCAGGTCAGTCTTTTCGTCATTTGCGGCATCAACGGCAGTGAAGCAAAAATATATATAAACCCACTAAATTTGTAAAGAAGCGTGAACTGGAAAACGTTCCTCAGGAAGAAGGTGATCGTTGTTTTAGTTTCAGATTAACCCTTTAAGACCTACCATAGAACCAAGTCCGCCAAAGCTTATATTATATTTTTACATGCTGTGGAGCCATTTTTGGGAGCATTTCAAGTTGCTATACATCAATACAACCATTATAGCCCAGATTTTAATAATATGTCTGCATTAAGTGCATAGTAATTACATAAATTGCAAAAAAGTGCAATAAACTACAAAAAATTTGAAAACCCTTTTTGTTTTTTTAACATATATTTCTAGTTAGAGAAATTTAAGAGGCTTATCCCTCAAAACTGTAAATACAAAAAAGTTGCACAAAATAGTTTCCCACCGCAGGAAATTTATTTTGAGTGCCTTCATAGTTTTATTTTTGAAATACACCAATTTTTATACACTGCAGGAAAAACGAAAATAAATATTATAATGCAAATTTGCAAAAAAAGCAGCATATGCATCAAAATAAACTATTTCCAGCAGTGCAATATGAGTCCTAAGCATCCCAGAAACCACACAGAAAGTCATAAAGTCAAACATAACTTTTAAAAACACCAGTATAGGCCCATTGAAGCCCGGACGGTAAAAAACTGCATTTCCACAAAAATGACGTCACTTCCGGTTTCGAGCAGGTCATGGCGGACATGCGATAGTTCGCGCTGACGTCTAATCAAATGTAGGAAGTGATATGAACAGCTGATCGGATCGGCAAAGCGTGTTTCTGGAATATTATGTTTTTGTTGCTTCAAGCGCTTTTTATGCAGTTTTTTGCAAAGCTATATGTGGAAGGAAACTGTGACCGAGGACAAGCTGATGGCATAAGATGTAAGTACAACTCCTCTGGTTTCATATGCAAAAGAAATTATTGCGCTAGCTCACGTGGTTGCAGAGCTACCGGGATTTAAAAATAGTTAAGCAAAACAGAGCGTGCTGCTCTGACCGGTTTTAAAGGGTTAAGATATACAAATGATATTTTGTTGGTTTCAGTCATGAACATTCAGACGTTTCTCACCTGGTCTTTTGGGTTTTTGGCCTCTGTTCACCTCCTTCTGCTTTCGAGGGAGAGCCGACACTAGAGCCAAAGAGCCTGCTCCAGCGCAGACTCTGTCCCTGTGAGGGGCTCTCATCCTGGGCTCCGTCGTGGCTCCCAGTCGCCGTGACTTCCAGAGGGTTGGCGTGATTCTCCTGGTTGAGGACAGACTCTGGGGGGCTGCCCATCCATGAAGGCCGTCCCCTGGATCCAGATGAGTCCCCGTTCACGCTACTGCTGCTGCTCTTCCCGCCCTCACCTTCCTGAGTGGCCTCCGCTCCCTCCACCACTCCCTCTCTCGTGGGTGGGATTTGGCCCTGTCGTCTCTCTGATGACTTCTTCCTCTTCTCGGTCTTAACGAACTTTGTCCCCTCTGTGGATTGGTCGATGTAGACCTGGGAGGACTGCATGAGCTGGTACCACCAGCCGGCCTGCCTGTCTTGCCGCTGACGCCCTTCATCTGCAGGAAATCTGTCTTTTTCCCTCCTCTTGTCCTTCTCCTTTTTATCTTCATATTCTCCATGGCTCTCCTGTCCTACACCTTTCACCCTCTGCCCTTCGACCCCCCTGTCCTTCCATAAATGTGCAAACCCTACCTCCTTCACTGTCCCTCTGCAATCAGGCCCAGCTGTCATGCTCTGAGCTGTAGCGCCCTCTTTCCTCAGCATCGATTTCCCCGCTGCTGCCTCTCTTCTCGATCCAACTCCCTCCATCCTTGGCCATGTGCCCTCTCGCCTGAGCCCCGCCTTCTCTTTCTTCACCTCTGCGCTTGAGTCCTTGACCATTTCACTGACGGTGTTGCTCCACCCCCTCATGAGCTGGAAGGTGGAGCACTTCGACTGGTCGACGCTCTGGCCTGCAGAGCAGAGCTGCTCTTTGCGACGGAGCTGCTCTTGTCCCTTTTGGAGGAGATGCGGTTCGAACAGCAGGTCCAGGTCAAAGGGGAGCAGCGAGAGAGGCTGCAGCAGGAGGAGGAGCTCCTCAAAGAGGGGCTGACACGGCCCCTGTGACAGGGGAAGGAAACCCCAAGGGCTGTAGTATGCGGCAATAATATCTGAATAAAAGATAAGAGAGGTAAGGAGGCGTCACAACAAGATGCACAAGAAGAAATCGGTTACCATGTTTCAGTTGCTATGGTCTTACCTTCATGCGTGTAGAGGTGATTGAACCAGAACTCCAAAGATTTCAGACTAAAACAGAAAAACAGTCACTAATTTAAAACCTGCAGCAGAGTAAAAGTCTCCTGCAGAAGACATTTAAACAGTCGTCACACCCAAAACTGAGTCTTTTAATCAGCTCTGACATGGTTTTAAAGGGGACCCATCATACTCTTTATTATTCTCTGCTACTGATAACAATGGGCTCAGTGTGTGGAAGTCATTCTTTAGCTCCTGAGTGCTTTAGACGCTCAGTGTCGTGGTTCTGGGTCCTTTTGACCAGTGTTTTCAGTTTTCTTCTGTTTTGGTGTCTTTTGTATTATAATTAGTTTACCGCGTCCCTGTGTGTGTCTTTGTTTGTGTGTGTTTGTGTGAGCACTTGTGTCTTGTTTCCCTCTTCTGTTCCCATGTTCCCCTCCTTGTGTGTCATTCCACGCTCCCCCCATCTATTTTTCCCAGACCGTCATGTCTCTCGCTCTCTCTCCGTCTCGTCTCCGTTAACTGTTTCTGTGTTCCCCTCGTTATCTCCTCCTGTTATCTACAGAATCCATTTTGTTTCCCTGAGTGTGCTTTCCTCTCAGTTCCCGTGTCATGTTGTGAGTTAGTCTGCGTCTTAGTGTTTCCTGTTTTATTTTGACAGTCTTGGTTCCATATAGGCTGTATCCCAATTCAGGGTCTGCAGCCTCAACGATCCTCAAGGCCGCGTACTTAAAGACCGCTAAGGCCGGAAGTGCGAGGCTTGTGAAATGGGACAGAAATGAAGGAGAAAATCTTTTGTTCATTTGTTTGTTTCTACATGAGCTTTGATCATTCTCTGATTAAGCTCAGCTATTGAACGGCGTATATTTTAAAGTAAAGGCTTTAAAACCAAGTTAGTACAAACGTCACTAATGTCACATGACTTTGCCGACATGTGGCCAACAGGAATGTTTTAATGTTCTTCGTTATTAAACATTTGCACATAAATAAGTGACGTAATATTCAGTACTTACTTAAAGTTTACTCTTCGGGCGCCCCTTGTCTGCCGTTTTTTTTCCGGCAAAATTATCCACACCCACCGCTGCGCTATGCATTCTGGGATATGTTGGGCCACGAAGTCTACACCGCCACGTCCTTAAAATTCAGGGAAATGAAGGACGCATTTGAGGGCCGCATTTCGAGCAGCCTTTGAATTGGGACAGCCTTCGTCGCGTCTCTGTGACGTAATCGGCCTTAAAATGCGGCCTTTAAGGCTGCAGACCCTGAATTGAGATACAGCCATTCAGTGTGTTTAGTTTTGCTTCTTCTGTCTCTTTGTGTCTAATTTGTCTCAGCTGTGTTCCCCATGTGTTTCCTGTTCCCTCGTCATTCCTGGTGTATTTAAGCCTTCCTTTTCTGTCTGTCCAGCGTCGTGATCCGTCTCGTTCCCTGCCGAGTGTTTTGCCTTCCCACCAGTTTAGTTAGTTTTTGTATTTCTGGTGTTCAGCAATGAAGCTGCCTTCTCAGTTTATTCTTGCCTTTGTGAGTCTGCATTTTGGTCCATTTCTGCCTCCACACGGCCAGCTTTGAACTCAACTCTTGCCTTTGTACTTTCATGTCCAACACACAGTTCATATATCGCAGAAGCCCCGCCCACCCACCGTTCAAACCTGTTCAAAGCCTATCAGAGGAAATCTGGGAGGTTGCCCCTGACGATGAAGGCCAGCATTAGGTAAACAGGATTATTCTGAAGTGTGAAGTATTCAACGTTACTTTACTTACCTCAAGAATAATAATTTAGTGCTGATTAGGCAAATATTAGGCCGTCTTTAAGGAATAACATCAGTTCAAAACACACATGAACACACTTCAGCTTATAAACATGTCCTCAGAGAGCGGGTAATCAAAACTTATAACAAAAGGTTTACTAGAGACGAATAACAGCTCACAACATGATTACTTTTTTCATTCAAAAAAATCTTAGAGCTGCACGATTAATCGTTAGAAAATCACGATCTCGATTCATACTTATGTGCGATCTCATTTCCAAATGACAACGATTTAAAAAAAAAAAAAAAAAAGACGACGATTGTACCGCATTTTGATCCGGGACATAATCTGCATGAAAACAAGCGCTCACTCTTCCTGCTCAACAAATGATGAGGGCGGAGCCTTATACCACGTGATACAGAAGCTGGCTGCTAAAATTGTCAGGGAAAAAACAACGGAGAGCACGTCAGGGATGACGAGAAAGTGACAGGAGAAAATCCGTCCCGGTCAACCACCCAAACATCAATAACGGGAACCTTATACAGCGCTTCCCTATACCCGTCGAACTCCCGCAGGCACAAAGAAATTACGGAGGCTATTACTTATCACCTGACCAAAGATATGGCTCCATCAACACTGTGCAAAACGAGGGATTTAGGAAAATGATCAACACCCTAGACAAACGCTACACAGCGCCGTCCCGCAACTATTTTTCTATTGTTGCACTACCTGCTCTATACACGCAGCGTCGAGCAACGGCGGAGACGCAATTTCAAGCAGTACAACATTTTGCGGCAACGACAAAATGTGAGACATTTGTTGTTTTTATGTTTATTTATTGTTTTTATGTTCAGTCTCAACTGTTACGAAGTTGATGTGCAGTTAATAAGTGCAATAAATATTTATACTGGAAAAGAAAATCGTGAGAGAATCGTGATTCTCATTTTATGCAAAATCGTGCAGCCCTAATTTCACTGTAGGTTACACACATAGCCACAAATACACTAAAGCACTGACCAACGGGGGGCACTAACGTGCCAAGATATGCAGGAATGTACCAGAAAGAAATGGAACAAGAAGTCATGAATGTAAACAACGTGGGGTTTAAAATACTCAGAAAGAGTTTTCAATAGTTTTTAATCTGTTTGACTTCAAGAATTCACAGATTGTGGTTTTCTTAACTGACTGAGACATTCATACATCACCTCTACTATCGGACATAAACAGTAACGCTTTTAAATGCACTTCAGCACGCCATGATGACCTCGAGAATAAAACTAAAGTAGAAACGTCACTATTTTACAGTCACTAAGACCCAAAAACACAGAAGCTGTTGTTGTGTCAGAGTGAGCTCGAGGCTCAGAGTGTAAACTGAGAATGAAAACAGCAGTAAATGAAATGACTCACTTGAGCAGGCCGAAGATGAAAGCATTCAGTCTCATGCTGTGGCTCGTGAGCTCCGAGTACTGGCTCACCTTTGAGAACAGGCTGTGGAGAACACGTGTGGACGGGCCTGAAAGGACACAAAAAACACATGTTAAGCTTAAACAACATCTGCAAAAGAATGACTGTAGCTGTTTGTGAATGCACCACAGATAGTGAGGAAAGTACAACGAGTAAGCATTTTGGGACCCTGGTTAGAAGGTGAAGTTTGACATGGAGGTAAGGAGCTCATTTCTTTGTGCCCTGCTGCTCTGCCGTCACCTGAATCCTGCTCATGTCAGCGCTGCGAAAGGTCAAAGTTTAATTTTGTTATAAACACAATCTATGCCTCCTATTAGTCATTTTTATTTTTTATTATATTTGTTTTTATCTGCTTTGCAGCTCATATTTTATTTGTTCACGATTTTTAATCTTCTAATGTTTCATTTATCTTTCTAAATGTTTTACTGCTTGTTGTTTCCTTTCTAGTCTTGTGAAGCACTTTGTAATTTTATTTTGAAAGGTGCCATTACTCCTCTATTACTTCACTTCATCCTTCTGTACCATAGTTGTCTCCGACACTGATGGTGAAAATCTTGCAGTTTAGTTCAACACGTCACTGCTTCATCACCTCTTTGGCCTTCTGATATTTGTCAGCGCAGGGTCAGCATTACAGTGAGCGAGTCACTGCGGTGGATCAATACTAACGCCAACTTCCCGGTATGTCCCCTCCACCCAGCGCTCTCACCCAGCTGTGTGGACGCCTCCACGAGGCTCCAGGGCTGACAGCGGCGCTGTCCAATGATCAGGTCCAGCACGTAGGCCTTCAGACCGTCCTGCAGCACGTCACGTAGAGCCGGACACAGATACTTCAGGATGAGGTGACCCACGTTGGGACTCACCCAGCTGTTCCCGAGCTTTGCCTGGCGGGTTGTAGAGAAGTACAGTCACAGACTCAGAGACTTAACGCCACGACAAAACTGACATGTTACAGCAGGAACATAGAGACAGGCAGACGAGACATGAGACGTGGGACCAGGAAAGGTACAGAGAAAACATGTGGACGGAGAGTGAACGCAGAACGGGGACTGTCAAAATAAAACAGGAAGCACACGACAGGTACAGAGACACGGACTTGATACTGAACAGAGGGAACATGGAGTGAGTGACATGAGAAATGACTGACTGGGGAACATAATAAACACGAGGACAGAACTAAACCTACACCAAACATGAGGGGCACAGGAACCAAAAGCTAAAAACTAGGAATCAAACTGGACAGCAAGAAACACAGAACAGAAACGCTGGGTCACCGACCACGGACCGTGACACTGTGGTCCACCTCACCAACTGATAAACTCACATGTATTTGCCAGAAATTATATTATAATATTACCACTGTAACAATAAACGATAGATGTTTGTGGCATTGATGCTCCGAGACAAGATCGTGGGTGACAGTCTGACAGAACGCTGTCACCCTGAATCTAAAGTTACTGAACCAAGCGCTGCTTTAGATGCAGCGTGTTTATTCTGTATTTGTCCCATATACAAATACAGAATAAAAATACAAATAAAATATTACATAACGTTTGCTACAAGTACACAAACAGCTTGCTCACTCTCACCAAGTAGTCAGGTGGCGCCATCTGATGGTGAAACTGGTGTAATTCACCACAAAACACACATTTTGGTTCTTTTGCGCTTCATTGCAGTTGTGATGTGTTTGTGCAAATTCTATACGTATAACTTTGATCAGCCAGTAGAACCAGTGTGTGAGTTCATATTCACAAATGAGCAGTTCGTGCCGTAGTGTGTGGCTGCCTCACCTGTGAGCCCCAGTCTTACCTTTACATCGGGGTCTCTGCTGGTGCCGAAGTGAGCCACGATCAGATCCACTGCAGTGTTCACGGCTTTCACCAGAGCTGACGAGACAAACGGAGCAAAGTGTCTGTAAGTCCATCTTTTTATTTCTGTGTTATTGTGGCAACAGTCACATGGCAGTCATCTGTGTGCTATTTTACAAAATCCCTGCAGCAAGGTGAGGTACCAATATAATAATGAGTCTGAGCTCCAAATCTGCATGTTCGATTTGCTACAGGAGTCAAGTTGTCTTCTAGGGATCTGACTCACATCAGTCTGAAAACAAGACAAACGTTCAAAGATATGAGTCACAAAACGCTGACAAAGAGTGCAATTCAACTCCTACTGAGCAAAAAGCAAATCTTTGTGTCCTGGTTCATCTGTGAAATTGATTTTTATGAAAGTAAGGTGAAAGGGCTTCATCAGTCTGCTCAGCACTCATGTCGCGGCTCCCTGCAGCTGTGTAAACCTGCATTATCTGGTAGGAGGATGATCTCCTCTCTCACTGCTGTGGCCTCGGATAACTCTGTGAGATCCACTTCATTTCGGGTGATTTGATTCTGTCTGCGCTGCAGTATCACTGCCCAAAAAGCTTTTACAGCTCACAGGTTGTCAGTAAAAAAAAAATGAAGGTGTCATCCTGCTTTTACATATTAGGAAGGACTAAAGTTGAGCGGAAAACAGCATCTAAACAGGAACAGTGATGCTTTTTTAACTGAAGAGCCAAATAATGTCTGAATTACCTCCTAATAGACTTTTATGCCTTTGGGATTTTTTCCTTGTATTTAAAAATCCATGAAAATTGTACTTAACTCAAAGTTAATGCAAACATGTTCTCCTTGTAACTATCTATGAGTTGTGTTGTAGAAAAGCAAAGTGCAGAGGTGAAATTTGATGTTTGTGTTTGTATTTTGGCTCGGATGGAGCACTCCGTATGTTCACCGTTTCTGGAGGTTTTCAGCTCTTCTTTACGTGTAACTGATTAACGCTTAGACCAGCAGCAGCTTTTGTTAGAGTGAAAAACAGTTAAATCCCTGAATCACACTCTTATTCAGTTACCAGATAAGGAAAAGAAAAAAGGAGAACAGTGCACTTCTGTATGAAAGACTTAAGGGAGCTTGAATTTAGTGTGAACTCTCCTAACAAATCGATTAATTCTGTATCGCTCACAGACGGTAATATTTATAAATGTTGGGAGATCCCTGCAGGCTGTGAGCCCAGAGGCACAACAACACCACCATCACACTTTCTTAGAATAAAGACCCGCTTGTTGGTGTGTGGAAAACGGTAAGCAGTAACCCTAAACCTAACCTAATTATAACCCTGACATTAAAACCACATTTGGAGTCAGAAACACTCCTTCAAACTTGTGGGGACTGGGGTTTCGGTCCCCACAAGTTTAGTAAACTTCCAATTTTTGGGCTCCACAAAGATAGGATACACACACACAGAGCCCCCACCTCTCTTCTGCGTCAGGTCAACAGAGATGTGAGACTGCGAGGACGAGCACAAAGAGGAGGAGGTGGAGGCGTCCGGGGAGAGGCAGAACTCCTCAGGCGGCTTCTCTGTCAGGGAAAAGTAGTCGGACAGGAAGTCGCTGTAGCTCTGCTGCAGCTTAGCTGATTGGCCCACTGCTGAGACACACACGAAGTCACTATTAGAGGCATTGAGGTAAGGAGCACACTTCTATGAGCCAGTACTTAAAATATCTGAGTCTATTTTTTAAATATTTGATATTCTTGCAGGTCTCAACAGTGCCAACAGATTTTTGAGCACCATTGAGTCGTCCCAGCTTGTGGCCAGAGGGGACCGAAGGGAAATCGAAAACGTTGCGTCTGGCAGGTCGCGGCCCCAATCCAGCAGAAGCATGGCACCCCGACACCCTCTCCACTCCCAGAGGGTTTCGACGGCGGTACTCCCTCCATTTGAGAGCCTGAGGAGAGAGGTGGTGCGCTGTTGTGGGACGGGAGGTGTTAGGGTTGCGATAAAGGGGTCGGATTAGGGTTTGTCGATGAGACAGATGGAAATGATACGCAGGAACAAAGCAGATGAAGACGGGCGTGTGGAAAAGGTGACGGGAGGACAGGAAAACATTTAAGTTCATGCATGAAGGGAGAGAAGAAAGAGAAAAAGAGAACAGTAAGAATCTACAGGAGCTTCTTTTTAACAGCAAATCAACAGAACTTTAATTCAGTGCAGATTTTATAAACCAACTGCGTCAGGACAAAACCTGCTGAGCGATTCTGTAACGAAGGGCTGACAGTTAAAAGAAGGGAAATGTAAACGCATGAGAGACGACGAGAGGAAGATGGCCTCAGTCAAAGTGAAAGCAAAGTGTGAACAGCTATTTTAAAACTGCATTTTCTCATCAGGGATTTAATGAATAGTTTTTAACGGAAACGTGAGATTTATTTACGGGCGTACCATTATGTGTCCTGGCTGCGTGCCCTTTGTTGCCCTCCTCGTGCTTCGCAGAGTCGAGGCAGCCCAGTGGGCTCAGAGAGTCGCTGTGAAGTGCTGGTAAGCCGGGCAGCCCTCCACGGCGGAAACAGTGTCCCTGCACTGCTGGCAGCGTCGGTGGCACCGCCCCTCTCTTCAGCCCCAGCGATGAAGGAGGAGGAGTAGGGGGCAACGGCGCTGATGCCCCCGCCTGTTTTATCGTGGGCGGGGTCTGCAGGGGGCCGAGGCCGGCTGAAAGGGGGCAGGAGAGGCTGTGCGTTGGCTTAGGGCTGGGGGTGCAGGTGGAGCAGGTCCCGGAGCTGGGTGCTCCCTGGAGTCGGACCGGGGAGTAACTCCCGAGAGGCGAGGGCCTAACCGATCCAGGAGGAGGAGCCGTTGTGATGAGAGAACCCTGGAAGCTGTGGACGTTCTCAGCTGCGTCGTCGCCGTCCTCCCCGACTGGACCTCCAGAGCCTGAGCCCAAGCTGGAGCGGGCCTGCATGCTAGAGATGTAGCCTGTGAGCAGGGGTGCCAGGGGCTTGGGCTGGGGGGCTTTAGCTGCAAACTGGTGGTGGAAGGTAAAGGGCTGGATGGGAAGGGTCGTGGGCCGCTGGTCCTTGGTGTAGCGGACCACTGCTGAGCGGCTGTCTGCAGAACTGGAGAGACCACCTAGAAGAGCCCAAACAAACTGCTTAGTTCTAGTTTGCCACAAGTTTAACAGTACAACCCCCCCACCCCCCCCCACCCCCCGCTCTGACTGTTAATGTACTGAATATATCCAGGAGTGTCATTATGTGTGTCTGTGGGTGTGCGCGCTTCACCGTTAATCCAGCCTGCTTCATATTTGTCGGCTGTATTGTTGAGTAAATGCCAAGTTTTAGTTTGATGGAACGCTTTTCATGTTTTGTGCCTACTGTCTTTCCTCGGGGCAGACAAAAAGCTCTTCTTGTTAGATTATCACAACTACCAGCAGCTCTCTGTCAACTCCCTGCATGTGAGACGTTCAGGGGACATATTTGAAATGCAGAAACAAAACCCTAACCCCGTCCACAAGTGTAGCATTTGCAATAATGAGCCGTCAGTGCTGCAGCTGCATAGCTAAGTGTTTAATGTGTTTACCAGGATGTCACAAATGCATCTTTTACTCCCATTTATATTCTCTTTGACCTCTTCTCTGAAAGCTGAGACAAGCTGACCTCAGTACAAATGTGTGCAAATATTTATTTTCACTGTGGATTCCCTTTTGCTGATTATTTGATTTCTCGGTTAATAATTTAGGAAATAAAATAAGATTATCATAGACTCCTCCAAATTCCTCACACTGTCCAATCAACAGGCTGAAGCTAAAAGTCAATAAATTTAGAAAGATTCAAACACCACACATATTCACAGCTCAGATACTCAAACAAACAAACAAACAAATAAATAAATAAATAAATAAATAAATAAATAAGTAGAGTACAGGCCGGTGTAGAAACTCATGAACCTGCAGGTCATCGCAGCTCAAAAATGCACAAACAGAAAGGTTAGAAGTGAAACCACAACACACAGCAGAAAACTGCCCAGTCATAAAGCTCAACCGCTCTTATCACAGAGAACCACACTGCTATTCACAGGCCCACATGCCCACACACACTCACACAAAGACAAACACACACACGCAGACTAAACCTGGGAATGTCAGGAGACACAGCAGCGAGGAGAAGCCTTTGTCTGCAGTGTGTGTGTTTGTGTGTGCGCTCCTAGATCCAGCGGGTGACAGACAGCGACGTGTGACGTCAGCGGGGTTGCGCAAGCTGTTTGTCGCCCAAAGGCCGGCCCACCGGTGCCACCTGACCCGAGTGCAGTAGCTGTTTCTCAGCCACAGAGGGCGACAACAAGCTGCTGTGGAAACCGGGAGGAAGGGAGGGCGGAGTGAGAGGAATACACACCCAGCAGGACTCAGCTCCCACTGGGATGGAGAAGAGAAGCCCTCATTCTCCGACTCTGGATCTGCTCTGTCATCCTTCTAATTGGACTCATTTCTTTTCTCGCTAACTCGCCTCTCCCAACTTCATTCTTCTTCCTCTCTGCCTGTTTTTCTCTTCAGCTCCTGTTTCACAGATGAATCCATTAGACAGCCGAAGCTTTTCCTTTGCAGCTCTCTGCTTTATGTTAGCATCATTAGTGAGCAAGCTGTCTCCCAGAGGCCTTTACTGAAGCCTGTACTGTACTGCGGTGAAACAACACAGCTGACTGAAGTGAAGTCTAATGAATAATATATGTGCTGAGATTCTGCACAGCCTTTCATTACAGCCTTAAATTATCACGGCCTTTATAGACACAGCGTTACAAACTAAGGGAGGAACGTGCCTCTATTCTTTGGGATGATCCTTTACCAAATTTCCCCTCTCCTTCTAAATGATCAATAAATCCTTGGTTTCAGGGCTTAAAGACGTGAAATACAATCTGTTTTTAATCACCATTTTCATCTATACTCAGCAAATCTGGTGAGGTGATGTGCTCTAGGTTGTTCCTGCAGGTAGAAGGAAAGAAATACAACATTTGTGTTTTGTGCATAAAAACCTCAAGTAAAGACAATATTCATTATTGTGATTTAGCTGTAACGTAACAGAAAAATCAGTTGTTAGATGATCTTTCGGTGTTGAATGCTCTGATGTAAAAATGTAGCACTTTACAAAACAGCTGACAAATGTAAGTTTCGTCAGGTTATTCCTGTCATCTCAACACGCTGATGTTTTGGCCTTGGTGTCTTCAGCAGACCTGTGATGACTCAGGTTTAGCATCACAGGAACGCCCCAGAATATCTGAAAGTCTTGTTTTCTCAAAAAAACAAACAAACCCCAAAACAGTCCAAACTCAAAGGTAATCGACCTAAAGAAAACCAGCAAATGATTAAAAAATAAAAATAAAAAAAAGTTTAAAAGCAAATAAAGTTGAAGTGCGGCCCACAGGCTGGTTGTAGCATGCCGTATATTTTCATGTTATATTATTGCGCAGCAGAGCAGGACGAAACCCAGAGAGCATTTCTCTTTAATTCCAAGAAACCTTGTTAAATACTCAGCCGAAGGCAGAAGTCTGTTTGTAATTATTAAAAGATCATACAAGTCCAAATTTAAAAGATTTTTTTATGTTCCTCAAATGATGTTCAGATGACCCAGTTTTCCACTAGCACTTGAATGCAGCATACATTTGTGAATCTGTGTGAAAACTGCCTCAAAACTGCGCACAAACGAAAGCTCATCATTTAACAATCAAACCTCAAACGTTTGTGCATCAGTGATCATTACTACAGGTACTGATCACTGAAGGTTTCCAAATATGTTTTTGTAACGAGTCTTCAAACGTACATATTTGTGAATACTCACAATTACCCACAAATCACACACATCTGTGACACATTTGAGGCTGATTTCTCTCCGTACGCCAGCCGGTCTCCAACTATAAAAGGCGACAGCTGGGGCTTCCTGGGATATCACTCTCCCAGTGCTCTTTACCCTCCCTGGTCTTATTCCACAGGAATCCCAAGCATGTGTTTGTGTATTTACCTAAGCAGACAAACAGCGAGCAGCTGAGACTGAGCTGACGACGGTCACTGTTCAGGTACAGAAACTGATGGGTTAGTGACTTAATTCATAGAAATAAGTTATCTTGCACAGTTTAAAAGTACCTGAAACCCTAATGAGTCAGAGTTAGTGGCTGAAAACTTTCTGATTTTACTTAAATCCATCCACCTCAGTCCAACGCTGTATTTGTGCTACTCTTTGACAATAATCTTTATTTTAACATTAAATTGCGAAGTTACACAGTTCTCTAATGCACAGTCTATCCATTTAGTGTACAGTACTGTACAAAAGTCTTGGCCCATCCCTCATTTTACTTTTTTTTGCTTCCAAGGACACTCGTGATCTTGTAAAATGAGCATTAGCTCTCTGCATTAGCATTAGCATTAGCTCTCTGGGCTTTCTGCAGGTAGTTTTCTTTGGACATTCCACTTCTTTTTCTCTCATTTTCAGTTCGTTTCTCTTTAGATTTGTTTTGTTTTGTTTGTTAAGCTACTTAACGCTCATCTATGAATCACTCAAGCCTGAACCAGTGTTGTGCCTGCATATAACAGCCATCCATTTTTGCCTTGATGCTGTATTTCCATGCATCTTATATCTGCACCTGTTTCCCTTTATCCCAGCAAAATATACAGGAATGAGGTTTGGCTGAAACCTTTTCTATAGTGCGATATGTTAACGGCTTTAATCTGCTTTATTTTCATTCACAGATGTTTCACTTGCAAGAATTACGCCTAAAACTCCATGTGTACTTGTACCACCCAGCATACTGTGCTAAATGCATCCAAATTAAGCAGTATTGATCTGTTTTCAGGCACAAACAAAGGCAAAACAGGATTGTGCAGGAATACAGTGACATCCTGCTTAGTCATAAGTGACTAAGGTTGGCTGAGAAGGTGATGCGGGTACCATTTCACGTTCAACAAGCCAAAAAACACTTGACACCATTAGAAACTCCTCCGTCAGATTTCTCACGTCTCTCAATTCTGGAAAATAATCCAGAGCTACAGATGGAGGTTTGTGTTGAGCTTTCTGAGAATCACTGATCTGTTAAGCCAAATGAAAGGGAGCTGAAAGGCATCACATTCAAACACAAACTTCATTAGAAGTTTTAGAAATAGAATTGATTGAGAGCGATGACACAGAGGTTTCTATCTACGAGCGCTTGTTTTTGGAAGGACGGCACAAACATGCACGGATATGCAAATATACAAGTCACACACACAGCTCAGCAAGCTGATGCAGAGCTCTGTGGGGGGCGGGTGTTTCACTGCATCTTTCTCTCCTCTCTCACCTGTTTGTTATTCTGAGCACGCTCGGCCCACTTCAACCCTTCATTCCATCTAAAGCAGAGCACGCGCACACACACACACACACACACACACACACACACACACACACACACACACACACACACACACACACACACCATGTCATTAGGTTATGGTTGTCATTAACCATAACCTAATGACAACCCTGACAACACCTTTGAGCCTCAAAAATGCCTTTAAACCCCATAAGTGACTGTTGTTTCCCCACAAGTACAGTAAGATGCCAATTTTCTGTCCTCACAAAGATGTCTAAACATGCACGCACACACACACACACACACACACAGGCATCAAATAGTTGACCTGACTGGCTACCTCCCTGGACTTTAGGGGGGAGGTAACAATGTTTAAAACAATAACAATAATAATATTTATATTTATAACAAGGTGCAATAATAACAGTGTGCAATACACATACACTTATTCTTCTTTTTTATTACTAAGTTAATATACTGTGTTGTGTTGTGTGTGCTGCGTTGTGATGTGTCGTGTCGTGTTACATGTAGTACCGACGTAGGACAGTTTTCCAATTTCATTGTACTATTGTACTGTATATGACTGTGTTCTTATCTTATCAGCCTGCTTGTGATCTTACACCAAAAAGTGAAAAAACACGACCGAACTAAATGCCTGTCCACAGCTGAGGGATATTACCTCAACATTTGTTCACATTTGATGATCTGCTGTTTAAAGTAAGTCTATAAAGTATGTAAAAATGTCAGCATATTTATAATTGAATGAGAGGTTTTAGTTGTTTTAAAAATCAGAAACGGTTGTGTTCTTCTTTCTTTCCCCTATAACGAACTCACAGTCAGGGCTTGATCACATGAGTCATACCTTCGTGACGCTGCTATTGGCTCAGGGTGCAGGGGAACCTCCCAAACATGTTGCATTTATATGTCATTATTGCATGACATCAGCTGTTATCAAACCAAATACTTTCCACTGGAGTTTGCAGAGCCCAGATTAGTTAAAAGGAAACAATGTATCAGACTTCCATTCATTAGGTGGACAGAAGGAGAACAAATTAATGCAAATGTGCTCGAGGCGGATATGTAGATGGGAAATTCTCTAAGCGTAAAAACTGTCAGTTTAAGCTCTTCTGTCCCTTTGCAACCTAAATGAATGAATAAATGAGGTTTACACTGTTGTTGTGCAGTGTAAGAGGTGGTGTACCTTCTGCCTTGGCCCGGGTTTCTCTCCCCCCTTCCAGGTGTCGCTCTATGCTGCCTTGACTGTAACATCTGGTAAAGGGTACAGGCGACAGGGCCTGACTGTCAGCCTCGACACGCTGCTCCAGGATCGGAGAAAAGTCCACTGAGGAGTGCGAGTGAGAGGAGACGGCGTCTGAAGCAGCCTTCACCGAGGGCGATCCACCTGCTCCTCCATTTCTTCGTTTGCTTCTAGCTATCTCTGCGAAGGAGGTGACCCTCGGAGGAGGAGGCGGGGTCGCGGCAGCGCCCTCGCTGAGCCGGACGGGGCAGCTCAGCATCCGCTCCAGCGAGCCGAGCCGTGGAGACGGAGACTTGTCCAGGTTGCGATCGTAGCTGCGAGAACGTGGACGGCTTCCTGCAGACGCTCCGATAACGCCGCGACCAGACAGAGGAGGAGAAATGTTGACGTACACCTGGCCTTCAATCACAGGACCAGCTTTAGCTCCCTGCTGATTCTTCTTCTTCTCCTCATCCTCATCATTGTCATTATCATAATCATCATCATCATCCTGCTGAATAAAGAGGAATATGAAAAGAAAAGACTGAAAGTTAAACTTTTTCCAAGAGATTATAAAATAAAACACATAACTAGCTGTGGTTAAGAGGTCAATTAAGAGGTTAAGAGGTCAATTAAGAGGTTAAGAGGTCAATTAAGAGTCAAATTAAAAACAAACCAAAGGCTTAAACGGACTAATCCAGATTTGCTTTGACACAGTGGCAGTGGCACTGTTACCGACTGATATTAATACCCTTCAGTCTACATAAGTGCTAAAATAATCCTCAGACATGAGCAGATAACTGCAGGCGGTGGCTAGTGTCTAAAATGAGCCAGTGCCAGACTAATACCAGTGTTATTGCTATTTAAAGTTTTCACTGTTACGGGGCCTTCAGTTTAATTTACAGTTTAGGAGCTCTTTATGTTTCTTCTCCCCATTTTTCCTTATCTGTTGAGTCAGATGTAATTTCTGTCTCTGTTGTTGATTTGGTCTTGCTTCACTGACCAATTCAATTTAGTTTTAGCTACAGAAATATCAACAACAGTCACCGCGAAGTGCTTCATATTATAAGTTTGCTAATAATGTATCGAAACAGGGACAGCAGAAATCGATATTTTGTTACAAAAAAGGTTTTTGTGCTCTGACTTCAGAGCATGTTGATCCTTTTTCTGAGCAAGAATCCTGACATTCCTTCACTGTCCAAATGTGTTTAACTTTTTTTATGGCAGCAATAAACATGACAGTTTACTTATTTTAATTTAAGACAAGTTTTATTTTAATTACGTTTAAAACTTTTTTATTTAATGTAAAATTATATTTTGTTTTAATTTACTTTCAAATTCTTCAGTTGCTGAAGGGGCTGCATAGTTTTCATAAACTGCATAGTTCAGAATAGCTATAATTGTACCAGATGGTTGCGTTCAGTTAAGTTGGACTAGACTGTAATACAAACCGTTCAGTTTGTCAACAATCAAACTGAAATGAGAGAAAGACTGAGTGTGAGACTTTGATATTAGATAAAATGAATATTGATAAAGTTTACCTTTATGTACAGAATTTGAATATCGCAAAAATAATTAAAAAAAAATTGCAATAATATCGTATCGTGCGTTGTATGGTGATTCCCACCTCTATTACATCATAATCACTTGTTTGTGTAACGTAATTAAACTGACCTTTACTTAACTAAAAACATTAAACACAGATTCAGTGGAGGATAAATCAAAGACTAGATCTTCTGATTTCGACTTGGATTATAGATTCTTTATCATCATAAATCCTCATTCACAGTTAAGTGCTGCAGTTATTCAGTAAATCAGTGTATTTATGTTTGCACATAATAAATAGGAAAACAAAACTGTCACTGATCATATTCGATTATAATCATATTATATCAAATGGAACCCAATATGACATTTTAGTTTTGTCAGTGTTACAATTTTACATCACAAAATAGCTGATGAACTTTGACCCTTTGGTCGCACTTCTAGTGGACTGCATTTCCACTCTTGTGTGGACCTTTACATGCAGTGTTTCCTGAAATGGATTAGAAACAGTTAAAACTACAGAGGCCGGATTCTCCACTCACCCTAGATGTCTCTCCCTCTTCATCCTCTTCTTCCACTCCTTCCTCGTAAGCTTGCTGCCTGAAGAGGAAGTACTCACTCGGCTGAGTCGGGGTGGGGCTGCCTTTGCTGTGTTCGTCTGAGCAACTGTGAACCGAGGAGCCCGCGGGACTCGGGGACGACTGCGACGAAAGGTCGCACGTGACCAGTTTGTAGTAGTTCTGGGTGGCGACGACCAGTCGTGCCTGACTCTGGAGACAGGAAGCGAGGTCGCCAGAGGACCCTGCGTGAGGAGGGTGGTAGGAGTTGCAGTTGGCATCGAGGTCAAGAGCCCCCTGGTGCTCCACTGAGCAGGAACAGGTGGAGGAAGAGGACAGGCGTGGTTCACGGATGAGAGGGAATGTGTTTCCAAGTTGTTGAGATAGAGGAGGTTCGGTTGGAGAAGTGTGAAGGTCCAGATAGAAAGCCCCTCCAGTTGAGTCTCGGTTTCCTGGTAGATCGGAAGCAGATGAGGTGCAGGAGTGGTCGGTGGAGCTGTTGAGGTTGGTGGGACCGGAGACTGGTGGCTTCTCTGGGACGCTGTTGTTCATCTTGTTGTAGATGGCACTGAAGTTGACGAGCACGCCATCGGAGCTGTTGCAGGAGGAGTCGCTGCCGTAGCCTTGCTGGCACTCCAAGAACGGCTCGGAGAACGCCTCGGGGAAGTGCCGAGGGTAATTCTGGGAGAGAGTACAGCAGGAGCAGTGCTGTGTGGAAGAGCTGGAAGAGTAGGAGCCCGTCTTGCTGCTTCTCCCACATCTCATCGGATGATCTTCGTCTTCTTCGTCGTCATCGCCCCAATCTTGATCTCCGCAGTCCATCGACATGTTGGAGCCACTGCTTCCATGGCGCCGTTGACTGGCAAGTTCCAAAATTTCGAGGTCTTCTAGGTGGTTAGAAAGATCCGAGGCGCCACCTCTCAGGGACTCCCCACTACTTCCTCCCACTGAGCTGTGAAGGAGGAAGGGCTGTTGAGCAAAACCAAGGTCGTGCAAATGGAAGGAAGTCAAACCGTCATTGAGAGCAGAGTGAGCGTCGCTGTGAAGGTGAAAGGAAGAGTCTTCAAGGTAACCACTGAGGTTGTCACCGTCATCTTCTTCCCCTTCGTCATCCTCGTCCTCTTCGGTATTCAGCAGAAAAGGATTGTGACGGAATGGATTCCTGTTCCTCGGCTTGGCTCTGGGTAATGTGTGCGCTGTAATCAGCTGGTCCTCCGAATTGCTCGAGGCAAATGATGAATCATCGCTGGCTGTGCTGCCGCCTCTCCCGCCACCCTTTCTTTCTCTTCCTCCATTGTGGGAGGACCAGGAGCCACTCGAGGTCTGGATCAGGCTGCTGTAGAGGAGAGCTTCTCTCTGGAGGACGTCTCTCTCCGGAAGGGAAGTGGTGCGACTCAAGCCCAGGTTCTCTGGTGGGCTAAAAGGGTTGGTCCTCTTCATCGAGCTCCCGCAGCCACCCTGCCGCCTACTCGACACCTGACAGTGCACCAGGGGAATGTGGTGCACAATCAGCGTCTCACCAGACAGTTTAGGGGGGCTGTCCATGGCCTATGAGGAGCGAGGGAGGGACTGGAGCTACAGCAGCTGAGCGAGGCCCTGTACGGGTGAGGGGGGGGAGGCTGAAACGAGGTGTGTTGGCAGTTGTATTCACACTCTGTTTGCTGGGCCTCTCTCTGCAGGGCAGCCAGGGATTTGGAAGGAGAGGTCAGGGAAGTCTACACCATGGTCAGAGTGATACATCTGGAAAACACAAAGACAAAAGAAGTTAGGAAAGCAGGCAAATACACGCACACAGGGGTTGAGGCTACAAGGTTGTAAAAAAAGTCAGTGAAACAGTGTTAGATAAAATCATAACTTATTAGACCACAAACAACCTTTTTTTCCACCTCATATTTTGTTTTATTGGTGTCCTTGTTAAACACGGGACATCAGAGCAGAGTTTTCCAGTTAGTAGGTAACATCAGAGGCAGTTAGTCCACCAAAGTCCTGGTACCCTACGTACCGCAGCCAGCTGCATGCTTTTTACTAGCAGCTCCACCAATATTATGGTGATATTCTGTCCTCATATCCGACACCATCAAGATATCCACGGACAATCTGCCCAGGTATAATGTGATAAATCAACTTCTATTCCAAAGATGTTTCTTCTTTCTTGAGCAATTTCTTGGCCGAATGGTTGAGATAAAATGAAAACCACAGCAATGAGCTTTCAGTTTTTGAGTAAAACAAACTGTTAAAATGTCCCTTCAGGCAGATACTTTTCAGTGTCTTGAGGCACAAATTTTCTCCTGCCCTTCACAAACTGCATTTCAGTTCTCTCAGATTAATGAATAAATAAACTACTAGGGCTGCAACGATACACAAAATTCATGGTTCGGTTCAATACTTTGGTGTCACGGTTCGATATTTTTTTGATACAAAAAAATGTTCATGCCTTTTTAATTTGTCATTTATTAAAATTATAAATATATATTTTAACTCAAAAGTACAGTTTTTAAATTTAATGTTGCTAAAACAACAAAGTAATAAAAAAAATTAATCTGATTGAGAAATCACTCATCTTTGGAAAAGAGAGTTTATTACAGAGAAATGTCTCTTTCCAAAATAAAAGCTATACTATACGCTTCTTCTGGGCTATATTCTCAGCAGCATATTAAACATATCAGGTCCCCATAAGGAGAATCATGTGCTAACGGCTGTCTAAATGACTCGGCTAAAGTTTGTAGCATGCGTGCTTGTTGATTTTGTCTGCTTCCACTTGTCTTTGCACGAGGATGATGTCGGAGTAAATGTGCAGTCATATTCGTTGTGTTCCCACTAGTGCTGTCAGCGTTAATCTCGTTGAAATGACGTTAACGCTACAACACGGCAAATCTCCGTTAACGAGCTACCGTGGATTGGCCGTGCGTGGGGCTGGACGGCCAACACGTTAACAAGCTAACTGCGCTAACACACTAGTTCCCACCAATGTAAATGAGCATTGCGTGGCACATCCGACATACTGTTTTACTTTTGTCCATGATGCGCTTACCTTCAGGGTCATACGTCACATAAAAACCAAAATAGTTCCAAATGCCATATTGCAAGGAGAGCTTAACTTCTGTCTTGCTAGCTTGCCCTGCGCTCAGTGAATCTGCGTTCGACTACTCCGCCTAGGCTGCACTGTCGAGCGCAGATCCACTGAGCGCTCAACACAGACAGCATCGTCAGAAGAAAAGTTGATAAAATAAATTAAAAATTTTGTATTGTTCATGCATATGCATACCGAACCGAAAGCGCTGTATCAAACGGTTCAATATCGATATGAGTATTGTTGCAGCCCTAAAAATGCATATGGTTTTCTTAGCTGAAGACTTAGCCTTTACTGTTAGTGCGTTGTTACATCTTGCACAGAAGTTTAAAAAAATCACATATTTCTGTAAAGTTACCATATAGTATTTACAGTATACCATAATACTGGTTTACCATACAATATAAGTACAGTTAAAGTATCGAATGGCTTAAACCACAGGATAACGCACAATCACTTCCAAAAAAACTCGTCCTTGAAGGAGCATCAGAGCTTTCATTAGCTTGTAATACATGGGATCAGCTAACCCCAAAGTCCCAAAACCAATCACTGTGAAGCCCCTCCAGGGAAAGCAATAACAAACCAGTGACTGAAGTTTTCCTTTCTCAAAGCAAACAAGAGTCTTGATGAACTCCCCATAACTGAAAAACTTTAGATTCTGTGTTTACTTTTAGTCTTTAATGGACGCATCCACCCAGCAACAGGAGCATCCTAACACAGCTAACAGGGCTCACATACCTGAGGTCATACTGTGTTTAAACTTTAATGTTCGAGTAATTTATGAAACAACAGGAACAGATGAGGAGTGTTTGTTTGTTCTCGAGCCACTTTTCTTCTAGTAAAGTGTGGCCTAAACACACCTAGCTTCTTTTTTGTTGCTAGCTTAACTAATGTTACACATGAGAAAAATAAAGGACATAATATAAGAACAAAGTCAGCTGCATGAAAACAGTGAGCACTGTGTAAAGCAGCTCTGCAATAGTCTCTTTGTTTTGGGTTGGTTGAACTCAGGGGTAGTTCCTGCATGTCTTGCTTTCTTCTCTTCAGCCTCCCTTCTGAGCAAATGTCTGTAGTCTGCAATTAGACCAGGATTACTTAAGGCCAGAGGGAGGAGAGCCAGAGCGACTCTGCAGTCTGCTGCTGACTGCTAAATCCTGCTCAGGGTGTTTTTAATCATTTAACCTTCTTGATTTGCTCTTTTAGTGATCAGCTTCTAGGTTTTGCTGTCTCTTTCTTTTCACTGTGATAGGAGCTTGTCTGTCCCTTTTAGTTTAATAAGTAAAAATTAAACTTCTATTAGCAATTTTTTCTTTCTTCCCCACATGACAGACTTTCAGGAGAAGGTAACAGGAATCCAGAGCTGCATTACAAAAGGTCAAAAACCATGCACAGACGATCAAATTATTAGTCCTAATGTGGTTTTTACTCCAAAAACTCAACAGCATCCTCCACTGCAACCGTACTTGTTGTTAAAAATGTAGTAAAAAGAGAAATTAGAGTTCTGGAGCTACAAAACACAATGCACAGTTGTTTCCACCAATGATCAGCGAGTCTCCCAAAACATTTAATAAACTAGTAA
This sequence comes from Neolamprologus brichardi, assembly GCF_056152115.1. Lineage (NCBI taxonomy): Eukaryota > Metazoa > Chordata > Actinopteri > Cichliformes > Cichlidae > Neolamprologus > Neolamprologus brichardi. The sequence goes on from NC_142115.1 coordinate 35,850,210, forward strand.
TGTAGTAAAGTAATACTTGTAAATGACCTTTAAATTTTGTAAATATTTTTACGTTTGTTTGAAAGGTACTTCGGTTTTATTTTGAAATTCATGCTTTTATTTTGAAACAGGAAACTGGCGCAAAACCGATAAAGGGCTCGTTAGTAACGTTTCTTTTAGGATATGGTAAATAGTGTGCCTTAAAGTGAAAAATATGTACGTTTCTTTTGCCAATTAGTACCTGGCTGACAGTGGCACAAGGTTTGTTAATGTTTCCTTTAACGGAATAAGTTACGTGCAATCAAAATGTCGTTTAATAGAGTTCGTGTGTTGTTAACCTTTATGTGTAGTTGTAAGTTAGTTAAGTGATATGATGAATTGAATGATGTAAATTTGATGTATATGCTATATGTGAGCAGGAGAAATTTGTTTCCTTTGATGTTATGGTATTAATATTGCTGGTTTTGTTTTGCTCCTAGCTCTTACATTCAGCCAGGGATGCTACAATACTATTAAAACAGCTTCAGTAACTGTAGAGAATTATAACCACGTACGATTCCAGTGAGCAAGTTGAGTCAGAAACACGTGAAGTGGAAACAGTGAGAGCCAGTAACACACCAAACAGCTGACTCTTAAACAGGACTATGATCTCATCCTTATTCACATCACACCCTAAATAACAGACACAGGATTGAGCCTTCATCCTTCTCTTGCCCCTCAAACGATCAAATCTCCACGAGGCCCTCACATCTTCTTGCTGTCAGATTATACTTGTTGGTGCAAACACACATTTACCTAGCATGCAATTTATCTTCAAATAAGGAAAAAATTATTACTTTGCTTTTGTTTGCAGGTAAGTATGCACTACCTTGCACTGCAGCAAGTCTGTCATTTTTCAATTACAGCCCAGCAGCGTTCGTGCTGATGAAACTTTCTATATAAAGGTGTATTTATATGACAATACATGTAACTCCCAAATTAGGTGTCGTTACAGAAAATTTACACAAAAATAATGTATTTCCTCATGATAGTCTCACCGCACTGAGGTGAATAAATATACTGAAAGTCATTTTTCCATCAGATTCCCACTTCCTCCCCAGAGGAAGTAAAATGCAGCTTCACACAGGCTTTAATGCTCTTTATCATTTCTGGGAAGCTTCTCCATCATTTGTTTATAAGATTTTTCTACTCAAGTTATGTAGAAATGCTTCATAAACCACCTTTCTATCCTTTGTGTAGTCCAGACTGATATGTACTGCACGTAATCTCAGATTAAGTGCGTCTGTGACTAAAAAAGTGGGAAATCAGATGTGAAGATAAAAGCAAAAGCCACATTTTAGCATATTGGAAAGCTGCACTGCTAACAGTCAAATGGATAAGAAGATGAAGATATAAATGCTGGTGAGAGCTTCACGATCACAATGGAGGCAAAGGCTTCTTCGTCAGTTTTGCAGTGAAAGAAAACACAAAGGCCAAACGAGGCGACACACAGCAGCTCTACAGCTACGTGTTCGCACAGTGCGACAGGTTTACTCTGGCACTGCAATAACTGTGATGCTTCTCTTGATATCTGACCTTTTAAACAGAGAATGGAGTGGTATTTGCTGTCGGGATGGACTCGGATTCACCTCAAGTGGAGCTCAACCTTTTTATCTCAAAGCTGTGAACAAAGAAGTGATGGGTTCCCACTAACCTGTGCTGCAGGTATGAATCATGACATTTTCTCACTTTTCTTTTTTAGTATCTTGAACTGATAAATTATAGCAGGAAGGAAACTATTGTTCATCACGGTGTGAAAACCCCCCACAGTGAATGTGTACCTGCACCTGCCTGGGTGGAAGTTGTCTTTCATGTGATAGCGAAGGATGGAAAAGCCTTTAAATTCCTCCTGGATTAAACAGCAAAGTAAACAAACAACAGACCAAGATCTGAGCCCACGTTCCCCTCACTGCATTTCAAAATCACAGCGAGGATACTGAGTCGAGTTATAATCGCTGAGTCACCAAAACCACACAGACCATCAGAAGAAGCTGACGGACAGAAAATAAAAACCATCGGTTGCTTGTTTAGGGCATCATTAATTAAAAATACCTGTTTTGTGACTACTTGCCATAAATTAATTGTAGTGACTGAAACAGAGAATAAAATGTTTCTTAGCTGCCGCTCTGAACCAAAGCCTAAACTAAACCATTACAGCACTAAAAATCTTCACAGCTTTTCATGTTATCATAAACAGTTTCATTTATGTCATTTTCCTTTTCTTGACGGACTAATATAAGAACGATTTTCAATCGGCGTATCGTATGAAACACACTCATCATGCACTTTTGTGTGAGTTTCAAACTGAAAAGTGCATTTTGTTTTGTTTGTGTGGTAAGAATCAGAAGAAGCCTGACATCACATTACTACTACAGCAACGTGATGTCCTGTTGTTACATAACAGAGACGACACAAAGACACCTGACACAACAAACCACCAAAGAATAAGTCTAATCTTCTTGCAGCGTATTCTCTTTAAGTGTTGAATACAAACACTCATGTGGAAGAGAAAGGTAAGTGAAGTAAACAACATCATAGAATCTGCTCCTTTCTTACATTATTATATCAGCGGGAACACAAGACTCCACATATCTCTGCGTATAATATACGTATCAGGTCCAAGAAGCCTTCAATGTATCTGAGGCTGTCACTGGTTCCTGTTAGCAGAGTCACATTAATGACTCTATGCTCAGTTAAAGACTCCAGGCGAGGTTAGGGAAAGCCAGTTGGTTTTATGAGATAATCTGCAGGGTTAGGTAGGCGAGACTGTGTAATGTGTCCTCAGATTAGACAGCTGTCTCGTTCATATCACCTGTTGCTGTGAATTCTTGTGAAGATGATGAACTTTAGGCGAGCAGCCCTTGTGAGTATTGATCTCTTCATGTGAGGAATCTCTTTTCTACTCCTAAGAGTGTGAAAAAGACGGTGCCTGGACTTCTGCACGTGTGTGAAGACATTTCATCTCTCAAACAAGAAGCCTGTTCAGTTCTAAAAACAAAAAGATGGAGGGACCCAGGTTCAGTTGGGGTCGTCTGCTTTGGAGGCGGGCGTTAAAAGCCTCATTGTGGCTTCTTTGTCATCATATAACAACAGGATTTCACTGCTGAAAGCAGCGGTGATGAAATATATCAGTCTTCTAAGCCTGGTTTTTCCCAGAGTTCTTCCTGTTAAAAAGGGAGTTTTTCCTTCCCACTGTCGCCAACTTTGTGGATTAATCTAGTCTCTGAACAAAACTAAAATCATTTTACTTACATACTGCTGAGTAGCTGAAGCAATAATTGTATTTCTATTACATTTTCTGTTTAATAATCTAAAAGGTGCAAAATAATTAGTAAAAAACGCCGTGTCCCTCTTTAGACTCACCCCTGCATGCTGCAGCTGTTATTGATCGTCTGCAACTTACAAGAAATCAGCAAAGATTGTGGTGAAACATCTGTCTGAACTGCATGCAGACAGATTCTGTTTGGGTGGTGGTGAAATCACCTTTTTCTTCACATTTAATTTGTGATAAACATAATTTGATTAAAGACACTTGTTGGACTTTCCCCAGTGAGATTTTGATTGTAGCTACAGTAACAAGCAACAGTTCTGATGAGTCATCCTTACTGTAGTTTTCACATCAGAGTTCATGCTGAGGAAAATAAAAGCTGCTCATTATCTTAAAACACTGAATAGCTACTTTTACGTGAGCTTAAAGAGCATTTATATTTAACTGGTCAAAGGAGCCTCTGCCTGTTAAACCAAAAATAATTGAAAATAAAATCAAATAATAATAATTATCTATTGCTTTGCAACACAAACACACTCGGCCTCTCTGCTGTGTTCACCGGGGACTTTTCACACAAGATCCTGGTTGTTGTTTATAACCCTCACCTCATGAGCCAGGTAACAGAGTGTGACATCATCTGCTTCGACTGTGCAAGATGACAGTCCACAGTCTCACTGCTTTCCTCAATCCTTTAGTGATTTTACAGATATCAATTTCTGAAAAACTGTGACAAATATGTTTCCTTTTGATAATTAATAAAGACAATCTGAGGATTAAAGGATTAAAGTGTTTGCAGGGATGACTGATGCTGACAAAACAGCTATGAGGAAAAACATTATGTCAAAGCATTTTTCACTACAAGCCATGTTTCACCTTTCATTCATACAGCAATTAATTTGCTTTAAACTGACATAGAATCAGTTAAAAGCAAATGATATAAAATCTCTTACATTAATTTAATGCATGTGTCTTTATGAAAATCATTTAAAAATATTAAGTATCAACAGCTATGTTGTGAAGACATCTAGGCACAGACCCACAAGCTAAGCCTTTTTAAATCTACTGCGTGATATTTATGCTACATCAATCAGCAGCAATGAAACGACGCTGTGTGACGCTCGTCTCAAAACCGCCTCTTAAAAGATTGACAAATGTATGCAGGCTGCCAAGCTATTCAGCTATTCAGGCACACGCAGAAATGACAGAGTGAACAGTGACTACGTCCAGTGAATGCCCATTATGCTGCATTAACCACCACATTTATCTTTTTGGCATTTCTATGGGGCACCCATACCCATACAGTTACATAACTGCAACAGTTCCACCCCGACAAATATAAATAACGGTCCTACAAGTGAAAAAGTTAATCGAAAACTGTTCAGCCTTTACGCAGCCTTTGCAACAAAGAGCACAATACAGTGCAGAGAAAGCTTCTGCACACTTTTCTTAAGAAAACATGCACAAGCAGCCTCACACAAGCCAACAACAACAACAGCAGCATGACTGAATTCTGTGTTATTACCAGATTGCAGCACATCTGATCAGATAACGGGTTAAGAAGAACAAAGAGGCTGTGTTTGGCCAATCGAAATCCATTTCCCATGCGACATCAGAAACCCTAGCTACAATGCCACCCAATCAGATAGAGCCCTGCTCCATGAGGGGCAGCATGAGAAAGTATTTCTTTTCTTCGTCTCTCTTTACTTCCAACACAATACCTGCTTACATAAGAACCTGAATTCATCCAGAAAGGTCGAGCTCTCTCAGGACGTCCTACTGTTGATGCTTATACAGTCTAAACCCAGTTAAACCTGATGAGGAGACCAGAATATCATTCTGAAATCAGCAGCATCAGATTGTTAGTGTTTTTATTCACCCAACTAGTCTGCAAATCTGTCATGAGCCTGAAAATACACAAGACAAAATAAACACAGCACCTTCAGATTCACAGCATTTTATACCCACAGTGCTATTTTCCTATACTGTGCAGTGTTTTAGCATCATTTAGCTAAATTTTCCAACAGGTAAATTTGCTGATGAACATAGTTGCCTTTTAGTACTGAGACCTAACCAAAGTCCTACAGCAGAGTAAACATAACTCTGAATCAAATCTGCTGAATGCACCAAAGACTTACTGTAATTTCGTGATCATGTTTTAGTGTTCAGACTGGATAAAACTCAACAGCATCCCTGATATTTACTAGGGGTGCAACGATACACAAAATTCAGGGTTTGGTTCGATACTTTGGTGTCACGGTTTGATATTTTTTCGATACAAAAAAAAAAAAAAAATTCATGCCTTTTTAATTTGTCATTTATTAAAATTATAAATATATATTTTAACTCAAAAGTACAGTTTTTAAATTTAATGTTGCTGAAACAAAGTAATAAAACAATAAATCTGATTGAGAAATCACTCATCTTTGGAAAAGAGAGTTTATTACAGAGAAATGTCTCTTTCCAAAATAAAAGCTATACTATACGCTTCTTCTGGGCTATATTCTCAGCAGCATATTAAACATATCAGGTCCCCATAAGGAGAATCATGTGCTAACGGCTGTCTAAATGACTCGGCTAAAGTTTGTAGCATGCGTGCTTGTTGTTTTTGTCTGCTTCCACTTGTCTTTGCACTAGGATGATGTCGGAGTAAATGTGCAGTCATATTCGTTGTGTTCCCACTAGTGTTGTCAGCGTTAATCTGAAATGACGTTAACGCTACAACACGGCAAATCTCCATTAACGAGCTACCTCGGATCGCCCCGTGTGAGGGGCTGGACTGCCAACACGTTAACGAGCTAACTGCGCTAACGCACTAGTTCCCACTAATGTAATTTAGCATTGCGTGGCACATCCAACAAACTGTTTTACTTTTGTCCATGATGCGCTTACCTTCAGGGTCATACATGACAGGAAAACCAAAATAGTTCCAAACGCCATATTGCAAGGAGAGCTTAACTTCTGTCTCGCTAGCTTGCGCTGCGCTCAGTGAATCTGCGTTCGACTACTCCGCCTACGCTGCACTGTCGAGCGCAGATCCACTGAGCGCTCAACACAGACAGCATCGTCAGAAGGAAAGTTGATAAAATAAATTTAAAATGTTGTATTGTTCATACATATGCGTACAGAACCGAAAGCACTGTATTGAACGGTTCAATAATCAATACGAGTATCGTTGCACCCCTAGTATTTACTGTAATAAAATAGGAATTAAAGACAAGTCAAACTAAATGGAATGGTGGCTTAAAGAAACAACTGCCTGCTTTGACAGTAACACTGTCACGGTGAGCTGTGTGGCAGGCAGTGGTTGGACCCACACGCAGGACTCAAGACGGAATATTTAACTCAAGGCGACAGTTTTTATTCACTGGCAGAAAACGAAAAAGAAACACAAGACATGAGCACTAGAAACAAACAACAACATTCAAACTAGGAAGGATGATCTAAACTAGGAGTTCATGACGTGGCGTGACATAACCTGACAAAACATGACGACTGAGGCAGGGGCGTAATTTCCAGGGGGGTTATGACCCCCACAATAATCAGACACAGCCATTATAACCCCCCCAATAAAACTATGAATTATCTTGCATAACTAGGCTGTTGATTTTCTTTACTCATTGCAGGTATTACGAGCAAAATAGCTGCATGTTTAATCATCTGGGAATTTACCCAGATTTATTTATTTATTTATTTAGACAGAGATCTTGGACCCCCCCTCCCCCACCCACCCACCCACCCACAACTAACGCAGAGGCCGCGACAACGGGCAGGGAAAAAACACAGGGCTTAAATACATACTAGTGTAATCAGGGAATGGGAGACAGGAGGGAAACACTGCTGGGATAATGACGAGACACGGGGAAGCAGAACTGAAACCATAACCATGGGACAAGGACTACCAAAGTAAAACAGGAAACTAAGACAAAGCACTAAGACGCAGACTAGACACTAAGACGCGGAAACACAGGAACCTGAACCACAGAGATGATACAAAACAGAAACCACAACCCAAGGACTAAAGATGTAACATTAGCAGAAAACCAGAAGTCATAATAATTATAGCTAGAATCACCAATAAACACAAAGCACTGAGTCCGTGACCCAGTACCGTGCAAACACTCAGGATCGTGTGAGGAAGGAGCCGTACTGCCGTATTATTAGGAGGTTTTTTCGCCATGAAACACAGTTAATCAATAATGTGATAATAATGGAGAACAAAAAAAGACAATTTTTGGTGTCTGACACTCGGATAACTACGGATTAGTAAAAGCTTCTTGTTAAAAATCAATTCCATTATTATCTTTCTCCACAACTACATCCTTAATGGGTGCCTCAGAAAGCATTAACAGCATAGCTTAGATGCTAACTAGGGTGGGAAACTGACCTATTTATGAAACACGAGAGGAAAAGGAAAGCAAAGCAACAAAGGACATCCTCCCTCTTAAATCATCGGGGCTGTACTTCCAGGAATGAGTCCAAGCCCAGGAGGGGTGCATCCGAGTGACGGCGCACCCTCGACGGGCAGAGACAGCACAGCCAGACGCAACAGCAATTATGATGATGGATGAAGTCCATGCACAGCAGGACACATATTTATTGCAATAAAACACAAGCAGGTGACAACTTGTTTATGTGAAGAAGTCAAGACAGACAACAGATTCAGAAAAAAATAATAAAACATCAAATTTAACCTGGCCTGTATCAAAACTGCTTAAAAACGTAAAAACAAATTTACTTACAAACAAACTCAAATTCACATCTTTAGTATACACACACACACACACACACACACACAAACACACGTGTACTAAAATATACATATATTTTTTTAAGAAAGAAAAAACGTATTAAATGAATAATTTAATGTCTTACTAATTAAATGGCTGGAGGATGCAGAACAATTGAAAATAAAGCACCCTGCTAATACAAAACGGTACAAAGAATGAACTGAAATGAGCTGCTGTACACCACCTATACCTGTACTGCCACTGCAGCTAATTTAAATGAATGGGAAAGCAACCATAGCTGTAGTTTTACTGCAGTTACTAAGAACTACATGTGTAGAATCACCAGTCAGGTCCGATAAAGAAAAAACAAACAAACAAAACAACATGTTGAAAAGTTGAATTTGCTCCAAAATAAAGACTAATTTGTTTTTTCCTTCGTAAATGGAATTTCTATTAAACATTAGAAAATTCATAGATGAATTTATATGATCATTTTCTTTGGACCATCCCACCAAACGCCATCAGAGATCCACATACAGCCAAGAAAAATAACTAAACTTACCAACAACCAACAGCACGATTGCATTACATGTTACACATCCTGCATCTATGATTTGTTGGCTCGTTGTGGAAAAACAAACAAACAAACAAACAAACAAAAACAAACACAGTCACAGAAAACAAATGTTTCTCTTTTTCAGACAGTCCCTGCTTCGCTCTCCTCTCCTGCAACAGTCTGTAGCTGTCTTGGTGCCGAGTTATCAATCAGTGTTTCTCTCTGCAGAGCGACTGAATGGATCTTTTGTCTGCTGCACACATTCGCCGTCACAAAGCAAAATAGAGCCAGACAAAAAGACAGGAAGAGCTAAAAGCGAGGAATGCTGCAACTAAACAACCTTCAAGGGTTCTTGGAACTTTGAGGCCGTTTTACCGCTGCGCTGAACTCGACGAGTAACATAAGGTTTATCTGCTACTCAGGGAAAAAATATGTAAAACATCCACACAGATAACTAAAAGGAGAAAAATAGAAAACAAGCAGGAAGTGACCCAGTCACAGTACACTGAGTCACGTATTCAGCGTGGAAACGTTCCACCAAGTCCAACCAGCTGCCGGGAACAAAAACACAAAGAAGGATGTGTTCCAAAAGTCAAACAGTCATGAATTCCTACCATACTAACACAAAACTAGAACATTATACATGTACGAGAGAACGATAACAAGGGGTTCTACTGTTCTAACAAATAATCACATCCATCTTATCTGCGGCTCGACTGGTGCTGGAATAAAGGCCGGTGAGGGGGGGCTGCACAGGCTCAGTTTTACACCTGTGTTGTCAGTTTAAGCTTGCACTGATGTTAACATGCACAACTTTTGATTTAATTCCATTGTTTAAGAAACAGTGTTTTGCTTGTGATGCCAATTCTCCAATAAGGGGACCACAAAGTATTCAAGAGACCATGAACGTTATGAGGATACACAGACTGTGGATGATGTTTCAGTCTCATCTATAATACACACAGACAAGTGTTGCTTCAAGTGTGGCTAACTCAAGACAGCTAATCAGTTACATACAACCCCAGTTCCAAAAAATCAGGACACTGAAAATAGAGCATAACAACAGAATGTTGTCATTTGTAAATCTTTGATAAAGACGGGATGCTGCACATTTTTCTGAGACGTCTCACCGTGTCTACGTTCTACTGTAAAAAAAAAAGAGTTTGAGATTTCTGAATAATCACTCACTATGTATTAATAGACCTCTCTGCATTGAATTATATCTGTTATTAACCTCTGTCTCTCTTCCACAGCATGTCTTTTATCCAGCAGATGGCCCCGCCCCTCCCTGAGCCTGGTTCTGCTGGAGGTTTCTTCCTGTTAAAAGGGAGTTTTTCCTTCCCACTGTCGCCAAAGTGCTGCTCATAGGGGGTCATGATTGTTGGGTTTTTCTCTGTATCTATGAAGCACCTTGAGGCAACTTTTGTTGTGATTTGGCGCTATATAAATAAAATTGAATTGAATTGTTTCAATTCATATTCCACATGTTTTTGATTTGATTTACCATCTATTGATCTATTTAGCAGAGTTCACTGCACTACATGCAACTGAGGGGTGGGGGGTGGGGGTGGGGGGGGGATGCTACCTGTTGACACAGCAAAAATCGGTCGTCCTATTGATCCTGTATGTTTAGCTGCACTGCCACAAAAACACATGAAGGTGTTGCTGTCCCACAGGACTCCTCTTTACTGCTTCATCACAGAATCCCCAGCACGACGGCCTTTATAGCCAAATTATTATTGCTTCAGCTCTATTCTATTTCTACTAAGCATCATTGATTTTATTGAGCTTTTTGCTCTTTTAATTAATTTTTTTATATGTAGTTCCTTTTGAGATATTTACTCTATTTTATGGCACCATTCTGCTGTATTGAGCATAGTATTGTTTATTACTTCTGCTGCTGTAATAGAGCAATCCATCAATCTGTAAATCAAATAAAATGCAGTCATCCCTCTGCTACCCCAGTCACATTCAAATGCCTTTATCATTGTAGCGTCTTTAACTTACAATACAAAGCGCCTTGAGGAAATGGTTGTTATGATTTGCTGCTATATAAATAAAACTGAAATGAATTGAAATTGAGCTGATAGAGGTGACAGTAACTGCTCATGATAACCGAGATATGCACATCACTGAACAGATGAAGAAAAGTGATACCTGCACTAAGAATTACAGCACATCAGTGTGGTTCTGGCTGCTAATCGCTCCTAACTTTCAATTAAAAATGCAATTTATTGCCCATAAAACAACACATTAAATTTCAATACATGAAACAGAAACACCGGTTTTCTCACAGAGTTAAGGAGGTTTCCCTCCCCGCTGCCTAACCACTCGAGGATCATTATATAAATACTTTGATTATTGTGTCACGTGACAAATATCTTCTTGTTTTAATGACCAACCTACTCAGTTTTATCTAACCTGACAAAAACCATCATCATATTGAATTCAAACTTGTCCAGATGAGGATATTTTATCCTTTTTTGCAGATAAGATAGCAGACAAAGATCTTCACCGTGTGTCACATGACACAGGAAACTTTCTTTTATTTTAAGTAACTGCTTTTCTCACAAACACACCCTCAGAAGATGATTAAATGCAGGTGGGCTTTTTGCTGGTTGTTATATTGAACAGGTTGAGCCACAGATTACTTCAAAGTCTTGTCATAACAGGTATTTAAGTTCCCACAAAGCCTGACAGCGTGAGCATGAGTCTGCATGAACAACATGTGACACCGTGACGTGTCAAACACAGATGGAACCAGCTGTGAACATGACACCAGGTTTCAGCAGTATGACTTGCAAAGCATGTTTGAAAATGCAGCGCCGCAGTTCTGCTTCCAGCCATCACACCTCCATTCCTCTCGACCTCCTCATCACACTGTGCTGACTTTGTCCTTCTTGCTCCTCCTCTGGTCCACATCCAAACACCTCTCACTGTTCCCCATCTTCTTCTGACACGTGATTGCTTTCTCTCATTTATCCCCCTCCCCACTTCACTTGCACTAAATCCCTGCTCGGCTACCCTTTCTGCTTCTCCTCCATATTGCACTGCAGTGTAACACATCTTTCCTTTACTTCTGCCTCTCTCATAATCTCCCTTCAATCTCTCTCTTCACTTCCATATCCAACTGAGACTGACTGTATATGGTTTCACTGAGATCACCTATTATAATCCAGCAGTGCTTTTATTTTGCGTGACCAACAATCGATTCACTGCCAGTAAGAAAAACGTATAAGATAAACTTGTAAGTAGAACCAGAAGGATTTACTTTAATGAATGTTTTTAAAACTTTAACTGTGGTTTTACTTCACTTCGCTCTGAGCCTCCATCTGGATCACCTATCTGTCTGGTCTTGACTCAAAAAGCTGAATAAAGTATTCTGATAACAAGCCAGTCAGCTTTATTTGTCGAGTTGGCTTTGAGTTTTGCTTATTTACATTTTCTATATGTTTCTTGGTTTGCTTGGTGTTTCTATTCTCAGGTTTTACTTTCACCTCCTCTTGCAGTCTTCTTTTACCCCCAGCTTCCCCGTGTCTCCTGTTGAGTCTCCATCTCTGTGTTCAGTGATTTTTATTGGTTACTTCCAGTTTTATTTTGGTAGTTTTGTCTTGTATTGAGTTTATCTTCCCTTGTCTCGTTATCCCTGATTAGTTCCCGCTGTATTTCTCACGACCTCGTGTATATATATCGTCCCAGTCTCCCCTTACTCATTGTAGTGTCGCCTCTGAGAGCTGTGTGCTTCCCTGCTCCATCGTTCCTGTAGTTCTTATTGTGTCTCTCCTGGTTTGTGATCACCGTGCCAATTGCTTTTGGACTTATTTAGAACAGCCGGCAAAAAAGGTTCCCTTTCCATTCCCCCCCTGTGTTCTGCAACCTGCCACACAGCTGTTGCTCTTTATTGACTAAGACAAAAGTTGTTGCAGCAGGAGAAGCAGGAGCTTCCTCAATGCTAACATAGCGCAGAGGTCAGAGGTCATCCCTGAAACACCAACAACTTTTCCTTTCTTTCTTGCAATATTTTGAGTTTAACAGTTGTAAAGTAACAGTTTATAAACTCTTTTTTTATCCTGGTCCAACTGTTACCATTCAAGGATTAACTATTTACTCAATTTGATTTTACAAAGTTAGGAAAGTAAAGTTTAAATCAATCCTTAAACATAACTGATTCTCAGTGACTCCCGAACAGTCACTGATCAGTCATCCACATCAGCAGATATCCAAAGCCAACCTATTGATATTATATAAGAGCGGGAAAAAGTTAGATTAATGCATTGCTTCTCTCAAGCTCTTTTTTAAAAAAAATTAAATGTAGTTAAAAGGAAAATGCTGAGATTTTTGTCAAATAAGCTAAGACAGTCTTGCCGCCTTCACACTGAATGATTTTGCTTACATGTCACCGTTCCATTCTCCTCAGCAGCACAGTGAAAATGTCCATAGTACTTTGATGGTGTCCCAGCAGCTCTTTCACAGGCAGACAAATCAGCATGCAGGGCGGGCAACATTCATCTGCTTCAGCAATAAACACACGCACACAAACTCACAACTCTCCCAAACAGCCGTCTGGGTGCCTTTAAATCAGCGAAGCATTGCAGGCCGAGAGACATGAAAGGAACAAAACTGCCATAATAAGCTGGAGGGCAAAAGCTGTGTGGGTGCACGAGCGCATGTGCTTGTGTTGATGCGTTCGACTCAAAAATTTCAAAAGGGTAAGATGCATATCCGACGTGCACAGCCATTTTTCTTTCTGACACCGACTGTGGCCGTGTCCTTACACGTTGTGCTGGTTCTGCTTTGCTTTCCTTCCACGGCCGGCTGTGTGATTCTGTTTCATAGTTTTACTTAAATAAAAGTCATTTCACACAGTCAGTGGTTTTTGAAGACTAAAAGGAACTTCTCAGCGTAAAAATACTATCAGTAAAATGTGCTTCAAAGTAAGACGTGCATATTTTATTATTAGTTGCATAATTGGATCATAGATTTTCTTCACCAGTTATAGTTAAATTTTTTAAATGATGCTGCTGATTCCTTTTTTCCCTGAAGACTATCAGTGACACACAGACCTGTTCCACTTTTTCCTGTACTTTAAACAATACCGACTAATCTGAGCCAAGTTGGAGCTAACAGTTTAATTAACTGAAATTAAAGCAATGTGAAAAAATAAAGAAGGTTTGTAGAGTTGTACATTGCTTCCAAGTGCCAAAATAACCAAGCTGAAGCATAAACGCCAAAAACTGCAGTTCTTCTAACGGCCACTTGAGGCTGGCTCTGAAAATCATCCCACCAGACTCCTGTGTTAAAATGTCTGATTTTACAGCTTTAAAAAGTATGTTTACAGCCTGGTACTAAAAACAGCTTAGTTCTCTAGAGTTAATTTCCCCCTTCGTATTTACTGAACACAGGGTTATTTTTTTTTATAACTCATTCCTAATAGATTGATCTGAAAATTAGTAAACTTAATGTTTGCAACTTGCTAACCTAGCTTGTTAGCATTGGCTGACAGCTTAGCCGTCCACCCTCTGGTCAGGTTATGGTCACTTCTGGCTCCAAAAGCCCAGTTCACTACCAATATGCAACTGTGTGGAGTCATAAATCTGCCTCAGATATTACTAAATTATAGTACTTTAGTAAATGCACTTTGTTAATTTGAGTATTGCCCTTTTCCTGGGAAGCCAAAGGCTTTAAACAAAAAGACCCTGATCAGCAGAACACTTGCAAAAGCCCTAACAGAAATGTTGCATCAAAATCACAAGGAGGTTCATTTCCAGGCCAAACCACCACAGGCCTGCAGAGGCTACACGCGGCCTCGGCTGATCAGCACTGAAGAATCAAGTTCTTAACACGTTTCCTTGACTTTAAATGCTGGGTTGTTGGGGGATAAATGCCTGCCTCAGTTACAAGCTTACTGTCACAGATTCACTCTAAAACAATGGATTCTAATATTAAGCAACAATTTTTACGATAAATATACCTCACAACTCTAGATATACATTTCAAGCTGCAAACAGACAAAATTTAGAGAGGCCAATTATTATATGTTATGGTGGCAGATCTTAATAAGCAAGAACAGCACAGTCTGAGCACGGAGTTACACAAACATGAGCTAAAGAAGCTCAGTAAGAGATGGTTCAGATAGGAAATGACTGGGAGATGCTGGCATGGCTTGAAAAGGTTTCCAAATTATGTTTTTGAAAACTAACTTTGTTCTTTACAAACTGGAGAGTCTCCAAAACGAGCATTTGTGTGGCTGAGTGCAGCTGCAGATAACAGAGTGCTGAAATCCTCTATTCAGGAAAACTCAATTACACGCTGGGAAACGGGCGTCACGTCTGTGCATGTTTTTTTACATACTTAGCATAGCTCAAATCACAGCACACACTAACACATAGGAAAGCCACACGTGTGCACACACACACAGAAACTATTCACATCCGGCCTCAGCAGGCCTTCAGTTACATAACAAGAGACACACACACACAAAGATGAGGACAGGCAGCTGAACAGCGAGAGGAGGCACATCGGCCTGACTCAGTGAATCCGCCAGTTTCGAGAAATGACCACTACGCTGAGGCTTTAGTCCTGTAATGCCATGACGATTAGCTCAGCGGTCACAGGTCCTCCTTCACACTGACTGGTGACGCAGACAGATTCATGCTTTGCTAACTCGCTGCTGCTTTAAGTGGCTTTCACTGTGAACACTGTGAGCTGCTCTGACTGTCAACAACAACTTTACATAAGACAAAACAACCAATTTGAATCCCAAAATTCAGAGTTCTGGAAACGTGACTTTGGAATAAAAAGCATATCCACCACAACATATTTATCAGCAATCAGAGCTTACACAATCACCTGTTGATGGGCTGGAAATGGCCAGTTGGAACATTTTAACATATTGTGCGACTTAAAGAACAGCAGATAAACACACTGCTATTGTAAAACTTATGTTGATTCCATAGCTGCACTCCAGTATGAGTAATGACACGGTTTGGGCCCTCGGGTTGACTTAGGTTAATACTCTGACGCTATAAGCATCAGTCTAAGCCTGCTGATCTTCATGGCTCTTCCTTGATCTCGTTCTGTCTTTAATCAATGAGTTCAGTGAATTTCGCTGCAGCAGGATGTAAGAGCAGTTCGGGCAATGTTTTAAAAACAGTGGCAGTCGTAATACTCTTCAGTGCTTTCATCATGAGAAAATTGTTACATTTTATTTCAGGTTCTGCATATTTGTGTATCTACTTCTATAATCTCTAATCGAGTACCTAACCTGAATCGATGTACACAACCAGCAGAAAAAACCTGTATTTTAAAATTTCTTACGAGTATCTAATTTTATTATTAGCACTACTAATAAAAATGTGAGCACAGCTCCTGCAACAAGCTCTACCACAGCCTTCTAAGTCTAACTGTTACTACTACAGCTATAATCCTAAAAGGAAAATCATCTGTGCCCCCCAGGAAGAGCGTAGCAATCCCACAACAGTACAGGCTACAAAATAAACAACATAGTCAAAATAAAAATGCCACAGACTCATAGTGAGGGCTTTATACTGTCAGATAACGCTAAAATTTAACATATACAACAGTGGTCTTAGGAGCTTGAAAAGAAAGCAGCTGGTTAAGTTTCTTTTAAATACAATACTGATAAAAACAAAGAAAATAGAGAGTATAAGTGAGACAGAGAACTGCGGAGGTCAGTAGGGCTGCATAAAGCTGACAGCTAGCTGTAAACAAATGGATTCAGGTTCTGGAGATTAGAAAGCAAGGCAGAAAAAAGAAATTACGTAAGACACGCTGAGCTTTCTCCCTTCCGCTGCTTCCCTCCTGAGATTATCAGGTTATCTAAAAGAGCACCAGGACAAGCAGACCACCTGGTGTATTACCATCTTGCATGACTTATTATTGCATAAACAATGCAGACAAAACATCTGGAGCCCAAAACAAGTATTCAGTTAATCCCTGAATCAAATAACAACTGAACTGTTAAACAAAACACCACAAAATAGAAAAGATGTCACCAAGACATCACACAGTGATCCCTGAGAGAATGATCAGTGTCGTCACTTTATGGCATTTTCTTTCATTATGTAATAATTTAGTTGGTAAAACTTTATACATATACATTAATGTGACCGTGACACAACAATGCCTTTCAAATGAGTTATCTGCATCCCCACCATGTCGCATAATGTAATGTAATGCACCTCAACAGATCAACAACTATCCACAAAAAAAGCAGCAATAGGAAGAAACCTTAAAAAATAAAAGCCTCAGAGAGCATGCTACAGTAGAGCAACTCCATAAAACTGAATCCACTATGGTTACTTGAGTGTTTTGAAAAACATATTTACTTCATTTTTTGCCTCTTTTTTCCCCATCGATGCTCTGACAACCTGATTGGCTTGTCTTTTTGAGTCCGCGTCCAGCGGTCATCTGATCCAAATCTCAGATCAGTGCATCGATAACATTTTAGATCTCCTATTTCCTTGTGTTCTACATTACCTCTGATGCATAGTAGGGATGGGCAGATCAATACTAAAGATATGTAGCCTTGTTCTGAGTATCAGTAACCAACCTCAGTAGGGTCTATGGCAAAAATGGATCCATCCATCACATGTGAGATCAAACGTAGATAAAAATCAAGTTTTAGTTCCGTGTTATTTATGTTTTCTGCAGTTCTGAGCATTTGCAAGGTTTTCACCTATTTAGCTTCAAGAATTTACTGTCTTGAACCTTTTAATAATGGATCTGAACAATACAAAAACACTGTTTGATCAATTTTTTTTACATGGTACGGTACATTTCCTTTTCAAAAATACAAACTTCATATTTCTATCAGTTGAACTGATCCTGTTTTTTTTTATATTTTTATTTATTGTATTTTTGTCTCTTGATCCATCCCATACACATATCCTGCCTTTTAATGGTGTTTGCTGTACACGTTTATAGTTCTTCGATTCAGTCAAGCTTTTATTTTGTAAATCTTTGGCGGAAGTCATCCCTTTACAATCTTCCTAACCTGACGCTGCTCGCGTATCCCTGTTGTTTCTACTAATAAGGGATCAATATGGTGATGGCAATGTGCAGGCCGCTGGTGTCACCAGTGCAGATGATCCCGAGCAGTCGCAGTTTATTACCGAACATCGCGCACTTCACTCCGGAGCCCAAGGCCCCCCCGAAGCCGCGGATAGATGATCGAACATGGATGATGTGGTAGACCGTTACCACGCTGCCTTTGTGCTGCTGCGATTAAAATAAATCTTTGTTTATCACGTCAGAAGGCAAACGGGCACATCCATCCACTGAAACTGTCATTTAACCGTAAAAACAAGGCGTCTTCTAACACGACACAGCGGTTTGAGGGTGACCATCGTCTGAAAGCCGTCCCTCCCGATCTGACCGAGCTAGGCATCATTTTTCTGCCTCCGACGCGATGCTGCTGAGCGGAGCCCTTTTCCCTCCGCACCTCTAACCAAATCGCTCACAAAAGAAAACAACAAAAATCACAATTTAATGCACTAACCTCGTCTCCGGGGTCGGCGATGGTGTTGTTCTCGGTGAAACGCATGTGCAGCTGTGGAGGAGCGAGGCTTGTTTTCTCACCGACAGACTGCGGAGCGGACAGCGTCAGCGGCGCTGCATCGCAGGATGGGCTGGGCTGGAGCGGCACGTCAGCCTGAAGTCACAGCCTGGTCCCAGACTGGATTATCTAACCCTGGGTGGGACAGCTGCCGCTCATTAATAGCCCCGTGACCTCAACCAGCGAAGCTATACTGACTTCATGAATGCACAGTTCACAATCGCATGAATATTATACGAAGAAAACACAATGTATACTTTATTTGCCCCCAAAGTTGGGGAAGTCCTTTATGACAACGGCTAAAACCCAAGTTAAACACAACATACAACAAACTTCTCCAGTGGTATATAATTCAGTAAGATACACTGTAACCATTTTGGCAATATTACAAAAACAAAAGAGTTAAATTAAAATGCAAAAATAAGCAATGTATACATTTTTAAAATGACTAATAAAATGACATAATTTACAAAAACTATAAATGAAAGAAAAATGGAACAGTAATATAAATAGCACAGTATCACAGATTATAAAGTGGGATTAAAATGACCTGGTGCACACACGGTGTTTAATAAAAAGTAAAAAGAGAATAATAAATTATTGACAGTGGACAATATTATTCTTTACCCAACGGATCTGTTGCAGGGGCGCCTCCACAATTTTTTATAGGCTTAAGCATATGGGGGGCACTAAAAATATTGGGGTGGCACAGCAGAAACAAAATTTCCAGTTTTATTATGATGTTGTGAAATATAGGTTACCTGAAAAATACGGGGAAAAGGAGCGAAAGAAAAATTAAATATATATATTTTAACTCAAAAGTACAGTTTTTAGATTTAATGTTCCTGAAACAACAAAGTAATAAAAAAAATATCTGATAGAGAAATCACTCATCTTTTGAAAAGAGAGTTTATTACAGAGAAATGGCTCTTTCCAAAATAAAAGCTATACTATACGCTTCTTCTGGGCTATATTCTCAGCAGCATATTAAACATATCAGGTCCCCATAAGGAGAATCATGTGCTAACGGCTGTCTAAATGACTCGGGTAAAGTTTGTAGCATGCGTGCTTGTTGTTTTTGTCTGCTTCAACTTGTCTTTGCACTAGGATGATGTCGGAGTAAATGTGCAGTCATATTCGTTGTGTTCCCACTAGTGCTGTCAGCGTTAATCTCGTTGAAATAACATTAACGCCACAACGCGCCAAATCTCCGTTAATGAGTTACCGCAGATCGCCCTGTGCATGGGGCTGGACTGCCAACACGTTAACAAGCTAACTGCGCTAACGGACTAGTTCCCACAAATTGAGCATTGCGTGGCACATCCGACATACTGTTTTACTTTTGTCCATGACAAGCTTACCATCAGGGTCATGCTTCACATGAAAACCAAAATAGTTCCAAACGCCAGATCTGAATGAGGGTGGGGGAGGTTCAATTTCAGGTAGCATTGAGGCAGTTGCCATGTTGCCACGAGCTTAGCTTCTCTCTTGCTAGCTTGCGCTGTGCTCAGTGGATCTGCACTCGACAGTGCAGCTTAGGCGGAGTAGTCGAACACAGATCCACTGAGCTCTCAACACAGACAGCATTGTCAGAAGAAAAGTTGATAAAACAAACAAAAAATGTTGTATTGTTCGATACATATGCTTACCGAACCGAAAGCACTGTATCGAACGGTTCAATATCGATACGAGTATTGTTGCACCCCTAATGAAAACCAAATAAGATTTTGAAATCCATAATAATCTGTTTTTAATCGATTATTTGATTGACTGGAAGTCCCAACCACCGCTTTAATGATTCTCAGCAGAGCTGAGCACAAGCAGCTTAAGATTCCCTCTCCAAGAATGGAGTTCACTTTAAGAGTAAACTTGATCAGGAAAGACAGACACGTGTTGGATCATGTAAGACTGTGAACTGTTGTCTGTCTATGTGTTGGCCCTGAGATGCAACAGTGATCTGTCAGGATCACATACCTGTGAATAATATAGTAAACAAATTCTACCATCACTTTGATCAGTAGTTATTTCACTGGAAATACGACTTTGAAATTTCAAACCCCACACAGAGACTTTCACGAGTTTCCATGCTACGTGTTTACTGGTGCAAAACAAAACCATCTTTTGGCATCACATTTATTCAAAACAGTTTTGCTCCATCATTTTCATGTCTTAAAGCATCCACAAAATTATCAAGGTTCATGGCTCTAGCCCTTCTTGCCTCAGTGCTTAATGCCCTCAAACTGCTGAGTCGGTGAGAAGATGTGAGCACTGAAAAGCTGTGCTCACATGACACTGGTCACGGTAATGGAAGTGCAATTTTGCACGGTTTAAACAGTTCACGAAACAGCTCCTTATGTGGCTCATGATAAGCTCTAATAAACTTGTGTTTATGTTTTACAGTCGCTCTTTTTTTTTTTCAAGAATTTATGTTAGTTGGAGAATCTCGTATTTCCGATTGTTGATGTTGCTGTGTGTGTACTGTGCAGAAAATGGAAAAATTTGAGATTTAAAGCTTGTATACCTTTCATAATAACAGTTTCCTGATAATAATCTTCTCTTCATCTCAGACCGAAGCATGTCAGTGATTGGAGGAATGTACCAGTTTGAAATGATTCCTTGTCTGTGCTGATCTGTCTTTGAACTACTGGAGTGGAAATATAGTAGGCTCTAAGCCAGAGCTTGGTGTGACGTGACGGCCTGGAGGTGCATCACCAGTGTTACCACCAGTGTTTCAACAAGAGCGTCAATAACAGCTGACTAAACTGAGCTGCGGGGATGGCAAAATATCAGACAGATGTTTGACCTCACCAAACGCAAAACAAAGTTATAAGAAGACAACATTTAGATGTATTTAGGCTAACAGACCTCTTGTCTCTACAGTTCTGTCATTTCCTTCCTCAGATAACTCTTTCAGCAGACGTACAATGGCAGGTAGTCTGTCCCTCACTGTTCTGTAAGCATTGTACCTTCATACCCACTGTGTTTCTATCAGCCTTTGTAACTCTCTAGGTGGACCTTAAAAATTTGCCCTTTGTACCTCTAGCCACTTTTGGTACCAGAAACAAAAACATAAAGCTATTGGAAAAAAGACAAAAAACCCCAGTCTGCTTCAGGAATGCTTTTCACACTGTCAACTAATACTAAACTTAAACAATGTGCATTAAAGCAAACATAAAAAGCTAACAGGGCATCAAATTTAACGCGTGCCTGCACACCTGTGTTCTTTCCACTCATTACTGAGGCCCCATCATTTACAAGGTTAGTGTTAAACCACAAGGTGGTTTCTGTAGTCAGGGCCATACTTCTGCAGCATTTATATCATTTTCTGTGAAAGTGCTGCAGCATCCAGATGCTCTGCAGCTTTAAAGTTGAGGAAGCACCCACACACTGACCCTTTATAATAATATGTTATTACAAAAGACATCTGGTCCTTCTTACTGAGGTCTTTGGTTACATCCACCATTATAATAAAAGCCTCACTTTGTGTAATTTCACTAATTATTGAGGAAAGGCCCATTTTAGCCAGGCAATCCATTATTTCATTTTGTGTAGCATGTCCAAGGTATGTGACATTTCTCTGACTTGTCTTTTTTTTTTCTTACAGCAGGATCGTGCTTTGCTCGTAGTTCCATAATTGACAGGAAATTTCCTTTATTTTCACCATCTCTGTCATTGTGTGCTCTCTGTGCTATGTTTTGACAAGCTGATTTGTTGTGTTGCAAAGTTATTGCATATGATATGATTTTCTGTACTTTACTTTATATAACCTGTATATTAGTATCAACAATAACAGTAAGTATAATAATAGGCAACACAGGATGGAAAAAAAACTCTCAACTTTCAATATTAATAATAAGAAATGCCAAAATGAAAACGCTTCAGTTCAGACTTGAAATGAAGCATTTTTGCAGCAATTTTATTTTAAATTACAGTTTTTATGTTTGTTCAAAAAGTCTATCATTGCACTCAGTCACAGCAATGTATTTATGCACCAAAATAACCGGATTTTATAGAATTCTGATTTTGAAAAAGACTAAAAAGCAGGCGCACCGAGGGCTCTCACGCTCACTTTTCACGTATAAAATTTCGAAAAAACATCGGTGCAAATTATAAGTCTGTATCATAATGTTTGATGTTTTTGTGTTTGTTGTTATTTTGTTTTATTTTGCAAGTTGGTTATTAGATGCTGCTCCAGCCAGAGAATCCCCCGCCGCCCCGCCCTCTCCTCTCTGTGCCGCAAGCAGCAGGCGCACCTTGCAAACGGAGGCCGCCCTTACTCCCAGCAAATGGGCGATAAAAAACCGATCGGTGCCTATGCCATTCCCGAGCAATTTTTTATTTTTATTTTTTTTGCCGATGCCCGTGATGCCGCCCCCCACCACGATGCCGCCCCGGGCAACCGCCCGCATCACTGGGTGATGGCAAGATACATTGTAGCCACAGCCACCCTGCCCTCTGACCACCACCACCAGGAGGCAACGGGCAAAGTGTCTTGACAGTCTTGGTCATTATGGACACAACGACCGAGACTGTCGGAGCCGGGGCTCGAACCAGCAACCTTCCGATTACAAGACGAACTGCCAACTCTTGAGCCACGATCTCCCCCTCATTCAAAATCTGGAAAATAAGGATTTTATGTTTGTTTCATTTTTGTAACTGTGTTATTTTAGTCAGATTACTTTGAATCTTTACATCCTGTAACTTGATGGAACAAAACAACTGATATGTGAATACAGTAACTAAAAAAATCAGTTGAATTAAAATGAAATTAGTGCCTGGGCCTGCAAATTATCTCTTAAAGCAGGTTTAAAATTAGTTATACCATAAACTAAAATATTACATGTTTGGCTACAAACAAATAATATGAAATAATTGACCTGTAAATAAAAAAACTTGAGTTTTTTATTAAACAAAAGACAATTTTGTTGTGTAACATAACTAACGGGACTCTCATAACTTTGTTTATTCTAATCTTCTTTTTTCTCATGCATGGAAGAGGTTTAGTTTAAAAAGTGCAAAAAAAGGGACCCCCCTCCCCCCAACATCTGAACAAAGATATAAACTATAAACAAATGGCAAAATTGTGCAGGTTGCAATGATTGCCTGAAACTGTCTGATTAATTGTACTTGTTGAAAAGCAAACTTATGGCATCTTCATTCTCATGCGGCTTGCCCAACCTGCACAACTTTCTATAACATCATTATCTCACTTCACAAAGATGAGGGTCAACAACCAAACATCTTAGGTTGAAATAAGAATATGTCTGATGAAGGTAAGAAGCCATAACAACATGATGAGCCTCACAAAAGACTGTAGGTCATGCAATCTCCCACTCAAATGCCGCTGCCAGGCCAGGTGTGGAGAAGAGACAAACAAACCTCTTATGGATTTTGCAGAAGATTATTTCATTTAGACTATATTACACTATACTATAGTACTATACAGCATAATTTGAAGGACAATTTACGTTCAGAATGGCTGAGGTTCAGGGCCTAGAGTAGGTCATCTACTAACTGAAAGGGTGGTAGTTAAATCCCTCGCTGATCCACTCTGCATGCCAAAGTACCCTTGGGTAAGATACTGATCCTCGAGTTGCTCGATGCATTTAAATGTGAATGTTAGACAGAAAGCATTTAAACGTAGAACTAAAAAAACTCATATGAACGGGTGAATGAGACATGCTGTATAAAGTGCTCTGAGTACCAGAGTTGAAAATCACTATACAAGAACCAGTCCACTTTCCTTCCCGATGAGATTTAAACTCGAGTTGAGTTTGAGTGGGAATTGCATATGCTGAGCGCCACCTACTGGTTTCCTGATGTTATTGCAATGCCCAAGACAAAGTTACCCACAGGAACTAAAGCTGACATAACGTTAATGTGAATTGGCCCGATTCCAATCAAGCCCTGATTTGTACAGCCTTGAGCTCTATGGATAAAGATGATGTCAGTTAGTTATCCAGCTATCTTTCAGTTCCATTCAAGCCCTTAAAAAAAACGCTCCCACTTGTCTTTATTTCATTTATGTTATTCTTTAACATCAACAAAAATATAAACTGTTCAAATATGTACAAAATCATGTATTGTTGTAACTGAATTTTAAGGCGGGAGAAGCTTCACATATCAATACGTGTCAATACGTCACTCGCACTTCTAACTTTAGCTCTAGAACAATGGTTTGGCTTTTTATCCACTTACATACAGTGGCTGTTCTAGACTCTGTTAGGATCTCGGAAAAACCCACAGAGGGATGCGGTGGGTTCATCACTGTGTTCATCAGCATTATGTTACAAATAATCTGACACCAACAGAAAGATTGCATGCTCAATCACATCACACAGGATGCTCTGTTAGCTAAGTCAAAGTCAGAGTAAAGGAAATAAATAATGTCGTGCTACAGGAAGCTAATATTCAAGTGTCCCCAACATTTAAGGATAGACTATTTACCATTAGATTTCATTGTTATGTGCCTAACTCACTGATTTATTGCTTCTATTGCTTTCATTTCTCCTCTTTTTTCTTCATCTTTCTTTTTATCTTGGTGTCATTGGATTTATATTTTTTTACACAATCATACATGCCACTTGCACAGAGTGAGTGGAGTCAGGTGGGGCTCTCTTTAGAAGGCCGGGTCTCTCATACTTTCACTGCAAACTTTGCACACTCTGCCGCTGCTGGAAAGTTAAAGTTTGTCAGTCTTCAGCGCCACACATTAGAGGTGGGAATCACCATACATCCCACGATACGATATTATCACAATACTTAACGCACGATACGATATTATTGCAATTTTTTAAAATATTTTGCGATATTCAGATTCTGTACATAAAGGTAAACTTTATCAATATTCATTTTATCTAATAACAAAGCCTCACACTCAGTCTTTCTCTCATTTCAGTTTGATTGTTGACAAACTGAACGGTTTGTATTACAGTCTAGTCCAACTTAACTGAATCAACCATCTGGAACAATTATAGCTATTCTGAACTATGCAGTTTATGAAAACTATGCAGCCCCTTCAGCAACTGAAGAATTTGAAAGTAAATTAAAACAAAATATAATTTTACATTAAATAAAAAAGTTTTAAACTTAATTAAAATAAAACATGTCTTAAATTAAAATAAGTAAACTGTCATTTTTATTGCTGCCAAAAAAACGTTAAACACATTTGGACAGTGAAGGAATGTCAGGATTCTTGCTCAGAAAAAGGATCAACATGCTCTGAAGTCAGAGCATGTTCCAGTCCACGAAAACTTTTTTTGTAACAAAATATCAATTTCTGCTGTCCCTGTATCGATACATTATTAGCAAACAAAATATCACGATACTACACAGTATCGATTTTTTCCCCCACCCCTACCACACATTGGCATCACTAAGTAATTGACTGGTTCAGAAAGAAGTCTCTTCTCTTCTGAACACCTGTGTATCATAATGAATCTGCATCAGGTGCAAGCAATCTGTCTGTTTCCTGTCAGTTGCTTTGGAACCGAGAACTTTGATTGGCTGTCAAGTGAAGATAAATTGGGTGCCTTGATTCTACCTGATACTGTGCTGCAGAAGGAGGGAAGCAGAGTTGTAGTTGTTTTGGGCTAACAGACGCTAGATTGGGGCTTCTCAAGTTTATACCTGATATTATTTCTGCTTAAAGCAATGAGCTTTATATTTTGGTAATTTCAAATAATTCTTTTCTTGAGATTTATGATTTTATTTGATGTGATCACAATAGTTTATTCAAATATGTTTTTGTGTTTTAGTGTGTTGCTGCCATGGGTACTTCTTGTTGGGGAGCTCCAAGCAAGTATGAAACGTAAGTCTCATGTGAAGCTAGAATTTGAGTTAAGTATGACAAACATGGTTATTCGCTGTTAAATTTTTTCTCTTTTCAGCTTCCTATCTTGGCTTTGGAAATCTTGATGCCAGTAAGCAGGTCTCGGGTGACCAGCTTCATCAATTGCCACACTGGTTCCACCCTCTGCGCCTGGACCAGGCCCAGCCTCAGCCTCGGAGCTCTCTGGCTCCTAGCTCTCAGCCCAAGGGCCAACCCCAGTCTCGCAGCTACCTCCCCCAGCCATTGCTGCAAGGTCATGGTTCTCAACCACAAGTCCAGCCCCTGTCACAGCCCCTGGTGCAGGCTCGCAGCTATCAATCTCAGCCACAGGTTAATAGTTACTGGGCTGAGGCCTATCCCCAGCTGCAGATTCGCAGTCATGGCCATCCTGAGACCCAGGGTCCCCGCCAGGCCCACCCCCAGGTCCGTCCCCACACCCAGCCTCGGAGCTTTCAGAATCGTCCCCAAATCCAACCACAGCCTCGCAGGATTGAGGGCCACCCCAAGACCCAGATGCAGCCTCAGCCTCGTACCTTTCAGGGCCAACCCCAGACTCAGCTGCAGCCTCGCAACTTTCAGGGTCATCCTCAGGTCCGTCCCGAGACCCAGCCTCGTAGCCATCAAGGCCATACTAAGACCCAGCTGCAGACCCAGCCACAGCCCAGGAGCTTTCAGGGCCGTCCCCAATTCCAGCTTGAGGGTCATCCTCAGAACCAGTTGCAGCCTCACAGCTTTCATGGCTATTCCTACCAGCCGCAGCCTCGCATCTATCGTGGCTATCCCCAGGCTCAGCTGACGTCACAGCTTCAGCCTCGTAGCTTTCAGGGCCATCCCCACATACAGACCCAGCCACAGCCTCGCAGCTTTCAGGGTAGTTCCCAGGTCCAGATCCAGCCTCGTAGCCATCAAGGCCATCCCAAGACCCAGCTACAGAGCCAGACCCAGCCACAACCTCGCAGCAATCTGGGCCATGCCCAGGCCCAGAGCCAGCTACAACCCCGCAGCTTTCAAGGCCAGGCTCATCCCCAGACCCAGCCACAGCCTCGTAGCCATCAAGGCCATCTCCAGGTACAGACCCAGCCAAAGCCTCGCAGCTTTCAGGGTCATGCCCAGACCCAGCCTCAGGTTCGTACCTTTCACGGCCATCCCCAGGTCCGTCCCCAGACCCAGCCTCGTAGCCATAAAGTCCATCCTGAGACCCAGCTGCCGACCCAGCCACAGCCTCGCAGCAATCAGGGCCATTCCCATGCCCAGCTGAAGTCCCAAATGCAGCCCAGCAGCTTTCAGGGCCATGCCCATCCTCGGGCCCAAATCCAGACCCAGCTGCAGTCTCTCAGCTCTCAGCCTGAACGCTATCAGGCTGACTCACTGCCACAACCTCGTAGTTCTCCGGCTCAGCCCCAAGACCAGCTGCATGCTAGCAGTTCTCAGTCGCGGGGCCATCTAGAGCCTCGCAGTCATCATGCTCAGGCCAAGACAAAGCCTCATAGTTATCCAGCATATCCACATGCCCATTCTGACTATCAGACTCAAATCCCAATACAGGCACGCAGCTATCAAATGCATCCTTGGATGATGCGTTACCAGCACAGACCTCATCTTCTGCCTTGGGTCAGGGCAACTGGCACAAACCAGATTCTGCAAGGGGCTTAACCGAAGAGGTAAACTCCATAAAACTAGTTGGTGTTTACTTTGTCCTTTTTTTTTTTTTTTTTTTTTTCTCTTTCCCTTTAGAACCTGCATAAGCTCAACACCACTAATCATCTTTCTCATTCTAGGTCCAACATCAGAAGATGGCTCATTAACTGCATGGATACAATTAAACTGATCTTTAGGGGAAATGTAAATAAATCTTTCTAGATGAGTCTGTGTGTGGGCTAGCTTATTTGTACTTTATAGTAATATCTCACAGTTGTGAGAGCAGGTGGTGCATGTTTCAAATATTTAGCTCAAACTGAAGCCATTCATGTGCAGCATCTACGGCAGGCAAAGACCTGCTCTGAAAGCACAAGTGATGCGTAATGACCTGCTCTTCATTTTGCTGGTGACCCAGTTCAACTGGAATTTTTTTTTTTTTTTTTTTTCTTCAGTATCTAACTGAAAATGTATGAAATCTTGAATACTTTTTTGCACACCTTTTTATTTCCAGACTGCTGTTAACTGAAAAGAGAAAATCCAACTGATTCAGAGCAGTATTCAGTCTGGTTACTAGACCAAGTCAGATTTTTGATGTGCACCAGAGACAAACGAGTCTCAGGTGCACCTCTAAATTCACTGGGCAACTGCAAGGAAAAAAACAGGCCTTCATGGAAAACTGCTGCATGCAGTCTCGCAATGCTTAACTCCCATGTTCCTTTTCAACAACCAGCAAAGCGACCAAATTCATCTCTTTATCAGTTAAGTATCCTCCAGGAGGTATGGCTATAACATAGGTGGTAGAAAAAAGACTGTTCATTATAAGGTATGAAAATGTGCATGTCTCTGATAATTCCCTTGACTGATGAAATGCTGTTTGTCCAAATTGTGGTTTCGGTGGATCTTGTTAAATTGGTTTGCGATGTGGAGACTGCAGGCCTGTGACTAATTCAATTTTGTTTGGCAATCCCTCCAAGTCCTTAGCAGAGACATTCCATGTTTTTGAACTTCACAGCACATTTAATCTATCAACTGTTTCCTATCCAGCATACATTGTTCCTACACGTCCATGCTTATGTTCTGCCATTAGGTGGCACCATCTGACATGAAACCTGAGACTGTCATGGACATGTTGGGACTAGAACATTTTAATAGTTTTTTTTTAAACTACAAAACCAGTTTCCTTTAAATGGCAAAAGTGGAAAAAGGAACTGCTTTCTAGAAAGTTGCTTTTAACTGAAATGACTTTACGCTGTCTCAGAAGTATAACTTGTGCTATAATGGTATATTAGAATGAGTTAAAATTCTTCAATATCTCCTGTTTAAAATGACAGCCACATTTTAAGGTTTTAAAGTAACAACAAAGTAACAAGTAATGACAGCTGCAGCTTAAAAGTTATATAATTTCCGGTCACACTAATGCTCAGATGTGTGTGTGTGTGTGTATATATATATATATATATATAATATATGAGTAAATTAAAAGGTTAAAAAATACAGTTGAAAACTGACATTAAGCCACCAAAAAGGCAGCTGTGAATGCAGCTTGAGTCACTGCAGCAAAAGGTTGATCCTGCAAGAAAGGCCAGAGGGCTGAAGAGGCGAGCCTAGTGATTGTTTTGTCCTGCCTCACTCCAGCTGTGGCAGATGGCCCCGCCCCTCCCTGAGCCTGGTTCTGCTGAAGGTTTCTTCCTGTTAAAAGGGAGTTTTTCCTTCCCACTGTCACCAAGTGCTTGCTCATAGGGGGTTGTCTGAACATTGGTGTTATTCCTCTGTAGTATTTTTAATCTTGAGGTGCCCGTTGCTGGGATTTGGTGCTATATAAATAAAACTTAACTGCATTGAATAAAGACTGCCAGTCTCCAGAAGGGTTTCTGTTTCAATAGTCACTACAAGCACAACTGGTTATGTTAGTGTTAAACAGTGTTGGGAAGGTTACTTTTAAAATGTATTCCACTACAGATTACAGAATACATGTTCCAAAATGTATTCTGTAACGTATTCCGTTACGTTACTCAATGAGAGTAACGTATTCTGAATACTTTGGATTACTTAATATATTATCATGCTGTTTACAACTACATGAATGTACTATTGCTGTGATTTATTACTGTTACTGAAGGTCCGCGGCTCCGAACCGTAGTAAAGGGACCTCTGGTTAATATGGTGGGTTCTGTGTCGGGCTCGTGGCCGAAAACTAGCTTTACTTTGTTGTCTGGGTCAACTTTGCTAGCAGAGACAGAGAGAGGCGTTGAAAGGCTGCTGCAACTGAACTTA
Source organism: Neolamprologus brichardi (assembly GCF_056152115.1). Taxonomy (NCBI): domain Eukaryota; kingdom Metazoa; phylum Chordata; class Actinopteri; order Cichliformes; family Cichlidae; genus Neolamprologus; species Neolamprologus brichardi. The sequence goes on from NC_142115.1 coordinate 35,880,099, forward strand.
TTGTTTTTGGAGGAAAACGCGAACACAGTGTACAGTCGAGTCTTAATAGCTTACTTACAACTGGGATCGTCAGGCACTCTTTTTAGCTGCAGTGGTTATTATTATATTTACATGCTTCCAGCTCCCGTTTTTGCTGGATGACAGCTCCTACTTTTCCTTTTTCTCCCTCCCTCGCTCACAGACACATAACGTGTATGGCAGTCCATTCTCCCTGCAGCACGGACTACACTGTCCATGATGCTACATTCTTTAGAGCTATACCTGTAGCATTCTGCCTATTAGCTTATCACAACAACAACAAAAAGGCCTCTCTCACCCAGGAAACACGCAGAGAGAGAGACCGTCACCCTGTAACCATGACAACCGTAACGCTGCCGCCTGGAACAACAGAACGTAGCTGTCAAACAAAACCCAAACAGTCCTGACCCGCCACAATATGAAACAGGGAAGTACCGCCGTGTAATCCATTTATTTCAACAAAGTAACTGTATTCTAAATACCACCTTTTTAAACGGTAACTGTAACGGAATACAGTTCCTCATATTTTGTATTTTAAATACGTAACGGCGGTACATGTATTCCGTTACTCCCCAACACTGGTGTTAAATCATGCAATTTGCATGCTACACTATGAAGTCCAGTGTCCAAAGAACTCCCCGAACATCTGCGCAGTTAATTGTATTTGGTCTAGTTTAGGCCATTTGTCACCAGATCCTATCATTTAACAGCATAATATATTTAGTAAGCCAATCTTCTTTAGTTGATTTCTTATTAATTTTTTTTTGTTTAATTTTTGTATATTTGTTTTTTTAATTAGCTTCTTTACATGCAATATTGCATTGACTCTGAGTCTAGTAATTTCATTGCCAGTAGTGATGTGTTATTGTTAACTAACAATAATAAAACTCTCCATTAATTTCAAACACAGATCTTTAGACAACCATTCTGTGAATCAAACTGGTTGGCATAGTGACCACTAAGTATTTAATTATAAAATAACTCAAACAATAAATGCAAAGCTACCAGAATGTGTCGTGTCCTTTATGGCAATTTTGAAATAAGATTGTGGCTTTGATATTGTTCAAAGTTTTTACACAACAAAGTCCCACAACACCTGTGAATCATGATGAATCTGGTCCAGGTGCAATCAATCCACCTGTTTCCAGTCAATCAGATGGAGGGCAAGAACTTTGACTGGCTGTCAAAAGAAGATAAATTATGTGCACTGGACCGCTCCCACCACTGCACCACCGAAGGAGGAAAGCAGATTTTTTGTTTTTTGGGTCCAGCTGCCTTTCTGCATGCATTTAGGTCACGTCACTGATTGAAGCTATGAAACTATTATGGTACTATTTTTGTGCCCCCATATAATGGCTATGTCCATTTGAAGGGACACAAGGTTACTTAAACCTGTATTCTTTTCTAGTGCGGTGCTGCCGTGGCTACTCTGTGTGGGGGAGCTTCAAGCAAATGTAAAATGTAAGACTACAGCATGTTGACTCAAACTACAGCTTAAGTAGAAAATGACCAAAGAACTATTTCACTTGTGGCATTGATCTGAAATTTTCTGTTTTCAGCTTTGTATCCTGACTCTGTAACTGCGCATGTGGTAAAACCTCAGCAGGCCTCAGGTTACCAGTCCAACCTTCAGCTCCAGCTTCCCAACTACCGGCCCTGGTCGCATTTCCAGATTCCTAATTACCAGTCCTGGTTGCGTTCTGAGGTTCCCACCTATAAGCCTTGGTCAAATTATCAGATGCCCAGCTATAAACCTTGGTCCCATTACCAGATTCCCAACTATAAGCCTTGGTCACATTACCAGATTCCCAACTGCAAGCCTAGGTCACAACACCGGGTTCCCAACTACCAGGCTCCGTTGCCGTCCCAGGTTTCCAGGTATCAGGTTTGGCCTCGGTCCCTGGTTCCTGCCCAGGATCAGGCCTTCCAAAGCAGTACCCTGCCTCAAAGTCAGGGCACACAGAGAAAGCCTCAGACTTGGAGGCAAGTACAGAATTCCCAGCACAAGTTTCCGACACGTACCCAGAGGCAGGGCTCTCAGCGCAGGCTTCAGATTGAAACCCACAATCAGGGCTCCCAGGATATCCTTCAGACTCAGCCTCAAAGCAGAACATGGCCTTATCCTAGGGGCAGGGCTTTTCCCATAGACAACCATCAAGCTTGGAAATAGGCTTAATTAGAACACATGAGGATGCTCAAGGTAAGAATGGCATTTACTTTCTAATCTACTGTTGTGCTTTTAACATAAGATCGACACCCTAAATTATCTTTCTCATTTCAGATATGTCAGAAAATGCATCTTTAACTACTTGGACCCAATTAAAATGATCTTTGTAAAAATAGTAATAAACTTCTATTTGTTTCTTGCTGTGAAGCAAATCTCTATAGTTCAGTCCTGGAATTGAGAACTTATGTACATACTGTACTGAAGTCTTGTCTCAGAGGCCAAACTGCTGATGTACTTTACAAGCTTGCACCTACTACAGACACGTGTATCTGCTCAAATAGGATGACTGTCTTGACTCCATACAGTGAAGGAAGATGGAGAGTGTGGTATTGGGTGGGGTTGGGACGGAGCACTGCCTAGCATATTTTAGGTTAATTTCCCCCTTTTTTAGATGAGGGTCTTTGTAACAAAGTAAAACTGTTGGGTTTGGCTGGTTTAAAGGGTGACCCACCACCAAAAAGAGTAAACGAGTCTCTTCCAAAGGCCCCTGAAGCTGTTTTGTTCTCACATGTTGGCCAACAACCTAAAAGGTTGGCTTTTTCGTCACCCACATGTCGATTCCTAGAAGTATTTAGAGTTTTGCAACAAAGCAAGCAAACCTACGATGGTGCTTGGGTTTGATCATGAATAGTCTAACCTTTGTGCTTCCCTGACTTCTAATTAAAATCAAGAGTGGAACAAAAATCAGTTTAGTGATATTTTTCTGCAGAGTTTTAAAGTTTCTCTTAACAAACCATTTACCACCTGAAATATTGAAATATCTGCCTTTCATGAATCAATGAAATTTAAGTTGATGCATTCCTTGTGATGCATTTAACACAACGTTTGGGTATTGTGGCTTTCCCCTGCCACTTGACAAAATGGAAAAGTCTGCCCTGCAACTGTCCTGCAAGGTTTTAAAAAGGTGTTTGTTTTGTTGTTGTTTCTCAGATTTTGGGTATTTAAAGGAGACCTGTTATTCTTCCCAACTCTAAATTGTTTTGGACTGGTGGGGCTCTTTAGCTTATCCTCTTCTTGAAACAAGCTAAACTACGAGAGAGGGTAGAACACAGAAAATACATGAATGGAGAAACTCGAGTTCTCACAGACGATTACGAGTGAAACTCTGCTTGGGTTCAATTTTCAACTAGTTCAATGGTGACAGTCTAGTCGCCAGTCAACGGACAACTGTTTGAGCCCCAATGTCAGTGGGTGGCCCCTGAAGACTAACCACAAGAGTACCATAGTAGAGACCTGACCTCTCTAAGTGGAGTCCACCTCCCTCCTTGTAAGCAGTATTTATGATTTTGTTCAAGCAAACCCAATTTCAAGGCCAAGAGAAGAAATAAAAGCAAGACATGAAGTGGAGCATATAATTAAATATAATCCTAAATGCAGCTAATTTGGTGTTAAATATGGGGAAGAGACAACTGAATAACATCACTATTTTATTTACTTTGATCTTTAACATTAGCTTGCAGTCAAGCAAGCAGCTGTGGTAGAACCAGTGAAGCAACATGCAAGAAAAATGTGGCTCTGAAACATCTTGTAGTTATAAATTTGACTCACTTGCAGTCAAAAGCATTAAAGACCAAAAGTAAAACCTCTACAGTGTATCCACTGCTGTAGATTCTGCTGTAAAAACCTGCCCGTTTGGGGGAAAATTGAAAATTCAGGTGGCTAAGGAAGTTTTCAGAGGAACTTTGGCTCTTGTATCCCTGTTTTGGAAGATTTTTTTTTTCCTGTTGTGCTGTAAGTGGAGAATGACTAGATCACAAATGAGCCTCATCCAAAACCTCTGAGATGAGTTTGTGTCCAATGGATTTGTCAGTATGCTGGAGAAGATCATGTGACATAAGGATCATGGCAGCTATGTATGCAAACAGGATAAATATTATGGTGGATTATTTAAGATGATTATGAAAAAACACGTTTGTATATGTAACGTGAATGAAAGTGCAAAACTGTAAATGCTGTGTGTCCTTCTGTAAAATGCTGTTCGAGTTGGCTCGTGGTGTACTGCTGTCCTTTCAAACTTCTTATTTTATTCTGGACTTGGTTTTAATTTATACGCAGAATGACTGTCTCAGGTCAGAATGCCGAAGTTTCATTATTCAAGTCTGAATTGTTTGTATTTTGCTTTGTTCAGAAACTTTGTCCAGTAAGAATTGAGCTGAAAGAAAAGCTATTAACCTCTCAGGGAAGAGTCGGGCCGACTGAGGCAGTACAATAAGGAGAGATCAGCTGGAAGAACTGAACGTGATTTACTGAGCGTATGAACGTATCTGGCGATTAGATTCCGATGGGCCATCATGGCAGGATGGAGTCTCGGCTCTTACTGAGGTGCGTGTAAGCCTAGGTTGCACAAATGAGTCTTAAAGGGAGAATAACAGAGGGCATAGATTTAAACCACGCAAAGTGGAGGCTTATTGGCTCAGAGAAGTTGGGCAGGAAGATGATTGGAGCAGAGCACTGATGTTAGTATTGAGACGGACAGGGTGCGAAAGTGGTAAAGAAAAGAAAAGAAAGTAGGCAGATGAATGAACAGATTTTCCGTACTGAACTTATGCTTCATATCTTTAAAGAACTAACGTCATTAACTGAAACCTCCACTCCACGGGGCGCTTGAGTGACTGCCTTTAGGAAGTGTTCATATGTCTTTCATCCTAATTCCTGCTGATATGCTTAAAGGCAGTTGATATGTTGTTTATCTTGAATTGATGTTTTGATTCTCTGAATATTCCTGTACATGAGGTTGAAGGAGTTTTGTGTTTATTATATTTTCAGAGTTTGTTCCCCTTATTATTAATACTGAGCTTTACGTTACCTCTGGTGATCAGTTTTCTGTTTCGTAATGTTGTTGCTGTCGGGTTTGTCTTTCCTTCCAGCCCTCCCCTCCTGTGTTCCTTCTGTATGTTTCAGTGTGTGTTCATGTCTTTGTGTTGAGTAGTTATCTTTTGGGTTATTTCCTGTTTTACTTTGACGGTTCTCCACACCTGCATCTCGTTCCTTTAGCTGATTCTGCTCCCCCTCGTGTATAAGTGGTCTGGTCTTCCCCTCCGTCTTTGTCACAGGGCTTTCTGTGCTTCCTTCTGTGTTCACCTGCTGTTTGGGATTTCTGTTTGCTCTCATTTTGGACTTTGTATTAGACGCTGCATCCTAAATAAAAAGACTGACTGAAATACTGACCGTCTCAGCCCTGATAACTAAAACCAAGTCCCCAGGTACCAACCAGAACCTCAGCATCTGTAGCTAAAGGTACCCAGCTACGAGTCTTAAGCCTTTTCTCAGTTCTCTAATTTGTGCCTTCTCATCTCCTCTATCCTACTTTCTCTCATCTGTGACCTGGCAATCAATCTCAGTACACCATGCTGAAGGATGTCTCAATTCTTAAAATGTATCTGGAGGCAAGAGAAGACTTGCCAGAGGAATTATAATCAACAATTCACAGTTGTATCACTTGCAGAAGTATTTTTACTTTCAAGCTATATAGACCACGTGGAATTTACAAAACACAGTTAGAGGAGGACTACAAAACCAACTAGTTGTTCTTGTTGACTTGGTTATTGAAGGTGATCAAACTTTGTACTTTACTGTTCCTGTGTGTGGTTGAAAATATATCTTGTCACTATGTGCAGCAAATTGAGAACTGAATTAAAAATGAGCCAAAATACAAAACTGTCATGAACACTGCTGCACCTGAGATGAACAAAAAGGAAATACAACTGTAGTTTGGCTGTAACATAATATTTTATGTTGCGCTTGTGTCAAACTTCATGTTTATTTGACAGAGTTTTAAAATGTTGGCTCAGAGGTAGGAATGTCACATTTAGTTAAGTCTGTTGCTGCAACTTCTCGCTCCTAGTTTCTTCCTCACCTTCTCCACTCACAGCTCTACAACATGCCAACCAATTTTCCACGAATGTGTTTTTGCAACAAAGGCCGCAGTGACTTCTTTAAAAGCCTCGACCCTGTGCGCCCAGCCAGCAGCTCAATACCTCCTGCAGACCCGTGTGCTGGGCCCAGACTGAAAAGGGCCAAGCATAAGGATTCAGAGGGGAGATTTCAGAGAACACGATTGTAGCTTATAGTGCAAAGTTGATGCTTTGTTGTGATAACATTGTGATTTTCACTCTTTTAGAACGAGTGACTCATTTCAGCTGTGCAACTGTGGATGATATCTTGGAGATTAATTAAATCTTATAGTTGAAGAGTAACAAAAATTAATTTTGTTCTACTTTGGTGTGTGTGGATGATTCAAAGGCAAAATTCAAAAACGCACAAGCTTTAATGCACCTGAAACTGACTCCAGATGTAAGTGATTCAGAGCACACTCATCTTATTTGTTAAACTAACTGAATGATAACTGAAAAGATGCCAGTCAGTGATTTCATACTGGGTGCTTTGGCAGAATGCCTCCATCCACAGCTCAGCAAATGCTCTGAACTGCATTAGAAGCCTCACTTATAACAAAGACAGCCTAATGCTCTGCACATCCTCACTTGTTTCAGTCTTTTTCTTTGTCACGGCGGGGTGCGCCGATAAGTTTAGTTTACAGGACCCAGAAGCAGACACTGAAAGGCGGAGTTGCTGGCTGAACAGAAGACGATCCTTTATTTGGATGTTGGCACATGAAAAAGCATAAAGCTAGGAAAACTAAGAACACTCGGAAAACTATAGGATTAAGAAACTCAGTGAAAATGAACACTGAGTAAACTATGACGAAACACTATGGGGATGCAAACAGACGACCTGACAACAAAACACAGAAAACAGAGGACTTAAATACACACATGAGGTGATCAGGGGAAGTCGAGACACATGAGGAAACAACTGACAAGGATGAACATAACGATGCACAAGAAATGTAAATTCAAACACAATGCCATGAAAACTGGACTTTCAAAATAAAACAGGAAACATAAGACGCAGACATGACAACCTGAACTTGACAACGTAAGATACAGACATGAAACACATGAAGGGCAAGGGAGACTTAACAGGGGTGGAAGACACAAGGGGAATCTAATAACAAAGAACTAGAACAACCTGGGCATGATAAAAAATGAACTTAGAAAACCTGAAGGGCTTAAACATAAACTAAAACTCAAAACGCTGGGTCAAAAGACCAGGATCGTGACATTCTTGCTAATTTGATTTGACCACTTGATGAATACTCAGTCCTCCCAGTGATTCCTGGTGATGCCTTTACTGGTATCTATGAAGCGCCTTGAGGCGACTTCTGTTGTGATTTGGCGCTATATAAATAAAATTGAATTGAATTGAATCTATAGTTTTGCAGATGCAGTGTGGTGTAATATGTTGAGTGTTTTTCATCTGAGTGTTGTTCTAAAATTTACTTCATTTTAAAACCTGCTAAAGACCAAATCATCTCCTGATACCTTAGAGCTGAAAGATTGCGTACTTTCTTTTTACAGTGACTGTATGTATATGTAGAGGTGCTGTAGTCATGAATGCCTATCAGCCACACTTCTGTTTTTAGCCTTTTCAACAAGCTATGCAGTTCAACGAATGTGTTGCAGGGCTTCAATTTCCTCTACCATTAACACAATCTCATGTTTGCCTAAATAGGGGATTTTTTTTTCTTTTCTTTGGTCCATTGTTCTTCTAAACCCTCAAATGCATCAGGGGAAATCTCAAGGCTTGTTCCATATTGCAAATGGGATTCTTAGAAATCGCTTAAGAATGTTTTGATGAAGGAGAGCCATTGATTCATGTTTCTGTAGAGCTGTCAGCCTCTCAAAGTTTTCAGTAACACTTTGTAATAAGGCCCGTGACCAAGGGTGTAATTCCCCTATAATGTATTTTATTTTAGATTACAATGCAATTGTGTTTACCTACTAATACCTAAAGGCCGGTACACTAGAATAGCAGGTAACAAGTCAGGTTAGGAAACAAAGAAATTATATTGTAAGGTAATTTTGAAGAAAAAGACAAGAAAAAACCATCTTAGATCATAACATATTATTGAGTAGAAATAAATCTTGCCTTTTTTTTACATCTGCATTTAATATTCATTATCTTAATGAGCATAATTGATGTTCAAAATTATGCTGTACTTGAAATTACTTACTGTATAATTTGTTTCTCCTCTTCTGTAAAATACCTCAAATTGTGCAATATTTAAAATGACTTCTGCACTGCCAAAAATGACTTACGCATCAATTAAAATACTTACAGACTTCTTTAATTACTTTAATTAAATATATAATTATTCTTTGTTTCTTGTAAAAACTTTTCTCGTTAACCCCTTATTTTAGCGTACGTGCCCTTAAGTATTAGTAGGTAAACATAATTACTTTGTAATTTTAAATACAATACAATGAAGTTTAATTTAATTACAAAGGAATTACGTGTTTAATCGCAGCCATATCATAAAGTGTTGCCAGGTTTTCTTTTGGCATCACTTAATACTGAGCTGTTTTTTCCCTTCTTTTTGTCAGTGAAGCAGGAAACTAGGATTTGGGCATGGCAAGCTGAATTCAACATTTCAAATGTGGTGTAAAGTGTTATGAACCACAGGAGGACAATTGTATGCTCGAGCTGATAGCCCAGATTCCTACTTTGCCTGTGACATGTGAACGCAGCACAAGTGCCGCCCCGCTCTACCGGATTTCAGCCGGTAGGCACTCGTTTTCTGCCAGTGACAGTCATCCCTTTAAACCCTAAGGACCTCCTGGATTGTCCACCTGCCCGACGTCTGTCCCTTTCCTCACCGCGCGGCGCGATGAAGCGGAAACTGAGCGACATTTAGGAGCAGTCTAAATGACTTCTGTGCAACAGGCAACTGGGCTGCAAACTCACTGAAGGCTGGTCGGAGGAACTGTTGCACAAAATCCCGCTGCGATGTCTCTGCTGTGCGTTAGAGGTATGCTCTCACTTCACAGCTACAGGTTATCGTTTCAACAGGAGAACTCATGGCTCTGCTCGTGTGAGGGTTTCTTAAACGGGCGAAGTTCTCACGGAAAAGATTTTATATATAAAAACACAAAAACTTAGATGAAAGAAAAAAGGAAGGCAGAATATTTGAGGGCAATACTGTAACATTATTCTGAAACTATCCAGTTGTGAAGATACAGAGCATAACATAAACTTTAAGTGTTTCCCTGAAAGGTGAATTTAAACCTCATTTGCCTCCAGTGACGTTTAGTGTAACACTCAGGCTGGATGCTGACTTTAAAAAAGGAAAATCACAGTTAAGTGACAGCGTTTGGTCATTATTGATGGATATGTGTGCATTAATGTTTTGTTGCTTTTTTATGGTCCGATATCGCGAGTCTGAAAAGTTAGGCTTTGGTTAAATCGAGCCATCTAGTAATCAGTGCTCAATGCCAATGCTCACCAAAGAGCACTCTCAGTTTTCAGCTGTTAAAGTATTAGCTTTGTATCTAAATGAGGATTGATTTAGTCTGTTAGGCTATACCCAAACATATGAGGGACATTTATTTCTGAAACTATTAAAAATCATAGACACGTTTTTCTGAATGAAAAAATGCTCACAAAATGATTAAAGTTTGTTTTCTTCCTGTTATAGTAACATATGCTTGATTATGATAGAAGGTCTTCTGGCCCTGATTTTTACCCATTTTGTCGGCATATTTTTATGATTATTGTTTGTTTGTTTTTGTTTTGTTTTAGCTTGTCATTATTATTGTTGAACTTTAATTTGGATTACCATTTATCTGAGATTCTATGATTATTTTAGCATTAGCCTGTTTAGAATGATCATTATAGGTCAAGTAGTCTTTGAGTTCTATTATATTTGGTCCTTGGTGTTTTTGGTGATCGTAGCCTCCACCGTGTCTCTCGGTGTTCAGTTGAGTGTCAGCGGCTTGTCACTGTGTCCAGTTAGCTACTTCCTGTTTGATTTTGTCAGTCTCTTTTCTTCACCTTAGTTTTACTACAGGTGCCTCATGTCTCAGTAGTTTGAGTTCAGCTGTGTCTTCTTCCCTTTATGTTTCCATTTTCCCTGTGCATATCCTCGGCTACAGTGCAAACAAGGCTGGAACACGTCTCCATGCCGTTTTCAGACTTTATTTGTGATCTGGAGCTACATCAGCTGCGGTAAAAGCTCGGTTTCCTGATTCTTTCAGGTGGATTCTTAGCAGCCTACATTTGGGTCACTTATACTCTTAAATGACATGAACCCGAAAACTGTCAATACTTCATGTTAAAATAGTTTAAAACTGGATTCATAACATAATAACATAACTTAGGACTGTATACTCTCACCTGACCATTAACACTGCACATCCTCAATAGATTGAGAGGAAAAAAAATAGATTAATCAGTGGCTATTTCTTTGTAATTTGCTGTGGCAAGAACACATTTTATGTATTTGCTGACATTTGGTACTTTAAGGTCTTTATCCTTAAGCTGACTAGGGCTGCCATGATTAGTCGACTAGTCACGATTACGTCGACTATTAAAATCGTCGACGACTAATTTAATAGTCGACGCATCGTTTGAAGCTTTGTACGATCCCAAAAGACGCAGGAATAAGTAGTAGGATTTAAGAGTGTAATAACGGACTGAAACAGAAGATGGCAACACTGCATGTACAAGGATGCCAGCTGCCGTTAAACCCCGAAGAAGAAGAAGCTGTGTCCCAGAATTCATAGCGCAGCCCAGCTCAGTTTCCAACAATGGCGGCAGCTAGTTAGTTTTAATATTACTCTTATTGTTCTTTCTGGGTCACAAAATAAACGTTTAACATATTTTCAGGCGAGAATGTAGCTGTGTAAACCTCAAATATCTGCTCAGTTTATCAAGACACCACATATTTTCAAAAGCGCTCCGACGTTTTCGGAGACGTCTGTTACCCACTAGCTCGATAGCTAGCCGGAGGCTAGGCTCACTAGAGCCCGTGAGAGGACCGGACTCCGGGCAAATCATTTTAAAACCCACAGCAGTCTTTCACTACTCAGGTTAAACATGATATATAAGTCACTTAGATAACTTTAAAATGTTATTGTTTGGCTTTTTTTTAGCATTTTATTTGTTCCTGAGTAAATCGGTTTGGCTGAGATTAAAGAGATGCTTGAGAATATCCTCCGGTGTCCTGTTATATTTTAGATAGCAAGGAGCAGACAGCTGAGTTTATTAAACTCCACCAAAACAATCTGCAAATTTCATTAAAATTTAATAAACTATCATCTTGTCTTTATTTTTAGTTAGCACATACCTTAAACACTTAAGGCTGTAAGCTAATGATAGTTATATAAGAGCAGATGCTGCTGGTGCAATAAGCTGTAGTTTTATGTCCAATGGATGATGATCTGATTAGTCGACTAATCGCAAAAATAATCGGTGACTAGTCGACTATCAAAATAATCATTTGTGGCAGCCCTAAAGCTGACTGACCCCTTTAAGGTAGCAGGTTACAGATCTCTGCAGGGACATTAAAAATAAAATGTGCACTTCCTTCTTCGTCGTTCAGCGGTCTCTTTCCACGTGAACTGCCCCCCGAGTTGCCCTGAAGCAAGTCACTTGATCTGCAGTTGTTCAACTAAAGCTGATGAGCGATGTGAGATTTTAATGTCTAAGTAAAAGAATAAAAAATGATTTTTTTATTTTTTTATTTTTGTTGAAAACCTGCATGTGTATCGGGTCTGACAAAGTTTGATTCATTAAAGGTTAAAAAGCCGGCGCTTCCCCTCACCACCAGTTTATTAACATTTTTGGCTCCTTTCCAGATCACAAATTGCTCTTCTCTCGCAGACATGCTGATTGATTTTTCACACCATCAAACTATTGTCTGGCTATCTCCAGCTCTCAGCCCCTGGTGTATTGTTTCTCACTGATCATTTCTGACCATTTCTCATCTTTGGGTGTGAGTGCTGCCTGAGGATGAAAGGCCACCACCACCTCCACCCAACTCCTATTACAGAATGATGAGATGAGGGTGAGGCTGGAGATGGAGCGAGTGAAGCACACCTGGGTCGCAGTGGGCTCAGACAAGTGGAATTATAAAATAATCTAATTTTGTTTCATAGCTTGCCCTGGAATTGAGAAAGTGTGCTTCATGCTCACATAAAAGTTGTTACTTGTTCAGGTTAGCGTGAACCCTGGACTCAGCTTTTTAAGCTTTGCTGTTTCACTCAGAAGGACAGAAATATGGATTCAAATCAGTCATGACATTGTCCCACAACATCTGGACATATACGCCAGAATTGTTCACCACATCATCTTTATAAAGTGCAGATGTGTGAGTGCTTGCAACTTGTTTCTGCTGCCCAGATGAGGCCATAAATATCAGTTATTGCAGGTCTGACTTAGGATGGACTCAAACTGAAGTAAATGCATCTTATAAATATGAGTGGATGTGTGATTCTCAACGTTTCTCCCAAGTGAATCTACATAATATGTCATCTGACTGTCCTTTAAACTGTATTTCTTTTCCCTTTTAAAAAAATCTGAAATATTTCATCATCTGACTTTCACAGACACATCAAATCTTTAATAAAGAATATATTTTTAGACGGCAGACTAGAATGGTTTAATAGTAAACAACAACACTGTCAGAAAGAGGAAGTAAACCACAGTTTCCCATGTGAAAAGCTAATGTTTTGTTAACTTGTCCAGCCCATCATTGTTTCTTTGCAGATTCAGTGCTTTATAATGTCACCTGAATTCTTCCTGAGATAATCTCCCTTTCTTTTCTTTGTAACGCTAATAATAGACCTGGAGCCATACCTAGTATCTCCTTGCATATGCAGACAGTAAGGTGAGAAACATGAGCTACAAGCAAATAAGGAGAAATAACCTCACAGGAACGAGCAGAGAACAAAAACAAACAGTCTATAGTATTAAGATTCACGCTGTCAAAGAGCAGTCCTTGGACGTGGATGACCCCACCTCCTGTAATGTGTGCTCTTTACTCTGCTTTTAGGTAATTTCTGCATAAAAGTAAATTTAGCTGCTTTAAAATTTCCACAATCCTTATGTTTTTCCCTGTTTTTAGGGTTTAAAAATGTCTTGGTGTAGTTTAAAGTGATTATATTGGACTAAAAAAAGAGCCTTTCTTGGTGTAAAACGTCAGACACTGACAACACCAGCAGATAACAGATTAACCAATTGTGTTCTTATGATGTCATCAGGTTGTTCAGGGACAAGAGATGTATCTGTGTGATGAGCTGGGAAATGCTCTCTCTGCCTGTGGTAAATGTGTTCTTTGGCAGTTTTCTTGTCTATGATGTACCTGACATGCTATCAGAGAAGCCAGTCTTTCCATCTCTTAAAGGAAGTGCCTGATATAAAACCTGACGAGTGGCATTCTTCTTGGAAGCTGTGATACTTTTCAGAGGCTCATTTCCTCATTCCTGGTTGTGTTGAGCGCCCTCAGAACCTGCATGGTGGCCTGCAGATCTCTGCAGGAAGTGAACGGCTGCAGAAACGAAAGCAGGATGGGAGGACGCAGCTTCTGACAGCTCAGTCTGTACCCACTCCTAGCTATTTCTGGATAGCAATTATCAGTGGAATAAATGCATACACTGATGGCATTGCATAATTTGCTCAGTGTTGAGTAAGGTTACTGTGAAGAAATTGCATTAGATGAAATTATCCGGCAGTAATAGAAGATAAATACGTGCAGGTCGACTGTCAGGCATTTGGAGATAGCAGCGTGGCATTCAGCCTCAGCAGATCGGCACAGAAACTGGAGCTTGTGCTGATTTTATTTATGTTTTTTTTAAATGGCCTGGTTTGGATTCATGCATTCAAGGTGATAACTAAAACCATTTTGTAGGCCACCAGATGCAAAAGGTGAGGGCAGACCAGGTCAGCCAGTGCACCGGGACACACTGTAGTGGAATGACAGGGATGCAAGCAAAGCTTCAGCGGCCAATCTGTGGAGGCGGGGGTGGGGATAGAGGGGAAATAATCCCCATGCCATCTGCTGCTTTTCCTATCCTGCGTGGTTATGCTTGTATACATGTGTGTATGTTGGACTGCAGCTCACATGGGCCAGTGGACTTCACTTCCTCCTTCTCTTTCCCTCCCCGTCGTGATAAAGCTATTTCCTGCTACGAGCATTGGCTCAATCTAACAGTTTCTCTTTACACTTAATCTTTGCTACTGGCCACTTGTCTCAACTCAGGCCGAGGAGTGCTCAAAGAAGTAGACTCCAAGACGATTGTGACATGAAATGCAGAGAAAATACAGACACAAAACTGCGTTCACCTGATTTTCTGCTCTTTGCAGAAATTGGTGCTGTCTCAGCACTTTTTCTTCTCTTTTTCTTTTTTCTTACAAAGGTGGGAGTTTTGATAGTGATTGGTGATTCTTATTGCAGTATAAACATCAGTTGGCACATTTGGGAGTAATGACAAATATGTGTAAACCAGCATCCATCCATTTTTTGCACTTATCTGAAACAGAATTGGATCAGTATTAGGCTATAAACGTTCCTAACATCACTGTTTTCCAGTTACTCCTGGAAAATCCCGAGATGCTCCCAGGTTGATGAAATATATATTTAATTTCTCCAAAGAGTTCTGGTCTCCCCTCTGAATCTCCCAGCTGAAAACAGTGAAGGTGCAAGGAGTAGAGATGGTGAGAGTACATGAGTTTAAATAGCTCAACCATCCAAAGCAATGGGCAGTGCACAAGAGATGAGAAAGAGAGTGCAGGCAGGGTGGAGTAGGTGGAGATGAGTGTCGGGGTGATTTGTGACAGAATGATAGCAGTGAGACCTGCTATGGTTTATTATTTGGAAACCGTGGAGCTGACAAAAGGCAGGAGGACAAGCTGGAGGTAGCAGAGCTGAAGATGCTTTTCATTGGGAGTGACCAGAAAGGACAAGATTAGACATGTGTACATCAGAGGGACAGCTCAGGTCAAGCTGTTTGGCAACAAAGTTACAGACCACAGAAATGATTCATGGCTGTATTGAAGGAGGCTGTGCAGAGGATGCTAGGGATGGAAGTACATGATCCACTGTGGAGGCCCCTAAAGAGAAAACCAAACAAGAAGAGTATTTAACAGTTCATGTGCACTGCTCATATTTTACATAGGTGATCGTAAAAGTTGTAATATTTCAATTAGGGCGCAGCGTTGTGGTGCGGTGGTTAGCACCACCGTTTCACAGCAAGTGGGTCCTGGGTTCAAACCTTATGGTTACCTGACGCTGTACGTGTGGAGTGTTGGTTAGGTTCATTAGTGACTCTGAATTGGGTGTAGATGTGATTGTCTGTCTTTCTGTGCTCAGCCATGTGATGGCCTCTTCCCTCAGTGACAGCTGGGACGGGATCGCTGTAAACCTAAGATAGACAAAGCGGGAAAAAATCAACATATGAAGGCTTCTGAGATGAAGCTTTATGACTCCTGGATTTTGTATTCTCTTTGCGCTCATCACAGTGACCACAAAGGTTAGATACTGATAAAACTGATTTAATGTCATTGTTTTTATTGATTCTTATCATTTAATTTAATTTAATTTAATTTAATTTAATTTAATTTAATTTAATTTAATTTAATTTAATTTAATTTAATTTAATAATTCAATTTTCTTGAATAAAAAAAAATAGACCTGCAGAGGTTTGAAGGGTCAAAACTCTGCAGGTTTTATTATATGAAGGTCTGATCACTGTGCAAAAACTGATCAGGAAAAAGCGTTGGATGTAACTCAGGTATGCAGAAGTCCATAAGTGTCATTTTGTTATGGATGCAGGTCCTAGAAAAACACATTTTGTGAGTTTTGATTTGTTTTAGACCCCAGATATTGATCGATTGGGACTCTAATTTGTGTTTGTGATGAATACAGATGAAGACAAGCACTCAGGTAATGGTGCAACTGTCTGTGGTAATGTCATGGTCTATAAAGCCCTCGTTCCATGATCCACTCATACTGGATCACTCGTGGACTTTCAGTAGCATCTCTCTGATTGGCTCATTATCGTGGAGCGGTAGGGAGACGGTCTCTTTTAATTTGCGTTTATGCAGGATAATATGTGGTATACATGCTAATGTAAACACAATGAGGCACTGGCATTGAAACAGATAATTAAATGAAGTAATGTGTATGCTCACAACACTGAACTATACACAGAATATATATATTACAGCTTTATCTTGCAATATAAAGTGTCTTTAGATACAGTTCAGAGAAATTCTGTTAATCCGTAAGCTGAATTTGAAGTGTTTGCACACAAACCTACAGCCATATATGCTGCTAGCATGAAGCCCGAGCGTAAGCAGAAGCTTATACATGAGTAAAATGATCAAACATACTTCAGTCAGAGGATACTGACCAACCCATGCTAGATCCACAATAGTTGTATTTATTAGTTCGGCCTGGCGAGGTCCACGGGGGCTGTACATTAATGGAAGTGAGAGGGTGTTAATGACATGGCCAAAAGGTTTGCAACCTGTACGCTCTCAAACCCACCACGAGCTGGAGGACTGGAGCTAAAAATAGAGGCACAGTCTGGCCCCTCGTAATGACACTGCTATAGTCTACGCCTGTCTGGCTGCTGAGCATGTCAGGTCTGCTGCTCCTGTTCAACACATTTTATTAAGTGTTTCTACACCTGAGTGATTGTGTGGTAATGTTATATTTCAAAGTAAAAGAATATCATATATTATATGTGCAACATTTCTTTAGATGAAAAGCACATCATTGTAAAAGGGTGCCATCTTTTATTTTTAATGAAATAAACCCCCAAAGTTTGCCAAATATAAATAAATATGCTCAAGTTTCATGAGGGGTGCAGATGTCCTGTAGGTTATCACAAACTGACACCAGCTGGCAGAAAGAAGCAATCAACTTGTGTAGACTTTCAGGTATAATTTAGGGTGTTTAAATATTGCATTTGACTATTTAGGAATTACAGCCATGTTTTCCCAGCCTGATGAACAGTTTGTGTCCAGCTGTGGTCTGCTTTTTTCTCTTTTTTAAAATGAATTCATGACAAATGAAAGAAATAAAGATGTAGAGCTGATTCCAGGCGTTTGTGCTGAGTTTGGTTTAAGAGTTGTCCAAAGGGATGTCAGTACAAGTGTGCTAACCTGGACTTGTAATGCTGACATTAGAACTTGGTGATGATGTGGCTCCTGATAAAAGTAGCTTAATCCAATGATAACACTGGTTAGGTGTTGCTTCACAAGACAGAGGTAAAGTGGCCCAAAACCTCTAAGATCACCATAAGATCACCAAATTTTCTGAGACTGTCGCCTGACCTTTGACCCAATCAAGCATGTCTTTCACTCACTGATGACAAAACTGAGGGAAGAACGATTCGTGAATGTTCGGGCACAGATTAGAGGTCGTGGATCCTGTCCAGGGCTCTCCGCTACACGGCCAGCTTCCAGAGAGTTAAAGTCGTGACGCTCCAGAGGCTCAAGTGTCTTTATTTCCCCACCGAGACAACATTTCCAACCCTGAGCTTCAAAGCTGCACTTTCATTGTCACTTCAAAGAGCTCAAACCTGAGACATCAGAGCAGATTGTAAGTGGTCACAGTCAGAGCTGCAGTCCAACAAAGAGAAGAATGTCATCGGTGTACAGAGGAGATGACAGAAAATCATTTTAGCTTTCAGATTTTGTCAGATGTTGTTTTTTTTCTCTCCCATGTCAGGCTAAAAGTTCAGTCTTGGATAGTTGTTTTGGATATCGGTTACAAATTCACTGTTCATGTAATTCATAGATGTTGTACTCCTGGTGAGAGCAACGTAACAAACATTTAGGCCTTACTTTCAAAATGTATTTTGTTGAATTTTACATGTGATATGGAGAATAAACTTAACACTTACGTGAATGATGCATATCTGTAAGTTAAATATAGTGAAGCCCATAATTTGACTCAGTTTCTGTAGTTTTCTTCTGCACGCAACCACAGTTTCAGCTTTACTCAAAAAAATGTGTGAGCGATTTAGAAATTACACCCATTTTTATACACATAACTCCATTTTTTAGAGGTTTAAAATGAATTGTCCAAACTAACAGGATGTTAAATATAAAGATTGTTTTGTATTAAAAACATCTAACTTTGTAGTCAGTGTCTGTCTGAAATGTGGAACCTCTGGAGATCACCAATTGTGGGTGTTGCTTCCTTGAGGTTCCTTGAGAAAACTTGTCCAGTGGGTTGAGATTAGGTGACTGACTTGGCCATTGACGACAGTGTAACCGGCGGTTTGCACCTTGTTGTAAACCTTCTGTATTTCCTTCCATGAAGATGTCTCGTGATTGCACTTTTGCTTCCTGTCTGTTAGGTTTAGTTTGACCTAATGATTTGACGTGGAAACATTCAAAGACCCTGCGATATGATATTATCATTATTATCATATATTATCATACTTCACTCGCAATAAAATATAATTGTGCTTTTTAACATTTAGCAATATGTGAGTACTGAAATAACACACATTATGATTTAGGCATGTTTCTGATAATCTAACAATTAGCTGTGATAAATCATTAAAAATCCCGCATCTGTTGCCGTCCACGTTGACAGAAATGGACATTTAACTATTACATTTGTGCTCATCAACCTTCCTGTTATATAGGAATATAGCCAGAATATAACCAGCGAGCTGCCTTTGCTCACTGACAAACACTCATTCAGATTGATGGCAACATGTCGGCAATCTGACTGCATTTGTAAATTAGACAGCAATCTTTTTTAAACCTTTGATAATCTCTCTGAGAGCGAGATCAGTCAGGTCGAGTCAGGCACCAGTTGGCTCTGAATTTGTCGAGCTAAGTGTGTCCAGTTGTTTTTTTGTTCGCTGTTTTTTGAGCCCATTTAATTTAATTTTACTCGGCTACCGTTATCTCAGGACGATATGCATGTTTGTAGTATTCCTAGAGTAATGTAACTTTGTCCCTGAATGGATACAATATTGCAATTTTGCAATAGTATTGTGATACCATGCTGTATCGATTTAATTAAAATAAAAACCTACTTGTCCTGCTAATGATGACCTCCCTCTCTTTGGGCCTTGTATTTAAAATGACAATATAATGCAAACCCTGAAAGTTCGGGATAGATACTAGATGGCTGTAATTGCTCAGTAAACTTGCTTTTAAGCAAACATAATTATATATTTTAAATTGGGCATTTAAAGAACCAAATATATTAGCAAGCCTGCTGTGCTTGAATATAAGCTTCACTATAAGCATCATGTTGTTGTGCAAAAGCACAATGCCTTGTCATCCACGTCCTCCATTGCGTATGGAGACATTACAGATGTGCGTTTGAGTGTTCCTCAGTAGCAGCTTTAATCCAGTGCACTTGTCATCACACGAACATCAGCCTGCTCTTTTCCCCAAATGGTTTTTCTCAGTCTCTTTATTTTTTTCAGATATTAAGAAAGAAAAAAGGTCAAGAGTTAGCTACTGACCAATGAAAAGAAGTCTTTCTGCTTTCCTATGTCTCTTTTGTAATTCATCCACAGTACAATGTAGCAGGGTCTGGTAGATTTCAGCCCCGCTTAAAGCATTAGCTTGGAGGGATTATCCCACCAGCTAAACATGCGGTCACCAGCAGCACACATCCTGTCATACAATCACTCCAGAAGACACGTGCCTGCTTTACTACCTCTGATCAGCCTCACCAGCCCTGTAGCCCAGATGGACGCTGACCTCTGCAAGCACTAAAATGTGACACTCGCATTTTTATTCGTCCAAATCTTAAAGAGTGCTTCTGTCTGCTGTAGCGATGCACTTGCATTTATATTTTAGGTGATTTTTTTTTTTTCATTACAAGCCTTTGTTTTCTGCCAGTTTGTCAGCACTTCCTGTTCGTTGCTGTCTTCAAAGACAACATTGTATTGGCTGCGCTTCATTTGCATGAAGTTGAGGTTTAGGCTGCTTTAAACAAATCAGGATATCTGGTGCTACCCAACACCTGTGGTAACTTCCTGAAAAACTGTTAAGCGATGTACTGCCAGTCTTATATAAGTGCTGAATGTCCAATTTCTCATCTTTGATATTGTTCGAAAACATTAAACATTAACTGTTTTTGCAGTGTAAGAGAAAGTTTGGATACCAGCCATCCGTGTTAGTTTGGGTTTGTAATCCAGGAGCAGACGCCTACTTCAGGTGCAGATCAGTATTTGTGCTGGTATGTGAGGTTGTAGGAGGCGGAGAGGTGTCCACCAAACAGCACTGGGAAGTAGTGAGAATGTCTACGAATGTCACTATAGACATGTAGACCACATCCCACCTCTATGGAAGCCAGTTTCTGCCACTAAAGAAAAACAAAAGGATCCATAACTCGAAATTTTGAGTTATTTTCTCCACATTTCAACTTTTTTTCTCAAAATTTTGGCTTGAGTTAGTTATTAACTCAAAATTTTGAGAAAAGTGACTCAAAATATCGAGTTGGCGCTGCCAATCAGTAATCTATGTGAATGATGTCATTTCCTTGTTACCCGGAAGCTGAAGCCCTCAGGTACAAATGCTACAGCTAAGCTACCGGTATTACATCCAGTCATGAATGCACAGATTGCTGAGTATTTTCAGCGTGGCTTCAAAAATGATGAAATCCTTGTGTTATTAGCTGAATCACATGGCGTTACTATCAGCAAACGTACTCGCAAAAGCGCCAATGTGTTGCAGTCCGGTTTGGAGTGTGCGTTGCTCTGCGCCATATGCTTCCGGGTAAGAAGAAAGTGACCTCATTCAAAGTATGAGTTAAAAGTAACTCGAAATTTCGAGTTATGTTTCTTGAAATTTCAAGTTAATAAGTTGAAACTTCGAGTTATGGACACCTGGTCTTTTTTTTGTTTGTGTTTTTTTTTTTAGTGGCGGAAACGGGCTTCCATAGATGTGTATGGAAGCCCGTTTCCGCCACTAAAAAAAAAAAAAAACAAGTATCCATAACTCGAAATTTCAAGTTATTTTCTTGAAATTTCAACTTATTAACTCGAAATTTCGAGTTAGCTCTGCCAATCAGTAATATATGTGAATGAGGTCACTTTCTTGAGGTCACTGGCCCGGAAGCATATGGCGCAGAGCAACGCACACTCCAAACCGGATTGCAACAAATTGGCGCTTTCGCGAGTACGTTTGCTGATAGTAACGCCATGTGATTCAGCTAATAACACAAGGATTTCATCATTTTTGAAGCCACGCTGAAAATACTCAGCAATCTGTGCATTCATGACTGGTTGTAATACCTTAGCTTAGCTGTAGCATTTGTACCTGAGGGCTTCAGCTTCCGGGTAACAAGGAAATGACATCATTCACATAGATTACTGATTGGCAGCGCCAACTCGATATTTTGAGTCACTTTTCTCAAAATTTTGAGTTAATAACTAACTCAAGTAAGTCAAAATATTGAGAAAAAAAGGTGAAATGTGGAGAAAATAACTCGGAATTTCGAGTTATGGATCCTTTTTTTTTTCTCTAGTGGCGGAAACAGGCTTCCATACACATCAGACTAAGGGAAGAGGATGCATTTTTCCACCAAGCAAAAGTTCAGAACTCATTCTGATGTTGCATTGTTGCTCTCAGGTTTTGAAGGATTTTTTGATTGTGCTGCATCATTTTGATCCTTGGTGCCTTGTTTCAGAGACGACTCTGTGCTCAAATGTCACAAACGCACATCATCACATCTGGTAGGGCTTTAAATCCTTCGTACGTTATATAACGTCTAAGTATAAACTTTGCACAAGTCACATGTCCGAAGCTGCCAATCATGTGTGTCATGATAAGGCTCTTTTTGATTTTAATTTGAATGAGCTGCTGATCCGGTTTTATCGCCTTGAATCAAAACAATGTTGCGCTGTGCATTACATCGGACTCAGGATTAACACCTGACAGCTGCCATCTGTTGTCACACAGTTACAAATATGAGCTGTGTTGTTTTAATGTTGGTTTTAACGCTTCTCCGTTAGGAGCTGTGATTCTGAGAGGTGGCTCACAGAGCCAACTTTACACTGAATATTAAATAATTAAGTAAATTCAGAACATGTGAGCTAAAGTTTCAGAACACTTTTTACATTTAATATAAAGCAGTGGCGCTAACCTTGAGTCACCTGTTTCACATTTATTTATTTTTGAATGAGACTAAATCACATCTTCTCTCACAGTGTTGGGTCATTCACACAGGTAGCATCAGAGCCCAGTTGGCACTTGACCAACGAGGCCACTGTTAGCCTCTGCCGAGCTGCCACGACTGACACACAAAGCAAGCTGTGCTGACAGCCTAAGATAAATGACCTGTTAACAGTCTCTGTCTCTCTGTTTTTCTTATCACATCTCTCACTCTGACTGTGATTGAATGAGCATATTGATCTTCCTCAGTGAGAACATGTGTCTAAACTGGATTTAAATAACTGAATTAGCCCTAAAAAGGCAATAAGCTTTGATGCTGCTGCATAGTCAAATGACTGCAACAGATTTAAGGGAGGCCTGATTGAACTGCAGATCAATATCGGGGACTTTCTAGCCTGAAGCCAAGAACATGTTGGCATTTCAAGACTCTCTTGTGAATTTCAAGGCAATCTGGGTCTCAGTAAATTTAAAATCTCAGCTCTGTTTTTAAAAAAATAACCCCTTTTTCTCTAAATGCTAGCTTATAATAGCAGTTTCTCAAATTTGATTTTTGTCATGCTGCTCTTTAGAGGCTAATAATATTTAATCCCCAGAATAAATACATTGATTGCAACACCATCAGGAACATAACATAAGGTTTACTTTTCACATAGTTCCTGTTGTGCAAACAAAAGTCGCTGCTTGATGCTTTGCTCAGCAAAAGTTTAAAATGCAACATTACAGTAAAGCCAACGAACCACACAAAAATGTGTATACAGATGACATGTGTCAAACTCAAGGCTCTTTATACATTTTAATAAGGCCTGTGTATCACTTTAGGTTCTTAAATGTATCAACTGAGCTGGGAAACTGTGTAGAGCACAAAGAGAGCTCCATTCTGCTCGATTATTCTGTTTGAATCCACATAGTAGCAAAGTTACGGCGTCATAGATGAAGAACGGTTGCTTCAGAAAGTTGCTGGACTGAGAGGAGAAATGTAACTACAGCATGTTTCTTTGAAAGTGAGCGAGCTGTACAGTCATGTTCAGGTTTGTTGTAAAACTGTAATCAGAATACATTATTTTGCTTGGCTAAATGTTGTAAACCCCTCAGTCGTAAAAGGCTGAGGAATACTGACATCAGCCCGCTGGTAAGGCGGGTGGGGGCGTGGCCAACGAAGTTTGTGAACTCCATTGGCACACATTTGGGATTGCCGTGCCAACAGGTGCAGCTTGAACTAGTAACACAGTTGCTTTATTCCACCAATTACTGCGGCGCTAGTGTAGCTAATAGGATTACTGATTAGCAAAGAAGTAAGTAAACATGTAACAGAAACAGAAACATGTCTCATAAACTCACATTTTATTCATGATAGAATATAGAAAACCAATCAAATGTTTCAACTGAGAAAATGTACCATTTTAGGAAAAGTATTAGTCTATTCTGGATTTGATGACAGCAATACTTTTCAGAAGTTGTGACAGGGTGATGTTTACCACTGCGTAGCATGCACTCTTTCTTTTTTTTAACAACAGTCCAGAAACATCTGGGAACAGAGCAGCTGTTAGATTTTTGAGAATGCAATGTTTTCCCATTCTTGTTTGGTAGAAGATGGATTTGTTTTGTTGCGTGCAGTATTATGTGTGCAGTACCAGGATGGAAATAATAACCAAAACCTTCTTAAAAGCAAAACTCTACTGGGAGGAAGGGTTGTATCAGGAATAAACTCTCTTCCAAATCAAACATGCAGATTTATCCACTGTCTCAGCTGAACTATGGACATGCACACATACACTTACACTGATAAGCACACACTCATCCCCCTCCCTTTCCAAACACGGCGGGTCTGTGTGCCGCGCTGGAATGGTAGCGCTGTGCAGGGCGGCTGCTGTGTTCGCTTCGGATTACTCCTCACCCCCCACCCAATCCTGTGGCTTGTCATGTCTTTCACAAAGTTGTGCTGTGGACATTTATGTGCTTTTTGTGCAGAGGAGTTTTTTTGTTTCCTGTTCTCATGCTGTCCTACCATGGAAGCACAGCATGAGTAGAGTTCTCTTTTTTCCTCTTGTACTTTCCCATTGTAGTGTATATTTCAGTGTTTTTCTGTAACGCTACCGATCTCCGACTTGTATCCCCATGTAATGTCTGTGTTGTGTGTGTAAGGTCGGGGGGGGTCCCATTTCACTGCAGGGCAACCTGCATGTGGCAAATAAAGCTTTGATTGATTGATTGATTGATTGATTGATTGATTGATTGATTGGAAATAAGAAAGCACCCAAAGTACCATCAGCCGTTCATCAAGGTGGAAGCTATGGCTTATAGTGAAACGATAAAGTTAAGCTGACGGATGATTATACGGTTAATGTTTAAATGATGTTTGATGGGGTTTGTTTTTAATGTCATGATGACAGTCACAGTGGTAAATTATGTGAAGTCACTGAAAAGATTCCGGTAGGATGTATGCAGTGAGAAATGTGTCTCATATCTTTCCACCCACAAGATAAACTATGAACTGTTTCTTATCACGGATGTGTGATCTCTATGAACGGTTCCAGTGTTTGGCTGGGTTAACTTATTCTAGGTTAATATTTATGGATTTAGCAGATTGTGTCAGTGTCTTTTCACAACTCGCTGATTGTTGATTCACACAGTCCATTCTTCCTGCAGCTGTTGCAACAGTGCCAATACTGTTTCAACCACAATAATATACATCAAATATAAAAACTGTATTTGTTTCCTACAGTCATACAACACATTGAACTGTTATTTGATAGGCTTAGGGTTAATTTTATGCAATTTTATTGCACATTTTTATTTTTGAAGTACATCAACAATCAGGAATAAGAGTGTAGAGGGGTTAGAACATTGTTCAGTCCCTCAAAACTAAATTCCATTGAAATACCTAAGAGCATATAATCCCGATGACTCACAGAATCCTCTTCATCCTCTTCATCACATTGGGACTAATACGTTTTCTCTCTCTTCTTCTTTCAGTAAAGAAAGCCAAACTCCACGGGCCCCCAGGTAAGAGCGTATTATTTTGGCTCTTTCTCTGCTGCACTTTTTTTGTATATGCTATTTGTATTTCTACATTATTTCACAGTAAGTCATCTCCAAAACTTGATACAGACATATTGACTCTGCAGTGTCTGTGTCCAAGATACAGAGAACTTTATCATCCAGGAAAAACAGTATCCACTCATCACACTTTTTGTTTTGTCTTAGAGATCAAAAAAAGAAATATAAACAGTTTTCTTTAAGGTTGGACAGAGTCCTCTTTTTAAGACCTTGACCTTTTTCTCACAGCCTGAGGTTTTGCACCAGTGTTAGAAGTCTTCAGTTTGTAGGCATGCTAAGACTTTAATCATGCACAGCTGAGGCTGGCGGTGCTCTCATTAGTTTTGAAGATATTTAATAAGCAAAAATTGAATATTTTGAGCAGATGTTTGAAAAACAGCAAGAGGTGTCCTAATGTTTAAAAGTCCTCCAGTGACCTTGAATGCCTGACAGCATCAGAAATCATGCTCATAGCTCAGTACAACAGATAGAAAGTTTGGCCTTGATGATTTTTTTCACCTTTTAAACCTTTAAACTGTCTCTGAGCGGGGTGACCTGGACACTGGACGGGACGTGGGGGCGTTGGTGTCCTGCCATAGACGGCTGGAGGCCTCATCTCTGCTAACTGGAGTCACTGAACTTTAATATGTTTATCCTGTTGGTGCCATTTGGAGCAACTTTAATGGAAATTTCTGACTAATATTGTAGCTTGTTGTTCATAAAGTTAATATTTTGGTAGTAAATGTATTTTATTGGGCAAATATGTATATGAAACACATTTTTTTGGATGCAGTTTGCTAACCAAGCTTACTAGTGTTAGCTGATAGTACTCCATATAAAGTCTTTTATCCACATAAAGTCACTTCTGGCACCAAAAAACCGGGCATCTCTGAAAACGTTAGAGCACTTTTGCAAATATGTGATGTCTTGATGAATTGAGCAGGTATTTGAAGTTCACACAGCACCATTCTCGCATGAAAATATCTTTAAAGTTTATTTTGTGACCCAGAAAGAGTAATATTTCAAACTCCGCCACTCTGTGTTTCTCTGCCACTGCCTCGTTTGAGTTTTGGACCAAATGGATTCTGGGATATTGCATTTCGTCATTTCAAGTCTGTGATTGGCTGGTTTTTGTGGCACAAATATAATGGTGTACACAAAGAGTTGAGCGCGCACGGGCACATTGCGAGCGAGCGCAAATGCAAAAACTGAGCGAGAGGGGCTGTTGTGTGTGTGTGTGGATAATAGCAAACACTGAAATACATTTTTTGCACGCAGCAATGAATTTTGTTCACTCAAATTCAGCTTTTCTTCGCTCACAATAAATTTCTCCTCAAAATACAACACTTGCACCTGCAAACGTTTTTTACGTGCGCTCAGAATAGTGGCACAAAAATAACGCCATAGTAGTCAGAGTGCCGGCCAGTGGATTTAAACCCAGATGGTTGCTATGAGGCAACAGTGGAGTTCAGTTGCCTATGGGCAATTTAGAACTGCCACTAACCGATCCTCACTAACGGCATGTCTTTGGACTGTGGGAGGACGTCAGTGTACCCGGAGAGAACCCTTGCAAACTCCCCACAGAAAGGCCCCGGCCAGGAGGGGGCTCAAACCCGGAGTCATGTACTTAAGTTGAATTAAAATGTGGAAATAAAAGTTTGTCAGTCCAAAAAAAGGGTACATTTTGATCTGCTAACCAGATGTTAGCCAAACGCTTGTTTGAATCCCTCTGTGGCTGCACAGACGTGTCACAAAGCTGAAAAAACATTTTTCAAACTGTTCTTTTTCACGCATGAAGCATCAACGATTCAGCAGCCAGCCAAGAGTGGGACTCCCTCTTCCCGCACATTTTTGTTCTTTGTTTTTTAAACAGTTTTGCTGGCTGCAGCTGTTTGTCCTTCCATCTCCTCTCCAGGCGATGATGACGGTAGAACAACAGCAAAGAGTGGGAGATTGAGAAATCAAGCTGGAGGACTGGAGAAGGAAATCAATAGATCATCACAGACAAAGGGCCACCTGCTAGCCTGAAATGACTACGTGTCATCCCGGCATAAAGGAGACGATGGAGACAAATCTCTGTTTCTTTAGTAGACAGAGACAGACTCCATACACGAGCGATTTGTCACTGGCTGCCTTTGGCCTCTGATTGACGAGCAGGAGGGCGAGATTTGAATCCGGGGTGCATGAAATGGGACATGGGTGGTTGTGTCGGTGGCACCTGTGGTGTCCTGTAGTTCCTCTGAACTACCTGCAGTAGGACACTGTAAACACATTAGTTCACAAAATGTCTTTTTTTCCTATCTCGGCCTGCTTAAACAGGGTCTGTTGTTCTCTTGTTTTTCACTGTTATACATTATGATGATTGACAGTCCAGCAGAGTTTGTTTGTTTTGTTTTTTTTTGTGCCAAATTGTGATAGTCCTCATTTTGGAAGTTGTCTGATGCACACTGGAAGTACTGGAGCTCTCTGTTCACAACTTGTAATTTTCTCATTGGAATGACCTGAAATCAGACACCTACTCCTCCCCCCAGCCGTAACACCCAGTCACGTCAGTGAAAGAGAATAAGCGCAGGGCTGCTTCCTGTCGGGCGACATGAGTTTGTCCCACTCTAATGCCCCAGTTTTAAAAACATGATCTGATTTTATCTTAATAGTAAGAAGCAATAGATTGTTTGCCTGGGGGGAGCTGGCTGCTGTCCCAGGGCCCTCCTGAAATCTCATGGGTGGATGACCTCTGAGGGATGTTAGCTGATTTGTGTCACTTTATTAGTTTAGAAGATGTAACTTTTATCTTGTTTTTAGGCTCTGGAGACATTAATCTCAGCTATACAGCACCCAGCAAGCATTGGGTTGTTTTTTTTTTTCTTCATCCAGAGCCATAAGCAGGTCAGTTGTTTGGGCTGGTACTCTTGCTCAGCAACAACCAGTCTCAGAGTCAAATTTAAATGCATAAGCTGAGAGCACCATTTGTAAAGGTTCACAAGCAGCAGTTG
Source organism: Neolamprologus brichardi (assembly GCF_056152115.1). NCBI lineage: Eukaryota > Metazoa > Chordata > Actinopteri > Cichliformes > Cichlidae > Neolamprologus > Neolamprologus brichardi. Next base: position 35,908,371 of record NC_142115.1, read on the forward strand.
ATTTGTAAACATAACCAGGAAGTTTAAAAAAAACAAACAAACAAAAAGTAAAAATTAAAAAAATTACCAAATCAAAACAAGAAGAAATAAAGTTCACAGAACTGATCTGTCCCCCCCTAGCTGACAAACCTCCAACATATTTGTAGTTCTTTTATTTTTTTATCTTTATCTCCAGACATACAGTTCAGCTGCGACACATGAAAGCACTTTTGCATAACTGCAGTGTTATTTGTCTTCTACTGGATGTGTTTGAGCAAATTTGAGCATATTGCTCCAGTTCTGACCTCCTTACACTGGCTTCCAATTCAATTTAGGCTCTATTTTAAAATCCTTTATTGGTTTTTAAATCCTTAAATGGTCTGGCACCTGTATATTTGTCCGATCTGCTGAAGCCCTGTGTCCCCCCTGGCTCACTCCGGTCAGCTGAGCAGCTGTTGCTCTCAGTCCCTAAATCATGTTTGAAACCTAGAGGAGACCGAGCGTTCTCTATTGTGGCCCCGAGGCTTTGGAGTGATCTTCCTCTGCCTATTAGACAATCTACATCAGTGCTGGTTTTTAAATCCAGACTAAAAAGTCATTTTTATTTGCTGGCCTTTGACTCAGTGGGTAACCGACACTATTATTTTATTGTTATTTATTTACTGTATTTATTATTCTTATTGTATTTTTATGTTTTTATTGTATTTTTTATATTTTCTGCTGTACAGCACTTTGTTCGGCCATGTTTTGTTTGTGGTATATAAATAAACGATGGTTTGGTGTTATGGAGTCAGAGGTCACTTAAGATGTTCACATGGACCATTACACAGTTCATTAAATTGAATGCTTCCCTTTTAAATAATGTCAGAATTTCAAACATCTGCTATGACAGCAGGTTTTTATTATTTTGATTTATTTTTATTATATACTGAGGGGCCTGGCACTACTTACTGTCTGGGTTAGAGGTTTGGGATGTAAGAGTAATGCTCATGACACAAGTAATTAAAAGCGACTGTGTCAGTTTAATAGTAAATCAAATGGTTTCCTGCATCTTTAAAAAAAAATGTTAGTTGTCCATCTTACCTGTTTTTAGTTTTACGTTTCAGCTGAAGTTGAGTCAGTTAAAATATTTAGGTGTTGCTTGTTAAAAGAAATCATTATCCCTCAAAACAAGAGACTATTTTTTTCAGATTTGTTTAAACACAAACTCGTCTCGAGCCACGTTCTTTTCCATATCTGACAGCTTGCTCATTAGCAGAAGTGGCTATATAGCTGTGATGGTCCACTGCTGCCTTGTAACTGCAGAGGAATCCCTCACCCTAATGAGTCAATAGTGCTGGTGTAATGAGGCAGGCCTGTCTCTGCACAGCCTGAACCTGTTGTCTGACTTATTGCAGCTCCTCCCAGTTAACAGTTTATTCATTAACTGCATAGCTGCCCCAGAGGACGGTATTATTCCCTATTAGAAAAAGAAATCTAGGTTCAATACAGAATGAAGACGTGCAGTAAGGCTCTACGGTGTCGGTTAAACAAACAGGCATGGAAAGTTTTTCTACTGGAGGGCAGACGAACTCCAGAACAAGCTGATGCACAGAAAAGAGTTTGCTTAGGAAGAACAAGGACGACTCAGACTTCACTGTCATTTCCTGGTCTTGACCAATACTCTTCAGGCTTTTTGAAGTTTCTCTTTGGGCACTGGCTGCTTTTTCACTCATTTCCAGTCCAGTCTTTGTACCTGACCATTTTCAGAGAAATATTGTATGTGTGTTTTTTTTATTTTTTGTCCTTTATTGTAAGCCTGTTAACACCGACTTATCAGTCATTCAATCATTACTAACTCGACCACCTAACTTGATGAAGTCCTTGTTCCTAGCAGAAGCATTCATGCCCAAAGAAATAAGAAAAAATCCAAGACCTGACACTGACTGAGATGCAGCTGGTCGATCCATCCACTGCTCACTGCAGCATCATCAGAAATGGTCTCAAAAAGCTAATCTCAAGAAAGAGAAAAGGCTGAGTATGCTAAACTACACAAGAACTGGACTGAAAATCAGTGACAACAGGTCTGATGGAGTGAATAATGTGACATTTTTGGTTCAATTCATAGTCAGTGTGATGGCTGCATGCAACCACACAATTGAGATACTTAGATAATATTCATTTGGTCTTTTGTCTTATGTTTACGTTAGGCTCTAAAGCTTCTGTGATCATAAGATAACTAATTTGATACTTTGAGTTTACCTGTAATGCATGACAGCACTAAGCTATAGCCCAAATGGTGGCATAGACTTTGCTTTGCATTGTTTGTTATTTTATATAGGTTATATTGATTATATTTCTGCTCTTTCTGAGCTACCTGACCTCCGCTCCAGTCCTTCCTGGTTTGGCTGAAAGAGGAGGCTGAGGGTGGAGCTGGTTTAAATGCAGAAGCCAATAAAGTGGACTGGACCATCTATTGTGATCATGCAGGGGGGATGGGGTTCTTCTTGAATGATGGTTAGCTGTTATCTCTTTAGTTTTCACCTTTGGTGTATATAATGGTTTATTCATTTGCTATATAACTGGAGCTGTTTCTCATTTGGGCAGGTCAGTTTGTTGAGTTATGTTTTTGTTAAGTGACTTTTGAGTAGCGTTCTGTTAAGTTAACCTCTTTTATGGGCCCACTTGGTTCTTAAAAACTTTATTTTTGTTATTTGGAATTTTTGTAATCATCTTGTCCTTTTTGGGGGTATAATAAAACCCATTTTTTGAAGATTAGATTTGTGCCTGTGTGTTCCTGGCTGCTTGGATCATGACAGTCATTCTTGATACATGCTCAGTCATCCAGGTCGTGACAATTTGCGTTTCTCCCACTGAAAGCGCGACGTCCAGATGAACAGAATCAACCTTTTGGCATAGTCAGTACGTATAGAGGAGGTCAGGAGAAAACCATCTATAAAGGCGTCTCCAACCTTTTTTGCAACACCGGTTTAATGTCAGACAATATTTTCACAGACCGGCCTTTAAGGTGTCACGCATAAATAAAACAAAATAAAATGACAAGACCAAGACAAAAACTGTGGTATTTTGTAAATATAATAATAAATAATAATAATAAATAAATTCGCTGTGTAATTGTGTAACTTTATTAGCAGCGTCCTCCTGAAATGCACCAACAACATTGAGAGTGACATCCTCCTCTCTGCCCCTTAATGCTCTGTGGTTGCTATGGTAACATGTAAATAAGACACACAACTACAAAGAACAGGGAAACCGAGTTAACAATAAAACTCCTGAAAGCCAATCAACCATACAATGGGATATTCCTTTTTCACCAAGGCTATTTGTTTTGGGGGACCCATCACTCCTTAAATATGCTCCGCCTAAGGCTGCTGAGTGGGTACAGACTGCATTGATGCTGGGGTGTAAACTCATTATCTCCCAGTGGAAGGCTCCTTCCACCCCACCTGTCTCTGTATGGCATATTCAACTAGGGAGACTCGCTGCACTAGAACAACTCTCATACAGGCTCCTGAATAAAGTGGAGAGTTTCCATCTGAAGTGGGATGCATATCTGTCCAGAATAAAATGAACAGACTAGAACTTGGAGTGGAATAGACGTTGGAATTCTGACGAAGCACTCTCACGGATGTCAGAGTGTGGCATGCAGTAAGACCCATATAGTCAATGGCTGGCTGTTTTGGTTTCTTTTTTGTTTGTTTTTTGTTGTTGTTTTTTCTTCTTGTTTTTGTTTATCTCTTGCTTTGTTCGCCCCCCCCCCCTCATTTTGGTTTGGTATTCTCCACTGTTCTGCTGCTATGCTGATGTTTTTTTAATGTGCTGTAATCTGTCTCTGCAGTGGACTGTAGTGTTCTAAAAGTACAATAAAATATTAATCACAAAAAAAACTCCTGAAAGCCATAAATTTCACACCCGAGCCTCAACTCTCGTGACCCGGTACCAAACGACTCGTGGGCTGGTGCCGGTCCGCGGCACGGAGCTTGGGGGCCGCTGCTCGATCTGCTTCTCAGCCAGCGGTGTTGGGATCTGGTCAAAGTTGATTCTTGCTTGGAGTGCGAGAGGTTTCAGATCCAAATCCCAGATGAGCCCACAGTTTTGTTACGCTTAGCCTAATACAGTTAGTGCATCAGCAACATCCACTCTCTTTTTGTTTTTTAAAGGCTCAAGCTCCAGAAGTAAACTTCCCCAAGATTTTCTTCACCGGTGTCTCAGAAAATACTTTTTAAATTTAAATTAGTAGCAAAGAATTTTAAATATATTGTATATTTTAAATGTAATTAGCTGAAACAAAATGCTGCTTTGTGTTTGTTATGGAAGAATTTATTCTTTTTTTTGTAAGCTGTCCTCATCGACCAACAGCTCGTCTCTGCTCGAGCTCCCCGTTCCTCTGCCACATTCTCCAGCCTCCTCCAGCCCCGCCACCTCCCCTGACACCCATAATAGAGTATTCATTACTGTAGACTGCCTAGTAAATGTCATGTTGCCTGGCTGTGCTCTACACATCCATGTATAACTGAATATAACTTATTTATTTTCATAAGTCATTGCTGCTTAATTATAAATGACGCTGGCTGCCCCCTGAGAGAGTCCCGCTGCATGCTGGGATTTGTCTTTAGCAAGGCGCTGTTGACAAGATGAAGGTGTTTGTGGGTTGTTGTTGTTGTTGTTTTTACTGCAACCATTTATGGAGATGTGCTTAATGTCTTTCAGATATTTGTTTTGATGCCAATATTTTGCATGACAACTGTGGAGGTGTCATAGGAAATAGATGCCACACTTTTACATTTTTACTATAATGTGTTTTAGGTTATTTTTGTTGTTTTCTTTCATTCACTGCCTATCCAGTTGTTGTTTGTTTTCCTCATTTTTTTTTCCCTTTACCCTTAGTAGCTGTCAGTAAATTGGGCTGCCTTCAGCCCTGCCAGTCACCTTGTTCCCTTAATCACAGACCTGGCAACTGTCTTAAAGGAATGATGGATTATTCCCAATGTAACCCTTTCCCTCCTGCCCCCTTTCACTCTAGAGCTGTGCTTGGCGAAGAGAAACTCTGTACATAGACAGTGGACGTCATTTTCGTTTTATTTTATTTCATAAAAGGACAGGTATTATTTATAGATGGACAAATCTATTGCACCTAAACCTGATGCACGCACGTGCACACAAAGAACAGTGATTTATGAATGGCAAACTCTTTCTTTTGTTCCACTACAGTATGACAGAAAAATCACTTTCAGCCATTTCATAAATGCACGGCTCAACATAGAAGAGCCACCTCGACGGGACAAGACTTAGCTGTACATCTACATCTAAAGGTCAAAGGTCATTCTTTTGAGGATGCCAATATTCCCATTTTGGGCAGAGAAGACATGGTTTGAAAGAGGCCACCTATGTCCACTGTGAACGACCGTCTTTGGACACTGGGGGTGGCTCATGACACCAACTGCAACCTACAGTACAATGCAACTGGAGCCCCCACTCACACCCTGTGTCATGTGAGCACAGTGGGTGACATACTAGTGTGGGGCAAGGCCTCACACTGGTTTCACCCAAAACCTCTGCCGATAATGACCCACACGCTTTTGCACACCTTGGCCCATGTGGTGCGTGATCATTAGTGGGTCACGACCCCCTTAAGGGACAATTTCCACTAAGTCTCCTCCACAGAAGAAGCTTTTTGGATGAGAGTGGAAATGTGTTCAATTAACCTAAAGAAGTCCAGTCGATTTTTCTTAGCTCGTGCAAAATATTTTTAAATGACTTTGCAAAAAATGTAAAAGTAAATGGTAAAAAAACGTCCACTCTTCATTATGCATGATGCATTTGATTTTATTCTCTTTGTACCTTTTAGTTGCTAGGCATTAAGAACACTTGCTTAGGGTTAAGTCATGTTTGGGAATGACAGCAGCGTAACATTGATGCCATAACCCGGTCTGTTAATGCACTGTCTCTAAAGGGCACTAGATGCATAAATGAGAAATGCCAGTGACTTTTGAAAATGCCATTATGTGACACACCAGTAACTGGAATGATCTTAAAACCATTCCCAGAATACTTTGATAAATATGTTGTGTTGTATTTGTGTTCATTCTTACGGAGCCCCGCAGGGGACATGGGAGAAAAAAAAATTAAGACGGACTTTTGCGAGATCTCGCCAAAGTTTTTCCCACGCAAAAGTTTTGCGAGATCTCGCAAAACAAACTCGGGATCTCGTAAAACTTTTGCGAGATCTCACAAACGTTTTAGCCGCATTCTTCGGACACTGGCTCGAAGCCGACCGGGAGGTCGAGGCACAATGTGCCGAGAAAGCGGTGTTCCTCCCGGCTGTAGTAGGTCTCGACCTCCCGTTAGCTCAAAGCTAACGGGAAGAATGCGGCTAAAACTTTTGCGAGATCCCGAGTTTGTTTTGCGAGATCTCGCAAAAGTTTTGCGAGATCCCGAGTTTGTTTTGCGAGATCTCGCAAAAGTCCGTCTTAATTTTTTTTTCTCCCATGTCCCCTGCGGGGCTCCGTACATTCTAGCATAAAATCATACGTTAAAAATAAAAAATGGAAAACCTAAGAAAATACGCAGAGAGAAATCTTTAAAGTGACCGAATATGGAGACCTGCACTGGTACAGGGAGCCAAAGGGCTTCATCAGGCTAATGTTTATGCTTATTCATCAGGGTAGTTAACTAAAATATTGCCATGTTTATGGCGCTTGTTTTCATGAAGCTTTGTATCAGTCATACATTTATTTATTTATTTATTTAAATCTTTGGGTGTTCAGTGTTGGAGTTTCACTATTTCAGATTTAGCACCACAAACTAAAAATATATCCATCCATCCATTTTCTTCCACTCATCCTGGCTGGGTCGCGGGGGCAGCAGCCTAAGCAGAGAAGCCCAAACCTCCCTCTACCCAGCCACCTCCTCCAGCTTGTCGAGAGACATAATCTCTCCAGCGTCTCCTGGGTCTTCCCCAGGCCTTTCTCCCAGTGGGACATGCCTGGAACACCTCACCCAGGAGGCGCCCAGGAGGCATCCTTGTCAGATGCCTCAACCAACTCAACTGGCTCCTTTTCCATGTCGAGGATTATTTTATTTATTTTTATTTAACCTTTATTTATACAGGTAGTCCCATTGAGACTCAATGTCTCATTTACAAGTGAGACCTGTTTCAGACAAGCATATTTTAAAAAGCGGCTCTACTCTGAGCACCTCCCAGAAGGCTGAGCTCCTCAACCCATCTCCAAAGGAGAGACTAGCAACCCTTCGGAGAAAGCTAATTTCTGCTGCTTGTATCTTTGATTTCATTCTTTCAGTTACTACCCACAGCTCGTGACCATAGGTGAGGGTGGGGACGTAGATTCCCGTTTACTCTCAGCTCCGTTTTCCCTATGACAGACCAGTACCCACTCCCCTCAGCCGTGAACAAGACCCCGAAATACTTAAACTTCTACACTCGTCCCTGACCCGGAGTGGACATTCCACCCTTTTCCGGCTGAGGATATATAATTTATTATAATGCCAAATACCTGTAAAGATCTAAACTCCATTAACATATTTTTCAGTAGCATTGCATCTTGTAGAGAATCAGAATGTGGCTAATGAAGTGAGTCATATTTTTAAATGATTTTTTCAGCGTTTTCTTTAGCCTTTATTCCACATGGCAGTAGAGAGTAGCACTGGACCCGATGTACAAGAAATGGCTCCTGCAGACATTTGAAACCCTCGACGAGTCCAGTTGATGTCTTACCTACTTCTCTGTTCCTTAATGTTTTTGACGCCATTGGGTCCACTGTGGTCACCTTGATAAATGGTTCCCTGCTGGCTCTGTCCCCGGGTACTTTAAACATTGAGTTATTCAACCTCTGCTGAAAAAGCCTAGCCTGGATCCAACACTACAGACAAGCTAGAGACCCACCGGGTTTTAGAAAGTTACACCCCACAGAAACAGCTCTCCTTAAAGTCACAAATGACCTTTTGATGGCCGCGAACAGGCCGGGGACAGGGGTGATTGCTCAGGCCTTGTGCTATTGGACCTTAGCTCAGCCTTTGATAGCATTGATTATCAGATCTTAATCCACTGCTTAAATCATTTAGTAGGGATATGTGGATCTGTCCTCATTTATGGCTGATTGAACACTTTTGGTTTCAGTGGGAAACTTTCAGTCAGATGGAGCTGAAATTTCATGCGGTGTCCCACAAGGATCTGTTTTAAGCCCCTTGTATTTTTCATTGCATAATCTGCCTTTAGGCCTTCTCATTAGTTGTTTCAAAATTATTTCCTACCATCTGTATGCAGACGATATCCCATTTTACATCTCCTTTAAACCTTGTGAATTGGACAACTTCCAATCCACTTCCAATGGACTGTCTTAAGGAAATTATTGGTTGGATGACAAACAATTTTCTGCAGCTGAACGCAGAGTAGACTGGGTGTTTAATTCTCGTTCCAGAGAGTATCATGCCCCAAATCAGGCAACATCTGGGTCCTTTCTCATCCGCGGTAAAGAGTCTTGGGTTAATTCTTGATCAATCTCTGTTTTTTGATGCTCAAGTCAAGTCTGTGACCCGTTCTTGCTTTTTTCATTTAAGAAATATTACCAAACTTAAGACTATTGTCTCCAAAGGTGAACTGGGGATGCTTGTTTGTGCCTTCATCTCCTCCCGATTAGATTATTGTGATGCACTCGTTTCCCATCTATCAAGGCTTCTTTAAATCACCTTCAAGCGGTCCAAAATGCCGCAGCAAGGCTTTTAACCCACAGTCATAAATTCTCTCATATCACTCCCTTGTTAAAGTCCCTGCACTGGCTTCCGGTTGGGTACAGATATCAGTTTAAAATCCTCACTCTTACTTTGATGTCTTTATGAGGACAGGCCCCCACTTATATCATTGAGCTTCTGCAGTATGCTATGGATTCTTTTTAAAAATGAACCACATTAACCTTTGTTACAGGGAAAATTGCTTTCTATTTCTACATTACACTACTGACCACTTAATTTCTATAAGCAGGTTTTAAACAGCTGGCCAATGATGTCTTTTCACAAAGAATATGTAGTTTTCAGGTATTCACAGCCCTTATGGCATCTAAAGGTCACCTAGCAGGAAAGGTCACTTTCCTGTACTGCATGGCTGTTTGACCGGCCCATTTTTCATATAAAGACATTTTTGAAACGCCTTTTCAAACTCACACACACCCCTAAAAATAACCGAAGCATGGCGCCGACTGATGTGATCTAGAATTTGGGATTTAGGTATATTTTAGAAACTTGGGCATAGATTCAAATGAAACCTGGATATTGGAACCGAGCAATGGCTGTAATGTATTCATTCATGCAGATTAATGAGCTCATCCCTTACCTCATCTTCACCCCAGAAACACTAATGCTGCTCTTCAAAAGAGAGTAATTGTAAGATGGAGAACGCAGAAGTATACAAGGACACACACACACACACACACACACTATAACACTGAGTGGATTCTCTTGTGTGTAGAGTGGCTACTTGAGGCAGGTAATCAAGCAGGGATTAGGTGGCTGGATGCTCAGACCTCCTCCGTTATTGCCGAATATGCAGACACACATTGGTTTTGTGTGTGTGGTTTTTTTAAACATCAAATCACATTTTTATGTATTTATTTATACCATTTATGCAGTAAATTGATTAAATAATTTCAGTTTAGTAAAAGAGCAGATTAGTAGGTTAAAATGACAAAGAAGATCATCTAAGAAATGCAAAATTCAAAATAAGTGCTTTTAAATTTTCCACCAGAGTATCACGTGCAGTTATTTTCTTACACCGCTGTTCTCAGGATTGTGTCATTTGTCACTGCCTTCCAAACCATTAAAAGGCTATAAAGTTTTGTTTTTGAAGTACATTTAGGCCCATAAAATCAAGAATTTGAAAATAATAAGGAAGATATTTGGTGTGGGTTAAACTCTCTTAAAGTCAGGATGGCCTTTAGTGACAACTGAATTAACTCCCAGTCAATCGCCCACTTCATTGATGCTTTCCTTGACTCTCCCCTCTCTGATGCTAACTGTAATGGGGTTTTATCAGCGGATGAGCTTGCTAACCTCTTTTATACTACATGCGCTGTCATTCTTAACTCTGTGGCACCTCTGAGGATTAAATGTGCCAAATCCTCACAACCCTGGCTAAATGATACTACTCGCGCCCTTAGGCGTGAATGTCGTCGTGCTGAAAGAAAATGGAGGAAAGACAAACTCCACGTCTCTCTGGACATCCTCCATAATTGTCTATCTAAGTATCAAAAGTCTGTTAAAGCTGCCAAATCTGCCTTTTTGTCTAGCATTATTATGACTAATAGCCACAACTCCCGAGCCCTTTTTAATACTTTTAACTCTGTGATAAACCCTTGCACTACCACTTATAGGGATGCTTCCCCTGCTCTTTGTGATAAATTCTTAAAGTATTTTTCTGGAAAGATCTCAGCTTTAAGGGCTTTTCATCCATCTCATTCATCATCAGTTTTAGACCCAGTTCCAGCCTCTGAATGCTCGACTGTCTTTCAACAGTTTGAGCCAGTGTCTTATTCTGCTTTAAAAGATATAATTGATCATCTCAAAATCTCTGGTTCCCCGCATTATATTCTTCCTTCTCGTTTCTTTAAGGAAACTTTACATGTTATTGGTCCTTGTATCTTACTTCTGCTGAATGCATCATTGTCATCAGGTTGTGTACCGTCTGTCTTTAAGCATGCTGTTGTGCAACCTATTATGAAAAAGAAAAATCTTGACCCTAATGGTCTCACTAACTACAGGCCGATCTCCAAACTCCCTTTTATTTCCAAAATATTGGAAAAGGTAGTTCTAAAACAACTTCAGGCCTTTTTAGATGCAAATGATATTAATGAAAAGTTTCAGTCTGGTTTTAAACCTCGGCACAGCACAGAGACAGCCTTACTTAGAGTTTTTAATGACCTTCTTTTAACTGTTGACTGTGGCTATTCCGTGGTCTTAGTTTTACTTGACGTATCTGCTGCTTTTGACACGGTTAACCACAACATTCTTCTATCAAGATTGGAACATGTTGTTGGTCTCAAAGGTGCGGTTTTAACTTGGTTTAAATCCTACCTCAGAGAGGTCGTTCTCTGTTGCTATGGGGCAAAACTCCTCGGCTTCTGCCCCTATTTACTGTGGTGTGCCTCAAGGGTCCGTGCTCGGTCCTGCTCTTTTCTCTTTGTACATGTTGCCGTTGGGATTAATTTTTAGAAAATACAACATCTCCTTTCACTGTTATGTCATAGTCTTTGGTTTGGTTTCTAATGCTCATTATTGAACAACAAAGATTTTAGACACTAGGAATCATCATAAAAACCTCTGAGGTCTGAGGAATAAATGGTGACGTTGTTTTCTAAAGACCTGATTGGTTATATCAAGCATAAGCTGCTCCAGGTTATACGATGAGGTAGGTCTTTATCTTATAGTGGGTAGCAGATAATGGCTTTACCTTTTCTGTAATAGTAAATTCTACACAGAATTCTCCATCTAACTGGACGTGTGTTCTTTAGTCTTTGTTTCAAATCCAGGTTATTCTTTTTTTTCCCTGCTGTCTGCCAGATACACCGATACCTCTGTCTGTTTTCTGCCTCTCCTATCTCGCCTTCATCTTTCTACTGAACTCTTTATGAGACTGCAGTGCTCTAAAAATAATGCCTGTTAATCATACGGCTCTGAAGTAAGGAGGCTGTGTGCTGGTTCACTGCAGCTCGCGATGGTAGAAAAGAGCAAAAAGTAGTTGAACCTTCAATAAAAGGCTTGAGATAAAATGAAAAATGTTGTGTGTCAAATAATCAAAGTCTCACATTTTATTTGCTGTTCCAGACAAATTCAACGCCTACGTGACTTTAAAGGTGCAGAATGTGAAAAGCACAACTATCACAGTCCGAGGGGACCGGCCATGTTGGGAACAAGACTTCATGTTGTGAGTACCTCAAACCCTGTTACTGCTTTGCTCTAAATTTCACTTCTCAGTGTATAGTTTTTATGTTTTATCACTTTTATATGTTAATGTAAAAAATGCATTTAAATTGTTACATTTAATTCAGTTTCCCTGCTTCTTGCAGCATTTTTTAGCAGTAGAAAGCTTAACAATAGCTTAAATATAAAATGACAGTTCATACATCTTTATGTAGAAACTTCATACATCTTTCATCCACTGAAAGATTACGTGTTCTTTTATGGTTTAAATATTGCAACGCGGTGCTGTGCTCTGGCGTACAGATTTGCAGTATTCAAATTGAATAATGTGGGGCTGAAGTAATGTATTCCACCCAGCAGAAACTCACTGACGACACTCGTTGAACAGATGTCTTTGCTAGACTTGAGAACAAAATAAAGATTTGGTCAATAAGTGAAAGCTGGCTGTTCATTTGTCTATAAAAGTCTGATTTAGCTTTGAAAGTAGAAGACCGTCTCCTCCTCCTGCACGTCTCTGTAAATTGCCACCAGATTCAAACCCAGAACTTTGTTTCTGTCTGACAACATACAGAAAAGCTGCATTTCCGAAATGGGCTGAGCCTGATGTTGATACTTTCAGTATCAACCAAACTAATCCAGACTTTAAAGTTGAAAGAGTTCAAAGAAAACTTCATCTTGCACTTTTTAACCAAATGTAGGCAGGACCGTCCAACCACACGTTAGATTCCTGGTATTGGAGGCATATTTAGTTTTGGTTTCATTTATAAGACCTATGCTGTAACGCATTGCACCGAGGATCAGTCACGTTATTCTGACTCTAGCTTTGGCTTACATTTTCCTCGTTTACTTTTTTGGCTCAGTGTTGTCACTTTTATTGGCAGCAGTACGACACTAAGCTCCTGGGATGTATTAAAGCAAATGCAGGGAGAAATTGGAGCTTCAGGAGTATGTGTCAGCCCTTGGATGAATGCAGGCCAGGTATCCAATGCAAGCTGACTTGTTAGCTGGCTTTAATAGGGCTTGCTGAAATTGAAAGAGCACCAGCCGCCTGTGGGACTCCAGTCGGGCACAGGCTACTAAATGGGAATTTGTGGTTGGAGCAGGTAGGATGGATAGAAAGCGAAATGACATGCCCAGCTCAGATAAGTGGACGAGTTGGTGATAAATCTAATGAATTGTCCAGCCAGGTCTGAGTATATGTGAACAGTAGAGGGGGTGAAGCTGCAGCTGAAATAGCTCGAATCCTACTTTACGTTTTTTTATTGTGATTCCTGAAGTGTTCTTGGTACTCTTTGATTGGTGTGGATGCAAAACCCATTTTTAAACTGTTAAGCAGCTGCCATTTCAGTTGTATATGTCTTGAGATCTGTGTCGGCACATTACTTTTTAATTCCTACAGTAAATATTAAATGTGCATGTGCTTTTACTGTAGAAAGTAATTTGTTACTTTGTGTGCCACTTTCTTTTTTTGTGTATCATGTAACTAGTTATTAATTTTAAACCCTACGTGTGCTGACATACATGCAGGGTTCACAAAATAAGGACTTTCTTGGCATTTTTATTCTATTTGCCAGTAACTGCTGTACACTGATACACTGATTGCACTGACTGGGAGAACAGTTAAAATAAATGCATATGGGTCAGGCTAGGATCACCAAGGATGTCTTGTACCTCAGTTCTTTGCACAGATATGCTAAGAAGCTCTGTGAGAGTATTTACAGGCTAAACTAACGAACAAACTAATCACCAATCGTCACAAATGGTAAATGGCCTGTATTTGTACAGCGCTTTACTTAGTCCCTAAGGACAGTCATCCACCCATTCACACACACATTCACACACTGGTGGTTTTGCATCCACATTGTGGAGAATAACATAACAGATCTCCGTGTGCATGTAGTGAATGTAATGATCTTACACAAAACAGCGAACCCCAAAATCCCGAGTGTCAGGTCAGCACTTAGCTTGAGAAAGCGTGAGTGAATGAGGGGTAAATTTTAAAGTGATAGATAAACATGTTTATAAATGATTCACTAGTACAACAGTGTGAAATTGTATTTTTCTTTACATAACAGTTTGGTATTTGAATGCAGCTTGTAAAGCGTGCACCAGTATCGCACATTAATCTCCCTCCTCTCCCCGTCTGTCTTTGTCAGACGCACACACAGTTGTCAGCCGTGCATTGTGTGCTGTACAAGGGATACTGATCTTTCCTGCAGACTGATCCCTCTAGACTTGATTAGAGAATGGACATTATTATATAACACCGTCTCCTCGCCTCACTCTTTACCTGTTACTCTGTGCTCTTTCACATCCATTTAGACCGTTATCCTCACTTCTCCCACCTTTCTCTCTTGGGAGAATTAGTTTTCCAGAGTGAGTATGAAGATTTTTTTTTTTTTAGTTAAGTAAAATATTAAGTTTTATGACCTTACCCAAAAAGTTGACTCTGTTCATCTGGATGTAAGAGGTCACCTGGATGAGTGACAGACGTTTCTCCCACTGAAAACGCTGCGATCAGATGAACAGAATCATCCTTCTGGGATTTCCTTACCTGGATGATTGAGCGTGCATCGAGATATTATGACCTCAATTGTTGAAAAAAGCACCACACAGCCCCCCATGCTGTAGCTAAATGGCTAATTAACTCCTGAGTCTCATTAGCAGCAGTTATGCTCAGCGGGGCGCAGAAGCAGTGCGCTGGCTTTGAGCCACATTCGAGGTATCGAGAAGGAATTTCAAGGTTTCAGTGAGACGGTCATATCTGTCGTAGGACCTCCTGAAATGTGTTTTTATGTGTTTTATTAATGGATGAAATCACAACATACCAAGGAACTAACACAAATGATAATATTTTTTAAATAATAAGCATTCACTACATGGGCTTGGCTTCAAGTCATGGTGGGCCTCTGCACTCAGGTTTAAACTGGTGACTCTAGATATTGTTCGAGGTGTTGCTGTGATACAGATCTGCAGCTGTTCTCGACCCACAGTATATAACACAGTAAATGCAATAGTCCAAAAGTTTTTCTCTAAAAACACACGTTCTCCTCACAGCTAGCATGCATCTTCTTCTTTTTGTACTGAAATGACATTTTCCAGTGTGATGCATTGTAAATATCAACTGTATGACCAGCAGGACTCACTCTAAATGTGGTTGCGTTGCTCAGGAACAGTGAAGAAGTCACCTCCTCACAGCTGGATAGTGACCCTGCCAGATGTGCAGTCTGACTCTTAGGCCTCACTGGGAGCACCGGGCACATCTGTGGCTTTAGATTCTTATATTGTTTCTTCTCAAGGTTCTTTAAACGGATGATTACAGACAGAAGTTACCGTGCGTTCAGATACAAACAGGGATGGCAGATGTCTAAGCTTACACAATGTTTGTGTGCTCATGTTTACTGTGTGTGTGTTAGTGAAGATAGGAATTAGCATGCCTATGTCACACTGGGCATCTGTGTTGATCTGGAGTAGATTTCATAGTGGTGGGATAACCAGCTTCACTGTGGCGTGCTGGTATCTTGTCAGTCAGAGATGAGTTTGGACTGATACTAGCTTGCACTCAACCGTCATGCCAAACCTTTCACTCCTGCCCAAAATTAAAAATAAAGCTGGGAACAGTAACCGCTTTGCCAGCTGCACTTAGGCCATCCTTTCACACTCGATCTCTCACCTGCTGATTGCATTCGCTTTCTCTCTCTGACACTCTGCAACCTTCTGAAATCCTGATTTCTGAAAGCCACAAGATATCTGTTCTACAAGATATCTGGGGATCCGCTTACTTTGAAAGTAAACAGTCAGTATTTTTCCACGTTTCAATTGTTGGAAGTATTTTGTGTGTCAATCAATAGTCTTTACGTTGCATCCAGGTTACACTGTAGATATGGATGTAGCCACCTTGATGTCATCTATTCTTGTAACATAGTTTCAAGGCCTCCAGTTGAGCATTTTGGTCACTAGCGTTAATTTAACCCTTTGTGATGAGCAGCAGATAGATGTGGCTGAGAAACCAAAGGACACTCCAACACTCACCCTGCTTTATTGTCTCCTTTACTCTTAATGGATCCATAATTTCCAAAAATGAACATCATCATGTGCTAAATATGAAATATGATCCAGACGATAAATACGGGGCTGTTTTCTCAAAGACTTTCATTAAATTTGACTCATTCTTGGAGCCAAACAAGTTGCCCCCTGCTGGCCATCAGAAAGAATGCAGGTTTGAGGCACTTGGCTTCACTTTTAAAGCCCAACTTTATATTTATATTTGTGCACAGGATAATACCATTATACATAATGGTGAGCGAGGACTAATGGTGAGGTTTAGCTGAATCTTAGTGGTAGTAGTAATGGCCTGAATGAGTGTATTTTCTAAAGAGCCTATACCTCTGGAAAGACCGGAGCTTTCTCAGTTAAACCTCGAGTAACGTCACAGATGGAGATACTGTAAAAACATCTGGCAAGGACCTTTATCAGGATAGAATAGAATAGAATAGAATAGAATAGCCCTTTATTGTCATTGTACATGTCCTATGAAATTGTGGAATTCATCAACAAAATTATCCTGTAAGAATCTGTTTCATTATTGTCACAGAGTAACTCAAAAACGCTCTTGCATGCACACATTCACACAGACAGACTGCAGCCTGCGACATACTTGAAGATGAAAAAAATCAAAAAGTGAAGTTAGGAAAAAGTTAAACAACAACAGCAACAACACAAATTGACTCAAAAATACAAACACAAATATTAAACTACTGTATTATAGCAGTCTTTGAGTGAAAGCAGTAATAGCATCAGGAAGGAAATACAAATGTATAGACAAACATGTTGCTTTAAAGGTCACTGCCAGCTGGATTTGCTCAGCAGAGGTTGTTTCAAAGCTGAGGTGTCCTCGTGGCCACGGCACGGTCACCTCTGGAGACATGCTTTAACTTTGGAGTAACCACAAGGATCCCACCTAAAGGTCTGACGCTGAAAACCGTCTCATACCAGTTCTCCTGTGTCGTCTGTGCCTTATATGCTTGAGCTATCAGTAGAAAGCTAAGATCAGTTAATTACTTAGTGTACCTAATCCTGACTTCTCTCCGTGGGTCAGTCTGTCCAGCAGTGTGTTGGTGAGCAGCATGTCACCGAGTACCAGTGCAACTACTTTGAGATTCAGCTTAGTTGCAAAAGGCCACTATTGCATTCTTTGACATTAAATAGATTAAATCTTCACATTTATTCTCTGTAGATACTGAATGTTTATATTAACTTCTGACATTTGTCCTAAAAAGAAAACAGACTCAAAAATTATGGATTTAGAAATTGTTATGCTTATTTGTAACCTTTGTGTTTGGCTTGCTTGTGTGTGGTTTTGCTCTGTTTTGGAGTGAATCTTTCAGGACAGTCAGCAGGATGAGGTCTGACTGCAGGATATTCCTCTGGGGAGAAAACTGGCCGTCACAGACGACGGCCTCGACAGTACAGTTTGAAAGTATTAAAACATCTCTGTCCACAGACGCGACCTAAGCCTTTCAGAGATTTAGGGCAAACCCATGATGAGCACCAGTCACACAAACGGGCGTCCTTCTACACAGGAATACAGGTTCCCATAAAAAGCTGCTGTTGAAAACTCAAGAGGAACCAATTTTACACATCACTGCTGCAGCAATTTTCGAAATTTTAGAGATTCTAATTTAAGCCATTTATTTCCTGCAGGAAGATTTTTCTTTCTTTTTTAGCTCTGCTGTAGATACGGTGATGGCAAAATGATCAGGATGTTGCTCCATCAGGACCAGGCTGAGCTGTAATGAAGTTTGGCTTAGAAAATACACATTTTCTTGGAGATGAGAGGAAAAATGAGCCGGGTGTGCGTGTGAGATCACAATAAAGCAGCAGTTTAAAGGTGACACTGCCTCTCAATCTCAACACACACAAGCAATCTATGATATGTAAAAAGTATACATACTTACCAAATGACTCGTAGTCATCAGGCTATGTACGAACAGATGCTCAGCTGGGTATTTGAGAGGTCACATTTGCATTATTTATGACATTTTTTTCTTGTTGTTTGTAAATTGAGTTTGTTTTCTAGCATCTTATTGCAAAGTCTAATATTTATTTTTCCTTCGGCTATCGCTAACTGTCTTGTGCGATCTTAGCCTCCTTCGTTCTTTGTGTCGTGTCTGATCTGTTAAATATGTGTGATGGCTGCTTGGTGGGCTGGTATATGAGACGATAAGCAGTTGAATGTTGATGCCTCTAAACAGACTCATGAGACTCAGCCTGTTGGCCTCTGCTCGTGCATGTGAGGATTTAAACCCTCCAGCTCGGTTTGCTCTTGTCTTTCTTTTCTTTTATCGCAGGTAAGTGGGAGTGGCTTAGCTTCGTTGTCTCCATTTCCTTTTTCAGTATGTCTCCGCTTGCTTTGGCTCTTTGCTGAATCTGGCTGTTTTATTTAATCTGACTTGCCCACTCGCTTAAATCTAGATCTCATTATTGGCACAGTTCAGAGGTCTGCTGTGAAGGCGGATTCAGTAAAAGTTTACTTTTAACGTTACACATTTACACATTTTTCTCTTCAATCTGAAACCCCCTTAGTGTAAGACAACGCGCACATAAAATAGATTTGTTTCGATTCCTTGGGTCAGACTGTGTGGCCTTTCCTTCAAGTTCTCTGTCAATTAAGTGTTTAACTATCAAAAAAAGGGGCAACCTTTCTGTCTTTTCACATCAACCCTTATTAGTCTTTGGCCACCGATTTTATCAAGTTATAATATCAGGACTGATCAACATCTTTCTGATCGTAACCTTTTCCTTGCCTCTTTTGCACTCATCTAACATTTGTCTCAGTGGTGTTGTTTATTAGAAAGAGTATTTTCCGCCCACGTCTGGCTTTAAAGAAAGCAGTAGTTGGATATTTGAGCATTTTTGTTAGAGTGCATTTAAAAAATGATTTGATTTGTGCAGGTGATGTCAAATAAAGGGAAAATGTTTTGTAAATTTGAGCAGGAGCACTGATTCTTAGCTGGAGGAGCAGCTTGTGTAAAGCTTTTCTCACAGGAACAAATAAAAAGCTGCTTCACCGCTGACTTTATCCGTTATTCTCCGGTGCTCCGGTCTCTCCCTCACAGGACGTAATTTCCATCAAGCATTATGCTCAGTAAAAATATATACTTACACATCCTCTCTGGCCTTCCTGTTTTTTCTGTCTCTTCTGTCAGAAACTGCACTCAAAGACATCCCTGCACATGTACGCACTCCCATCTGAGTGTTAAAAATACACCGTTTCATTCCCTTTTACCACAAACCATTCCCTCAATAATGGATGGGCTTTGATGGAGGGCATATGCCAGAAACAGATGTAAATCTAAGGCACATGTACACACACACAAACACACATCTGAGCTATGAGTCATATAGTTTGGAGACAGGCTCCACAGAAGGGCAACGTCAGACTTATTTCTAAAATTTGGATTTTATGGTATCAAATGAATAATCCCTCAGATTAAAATGAGCAGATCATGAGGTACTTTTGTTTTTTTTCCCTTTCTTTAAGCCCGTTGATCCAGAGCTGACTCTCTCGTTATGCAATGCATTACTTGCCATTAGTCGAGTTCACCTTGGTCTTTTTGGACCTTCGAAAATTACACAATCTGCCAAGAACAGATCACTTCAATAGCGATAAACCCAGAAAAAGTCCAAATGGTGTTTTTGCACTTTGGCTACAAACAAGGGAGACTGGGAAAGTCAAAAGAGCAGCTGTGGAAGCAGCTCCCAGTTTGGATTTGGGAAACAGACACCCTCTCTACTTTCAAGATTAGACTTTCCTTTTTGCTAAAGCATATAAGATGTGTCCCAAAACCTAGGCCGCATCCTTCGGAGAACCGTGCCGTAAATTCTCGACCGTCTCACACTTCTGTTCAATCAGTTTTCTGTTTGACGTTTATTCAGCTGTGTGAAAACCCAGCTGAAACTTAATAGTGGCCGCCATTGTGGGAAACTGGAACTGGCTGGGCAGTGCTATGAATTCTGGGATATAGATGGCCACAAAGGATACACCCGACCCATCCTTCAAATCTGGGGAAAAGAAGGATGCATTTGTCTGCCGGATTTGGAGGAGTCTATGAATTGGGACAGCCTTCGTCGCATCGCTGTGATGTAATCGGTCTACAAATGCCGCCTCAGGAGGATGAAGCCTACGTTTTGGGACACAGCTATAGTTAGGGCTGGATCATGTGACCCTGGATCCTTCCTTAGTTACGCTGCAATAGGTCTAGTCTCCTGGGGGGAATCCCATGATGCACTGTTTCTTCTTCACTCACCTTTTTCCACTCACTGTGTTTATACACGTCACATCTGTGGCCATCTTCAACAGCATGTCTTTGGTTCTGCCAGAGGTTTCTTCCTGTTAAAAGGGAGTTTTTCCTTCCAGCTGTCACCAAGTACTTGCTCCATTTGTTGGGGCTTTCTCTTTATTATTGTAGGGTCTTCACCTTACTGCTGTTGTAATTTGCTGCTATGTAAACACTAGGGGTGCAACAATACTCGTATCGATACTGAACCGTTCGGTAGGCATATGTATCGAACAATACAAAATTTTTAAATTATTTTATCAACTTTCGTTCTGACGATGCTGTCTGTGTTGAGCGCTCAGTGGATCTGCGCTCGACAGTGCAGCCTAGGCGGAGTAGTCGAACGCAGATTCACTGAGTGCAGGGCAAGCTAGCGAGACAGAAGCTAAGCTCTCCTTGCAACATGGCAAATTGAACCTCCCCCACCCTCATTCAGATCTGGCGTTTGGAACTATCTTGGTTTTCATGTGACATATGACCCTGAAGGTAAGCCCATCATGGACTAAAGTAAAACAGTATGTCGGATGTGCCACGCAATGCTCAATTACATTGGTGGGAACTAGTGCGTTAGCACAGTTAGCTTGTTAACGTGTTGACACCCTCCAGCCCCACGCACGGGGCAATTCGCGGTAGCTCGTTAACGGAGATTTGTCGTGTTGTGGCGTTAACGTCATTTCAACGAGATTAACGCTGACAGCACTAGTGGGAACACAACGAATATGAGTGCACATTTACTCCGACATCATCCTAGTGCAAAGACAAGTTGAAGCAGACAAAAACAACAAGTACGCATGCTACAAACTTTACCCGAGTCATTTAGACAGCAGTTAGCACATGATTCTCCTTATGGGGACCTGATATGTTTAATATGCTGCTGAGAATATAGCCCAGAAGAAGCGTATAGTATAGCTTTTATTTTGGAAAGAACCATTTCTCTGTAATAAACTCTCTTTTCCAAAGATGAGTGATTTCTCAATCAGATAGATTTATTATTTTATTACTTTGTTGTTTCAGCAACATTAAATTTAAAAACTGTACTTTTGAGTTAAAATATATATTTATAATTTTAATAAATGACAAATTAAAAAGGCATGAACATTTTTTTTATTGAAAAAATATCAAACCGTGACACCAAAGTATCGAACCAAACCGTGAATTATGTGTATCGTTGCACCCCTAGTAAATACATTTGAATTGAATTGATTTAAAGGACCAAACAAGGTATTAATCATTTTATTTGGTTTTCTGCATATAATGAACTCATTAAAACATTAATTTTGGATCACATACATTACAAGTGCAAATAAGAAAAAAAAAAAACATTTTAATGTCATCAGTGTTTTCTTATTCATGACAAATGGTCAACAAACATTATGTTTATATGTTTACATTTACGAGCATGCATGATGTGAAAGATTTAATATGTGCAGAATGTTTTTGTGTGTCAGTTATATTGTGGAGCTGAATTGATTCCTGCTGTTTAAAATTCACAGATAAAAGTCAGAATTTTCCATCCACTGGTCTCTGGCCATTTTGCTTTCCTCAATGAGAGCGTCATTAACGGCGCTGTTTTACATAGTTGGAATAGCAAACCGCCAAACACATCAGTGTTTAATATTAACCATGCTAACATTTAGGAACATCACCATTTTGGTTTGACTTGCTTTCATCAGGCAGCAAGGAGCTACGTGCAAGCACACACACGTACACAAGTGCAAACTTTTCACATAGCATCTCCCACACACCCTCTTCTCTCCATCATCCCAGCTGTGAAGTGTCATCTTGGATGACTGACAGCTAAACTGAGGCGAGATGAATATGAATGGGACTGTGAATATGAATATGCAGATGAGGAGCGGAGACGGTTTGGCTGCCGTCGTCTTTTTTAAAAGATCTGTCAGAAAACGACGGCTGTCACCCTTCAGCCTCGCTTCTTTGAGATAATACTGGCCCACTTACAGACCTGCTGGGAGGAGAGCGGTACTGCAGTGTGCTGAGGTTAGTGGCACACACAGAGTATATAATGATAAGCCTTGAACCAAACAACTGTTGTGTCATAATCACTAATTATTTAAGTTGTTATTAGACAAATAACAAGTAAGCACTAAGTGAGGGTAGCATTAAGTCAGGTAGGCCACAGAATTGAGCTCAGAGACAAGCTTAGCAGGTCAGCTGATCTCAGTGTCGGCCTGCATCAGCTGATGGATTAACCAGTCAGTTTCTGTGCACCCAATTTGTGAAAGTCATATAATATGAAAGGGAAGGCAGGTATGCTCTGAACACAGATGTGCCGCAGATGAATTGCTACAGATGGAAATGACCGTTGGCATGGGCAGCAGAGTGGTGTGGTGGGTAGCAGAGTACGGGCTCAAATCCACCATCTGGATTTTTTTGGAGTTTCCATGTTCACCCCGTGATTGTGTGGATTCTCTCCGGCCTCTTCCCCGTAATCCAAAGAGATGCATGTAGTGGCGTTAGGTTAACTGCTGATTCTAATGTAGCCCTTGGTGTGAATGGTTGTTTCTCTGCATTAGCCCTGCAGCAGTCTGGTCCAGGGTGCACTCTGCCTCTCATCCTATGACGGCTCCGGCGTCCATGCAACCCTAAATTGGATAAATGAATGGATGGACATTAGGGCTGCCACGATTAGTCGACTAGTCACGATTACGTCGACGACTGATTTAATAGTCGACGCATCGTTTGAAGCTTTGTAAGATCCCAAAAGACGCAGGAATAAGTAGTAGGATTTAAGAGTGTAATAACGGACTGAAACAGAAGATGGCAGCACTGCATGTACAAGGATGCCAGCTGCCGTTAAACCCCGAAGAAGAAGAAGAAGCTCTGTCCCAGAATTCATAGCGCAGCCCAGCTCAGTTTCTAACAATGGCGGCAGCTAGTTAGTTTTAATATTACTCTTATTATTCTTTCTGGGTCACAAAATAAATGTTTAACATGTTTTCAGGCGAGAATGTAGCTGTGTAAACCTCAAATATCTGCTCAGTTTATCAAGACACCACATATTTTCAAAAGCGCTCCGACGTTTTCGGAGATGTCTGTTACCCACTAGCTCGATAGCTAGCCGGGGGCTAGGCTCACTAGAGCCGTGAGAACACCGGACTCCCGGCAAATCGTTTTCAAACCCACCGCCATCTTTCGCTACTCAGGTTAAACACGATATATAAGTCACTTAGATAACTTAAAAATGTTATTGTTTGGCTTTTTTTTTGTATTTTATTTGTTCCTGAGTAAATCGGTTTGGCTGAGATTAAAGTTATAGTTTTTACACAGCTGAATAAACGTCAAGCAGACAGCTGATTATCAGAAGTGTGAGATGCTCGAGAATATACTCCGGTGTCCTGTTATATTTTAGATAGCAAGGAGTTTATTAAACTTCACCGAAACAATCTGCAAATTTCATAAAAATTTAATAAACTATCATCTTGTCTTTATTTTTAGTTAGCACAGACCTTAAACACTTAAAGCTGTAAGCTAATGATAGTTATATAAGAGCAGATGCTGCTGGTGCAATAAGCTGTACGTTTTACGTCCAATGGATGATGATCTGATTAGTCGACTAATCGCAAAAATAATCGGTGACTAGTCGACTATCAAAATAATCGTTTGTGGCAGCCCTAATTGACATGACAGTCTTCTTTTGACTACAGTATAATAGATGTTTGATGTAACTGAACTTGGGATTGTCTTTAATCCCTTGATGAAGCGTATTGGGATGTTTGTTGCAGCTGCTCTCTTCAGCCACTCAGCATGTCCTCCTCTACTATGGCCATGAATATACGATGAGGGCTTCCTCTTTTCCTCCTGCCTGGCAGCTCCAGATTCAACCCCCTTTGTCTCACAGATCCACTGTTCATCCTCTGCACATGTCCACACCATTTCAGCCTTGCCTCCTAACTTTGCACTCCCTCTGATGCACTCATCTCTTATTCATCCTGGTGGACAGGATCCTGTTTGCCATTTATTTCTACTGTATGCTATTTATATTTTATTCCAGCACAGTTGTTGTGGAGCACCTACAATTTATTTGTACATTCAAAATGACAATAAAGGGCTATTCTATTCAATTCTATTCTAAAACCTGGGCATCTTTCCCCTCCACCCCTGCCTCCTTTTTCTCACTGCTCCCATCTTCAAACCATAAATTGTAACAGGTCTCACTACCATCTTCTAAATCTTCATTATCACTTTTATTGATGTCCATTTGTCACAAATCGTGACGATTGTTGTAGCTAATTGTGTGAAATTGTGGATTTTTTGTGATATTTGATAAATCAAGTTGTAAACTCTGGGTTCTTCAGCATAAGGCCCTATATTCATCCCTGCCTCGTTTTGATTTCCACGGCTCTCACATTTGTAATAAAGTCATACGAGACATCACCAAAGACTGCGTGGAGTTTATACGACAGCTCGACAAATTCAGAGCGAGACAACACCTCCTACTTTGTTTATACACGGCAGTGATTGACAGTCACATCAGTGTGCAACAACGGTACAAAGAGAAAAGTGAAGGATGTGATTTCCCACCAAAGCTATATATTAATAATGTTCTATTATGAACCTGAGTGTGTTTGCAAATGTTCTCAAGCCTGCAGAACAGTTGTGTGTCTTTGTTTTGAAGCTGTGACCAGAAGTTACTCACAGCAGTTTGCCACTGTATACCTGAACAACTACACAGACGTGTTCTAGTTAATAATCTCTATGGTTAATACACTGGTACAGAGCTTTTAACTTTGGCTGTAATATAGGTGATGTGTTTGTCTTTTTCCCAGTGAGATCAGTCACCTGGAGTCCGGGCTGGTGGTGGAGCTGTGGAACAAAGGTTTGATCTGGGACACGATGATCGGCACGGCGCTGATACCCCTCAGCTCCATTCGACAGTCTGACGAGGTAACACGCCCTTTAATCTCTTTGTCCTCACATGCATGTGGACACGAACGGCTTAAAACAGCGTCACCTCGTTATGTCACTAGACGCAGAGTTCTGCACATGAACTATGAGCACATATTCATGGTTTCAGTTTAATTTCAATATGCAAAGTTTAAGGTATAATTCAAATAGAATTACTCATTTTTCAAAGTTAATCAATACTTAATGGTTTGTTCTAAAATAAACCTTCCCCGTCAAGGAGCTGTAATAGCGCTGTTCTGTCAGTTACTTCCAGCATCTCAGCATTGAGTAAAAGGCGTCCTTTGGAGTGAGCGCCCTGACCCCCTGTCTGCACAAATATTGGCCGTTGAGAGATAACAGCTCCATTTTAAACTAGGGCTGCCACGATTAGTCAACAATCAAAATCGTCGATGACTAATTTAATAGTCGACGTGTCGTTTGAAGCTTTGTAAGATCCCAAAAGACGCAGGAATAAGTAGCAGGATTTAAGAGTGTAATAACGGACTGAAACAGAAGATGGCAGCACTGCATGTACAAGGATGCCAGCTGCCGTTAAACCCCGAAGAAGAAGAAGTAGCTCTGTCCCAGAATTCATAGCGCAGCCCAGCTCAGTTTACAACAATGGCGGCAGCTAGTTAGTTTTAATATTACTCTTATTATTCTTTCTTGGTCACAAAATAAACGTTTAACGTGTTTTCAGGCGAGAATGTAGCTGTGTAAACCTCAAATATCTGCTCAGTTTATCAAGACACCACATATTTTCAAAAGCGCTCCGATGTTTTCGGAGACGTCTGTTACCCACTAGCTCGATAGCTAGCCGGGGGCTAGGCTAACTAGAGCCGCTGAGAGCACCGGACTCCCGGCAAATCGTTTTCAAACCCACCGCCGTCTTTCGCTACTCAGGTTAAACACATATAAGTCACTTAGATAACTTAAAAAAAATTATTGTTTGGCTTTTTTTTGTATTTTATTTGTTCCTGAGTAAATCGATTTGGCTGAGATTAAAGTTATAGTTTTTACACAGCTGAATAAACATCAAGAAGACAGCTGATTATCAGAAGTGTGAGATGCTCGAGAATATACTCCGGTGTCCTGTTATATTTTAGATAGCAAGGAGTTTATTAAACTTCACCGAAACAATCTGCAAATTTCATTAAAATTTAATAAACTATCATCTTGTCTTTATTTTTAGTTAGCACATACCTTAAACACTTAAAGCTGTAAGCTAATGATAGTTATATAAGAGCAGATGCTGCTGGTGCAATAAGCTGTATGGTTTACGTCCAATGGATGATGATCTGATTCGACTAATCGCAAAAATAATCGGTGACTAGTCCACTATCAAAATAATCGTTTGTGGCAGCCCTATTTTAAACACATGCAAAATCTGCATTGGAAGGTTTGCGTCGGGGGATTTAAGTGTCGGGCTTTCCAACCAGGAGACCCTGGTTTGCGTCCCATTGAGACCTTTTTTGTTTTTGTTTACTCTCTTTCACTCCCACTCACTTGTTAGGTTTCGGCATTAAACATAAATGAGCCGTGCTCATGGTTTGTGCATTAATTTGTGCCCCTTAGTTTACACAAAAGAAAACATCTTCTTGATTTGATAGCCTCACACTTTGTCCCTCAAGCTTTTTAATGGGCTGTGTGAACAGCAAGACTGACTATAACAACCAGGACCTGTTTCAACATACAAATGGGAACTTGATTGTTATTTTTACACACTGGACAGACCTTCTCTTTTTAGTACTTCTTATACCTGATAAAGCAGACTTGATGCTCTCCCTTCTGTGAATGCATTGGTTCGTTTGCGGTTAATGTAGAGATCAGGTTTAATTCAAATAAATACTGCAAAGCATGAATCAGTTTAAGCATAATTTGAAATATTTGATCAGTCAACTACCAACTGGAAGTGTAGCTTCCAGTCAGCTGTGGTCCAAACAGTGAATCTGCCACAGCGGGACACGCCTCAAGCATAATTGAACCCAACAAGATGCAACTGATCACACATCATAACAAAGTTACTGATAAAGTTTTAATTATTAATTTTGGGGTTCGGGTTATTATTTGTATCTGATTATATTTGAACTGGACAGATGGTTACACTGGTTTTTACCATTACAGTTAAATTAGATCTGGCGTATCTGCAGCTCAGGCTACTTATGCTAGCAACAGCCCTTAAAGTAAACACACACACACACACCATCTGCCAAGCAGTGCTTACTTATTAAATCTCCATCTTTCCCTTGTAGCTTAGTCTTAAAAAGCCCTCTCACAGGTGAAGCACTGGCCAAGTCATTTTGTCGGACTGTGGGCAGGCCGGGCTCGCCTGTAGACCTCATTGCTTTTTCTGCAGTTTTAAAGCGAGGCAGCAGCTCCTGTGTAGTCATTAATAATGTTTGGCGTCTAAGTATGAAGCACAGCATACACTCACCTTCTTTTTCCTTTTTTTTTCAACATCTGAACTGTCAGTGTTGTTCCTCATCTTTTCCTCTTTGCTCAGGTTCAGTGGATGATATTCCTAATAATCCCTCCTGCAGCCTCCATTATTCTGCTGATGCTGTTTCCCACAAAGCAGATGTTTGGCATTCTTGCTTTTCTAATCTTCTTTGTTTTCGTCTTCCTGGCTCTCTCCTGACTACCTTTCTTTTTGCATCTGCTTTTCTGTCTTCTAGGAGGGACCAGGAGAGTGGATGTCTTTGGACTCTGAGGTGTTAATGAGGGAGGATGAGATCTGCGGCACCAGCAACCCAACTCCGCACCAAGTGCTGATGGACACTCGCTTTGAGTTGCCCTTTGGTCTGTATATTTGTGCAAACACATTTTCTTAAAAAAGGAAAACTTATCTTTTTGTGTCCAAAGATATGTGATTCTGAATCGGCCATATTTGTGGATGTGACATTGTGTCGTTGTCTGTTCTAAGTTAAATCAGTGGTTAAGAAAATGTATGCTGGGTGAGAGCAATAACAATTAAAATTTTGAAGATAATAACTATTTAAAGCATTTTAACTTCAAAATAAAACCCGAACAAAACAACTATCCACAACTTAGCAACATGTGAGATCTTTTCAGAGTGGTTAGACCAGGGGTGGGCAATCTCAGTCCTCGAGGGCCGGTGTCCCTGCAGGTTTTAGATCTCACCTTGGGTCAACACACCTGAATCACATGATTAGTTCGTTACCAAGCCTCTGGAGAACTTCAGGACATGTTGAGGAGCTAATTTAGCCATTTAAATCAGCTGTGTTGGTTCGAGGACACATCTAAAACCTGCAGGGACACCGGCCCTCGTGGACTGAGATTGCCCACCCCTGGGTTAGACTCTAAACATTGCACTAAATATAGCTGTTTGGAGTTTTACTTGTGCCATGTTGTATCCTCTAAGACTTCCTGTAGAATCCCTCATATATCAGAGCTTGTGGAGGAACCATTAGGCTTCATAAAGTTTTTATGAAAGATTTATTCACTGTAACATTTCGCTCCTAAATATTCCTCAGTCCTCTATTTTTATTCCTCTTCCATGGAAGAGTTGAGGTGAAGAATTGTGCATGGTAATATTTGCTTGCCTCTCATTTTTCAAGATGGTACATTTTTGTGCAGCTCAGGATAATTTGAATTTATGTATTTAAAAGGGAAAAAACACAGCAGTGGCTGGAGTGCGTGCTCTCCTGTTGTCCTTCTTGCTGTT
The DNA here is from genome assembly GCF_056152115.1 of Neolamprologus brichardi. Lineage (NCBI taxonomy): Eukaryota > Metazoa > Chordata > Actinopteri > Cichliformes > Cichlidae > Neolamprologus > Neolamprologus brichardi. Next base: position 35,937,207 of record NC_142115.1, read on the forward strand.
TTTATTTCTGCAGTGCAGTCACCAAGCAAAGCTGCAATTCTGGCAGGTCAGCAGTTGATAGTGTTGTGACCATCCAGCTGGGAGATTTCATATATGGGGCACTTTTGATGTTAGCATGCCCACAGTAGTTCTGCATCTGCAAACCGCATTGTTACTAGAGGTGGAAATCACCATACATCCCACGATACAATATTATCACAATACTTAACGCACGATACCATATTATTGCAATTTTTTTAAATATTTGCGATATTGAGATTCTGTACATAAAGGTAAACTTTATCAATACTCATTTTATCTAATATCAAAGTCTCACACTCAGTCTTTCTCTCATTTCAGTTTTATTGTTGACAAACTGAACGGTTTGTATTACAGTCTAGTCCAACTTAACTGAATCAACCATCTGGTACAATTATAGCTATTCTGAACTATGCAGTTTATGAAAACTATGCAGCCCCTTCAGCAACTGAAGAATTTGAAAGTAAATTAAAACAAAATATAATTTTACATTAAATAAAAGTTTTAAACTTAATTAAAATAAAACATGTCTTAAATTAAAATAAGTAAACTGTCATGTTTATTGCTGCCATAAAAAAGTTAAACACATTTGGACAATGAAGGAATGTCAGGATTCTTGCTCAGAAAAAGGATCAACATGAAGTCAGAGCACAAAAACCTTTTTTTGTAACAAAATATCGATTTCTGCTGTCCCTGTATCGATACATTATTAGCAAACAAAATATCACCATACTACACAGTATCGATTTTTTCCCCCACCCCTAATTGTTACCCACCTCCTCCTCCCAGTGCTGCATGTAACCCAATTAACATCATATCTGTTGTCGCTGAGGCCTGCTCTGCTCTATGCTGGGGTTTTGCTGCCTCCACACTTCCACCTGTGCACACTGGACAGCAGGAAGATGAGCTCTAAACAGAGCCGTAAATACAAATGTAAATTATTGCAAATGGAAATAATTTTTTTTCACTATCAGTGTTCTGACTGAAATAGCAGCGCGACTGTGGAACAGTTTGTTTCATCTGCAAGCTATTAATCTCAAGAAGCTGTCTGAAGTGTGTCTCCTTGAGCTGCCTTTTTCCGTCCACCTTCACTGTTTGTCAACAGTGGAACTGTGGTTCATGTCTGCTCAACTTAAAAAAAGATGGAGAGTTTCTATTTTTGATAAATCCTCAAAAACAGGAGAAGATATGTGACCTGCAGTTAACAACATAGGTTCTAATCAGTGATTAGTTCTATTTTTCATCAGTTAACACAACATCATCTAGAAAACACATTGACAACATTTAAATTGTAACGCACAGCTGCTTGGTGAGACAGCTTGAGCTGAGGGGAGGCTGCGGGCTGAGATGCAGGGATGAGAGGTGAAGCAGACGTGTGAAACCTGGCAGCCAAAAAGTTCAACACTGAGCAGTTTGAGCTGCAGCACTGACTGAAACTTGACTGCTGCGGTTTGCATTGATACTTGAGCATTGACCAGACATATATGAATTACAGTGCTGGGATTTTGTGACCTTTTTCCCTACTTTCAGCTACTTTCAGCTGCTCTGTTGTCGCCACACCAGGTAGCTCTGCAGGTTTTTCACTTTGCCAAGTGAATGTGTAAACAGTAACTAATGGAGGATGAAATTCAGATCCTGTCTGACAGTGTTTCTTCGTTTTCAGAGTAATCTAGTAATCCACTTTCTTTTACATCCAACAAACATAAAATTGCCACCAGGTCCTGATTATGGCTAATTCAATATTCTTGTAACGCACACTCAGCTTGTGGGTGAAAAGTTTGAAAGTGCAGAGAAGAAAGGTGTAATTGTTGGAATTTTAACTGTATTCTGCAGGAATATCATTGTGCAAAGTCTGAATCACCGTTTAACAGCTTTCTTCTTAAGAAAAGGCATCACCCCTGACCCGCTACACCACTGAACAATGGTTAAGCCAAAGAGCCACACTGACGTATTTCTTTGAATTCTAGCTGTGGTGTTTCTGTAATGATTTTACTGTTTTGGCACAGATTGACAGATTTAGGCTACGTCCACACGTACACGGGTATTTTTGAAAACTGAGATTTTCCGTTTTCGTTTTAAAAAATAATCCCGTCCACACGTAAAGGCAGAAATGAAGGAAAACGCTGCTAGGAACATGCCAAAGCAACAGGTGGCGCTATATTCCTAACCGTGCAGAAATGTTGGCCAATCAGAAGTCTAGAAGCCTCGGTGGGAAATATTAAACAAAGCTGGGGCATAGAAGCAGAACCGAGTCGTATGTGTGGAGGGACAGTAAGTGTGTGTGTATATGTAAGCATTTAAACACTGCAGAAAGTACAATTAACAGTAACAGTATTGTAGAAATTCATTTCACCGAAACAATAACGAGGTGCACAGTGTGACGTCAAAAAATGCGCACACCTTTGACGCTGCGTTTTCTCCGTTTTTCTCGTCCACACGTAAATGCAAAAACTGAGTTTTCAAAAATATCCACCCTGGCAGGATTTTTTAAAAAATCTCAGTTTTCAGTGACCAAAAACGCCGTTTACGTGTGGACGAAAGGTGCAAACGCATAGAAAAATCTGCGTTTTCAAAAATACCCGGGTACGTGTGGACGTAGCGTTTGTGAAATGAATCTCATACATCATATATTTTAAAGCTATCACCTGTAGTTTGTTCATAGATTGAAGTCCAACTGATGATTCAATTTGAGATGAATAGAATTTAGTTTAAAGATATGTTTTTGCAGCCAATGAGTGTGATATCATCTACAAGGCAATTACCCAGTTACTAACATTTAAAATTATTTTGATAAAAATTAACTTTTAGAAACCCAGGCATGAAATATGAGTATATATGAGTATGAGGATCTAGATAATTTTCTCGATAGTATGGTCATAAATCTGCTTGTACAAGGTTTTGCTGAAACAAGGTTTTCCTGAAAGGAAACCCCATCAACCTGCAGACAGAATAGGATGGGATGGAGCAGGGAGCATGAAGGAGTGGCAAATGATGGAAGGGTGGAGCTAAAGAAATGGTCCTTCATTTCTTTCTGCACTTTGCCTCGTATTCTGTCATCTCCCGTTATGTATTTAATCCTAAATCCCCCTTTTCCATGCGGTTGTATTTCTTCCACACATTCTTTTTCACCACCTTGTAGTCGCCTGTCACTATTTTAACTCGCTCCATATTTCTTCTGTCCCATACGTTGATCCAGACATTCCCGAAGACGAGGCTCAGTACTGGACCAGCAAACTGGAGCGGATACATAATGAGGTAACTTCACTGCATATTCTGTTTTCCTGTTACTGTGTTATATATTAATCAGCTGTTAGAGATATTGAGTAATTCTTTGGCAAGCGCGCATTACAGAATGTATGAAGCTTTCATTCTTCTGTGTAAATCTTTGTGTTTGTATTATAAAGAAATATCACATGATTCTGCACAACTGTGATATTTACCTGCTTGAGTTTTCATCTACAAACTCTGTGCTTTAATATCATATTGTTTCACACTGTGTGGGCTTCTCAGTGACGTGGCACTTCGTTTTGTTTCTCTGCTTCCATCTAGTGACATAAGATGGGAAACAGCAGCAGGGGTTTATAGGAACTGCAGTGACAAGCTCATATTTCAATAAAGGCATTTCTTTGATATCTTAATGCTTTTAATTCTCCTCTATGTTTTGTTTATCTTTGCAGTATCCATCACAAGATGAGGGCCAGAGAAGAAGAATGCCATCTGTGCCTTCCCAGTGCTGTAAGTATGAAACTTTCACTCCCTGCTGAGGATGACTTTGGCTATGTTCACTCTGCAGGTCTTGATGCTCAATTCCGATTTTTTGATCAAATCCGATTTTTTTGTCTGCTCGTTCACACTACAAATAACATGCGACAGCAAACGCGCTCTAGTGTGAACGCTCAAAGCGGCCGCATGTGCAAAAGAAGACGTCACACACAACGCGCTCTGTTTAGACCCAGAGCAACAGTATTGTTTGACTGATGGCCCTTAATATATAAAGACTTGTTTTGGACTTTACGTTTCCCAATTTTTGCTTTAAGTTATTTTGTTATTTACATAATAATGTAAATAACCTAATAATGATCCTTATTGCTGTTTTAGAGGAGCGCTGCTTCAAAGGATAGTTGCAGATTTCTGTCAGAATCTGCAGATTATACAGTACAAATAAAATGTTCACGTTTCTCCAACGTTGTCTTCCCAACAGTTTCACCGGATGGCCAGGAAGCGTTCGCGATGTCTTCTCCGGCGCTGATAATTGGCGTCTGTCTTGTGTCAGTGATGTAAAAGACGGATTTAATGCGACTTGACCATCAAACAGCAGTCGCTTTCTAAAACATCGGATATGTATCGGATTCAGTACCACATATGAAAGTGACCCAGATCGGATTTGAAAATATCGGATTTGCGCCGTTCACACTGTCACACCATGATCGGATATGGGTCGCATAGGGTAAAAAAAAATCGGATTTGATGCGCTTTCACCTGCAGTGTGAACGTAGCCTTTGATTTGGACAAAGTCATCTCACTCTGTGTAAGATGAGCGGAGCAATAATTTTCAGCTACTATGAGAAATTCTGCTGGATTTTGGGTGTGAAGCCGTTTCACCGCCTGATAATAATAAGTAGTTAAAGTATAAATTTGTAGTTACTTGTACACGGATATGAACTTACTGACTGTAAATACTTTTTTCTGTTTTGTTGTTTTTGTGTGATTTAACTCAGTCATCACATTACTTCATTTTCGTCTTCACCGCGTTTCTTCACATAGTTCTCATCCATCTCTCTTTGGATGTGCTCAGTACCATGTTACACTCTCATTCGGCCATCATCAGAAAACTTACTGGCTTCATTCTGCAGTAACAAAGTTTAATTTTTGCCTCCATGCCACCAGGCAGTTGGAATTATTTTGGATGGAGTGACCAACAGAGTACGTATGGCGGTGTTTCCTCCCCTCTGTCACTTGTATTTTCTGTCTATGACTGCATGGTATGGATGGTACCTACTGAAAACAAGTACCACTGCATGTTAGCTCTTTATTCTTTATGATTGCTGTAAATGAATTTTAAAAGTCTTGAATTCTTTTGGTCAAAATATAAAATGTGAGTCCCTCATTTGTTAGCATGTTGTTCTGTTATGTGGCCCTTTGATATGTTTGTTAGCAAACATATCCCATCATTTCCCGTCATTTTGGGCTTTAACTTCCTTCACTTTGTAATACATGCCTGTTACCCCAAGAGGGAGCCATTTACTCAAATATTTTCATTGTTTGGCTGTGCAGGCAGCATTCTGCAGAGGGTGGACATGATCTTATTCTTTACTGTGTTTTTGTTGTCTTCCACCCAGCTTTTGATGACCATGACAGTGCAGTGGACGACTGGGACAGTGAAACTGGAAACAAACCTCCACCCTTCCACAACACTTCCCAAACAAATTCCTCGGTGCATCAGTATCCCATGATGCGCAGGGTTCAACATCAAACGCTGTCAAAGGAGTCTGACTCTGTGCATAGCTATGAGCTAGAAATGAGGGGGCCCAGGTAAATATATGCTCACTTAAAAATACTCATAAGCAAGCACATCACTGCAGCACTGCTAGAGGTTAATGTTTTCATGGTCACTCTTTGCCTCCAAATACAGTTTAAAGCTAGTAAATAATTCTAAATTAATTATTCAAAGTAATCCACTACTCTTCCTTGTGCCTTTGGTTTTAGTGATGTAGTTAATATTAATAATAGTTAAGAATCCTTTAATGTTTTTAAAACAGGGATGTTAACTAGCTTAAGAATAATAATAATAATAATAATGATGGATTGGATTTATATAGCGCTTTTCAAGGCACCCAAAGCGCTTTACAATGCCACTATTCATTCACTTTCACATTCACACACTGGTGGAGGCAGCTACAGTTGTAGACACAGCTGCCCTGGGGCAGACTGACAGAAGCGAGGCTGTCATATCGGCCCCTCTGGCCAACACCAGTAGGCGGTAGGTGAAGTGTCTTGCCCAAGGACACAACGACCAGGACAGATCTTAACTGGGCTGGACCAGTGAAACGTCCCTTTTCTGTCAGTAAAGTTGTTTAAGTGTACATGTAATCCCTGACATCTGGGATTTTAACAGTACATCTCAATTATTTTTCATTTATTTATTTATTTTTGCATGATAAATGATGTGCTGCTTTAGTTAATGAAAGAAATCCATCAGCACAACTGTTTGGGCTTAAATTAAAAGAAATTAATGTGTAAAATTACTGAATAACTTCTTAATAGCTCATTGTGCAGATTATCTTGTAATTATAAAGAACAAACTTTTAGAACTTTAGACAGAAATTGTCCTGTTTTATTTATTCGTTTTACTGTGGACGCACAATAAAAACATTTCACTAGTAGATGAAGTGAAAAATAGGAACTTTTCTGTAATTTGATTCTTTATTATTTCATTTCTTTTGTAATGAAAAGTCTAAAGTCTATGCCCTTCTGTACATTTTCCAAAGACATCAAGTGGGCCAGATTTGAATTTTTGCTGAGCTGATTCTGGGCCCCAGGCCTTATGTTTTACCCCCCAGTTTTAAATGGCAACAGTTTGATAGCAGAAGTGGCACTTTTTGAGTGAACTATGCTTTCACTGCATATATAAAAATACTGTCTTCTGTCAAAACTTTTTTTACTGAAGTATATTAAGTCTAATTGACCCTGTGCACGAGAAAATGCTAACTTCCTGGTTTGAGACCGGATGTGGGGTTGTACATTTCCGGTAGCTTTACTTTGCGGTCAATCGCTACTGCGAAGATATTCTCCAAAACCATGTCCACAACTCAAAAACTGAAAGATTGCGTTAAGTTACAAAGAGCAGAAGGTGGGAACACTCACCACTGTTGTGTCATAAAAAATCTAATGATCAGTTTTGACGTTTAAAGAGTTTAGATCGATCAGTTGTTTACATCACTCAACACAAGCAGAACTGCATCACTGCAGCAGAAGACACATCGCCCACATTCAGAAGCACATCTCTGTATAGTGACTGGTCTCATGATTTAAACAGGCAAATGTTCAGCACTCAAACTACAGGTGAACAATAGTCAAACCAGATGTTTCCCCCATTATGTCAAGATCAGCTAGTCAAGTACACACCTACACAGCATGTTAACAAATCGTGAAAAAAAGCCACACAAAAAATGAACGATTGCTTGTAAGGGTTTCTATGCATTAGTATTTACGAAGGGTATGTTGTGACTTACCTTCAAAATGACAGTGGTCCCTCGCTATAACGCGGTTCACCTTTCACCTCGCTGTTTCGCAGATTTTTTTAGTGCAAGTTTGCAGGCTTATTTTTTTTATGTCACATTGTGTCCTGCGTTCTGATCGCTGCAGACGATCTCCTCCGTGACGTCTCTCCTGTACAGTACAGAATCGCTGCATCGATGCTAGCAGTGTGACTCTGAAGTGCAGTGCTGTATGTCCACAATGTCCACCAAACGTTTTGCCCCGTCAAAAAATAAAATTGGCTACTTGATTTCACCTATCGCTGGTTATTTTTAGAACATAACACCCGCGATAAACGAGGGACAGCTGAGAAATATAACATTTGAATCCCTTTTTTCTTTTGCTCTGAGGCGCGGGGAAAAAATATAGACGTCGATGAACATCATTTACAGATATATTGGGTAAATGCCCAACACATCTATAGAAATGTAAATTGCCGCTTGATTCATTCATTCGTTTGCTTAACTTGTTTTGGATCGTAAACAGGGCGTGAATAGGACACCGGAAACAAAGCTCCCCACAGGAGTTTCCGCACCGGAAGTAGCATATGCTAACATGCACATAGTCAATAGATTGAACATTTTTATGTTTGAGTACCTCACTGCCTAAGGCCAAATCTGGCCAAATCTGATATAAATGAATGATAGCCCTTTCAATTAAATCTCTCGCTGACCACTCCGACTTTACATCTCTCTCAAAAGGCGTCCCACTGACTTGAATATCAATTTGGGAAAGAGGACAAAAATCTAGGAAAGAAATTATAGCAAGTGCAGCAGTGATAACTGAAGATGGTGTTGCTGCGGCATTCCTGAAAGCACCACAGTTAATTTTGTTTTCATCAAATGTCTCCCCATGGATGCCTCAGCATGTCACAGTAGAAAGCCAAGCTGACAGTGGCACAATGAAGGACAAATTGAGGGTGCATAACCCTGTGAAACACACACACACACACACACACACACACACACACACACACACACACACACACACACACACACACACACAACAAAAGACATGCTAGGATTTGTGTGTGTGTGTGTGTGTGTGTGTGTGTGTGTGTATCTGACCTCCTGACCTGACTGTGCTATTTTGCGTTCACATTGTAGACAGCTCTCCTCACCTGTAATGACCCTTGACACAGATGTTTGTTTGAATTCTATGATGGAAATGCAAATGTGCATGAGCAAATAGTGATCGCAGGACTTCCACAGAGTGACCTGTAAATGGCAGCTACACTGGAACTAGTCCAGAGGCGCACAATAAGGTGACCTTGAAAGGCAGATCAGTAAAGGTTGAAATCAGGAAAGGTTTTTATGAGTGTTGTAGCTCATAAGATGCACAATGTTTCATTTTTTTACTCTATTTAAAGAGTGTGTTGCCATGGGAAACCAATATTTTTTTATATAATGTATTGCCAAAATCGGAGAAAAGCCATTATACCCAACTTGTTTTGCGAAAACAGAAAACTTCTCAATCACAACTGACATATGTCAAAGCATACCTTTCTGACAAAAAATTGGACCATGAAAATTTGCACACTATCACATACTTTTTCCTCTGTCTGTATTTCTTGTCTTTTCTTTTCTTTTTTTACTACAAAGGTATTCTACAGTGCTTTTCTTTTCTGCATGATCTGTTGCTTTTGGTTCATGTCTAATGCTTAATATCTTTTTCTTTCTTTTTTCTTTGCATCGTCCTCTGCTGCTTCCCACTTGGTACTTTTAACTTTATTTTTAGGAAATCAAACAGTAAGGGTGGAGTAAAAATAATCCCTGTTGATTCAGGTATGGGTGTGGAGGACTGGGAGAGTAAATACAAAGTGCCTGACTCTGGTGTCTTGGACGATTACTTGGATGCTGAGCAGAAAATGTGGGAGGATGAGGACAAAAGCATCATCTATAAAATTAGTGACAGTCCATCCGAGTCCAGAGTCAGCAGATTCTATCAGACAGTGGAATGTGATGCACATTTCCCAGAGGACTTGCTGGAGCTGGATGGCAGGACACACAAACGAAGGCGTGCCTTCGGCAGTGGAGAAGTGCGGTTAGTCTACAAGGAAGCCGGCAGCTTTGAGGATGAATCGTCACCTCCTGAAATTGATATAATACCCTCTGCTAAACAGCTACGACAGCTGTCAGATAGAGAGAGTCTACTTTTCAAAACTAGACTGTGGGCCAAAACTGCTTTAGAAGACACACTTGAGAACTATGCAGCTTTTCGTGAGGAGGAAGCTGCTCGGGAAGAGGCTGAAAGGATCAGGGAGAGAGGGGAATATAACTCAGTTGGTTCAGATGAGATGCAGTATTCCTTTGGCTCTGAGGAGGAATTAGATGACCTGACATTCACTGAGGGAGATACTTGCTATGAATATGAAAGTTATTACTACCCTGGCAAGTATATGCCACCTTACGGAGAAGACTTTTCAAGTAAAGGGAGGTCAAGTTATGGACAAGATCCTATGTTGTCGCCGGTGAAGGAACCAGGTGAAGAATATATAGATCCAATGGATGAACTAAAGAGTTTAGTTCACTCAGTGTCGGAATACTTGGCTGTAAAAGAAGAGGAGATCAGCAACTACGAATCAATGCCTAAACCAGTTAGACGAAAACTCCCAGCACTGCCAACTGATGCTAAAGTTGTGCAACCTAAAGAGAGTAGTAATGACGATGTCAAAGTTGATACTAAGGAGGATAATGCTGTTGAACAGGGCATAGCTGGAGTAAAGAATGCAATGAGTTCATTGTTTAGTACAATAACAGGATCAAAGCCTGCCACTGAGGGAGATGCTCCTGGTACAACTCCATCTCCCCAACCAACCCAAGCGGACTCTGGTATTTCAAAACTTCTCTCTTTGATCCCCAAAGCGAATACTGAAGTCACAGAAACCTCTGGTGCTACTGCCACAGAACCACCTACCTCTCAATCATCACCCCAACCTGAGTCAGGCATTTCAAAGCTGCTTTCATTTATTCCCAAAAGTGGTGGTACTTCCCCACCCGTAGCTATAGTTCCACCTGCCTCTCAGGAACCCACATCAGAAAAAAAGTTTTCCCTTCAGTCTCTTTTGCCATTTCAGTCTTCCGAATCCAACCAGCAAGCTGACGCCAGTCAGACGGCGACACTTAGTACAGATTCACAAGGAAGCGGTTCTAAACAAGCTACATCTGGTTTTGAATCCATGTTAGGAAGACTTAGTCCTTTGAGACTTTTTTCTAGTGCACCACCATCTAGAGACCCATCACCTCAGCCATCAGAGCAAAGAAGTGCATCAGCTCCAATCAGTGACTCCCAGCAAGGGCCTGTAAACAAAACAGTGAGTACTATTAGAGAGGGTTCACAAACAGACCGGCAATTATCAGGTGAAATGAGAACGGGCTCTGGCAGTGGATCAGTTGATCTTTTGTCAGATACAGGAAGTGGATCAATCGAGCTTTTCCAAGAAACTGGTAGTGGGTCAGTAGAGCTTCTTCCAGAGACAGAGTCCTCTGGTGAACTACCTGATGTTCAGCAAAGAAAATCTTCACCAGTACCTGAACCAAAACCTGAAAGCAGTTCAGAGGAAGCAGGATTTTTCAGTCCTTTTAAAAAGTCTCTTTCTTCACTAATGTCAACACCTCCTCCAGAAAGTTCCCAGCAGAGTGACACCAAACCTGCAGATGAGTCATTTTTAGGTACCAAACTCAAACTTCCATTTTTCTCAGAAAATGTTTCCGCAACAACAGCCCCACCAAAGGCAGAAGGGGGCATGCTATCAGGGATTCTTAAGTTTGCATCTGGTGAAGATGCCAGTGCCACGCCAAAGAGTCCAACCCCAACCCCTACAAGAACACCCTCTCCAAGTCGTGCAGCACTTCTTGAAAGTTTACCCAAAGGAAACACTGAAACTGGGTGGTTTTCAAACCTTTTTAAAGTAACCCCAAATGAACCAGCTAAGGAACCCATGAAGCAACAAATGACTCCCACCGTGATATTAACCAAACCTACTGACCAAACTGAACAAATAGTGTCTGATATCACAGAGGGCACCGTTTGCAAAACAGAACCTTTGTGCCAAGAGCAAATGTCATCTGAAAAAGATTCCCAGCCAGATGTTCAGTCTGAATCAACTGTGACATCTAAAAATCAAAGTCCTCCCAAATCTGTGGAACAAGATGAATCGCAACCCCAAGCCTCACAGACTCAAGGATTTCTTTCTGGATTGTTGAAACTTGGATCAACTGATTCTGATTCTTCTGTAATGAAAATTGAAGGAGGAAACACTCAGCCTCAACAGGGTGGGCTGTTCTCAGGTCTATTTTCACCACCTTCCCAGTCTTCTCCCCAAACACAGCAAACGTCTGCCACACAGCAGTCAGGAGGACTCTTGTCTGGATTTTTAAAATTTGCCTCTGATGTCTCTGCTTCTACAAATCAGTCCTCATCCACGTTACAAGGAGGACAATCTAGTCAAATTTCAACTCCAAAGCAAGAACAGCCTACTTCCGCACAGCCATCATCTGTAGGACTGTTATCTGGGATCTTAAAAAAAGCCACAGACACAGTGTCTGGGTCTCAACCAAATCTTGCTAGCCATGAGTTACAACCAGAAGTGGCTGACCATATAGCAAAAATGGAAGGATCTGATCAAAATTTGAGCCAAGGGATGACTCCTACTCAGTCAGCAGGGATTTTGTCAGGAGGGACTCCATCTGACCCACAGCTAAAACAGCCTGCAGTCTCAGACCAGAAACCAAGCAAACAGCAGCAACAGACAGACCAAACACCCCCCAAACCACCTCCAACAGAAACAGGAACAACACCACAACCTAGTGGATTGTTTGGAGGTTTGCTAAAATTCCCAGAAACTGGTTCCCAGCAAGAACATCCTCCTCAGCAAGGTGGCTTCCTCTCTGGTCTTTTTGGAATGGGAGCTCAAGACTCTGCTCCAGCTAACCAAACCCAGCACTCACAAAACCAGTCACGGACTGTCAAACCTGGGAACCAGCCCATTCAGCAACCCACCAATAGGCAAAACCTACAACGGCAAAACCAACTCCCACCACAGCAACCCCCCAGTAGTCCTGCAGGGATGCTCGGTGGATTATTTAGCAAAATTACAGATGCAGCTACTCCACAGTCTACAGTGGGGAGTCAACCTGAACAGCAACAAGCACAAAGACCAGGGCCTAACATTACTCAACAAGCATCTAGTCAACAGGGAGGCTTTTTCTCTGGGTTATTTTCAACAGGTCCTGCTCCTCCACCTCAACAACAGCCACCTGTCAGTAGAAACCAACAGCAACCACAACAAGGTAACAGGCAACCTCTCCGGAGACAAAACCAAATACCTCAGCAAAGTGCTGCCTCTGCACCAGAGCTACAACAGGGGGGACTATTGTCAGGGCTTTTTAATAAATTGGCTGCTAGTGATAATGCACCACAACAGCCCACCCCACAGACTGCATCTCAACAAGGCAATAAATCAAATGTAGTTGGACCCAGCCAACCTGTAGGTCAACAGTCATCTCAAACAAGTCAGCAAGGAGGATTTTTGTCTGGTCTGTTCAGTCAAACATCACCTCAGCAACAACAGCAGCAGCAATCTGGTAAAACAGGCTCTCAACAAACTGGAACTCAGCAGCCGAGTCAAAGTGGAGGCTTGCTCTCAGGTTTTCTTAAGCTTGCATCCGGTGACAGCGTACCACAGGAACAACCGTCTCCTCAACCTGTACAGGGAGGTCAGCCATCTGATAAGCCTGGACAAACTCCAGCTCAGTCTGAATCAGGGGGATTATTCTCTGGCATTTTAAACAAAATTTCAGGTACTGTGGAACAGTCGCCATCCCCACCTCCTGATCAGAAAATACAGGAACCAAAGCAGCCACATACAGGACAGGGCCGACCTCAGATTCAGAGAACTAAACCTGTAGAAATGCATTCCACCCAAGATGTGGGAGATAAAGATAAGGACTTAAAAAGTACTTCTCAAAAAGGTTTTCTCAAAAGCCTTTTTAGTGTCACTGAGGAATCACCATCAAAAACACAGCAGCCATCTACTCCTCAACTTGGAAAGGAAGAACAAAAAACCAGCGCAAGTAGCAGGTCTCCTAGTCTGTTATCGAGTATTTTAAAAACAGGCACCAATGACAGTACTTCTGCTCCTGGAAAGGAAAATGAAAAAGGCTGCTTCGATCATTTACTACCAAAGAGTAAGGTGGATATCCATTCAAGTACAGCAACTCTAACGAGTGGCAGTCCAGTCACTTCCACTGTTGAGACTTGTAAAGAAGCCACACATTCTCAGGGCTTGCAAGATCCTACAATTTCTCCAACGCAACGTTATCTTGAGGAAATACAACGTCTCTTGTATGGAACAGCAGATGAGTATGGTTACAAGGATCTTTTATACAACTTTACAGAGCATGGTGTTATTCCACCAGACCTCTATGAGCATCAGTGTCTTATTGAAGCTCTTTTGTGGCAACAACTCAATGATTATATCCTTGCTGAATCCCTTGCAACTCAAGTCCAGGAAGGCTACCAAACATTCCAAGGGCATATGGCTCCTACAGTTAGACCACCTCAATGGGAGAATCAAACATGTTTGAAACCTAAAGAAATGGACATTAGTGGCTTTAATGTACCCTCACATCCTTGGAGGGATTCTGCTGCCCAGCTTTTTGAAAGCAGAAATCGGTTCCTTGAGCCAGGTGAAGATGTTATTCTGTTTGACATGAGCTGCAGAGATAACAAATCCTGGAGTAGCTGTGACCAATTGAATAATCTTGCTGGAAATGCTAAACCTTGGATCGTTAGTGGCAGTGCGCTGAATCTGTCTACGGCAAAAACAAAGACCCAGTTAAGTAGATGCCAGTCGCTCACTGAATGCAGAGGACAGGAATTTAGCAAAACGGTGGAAGAAACTACTGTTAGTCATTTAAAAGATAAAGACTTTGATTTGAAATCAGCAACTGAGTTTTTAAAACAACTTGCCACAAAAAAGGGTCCAATGGATTTAAGACGTGGTGCCCTGGATTTAAGCAGATCTGCAGGCATTACAGGAGATGCAGAAGAACAAATGCTATTTAAGGACTCTGAGTGGTATCAACAATGGCTTTTACTCTTGGAACAAGGGCTGTGGTGGCCAGCTGAGGCTGGGGACTGTGGATATTATGTCTATACAGATGAGGATTACATTTATTCTCTTTTAACTGACAGAGCTGGTAAACATCTCTATGCCTGTGCTACACCGGAGGATGTACAAGCTCTAGGAAATATCACTGAAAATATTGCTAAAATTCTGAAACAAAAAGAAAGGGATAAAGTTACCCTTTGTGGTTTTAAAATCCCCTTTTACTCTGAAAATGAAGGCTTCTGGATTCAAGGTGACCAGCAGAATGGTTTAGTTCTTTCTGATGCTCCTGTGAACCTAACCTCTGCACTCAAAAAGGGTGAGAAAATAATGAACATGAATTTGGAAAGCTTTTCTCAAATGTTTCAGGAATCGCTATCTTCCCAAGCAGAACAACCTGTAGACTTTTCTGTGTACAAGCTAAAAAAGATCAATGTAGAATCGTTACAAAATACTCATGACTGTCAAGAGGAACCAATAGAGGCCGCTGATATGACTTTAAAGTCACTGAAAGGTGGACATGGAGGGCCATATTGGAAGAATCAGGCAATAGCAGATGTAAATACAACCTCATCAGCACATTCTCCAAGGTATCGTTCAACACAAATCTTTCCAAATAGACACTCCCAAATTCCTGAAATCAGGATTGCACCTGCAGATGATGTACTTGCAGAACCACCAAGACAAAAGTCAAGCTCTATAGTTTCAACTGCTGGAGAAGCTGTTAAAAGGCCTTCTAAGACTGATACAAGTAAAAGTGGAATACAGTCATCAACACCTGCTACATCACCACCAGTGTCTAACAAGGTTTCAGAGACATCAAGGATTCTTTCAGGGAGCCCATCAGCTCAAAAAATACCAGGACCTGTGCATTCAGGAAGGAAACTCCCAACACCACCAGCTGTTAGTACAGGTGTCACCTCTGCAGCATCTCCATCACAGGCAGTTTCTATTAAGATTTCATCCACAACATCTACCTCAACTGTACCTTCAGTTTCACCACAGCGACATAGGCTTACAAGACAGCCCTCTCAAGCAGAGAGACCCAGAGTATTATCACAACCAAATCAAATCACAGTCACTGGGATGTCTAGCATTAGCAACGTGAACAGTTCTTTAGCAACTGATGAAAGTGCTTCCCTGTCTCAAAATCAACCACAAAAATCCTCTCAGCAACTTACACCCCAGTTACATATTTTAAATGACAGCTCGGATACATACAGTGAAGCTTACCTTTACAATAGAAATCGGACATCACTTTTAACCACTGCCAGCTCTCAAATATGCAATAAAGTCATAGACTGTTCTGCCACAATGAACCAAATCAAAAATGTCAAACAAAAAGGTGCAACCGATGACAGTGTAAAGTCTAGACAGAGAACTGAAGTTGTTGACTTCACAAAGTACAAGTTAAAAAGATTCAAAGAGAAACACTCCATTGATACCCAGGCAAACACTGACTTGACTGGCCAGACTACCATTGCTGTAGATCTTACCAAACAAACTGAGGAAGATGAAGTTGAATGGCCTGATTCAGAATATGGCACTATGAACACATTACAGCAAAGTCCAACATGTTCTCAGACTGATCACAGGCTTGCTGATCCTCACAAGAAATCAGAGAGAAGATTGTCCAGGCCAGAAGTTACAACCAGCCATGTAACTTCTGTAGTTCATATCCAAAAGCTCCCAGGCTCTCAGAGTACCCATATAATGACTGAGACAAACTGCACTAAAGTTGAAGCAGACAGTTCACCCAAGCCGTCTTCTACCTCCAAATTGTCAGAGAGTTCTCACAGTAGTGTTAACTCTTCAGTTACTGATGTTTCTAGTAAAGCCTCTGGCCTCAATAGTGGTCTTAAACAAACTGCAAAAACAAAATCAGCACAACCTGTATGTACCTCACCGCTATTAAGCCCAATTTTGAGAAAACAAGTAGCTACTCAGGAACCACAACCAAATTGCTCTGTTGGTGTGGGCCTGCAAATGCAGCAGAGCCCACAGATATCCACAACTCCTCCTTATCAGTCTAATGGAACAGCTGAGCAATATCAGAAGAGCACTTCACCAGCAAACTCAATTAAACCTACATTAGATATGTCTAAAAAGAAAACAACCCAGCAGACTCAGCAAACTGTTGTGCCAACTGTTCCTATCTGTGAGGCACTGCCACTGACAAAGAGAAAAACATTACCTTCTGAAAAGACAGACAAAAGTCTCAGTTGTCACGAATCCATTGACTTGTCAAATAAGGCAGAATTTCAAGAGCCAACGGAACAAACAATAGAGTATAATAATTCCGTTTCTGTTGAGAAAATGCTTCCTCTTACTGCTGGAACGATTCAAATAAGATCTTCTAACACAAAAGAGGAGACTTCATGTGGTGATAGGAGGATATTATTACCAAGGCAGCGACCTCTTCTTGGACAGTTTACAGAATCTCTTGAAACTGGCAAAACACTCTGTCAAGCCACAGCACCAGCCAATGCAGTTAAGGCCACACTAGACATGACTTCTAAATCTTCTGCCAAATTTGAGGCACATCTAGAAGTGGGAACAAATGATACTCTTTCTGAAGCTCTACCACTAACAAGAAGCAAGCCAAGTGCACATAAATTTGTACGAAATAATTCTGTTGGCATACCATTGGTTGTTGATAGCCCATCTGAAGTACCTCTTGGTAACTTAAGAAGTTCAAATGCAAATGCCCAGCAAACAGCTATGAGTAAGCTTCAAAATCACTCAGGTTCTATTCTGTGTCAACAACCATGGCACAGAAAATCTGAGGCCTTTCTCCATTCAAATCAGATAACTTCACAGCTATCAGTCATTACCCAAATGAAATCCCCTGCTACATCTCCGGCAAACTCTATTAAAAGCACATTAGATATGTCATCAAAGACAGGTAAATCAGATGCGATGGTAAACTATTCAGATCCAGTATCACTGGTGAGGATAAGACCGTCAGGCTTTTCATATTCACAAGGGGATTCTGTTGGTGTACCACTAATTGTGGAAACCCACCTATCTCAGATACAAACTAAAAGGCAGCCAACAGTGGCTGGCTCACAGGTGCCAATACAACAAGGCTATGTTCAAAGTGGATGTCAAGAAATATCTGCACCTGCTAATTCTATCAAAAGTTACCTAGACATGTCCCCAAAACCACAGGAGAAATGGTCTGAAACAGTGCCTGATACCTTGTCAACTGGAGTTGTGCCACTGATCAAAAACAAGGCAAATATGATAAGAAATGGTTCTGTTGGTGTACCACTTATAGTGACACAATCTGCAAATCAACAAGGAAGACAAGTTTTGAGTAGAATCAGCAAAACTGAGACATTGCACACAAATATATTTCCCTACCAATGTAATGATGTATTTTCTGGGCCAAATGCCATCTCTAAGGATATGTGGCAACAAAATAAACCAGTGAACTTCTCAGCAAAAGACAGCCTAAAGCCTAGTGCTTTAAGTAATCAAATTGAGCCAAAAGCTGAAGAGCCCATGAACTTTTCAAATGTTAAAGCAAAAAAAGAAATGTTTGAAAGAAGGAAAACCGAAAGGCCGTTAGAAAGGGAAACACCAGATGGTATTGTGAACCTAACTGTAGATCTTCAAAACAAAATCACAGTGGTTAGAGATCAAAATACAAACGATCTTTCTTCTTCTTATATTTCATCACAATCTCAAAATGGTATCTACTGTCACCAACCATACACACCTGCAGCCAGTACTGAAGATATCAAAGAAGATACTCAGAAGCCTTTGCAATACAGGGGATATTTACCTGATAAAAACTCTACCATCCAACCTGGAATAAATTCTAGATGGCAGTTGGGAACAGGAATAAACTCTGAGTCATTGACTACTTCAGTGTTATCTCTTGTACCTGTTCAAATGAAGACACAGCCTCCCCAGGCTATAGAGGAACCCAAGAGATCACCACTAAACAATGCATATCAACCGATCAGTTGTGCAAATGTTGATTACAAAAACCATGATCCACTGTCTCAGCAGCAGCAAACCCAACATTCTGCTGTGCAATATCAACATTCTGGTGCTAAAACTGGTTGGACTCCAGCAATTGTTACATCTCAGCCAGTACCTTTAAAGGTGGAAAGACATGATCCAAGTGTTCAGTTTGACATTATATCTAGACCCAAAATTCTTATTAAGCAGGCAACTGTGGACAGCTATGAGAGCACTGAGGAAATCCTGCCAAATAGTGAAACAGTATCAAGTAATGGACATGCATTGCCTTCTGCATCTACCTATCAACTGTATGGTACAATCCAAAATGATCCCACCACACACAATGTTCATAATCTTTCACTTAGTCAGCAACCAGATGGTAGACCTAGACCTGAACCTTCTCCACAGTCTTCTGGCATACAACCTGTACAAAGTATGGCAACAGAAGATTTTTCAAAAGGACCTCTTGAACTGTCAAAACATTCTAGTCAATACCAAACCTCTGTCACTTATAAGCAGTATTCCACACCAACCGTACCTTTAAAAGTAAGCACATCTGTATCCCAACCATCCACAAAATGTGATCCAGTACCTGTACAACCATTAAAGAGCACCTTTCCTAACCAGAACTTTGGGGCTGAATTGCAACAACCAGAGGCATCTGTGACAGCATCTCTTGAACGATCAAAACAGTATACTCAAACCCAAACACATGTCACTGTCCAGCAATATTCCACACCAACTGAATCTTTGAACATTAGCACATCTATATCCCAACAGTCTACAAAATGTGATCTTGTGCATGCACAACCATTAAAGAGTAGCTTTCCTAACCAAGACTTTGGGGCTCAATTGCAACAACCAGAGGTATCTGTAACAGCAGCAAGGTCTACCTCTGTCAAGGGTTTGATTTCATTATTCAGCGGTGCTGGATCGCAACCATCTGCCAGTACAATGCCAGCTGCTGCTCTGTCCCACCAGCTTATGTCTACAACCGAGGACCAAAGGACGCAATTTACTGGAACACAGATGACCGCTGATATTAAACAGACCACCACCCCAGTAACCCCTGCTGGGCTTCAAGAAAAAACTGCTTTAAGCTCACAAAGTCTTATTGTGTCAAGTTCTCTGCCTGTTACTGACCAAGCTAACTTTGGTTCTAGATTGACTAGTGAAAATAATGACATATCAAACTGGAAAGAAATTACCTATCCAGTTACACAAACAAAATCTTTTGAAGACTCTAGATCAGTGGTGGTTAAAGATAAAGTAACGGCTTCCTTTTCATCTGAATCAACAAAGGATCAATCTGGAGCCCTACGGACAGAGCTAGATCCGACCCAATCACTAATAAGCAAATCGGAACACAGAAACAATGATTCCATTTTAAGTGATATAAGCTCTGAAACGTCACCAGTAATACTGCCTATGGTTTCCAACATTAGTGAGTTGCCAGTACATGGTTTGCCTTCATCTCTTTCTCAAGAATATCAGCAACCACCGCCAATGCTAAATGCAATCCCAGAGAGAGAAAAACAAGATACAGAAAGGCCTTTTCCTGAAAAGGTACTAACAAAGCCATCAGATACCATGCCACCCAAGGGAATTCTGAGTTTTGACAGTTCAGCAGAACCTTCGCAAACACCGTCAGAAGTTACATCAGAAGCAGGTGGCAAAGAGGGTTCTGTCATCACAGATAAAATGTTTGTACCAGAATCAGACATATCTATGCATGAGATTCTAGAGCATTCCAAACAAACAGTAGCCACAGAGTCTTCCGATGGCACTACTGAGTGTGGTAAAAATTCTTTGTCTAATGGATCACAGGATAAAAGTCAACATCAAAAGTCAATTTACATTGGCATTGGCTCTGAAATACCTGAGACACAAATTGAACCAGGTGACCCAAAACCTTATATCAGGCTGCCCCATATTTTTGTCTCGGCAGCAAGTTCACCAGAAGAAGAGACAAATGAGCATGAGTTTAGTGAATGTAGCACGCCTGAAATCCCAGAGGCCAGTGTTTCTAAAGAAACTGCTCCCGATGCAGAATGTAAAGATTCTTTACCTGATTATTCTGTTTCAGAGTCTGAGATATCTAAGGAGGTTAGCGCTACAGAAATATGTAGCACAGAGCTATCCACTGAATTAGAACAAATCAAGACCTCTTCACCAGAAATGCCACTTATACTGACTTCAGAAAGTAGTACTCTTGCAGAGAGAGACTCACAGCATATCATGACTGAAAAATGTTCAACTACAGATGATGTGCTCTCTAGAGCTGAAGGAATATCAGAGAGTACTGAAGCCAACGAGCCACAAACTGAACTGACTTCCAAGGATGCAAAATTATCAGTTCCAGACAATACAACACTTGATGTGGTTGAACAACTCGGTGAACTGTCTGGCCAGGTTGGCAATACAACTTCAGTAATAAAATCCTCCAATGCTCCTGAAACACTTGACGCTCTAGCTAATAAGAGGGAGAGCACATCTTCAGAAATCGTACTGTCTGAAGGAGTAAAGTCACATGAAAATTTGTCACCAGAAGAATTACCCTCAGTCTCAGATGCAAAATTGCCTGAAAAAGTCCAACCACTTTATGACGAAACTCAAAAGGATGTCTCCTTGTCTGAACCTAAGCCCAGTCCTGTCAAACCTCTCACAGAGGAAATAATAGTTTCCAAGGAGGACAGTTCTGCTGGCAAGGTTGATCAACCTGAGGATGAACAAGCAGGTAAAGGATTATTTTCTTTATTTAGTGGCTCTACTCCAAACTCACAGCAGACTTCCTCCCCTGGTATATCATTACTTGGTGGTATTCTTCCTGGCTCATCTGCCAAAGACGCTCCTGGGACAGGATTGCTTTCAATGTTTGGTGGGTCAAGTACCCCATCTTCACCTGGATCCAAAGAAACAACACCAACGCCACAAGAGCCACAGGGAAAAGGTTTATTCTCCATGTTTGGTGGAGCCAGTAGTCAAGCATCACCTGCTCCAAGAGGTCCAACTGTTGGAAGTGTGCGACCTAGAGGTCCTCCACCCAAAGAACCTCCAGGAAAGGGTCTGTTCTCCATGTTTGGTTCATCTGCACCTCAGCAACCACCCAGTCCCAGAGGTCAACCTATGGGTAGTGCTACACCGAGGGCACCTTCTACTGGATCTTCTATATTTGGTGGCATCCTCCCTGGTTCTACTACAAATAAAGAAACCCCTGGAGCAGGTTTGTTTTCAAAGTTTGGTGGTCTTGGTGCCCAGTCTCAAACTAGTCCTAGAGTACGCCTACCTGGGCCAACTGTTACACCACCAAGACCCAGCAGTTCAGAGATAACAGGAAAAGGACTGTTTTCGATGTTTGGTGGACAAAGCCAACAAGCATCAGAAGCACAATCACCAGTTTCTAAACCACCTGAATCAGAAGGTTTCAACGTTTCCTCTGTGTTTTCACTTGGTGGGAGTTCTGATAGTAACAAATCTAAAACTGGGTTTGGTCTATTTGGGATGTCTTTCTTGGAGGAAACCAAACCCGAACAAGAAACAACTGCTTTTGTAAAGGAAGAGATTGTTTCAGAACTAGTCAAACCTCCAGACACAAAGGATAACTTGGAAGAAGGAAAGAATGACCACGTTGAGAAGATAAAAAGTGTCTCTCCAGAGCCTCTTTCTGTATCATCAGATAAGGAGGAAATTGCCTCAGAACAAGTGAAACCTCAAGGCACAAAGGATGACTCAGAACAAGAAAAGAGTGACTGTGTTGAGAACAAAAAAATTATATCCCCAGAGCTTCTTTCTACATCGTCAATTCGGATGGAATCTCAAATAGAACAGGCATGCCAAGATGTCAAAGACTCAACTGCAGACATCACTCAAAATGTTACTAAAATGTCTGTTCCCTCGACAGATCGAGATATAGAAAATAAAACCACAATACAACAGAAATTGCCCTTTGATGAAAACGCATCAGACACGGTTAAAGCTTCCACTGTGGACACTCATATCACGACTTCTAAAGAGACACTTGTGGAGGCTGAAAAACAAGTTTGTCAGGCAGAGTCAGAAACTGAAAAAGAAAATAAAGAGATAAAAGACAGCGTAGATGTTGAGAGAAAATTTGCAGAATTAGAACTTGATAGCTTGAAAGGTGAAAGTAAGTCCACAGGTGACGAAGCAGAGACAGGTGATATCAAAAGTCTTTCAGAGAAAAATGACACTATGCAAATGGCATTGCAAGTTTCTAGTGAGTCTACTGACAAGAACCCAAGTTCAAATAAAGTTGAAGATAAGGCTATTACTAATGCAGAGCTAGCAATTTCAGAGATTGAAAAACCAAGTGAGGAGCTACTGAAGGTTGCTGATGCAGATGAAACTAGTGTTACAGGTATAGAAAAAACATCTGAGGAGGCTTTGAAAGTTGCTGCAGTAGTTGCAGATGTAGAAAAACTAACGGAAGAGCCTTTGAAAGTTGACAGCTTTGAACAAAAAGCTGTTCTGGAAATAGAAGAATCAACTGAGCACACTTCAGAAGATGCTAGTGAAGAAAATACAGCAAAGGCAGTTATTGAAAAATTAACTAGTGAGCTGGAAAAAGTTGCTGATGAACAAAAGGTAATGACAGATGAGGAAAAATCCACTGAACATACTAATGTAGTTGATTCTGTGGTACAAAAACCAGAAACAGTTACTGCAGAGTCTGTAGTTACTGCAGTTTCAGATTCTGAAAAAGCTGACCAAGAAGACTCAAAAATCACATCTAGTGAGACAATAAAAGAAATAACTGAGGCAGAATTAGAGCATGCTACTACAGAACCTGCAGAAAAAGTATCTGAAAGTTCACCTTTGGCAGGAGTGGCCTCTTCAACAAATGAAGAAAAAACCATTGGTACCAACTCAATTCCACCTCTTGCTCCTTCAACTCCTCCACCACAACAACAACCTAGGCCAGGTATGACCAGGCCTCTTGGTCCACAAGTCCAAGGAATGGGAGTACCAAGAATGGGTGGGCCGCGAATGGGAGCACCACGAATGAGTGGGCCAAGAATGGCTGGTCCAAGACAGCCAGGGCCACAAAAGCCACCTGAACCAGCTCCATTTTCTGGGTTTATGTCTATGTTCTCTGCCCCAAATACACAAAGTAAATCACCAACTGTTGGTGGATTTTTTTCAAGTTCAGCTGCCTCACTTTTTGGTTCATCACCTACGCCTCGTCAGCCACCACCACAACCACAACCGCAACAGCAACAGCAACAGCAACAACAGAAAAGCTCATTTTTTGGCCTTCCAAGTAGTATTGCTTCAGAATCTCTTACAAGTGACTTACTTGGTATGTTCAAAGGTCCCGAGACAACAAAACCTGAGGAAACTCAACAGTCTGGTACACAGTGTGGACCTGATGAGCTTTCTGCTAGTGTGACAGACTGTGCAATCACGGAAAAACCAGAGATACCTTTATCTGAAGATGGACATGTCAAGAGCACAGAATCTGAAATTCCTGAAAAAGGTTTGGTGGAGGAGACGGAACAAAAAGAAACGGAATCAGAAGGAAATTCTCTCACTGAATCTATTATTCAAACTACTGAGAAACAATCAGGGGATGATGAACATGTAGTGCATTCAGAAGGGCCAGTTACTGCAGTGTCTGACAAAGCAGCACCACCCACAGCTCCAGAAAACAAGGGCATCTTTGAAATTCCAGGTCTCACTGCCCCAAAATTAGGCTTTTTGTCTGTAGCTGCTGAAGGTACATCATCGATTGGATCCCTTTTCTCCACCTCAACATCTCCAGCCACTGCTTCAAAGGCACCTCAGACACAACAAACTGATGGTGGTCTATTTTCTGGTTTTAAAAGCCTTTCAGCTGGTATTTTCCATGATGAAAAGTCAACTGGGAAGGAGGAAGCATCCGTTTCGTCTGTGTTCGGCATGAAACTCACCTCAATGTTTGGTAACTCTGACTCTCCCAGACCTGAATCCACCCCTCCTGTGGTCAGCGTAGAGCCTCAGTCTGAAACTCCAAAACCTACTGAATGTGAGGATCCAGAACCTGACAAACCTTCCCCAGGTTCTGGAGAAACTGAAAGTGAAGATGGCAGTGATACAGAAGGACCAACAGAAACTTCAAAAACAGGAAGCTGTGACAGCTTAGCACAGTCACCTCTGTCTGGTGTTCCTTCGCACTCAGTTTCCCAAATAGAAAGTTTGGATGCACCTCAGTTAATGGTCACCCCATGTGAGTTAGATAAGAGTGAAATAAACACACCTGATGTCGTGCATGCAGAACTGGAAATGGATCAACCAAAGGAACAGTTAACGAAGGAAGCTATGAAAAGGCTAGTGCAATGTACATGATAAATGGCATTCTTCATTTATCATGCTAGCATAGATAAATGTTCAGCCCTTTTCCCGCTTTTCTTTTCCCATTTTCCCCCTTTTCCCTAATTAGTTTTCATTAGGACACTCCAGTCCCATTCTCATTCTGCAACTCTTGTATGGCTCCATAACCATACATGGAAACCAGTTACCAGATATCTGACATGATCGAGGCCCAGGAAATGATAACATGTTTAGAAAGTGCTAACCATCAAGTGTAAATGTACTGCAGCTATTTTGTGCTTACACCACCTCAGTAATAGCTTTTGTGACAGTGATGGAAGCAAAATGAATGAAGAAACCGGCGGCTCTTATTTATTACCATTCCACTGGTGAGGTGGTTAAAAAGCCCCTCCTTCCTCTGTCCCCTGCAGTTCTCTGAATTATTTCCAAACCTTAGCCAATTTGTTTATATGAATCAAGCTGATAGATTTATCATGGCATTACAGCGTACACCGTAGAGGCAGGCTGGACTCTGGAATATAAGGAGCAAGGAGAAGTGGTTTGGCCCACACCCAACAGAAAGTAAATCGTGCAAGTTAAAGCACAGAGCCAGGAGTCTCAGTCTTCCAGCCCTTGAGTCAATGACTTATGAGATTTATCAGTTTTATCCCTATTACTTAAACAGGTTAACTTTTTATTTACTAACATGCCAACATTGCTTTAAACTTGCACATGCTCTTAAAAGTTGTGCACAATTTTTAACGAGTGGTGGTGTCAGAAAAGATAGCAACATGCAGAAAGCTTATGCCACAAGGAGAAGCAGACTGCAAAATTAGTAAAAATGACACATCAACCAAAAGTGCACGAAGTTTCCAGTGATGGCAGATAGTCACATACTCATGACCATCAACTTTGCAATCCTGGTGGAACCTCTCTTGACCTGACTATTACAGAAATGTATTTAATCAACTTATCTTCCTGAACCCTCTTAGTTTTCCTTGTTGTGTGTGATATTCTTTGTGATATGATAAAGCGTATCCTTTGACCCTTATATTCCCCTTTGATCCTTTAATGTTTCATTCCAAAATCATGTCTGCAATTGCAAACTGAACTTTTTTTTTTCAGTATTAAAGCAAATAAAATGTCCACAATCAATCAGTTCCTTACTACCATTTTGTAAATTGCAGATTTCCATATTGATTTTGGAATAAAACCTGGACGTTTATACTATTTTTCTGTCTAAATCACCTCTGTATTCTAAATTGTGATGTTGCTGTCTACAGCCCTCCAGACAGCAGCCACTTTGATTCGTCAGGCAACCTCAGCCCAGTCAGCTCTCAGCTGAGCTCTGAGCCTGAAGAGCGCCGGCATGTCGAGTCCTGCCACCCCAGTAAGCCTCGCCCTCCTCTCCAAAACCAGCCGTCCAACTGGAACAAGGAAGAAGAGGACGATGCTGAAAAGGACGTGCATGCACTGCCAGAGCCTGGTTCGAAGAAAGATTTAAAGGACTCTTCAGACATCCTTCCTAAACCAACCTTGGACAACTGCGATAACAAGAGTCAGACAAATGGGTATGTGGGTCTTGCATTGTCATTTTTAAAAATATGTAAAGTAATTGAGCTGGTAATCCTAACCAAAATATCCATCACTGTACACAGCATTTCGTTTGTGAGATACCAGTAGGAATTATTGGCTTTTAGTAACAAAGTAGTGACGACAACCAACCCAATAAATACTTGTTGAAAAGAAGACTTTTCCAGAGGCAAACCCTAACCCTTTACAGCTATGACTTTTCTAGATGTCCTTTCATCTTTCAGACAGCCAATATATCTGGCAACATTGTCTTCAATGAGTTTTGCTGGATCTGTATTAAGACTACATAGTGTCCAAAACGATGCTCAAACTGGGCTAAATTGGGACCAGTTGAGCCAGAATAAAAACAGCCAAATTTTCAGGGATTATTTTTAAACTAAATATATGACTGGCTGACCAGATTTAGCCAAGAAGACATTTAATTTTATGTTGATTGATTTCGGTCTTGTCTATGTGTCCAAAAGCTGATCTCTTCTTGGTCCTCAGTTTCTTCGTAGATGGCCCTCCACCCTGCTCTCCGTCCAAAGTTCGCTGGCTGAAAGCCTACAACAAAGTGAGAGTGAAACTGCACGAGGTAGGAAGACTCTTTCTCCTGTCTCTATACGCTGCTCTTACACACTCACTACAAAAACATATTGCATGCCTTGCCTACATTTTAGAATCAGTTCATTGTATTTAGTAGAGGTTCAACCCTAGAGAGCACAAGAAATACAAAACAGCCAAATCCCAAACACAGATACAGACACATTAACATTTCCTCTTCCCCCCTCTCTCTCTCCACTTTCTTTCATGTAATGATGCTTTCTCTCCCTCTTTACTGCTCTGGGTTGGTTGAGTTTCAAGTCATGCCACAGCAATTTGCACCAATTTTGCGCTCCTTAAGGATTTCTGCTTTGATCTGGGAAACTCCTTTTCTTCACTGGCTTCTTCAAATCTAGCTATCACTTCTGCTGTTACAGAAAGGTTTTAGTTCCAAGATATGGTACTGCAAGTTAAAAAGATTCATTATTATAGTACCAAACACCTGAGGGTGGTTTGCGGTCGACTGGGGTCTGAGTACTGCAAATGTAATTTCTGGCCTGTTTGTCATTTTGAAAGTCCTCAAATGATGGGAGATTGTGTGTATATGCCTTGCCTTAAATCACTGTATGCTAAGAAGTACATTTTAGGCTGTGCAGAGACATAAACCCTGGAGAATATAACTGCAGCAATAAAATCTATTTTTGAATAAAGCAACTAATAGGGAATATAGTTTTGTACATATAAAATCAGACTTTAGACTAAGGACGACATTGTAGCCTCGTAATTTTTCTGCAAGTGCGCGCACACACACACACACACACACACACACACACACACACACACACACACACACACACACACACACACACACACACACACACACACACACACAAAATATTTTTATCACAGGCATAGGCTTAATTAGTATGATACATTTCTAGTTTACTTTAAATGTTCACTATAAGAAACTTGTGAAAATTAATGTATTGTAATTACATTTTCCTTGCATTTAATTTCTAATTAAGTGTCTTTTAGTTCTACTGCACATCAGGTGACTTTGTTAGATTAGTTAGAAAAGTTAGTTATTACCAGTGATTCTCATAATAACTCAGGTAAATTAAATATAAGTTGGAAACAGCTGTTGTCTAAACACTCTGAGCTTTTGCTTTGTAATATTCATATTGTTTTCACTTTGTGACCTAAAAGCATGTGAACACAGTGAATGTGGCTGCTTTACAATTTGACTATTTTTATTTATAGATTACATGAAAAATCAATGTGGTTAAAACATACATAGAAAACAACCTGCTTAGATTTAGAAAGCCCACGTTGCTCCGATGCATCCATCAGTGTATGAATGTGCGTGCATGGTAGATAGAAAGCACTTGCATAGAAAAAGCTTAGAAAAGCTTAGAAAAGCTGCTTGTATGAATGGCTCTGTATGGTTGAAGGAGGCAAGTTGTGGAAAGTGCTTTGAGTGCTCAGAGTAGAAAAGCGCTATATAGGAACCAGTCTGTTTACCATTCACTGACCAGTTAATGAAGAAAATTTGATGAGCACCTGAAGTGATAATCATCTCAATTTGTTTGTGTTTGCTTTAAGCTGCTCTCTACGTCCTGAAACCTCCAGTATGTAATGAGAGAATCTGTGAGGCTGTGTGATCTTAATAAATCGAGTTGATCGAGCAGCAAGACTAAATAAACGTTAACACAGTCCATATATCATTAAGTGCTCTACAATGGGAAGAGTGCAAAATATGAACAATGGTATCAGGAAATATATGGATGAGATGAAGATGTTTCCTACCCTACAGAAGGCTGTGGATAAGTCCATGGATATGCCCCCCTGCCCCAGCAACAAACCAGTCATACTGAACAATGTTACAGGCAGTGTGAGACTGCCCTTCAGACCCCTTCGTGTTTGTCACACATATTCAGCGTTCCATTTCATTTCTGGTGCTGGCAATACCAGTCAAGCTCCAAGGTGCTGGGCAGTGAACACAGGGCTAACTACATGACATCAGGCCCTCAGGCCACCTTCTTGGCCTACCTGTGCCACTACCAGCAGTGACACTGACCCTCAAAACTAGTGAAAAACAGACAGAAAAGATGAGAAGGGGAAAAATGTCCACCTGCAAAATCATTTCTGTTCTGGGAGTTTCATCGTTGGCCCTCTACTGCTGGTGTTGTTAGTTTAATAAAAATCAAAGCAGCTGAAACAGACTAACACTTCCCTCTGCTACTTGCTCAGATCAACGTCCCAGAAATGTATTTGATTTGTTGTTATACTCTTAGACGTGTTAAAAAGTGTTCCTGTAATTTTGGACTCTACAGCACAGTCTTTAACCCTAACAGTTAGTTTGTGGTGTCCATAGATTTGTCCCTAGATGGGAAATAAGTATCTACACTCACACTCATAAACAGTCACATCTGAGATCTGCGTTTGTGTTCATTTTTCTTTGGGTTATTTCACATTCTCATTTCTGATTTGTTTCTTGGGCCTCTTAAATACTACAAGCTTAGTTCACTTTGGCTTCGAGTGGGTTCACGGCCTCGTGCTGAGAGGAGAGCCCTTGAGCAAAACACAGAATCCCAGTTAACTTACTGACCTACCTGGCAGGAGGCTGACAGAAGCGAGGAGTTTCCATCAGGAGCCATTAAGTTTATGTTAAATTATCTCATCTCCCATCTGTGACTCTGTCTCCTTGAACAATAAAGCTCATCAGTGCTCGTTCATGAATCAAATCTGTCTTTTGACGGCACTTCTTAGGAGGTAAATTTGGGACCTTACACAAAGTGGCTGCTTTGTTAAGTGAGTTCAGTGCGACATTGAACTATTACAACTACAGGTGTGTGTTTACTTGGAATTAGTGGTTCTAGTTTGGCATTGGAAGTTAAAGAGCTATTGAAAATGTCAGAAAAAGAACAAGAAATGGTTTTTGGTTCCGTTTAGTGCCCCGCTGCAGGAATTTCTCTTTGAACTGACATGTTTGTGGCTCACAGTCACCTCAGTGCTTTCTATATGAAGAAACCTTCAAGTTGTCCTCATAGATTAGAGGTCCTTGCCCACTTTTGTAATATTTCTTTGAATCACAGGTTTGTTTTAGTCTTTTTTTCCCCTTATTTCCTCTCTTCACCTTCTTCTGATGCCAGCAGCAGACATTTTAGTCATAACTAGTTTTTAAATTCCATTGTTATGTTTCTTATCTTATGAATTTAGATTAATGCCAGTTTTAAACTAGATTCAACTAGCATGGGAATGACACCCTACAATATTATATTAGGTTTAATGTGGAGGTTGTTACTGTCACAGGGTTTCAATGAGACATTATTGCAGAGCTTTAAAAGCAGCTCTGTCTAACACTGATAAGTTCTTGGCTAAGATTAGAAAATAGGTTAAATTCAGTTTTATTCATATATATTCATACTCTTAGTTTGCAACTGTGGGTACTTTAGATTCTGAGGCAAAAACTTAAAAATATCACAGGGAGAAATCGAACAACACCTGACAATACTGGAGAGAACTAATTCCCTTTTAACATGAGGACACCTCCAACAGAGCCAGATTCAGGGAGGGCAGCCATCTGTCTCCACGGCTGAAGTGAAGGAAAAGCAAACAAAGTAAAGAAGAAACAAACTAAATGTGTGCACATTGGAGCAGGTCGCTGCAGAACAGGAACATACAGAACAGGAGCCGGGAGACTCAAAAGGAGAGAGCACACAGGCAAAGCACACAGTACAGGAAAAAAGACAAGTTCATTTTAAATTAATATATTTGAACACACGGTTCTAAATGACCTTTGGGCTCTAAGATTAAACTAACACATTCTCACTCCTGACGCTCGGTCAAGAATTCCTTCTCCACATATTTTAGCCTTATTGTGATTTTTCTGACTCTAAATGGTAAATGGCCTGTATTTGTATAGCGCTTTACATATCCAGTCATCCACCCATTCACACACTGGTGATGGCAGCTACATTGTAGCCACAGCCACCCTGGGGCGCACTGACAGAGGCGAGGCTGCCTGACACTGGCGCCACCGGGCCCTCTGACCAACACCAGTAGGCAACGGGTGAAGTGTCTTGCCCAAGGACACAACGACCGAGACTGTCCAAGCCGGGGCTCGAACCGGCAACCTTCCGATTACAAGGCGACCTCCCAACTCTTGAGCCACGATCATATATCATACTCTACACACTAACGTACTATTTTATTTTAGATAAAGGCAAAAAAGCCTTCTCAGACATATCTGTTACATGTCTTATGTCAGTGTTGACACCATCATTTCACTTTTGTCTGTGCCTGTTTTAGATGCGATGAACTATTGAACCCTATCAGACTACCTTAGACACTGAAAAGTGTGGCGCTCGATGCATTTCAGAATGAAAGATTCCACAGGAAAGAAGTCTAGTCGCTAAAGGTCCTGCCTTTCTTTCCGCGTTTAGTTTTTTTCTGAGGTGCGACAAGTACTTAATGTATAAGTACACAAACAGTGTCAAAGCTCCAGTGGAAAAGCTTTGAAGGTATTAATATTCTCCTCCCTTTGTGAGATATATTTTTTGGGACCTGCTTTTCCAGTCATCTATTTCATTTGTGTTTGGTGCAAACAGAATAAAAGACTCAGACGACACAGCCATCATGGGGTGTATCTGGGATGACCAGGAAGAGGAGTACAGAAGTCTGGTGAGGAACTTTGTAGCATGGAGTCACACAAACCACCTGCAACTCAACACCTCAAAGACTAAGGAACTGGTTGTGGACTTTGGGAGGTCCAGAGCAGGTCCACTGCCGGTTCAGATAGAGGGGGAGGAGGTGGAGGTGGTCAACAAGTACAAGTACCTCGGGCTGTGGGTGGACAATAAACTGGACTGGTCATACAACACAGAGCACCTGTACAAAAAAGCCCAAAGCCGACTGTACTTCCTCAGGAGGCTGAGGTCTTTTAACATCCGCAGGAAGCTCCTGAGGATGTTTTACCAGTCGGTGGTTGCTGGAGTACTGTTCTATGCTGTGGTGTGCTGGGGGAGCAGCACAGCAAAGAAGGACTCATCCAGGCTGGAAAAACTGATCAGGAAGGCTGGCTCTGTGGTCGGCATGAAGCTGGACACTCTGGTGACAGTGGCAGAGAAAAGGACACTAAAGAAACTGCTGGACATTATGGACAATGCTGGGCATCCTCTGCACACGGCCATAAACAACCAGAAGAGTCTGTTCAGTGACAGGTTGCTTCTCCCAAAGACAAGAACCAACAGACTTAAAAACTCCTTTGTCCCTCACGCCATCAAACTGTTTAACTCCTCTCTGGAGGGGAGAGGGAGGGGAAACAGGAGGACAAAGGAGGGGGGAACAACTAAGCTGTAGTGCCTCTTCTCTTCACTGTGCAATCACCTTTTGTGCAATACTTTTGTTAATAATCAGCGGTGCAATAGACCTCAATACTTTAAATGTGCAATTCACTTGTATTTTTATTTTTATTTTTATTTTTATTCCTATTTATTCTATTCATCCCCTTTGTATATTTTATCTATATATGTCTTTGTATTTATATATGTGTGTGTGTGTGTGTGTGTGTATATATATATATATATGTATATATATATATATGTATATATATATATATATATATATGTATGTATATATGTATATATATATATATATATATGTATATATGTATGTATATATATATATATGTATATATATGTGTATATATATATATATATGTATATATATAATATTCTTAACTCTGTAACTTCTGTCGGTGCTGTGCTTTTAGGAAAACAAATTTCCCAGAGGAACCCACCCGAGGGATTAATAAAGTTTTATCTTATCTTATCTCTTATCTCTTAGAGAATAATTAGTTCATCCAGTCCCGAGCGGCTTATCAACAAGAGATCGTTTCTTTAAATGCCACCTTTGATCTTTTGCAAAACAGAGAGGAGAAAGCACATCAGATCCTTCACCTTTCGTGGCCAATTACACAAGTATTGTGCTGCTAGTTGATGCTCATTAGCGTGTGTTCTTGGGAGTTCTGTTTGGAGATTAAATGTAGCTTCTAAATGTTCAGTTTTTAGCCAGAAATCCTGTTTGATATCGAAGAAAAGATTTGACGGCTGAACAAACTGCAATCAATTCCTTTCACTGGTTATAGCAGCTAATAACTGTATCTCACTGTAAGGCAATATGTCAGAACACATCTGAGACCTCACCACTTTCACGTCCACACGTGGAAATCCAGAGGTGAGGGCATCAGTGGTACGACCCCAGGACAGACGGAGAAGGCGTCAGTAACAAGAGATTTGACGTTGATTAAGTCAGAATAGGAAAGAAAACTGAGATGTTGGATGGAAATGGGATGCAAAGAGGCAGCATCAACTGTGCACAGAGCATCTTAGAAAATGAGAGTTGCCTCTGAATGCGTTGAAGGGTATTGGCTGAACCATCAGGTGCTAACACTGCAAACAGAAATCTGCCAAAATTGTAGCCTTTTCCTAAACAACGCTAAGCTGCATATATTTCCAGATGTAATTGCTGGTGTTAGTTCATTCGCCATGTCTCAGTTTAGATACGTTTACTTTATTATGTTACTCTTTGTAGTTGTGCATTGCTTGAATTTGAGTACAGTGTTCCTAACTGATCGTGGGAAACTGTGCACGTAGCAGAATCATGGCTGGCATTTTTCATGTTGACAGCATATTTAGCTGCCACATTTTCTTCTGAGATGCTCTCAGTACTAAACACATCTGTTTTCTGTCATGCACTCAAACAAAGAAGCCGACAAAGACTTAATTTTTATCAAATATTAATAATAAAATAGGACCCAGGTTGTGAAAATAAAGACTGCTAACCTTTGTTAGTGGAGTTGCACTCCGTATTTTTACCTGCTTTGGTTCTTTGCCCCACAGTTTGGGAAATATTCAATGAAACCAACAATTTATCATCCATAAATATGTAATGGCTTCATAACACATGCAGTGGATCACTCCCCACTGACTGACTGTTGTTTGTCCCTCTTTTTCCACTGCAAAGCCCAGATAGTGACATGTCAAGGTGAAAGGTGGACATCTTTTTGACGGTTTTGACAAGTACACCATAAGGGTAGTAACAGTGCACTTCATGTATTCATACGTATGTGTGTATATGTCCTGTCAGTTACAATATTGTTATTTAAAGTGGCCTTATTGTGGTTTTTTTCATTTTCTGTCATAGTTAGGCGACCATCATCAATTTAAATAAGTACGTCAGTGTATGAAAAAGTAAATGCTCCAAATATTGGGATCCTGGTTTTTCTCTTTGTAAATTCTTATTATGGTGATTTCAGGTACACAGCTCTGGCAGGTAGGCCTCACGATCTGATATCCTCGTGTTGGTGTTGTTCCCAGATCATCATACTAAAGGTTGTTCCAGGATCAACATTGCAAGTGACCAATCAGAATGTTGTGATGTCATACTTTTGCGACTTCGGGAAAAACCGGCATAAAACAAAAAACTGTACTTAAGCTGCGAGAAACCGCCTTTGTCCGCCGATCAACGGACCCTAACCCTGACCCTGACCCTTTAATAAACGCTAAGCAGAATTGATATTGTCCTTGCAACATTGGAATTTCATAAATGCACGAATGGGTTGGTGCGCAAAAGAATAACGTCACAATAATGTGATTGGTCACTTGCAATGTTGAACCTGGAACAACATTTTCATGATGATCTGGGAACAACACCAACACGACAATATCAGATCATCCCTCACCGACCTGCTGTTCAAGCCTTATGTTTACAAGGGGCAGCCAATCAGAAGGGAGTTAGAAGAATAAAAGTATAACACATCCTTTTAAATTCAGTTTGTATAGCTGACTATCCAACAACCCTTACTCCACCCATCCATCTTCATCAGGAAGCAACTTCTCCACACTGATGTAAAACATAATTGAGATATAGTCATTTATTATCATTTGTACTTAGTGTGTGTAGTCTCAGATTAGAAGTCTGTATAGATATGCTAGCATTGTTTAAAAAAACAAACATTTTTTTCAGATGGTCTTTATCTCTAAAGATATCTCTAGGACACTGGACAGCAGTTATGCCATTAAGGACAAAAATAGTATTTTATCACTCTCGCAAGCATTGTAGCATGGCAACAATGTCGCATTTCTATGGAAACACAACCTTCCAACACTTGTTTATGATTAGGATGAATTTCTGCATGATGAAATAAATCAAGTTGAGCTTTTTTCAGCTCTTTGTTGACTTTATGACTCACACCGGAATACAAACTGTCCATTAAAATTGTTAATCTGATTTTATTGATGATCTGGGAAAAATATGATCACAAGCGGATGTTTTCAACAGCATTATGCTGCACTCAGTACGTAATGAGTAGGGACAACGTGCAAGATTAATATTCGGTTCTTTTTCTACAGAATCAAGTCGCCAGACAGCCGGCAGTATGTGCTGCAGCTCTGTATGTCAGAGAATCTCTAGTGTCAGATGCAATGACTGTAAATGCTTTTGCTGCATCAGTTTTGTTATGTATATTTTATTTCTGTCCAGGAAAATTTGATCATAAAATCTTCAGTTTTTTGTAACAACTAGTAGACAAGAACCCAGGATCGAGTAAAAGCTAAAACCAGCAGACTTGCAGGGAAAACATAAAGCCGGAACAAAGGCTTTTTCTCATTATGTCACACGTCCTCCTGCAGTTGACCTTGAAATCAATTTCATTGCACCATCTTGAAGAATGTCTCAATTTTTAAAATGGATCCAGAGGAGAGGGGACCAAGGAGAGAGGAGGCTTGCCAGGAGTGCTGTGGTCGAGGTTTAACAAGGGTTTTTATCCTCGACGTAAAAATGTGACCTGCTGTACAGTTGAATGATACAAACCATGACAGGGAGGAGGCGCAACAAATATGTGTTAATAAATTGTTTATGTGATAAAATTAAGCTGTAGGCAGTAACAAAGCAGAGGGCAGATGATGCTGCTTTGTTCATGTTTAACCACTTTAAAACAATCTGACACAGACTTTCATCAATATGCAAAAAACTGATATAAAATATTAATATTTGTGGATGCAGATGCTTAATGCAATATATATATATAAATAAAGGCAAAATATCCACTCATCCATTTTCTTCTGCTTATCCAATTCAGGGTTGTGGGGGAGCTGGAGCCAAGCTACCATCAAAAATCAGTCACATATTGTACTGATTCATGTCTTTGATTGCAGTTTCCTCCACTCTTTCTGAGATCTCTTCAAAGCTTTCTTTTTTGTCCATTTGGCAAAATATGTGCTTGATATTTAACACTCTGCATGCAGCAGTGAAAGCTGCAGCAGTATGAGTAGGGATGGGTATCGTTTAGGTTTTATCCGATACCAGTACCAAACTGGTACTTTTGAAACGGTGCCGGTGCTTAAACGGTGCTTGAACCGGTGCTTAAAGAATGGAGAACACAAACTTTGTCCAAAAACCTCTCATGTTCAGCTGTTTTTTTGTAAAAAGATAACAATGTTAGCCTTTTCTGCAGCTATGGGGCATATATGGTATCACTCTGGGCTGGAAGCAGTGCTTAAACAATGGAAAAAACACAAACTTTGTCCAAAAACCTCTCATGTTTAACTGTTTTCCACTTTTTCTTTGGTCATTTTAGCCTTTTTGTCCAGGGTGAAGGGAGTATCTGCCATCAAACAAGAAGACAGCCACATGTAGCTATGATGATGTTTGCTAGTTCACCTTACATGCATTAATGTAATAACGTGGTTAGCCTACTCAACGTAAATTACACACGAACAACATTAAGCTACTCACGCAGAGAAGAACGGCTGCTGCTGCATCATCATCCTCATCATTTCTGCTACACTGGCAGGGCTAGGGGCCAGGACTCTCCTCTTCGGGTTTTTGGGGGATGTTGCTAACTCCGGGTCCGATAACAGGCACCACACCCGCAGTAGATGTGCTCGGTGTGAGGTCTCGCAGCAAGCTATCAAATACGGCGCATTTCTCGGCTTTTAAAAAAACGCTATGCGTCGCCAGGTGTTTCCTCAGATTTGAGGTGTTACCTCCTTTGACAGTATCACAGTATCAGCTTAAAGCACTTGTTGCAGCTGCTGAGTTTGCATCTTTTGCTGTGAAGTACAGCCAGACTTTTGACCGCTTCGCTTTGGGCATTTTTAATCTGTAGCTCTGCTCTAAAAGAACGTACGTACCTGGACCCGCCTACTATCCTCGAAACGTAAAATGATTGGCTAGAATCTAAAGTGTAGCACAGCTCAGGAAAATAAAGCACCGTGCCATGATGGCACCGGATACCGGTACCCATCCCTAAGTACGAGTGTGTTTGTGTGATCACATGTGAGCAAAGATGAGAAATTCTGACTCGAGAAATTAAAAAAATCACTTAGTTAAAATCTTGGCACTGAACACGTTGAAAGTTTGCCAGTGTGCGTTTTAGACAATCGCTGTCACAAGCGGTAGCTGTATGAAACAAACCATAAGGGGAATATTGAAAGGCTTAAAGTTTCTGTAAAGCTCTTCCACTTTTTAATGTGAGCAGTATTGTGTACAGTAAGTTTGTGCTAGATGAGTCTTGGTGCTGGAGTTTCTGTGTCAGATATATACTTTTTATTTTAATGTGACCTACTTTGGGTCAGAACTTTTGTTCAGTTCAACTGTTAGTTTATATGTATGTGTGCAGTTTTAATATTTTACTCTCAACTGAAGAATAAACTTACATATTGTATAGTTATGTAACATTTTTTTGTATATTTAATATACGAATATCCAAAAACAAAATAATGATGAGACAGAAGTATTTATAGTATTTAAAACAATACCACTGATACATTATTCACATGTAACGCCTCATTAACTGCAGTTAGGGAAACGTCTTTGCATCTACGGCTTTTTGCTGTTGGCATATTTCATACTTTGCTGCGATGAAGCACATGACATTTTGGCAGAACAATCTGAGTAACAGAACAACTAACATGTAACTGCTGGTGAATATCAGAGGGTAACACGCACAGTTAAGTGTAGCTGTGAATTGTCATGTTGGGGAAAACTGAGCTCAGACTCGCCTTCAGCAAACACAAACATTTGGATACATTTTAACTTTGGATACATTTTAACGAAGAAAGATCTTCATCTTAATCATGTAATATGCACTTCAAGGGATGGCACCAAAGTCTGGCTAAATAATTATATTGCATTAAAAATAAAAGCGTTGCCGAGACGAAGATTATATATTTATGTAACTTCTATAACTATAAAGTCAAATCGTGGCTTTTCTCTTTTCTTTTTGTTTTTTTTTCTCTTCAATTTAAGGAGACGATTAAGAGTCTTTTCATGCCCGTCACTTTTCTCCTGCCACATTTGATCAGCTCTGTGGATTGGTGTTGATGGATGTGGCTCCAGCTGTATGTTGCACACAGACTGTCGTCGGGAGAAAGATGACAGTGCTGTGATTCACTGGGATGCTTCAAACAGCACTGTGCTCCTGCTTATCTGATCAGAACCTCTCGTTAAGCCTATTTTGTTAGTTTAGTTTTTTAAGTGTTATTTTTGTCTGTCAGACAAAATTATGACACAACTGTGTCTTCATGTGTGCAGATGTCACAGCAGCAGAGTTTACAGGTCATGGATCTTTGACGGTGTTTACAGATGAGCATAATTATGATCTCAATCTCTTTTGTTTTTACCTGAATTTAACAGTTTATTAGACGAAAGCGGTAAAGATTGGGGAGCTAAAGCATATGCAATAAATTCTAATCACTGGGTGAAAAATATTGTCGTTTTGGCCCATAAAGCTGCCATCAGCAGAGATTTATACAAGATGCCCTTTGTTGTCTGTGCCGTGATGAACCAGTCGTGGTAATATTGTATGCCAAGAGATAATTGGCCTGCAGTTTATGTCTGTGGAAGCTTGTTTCACTTTATCTCATAATTATAATTTTCCCTTGCAGTGCAGGGTCGGGCCTGAAAAACTACGGTTTGGAGAAAAGACCTGGTTTAAGTTCAAATGTGTCTCTTCATGTTGAAACAAGAATTTTACTCCATGCATGTAAATATGATGCCAAGAGCTCTTTTACAAGTGTGTACATGTAACGACTATGAACGACTAACACCAAAGGACACGCAATGCTGTGTATATGCCAAAATAACAAGACCTCACTTTGCTGCAATACAGTAATATTACACAGCACCATAACTGTGATGTATTTCAATAACAAAACTGCAATACATCAAAGACGGGGTGATGTTGTTATTAGGGGTGGGGGAAAAAATCGATACTGTGTAGTATGGTGATATTTTGTTTGCTAATAATGTATGGATACAGGGACAGCAGAAATTGATATTTTGTTACAAAAAGGTTTTTGTGCTCTGACTTCAGAGCATGTTGATCCTTTTTCTGAGCAACAATCCTGACATTCCTTCACTGTCCAAATGTGACAGTTTACTTATTTTAATTTAAGACATGTTTTATTTTAATTAAGTTTAAAACTTTTTTATTTAATGTAAAATTATATTTTGTTTTAATTTATTTTCAAATTCTTCAGTTGCTGAAGGGGCTGCATAGTTTTCATAAACTGCATAGTTCAGAATAGCTATAATTGTACCAGATGGTTGCGTTCAGTTAAGTTGGACTAGACTGTAATACAAACCGTTCAGTTTGTCAACAATCAAACTGAAATGAGAGAAAGACTGAGTGTGAGACTTTGATATTAGATAAATGAATATTGATAAAGTTTACCTTTATGTACAGAATCTGAATATCGCAAAATATTTTAAAAAATTGCAATAATACCGTATCGTGCGTTAAGTATTGTGATAATATTGTATCGTGGGATGTATGGTGATTCCCACCTCTAGTTGTTATACTACCTTATCTAACGTAACACTTTAAGAAAGTAAAGGTATTGTAGTCAGAGCTTTCATTTGTAGCGGTGCCACAGCAGGACCTTGGTCCTGTGTTCAGTAGAAGATGCTTTTAGGGGCAACTTTCTATTATGAGCTGTGCAGAATTTCCAGATTTTGAAACTGGCAGCAGGTTTTTTCCAAAAACAGTGTTTGCTGTTCAAAAGATGCCGATAATGAGGTAATGTCTGAAGGGAACTCAGATTAGAAACATTCAGTCAGTATTTGCTATTGTGGAAATTTGTGGAAACTGTACTTTAGGTTACAGGACTATACAGATGTTCCCTCGTACTTGGAAGTGCTTCACACACTCTCACAACCACACACACACACACACACACACTTATTTGTGCAACCAAAGAGAGGCTTTAACAGATGAGATCGCTCTTTGGGCCGGGCAGACATCAAAACAAGCATCAGAGAATATGAGGGGCAGCCAGAAAGGACTGTGGGGAGGGAGATGAGGAGATCCTGAGGTTGTTACAGTCGCTGTACAGACTCACTTTCTAAAGTACAGCCGACTCAGAACCTGCAGAACTGACGTTTCACCCCGTAAATATGGTGTAATGCAAATATTCTATTTAAATATATCAACTCTTCTTCCAGAGCTCCACACAGTCTATAGCAGTAATGAAAATCTGGAAACATAAATGTATATTTTGAATTATTGATGCAAAACTGGTGGGAATTTGATTTTTTAAATGCTTTTATTACAATCGTAGTAACTTAATCATTAACTCAGAAAGAAAGACATAATCACAAAGATTTCTGTCCTCAAACACTTTTGCATTATTTGGTAGATGGTAAAATACAAATACACACTGACCTGTCATCATTTGGTTGCTCAAAGGGAGTCACTGGTTTGCTCTCAAACCCTGTTAACAGGCAGGATGAGACTGTGTCATGACGCGTGTCGTTATAAATCTGAACTGAAACTGACAATAAGGTTTTATTAAACAACCTGTAGGAAAGGGATTCTGAACTTTCACAGTAGCCTGGGGGTACTCGAAGTAATAACTGTTCTGAAAATAACAAGGGAAGGCAACTTAATTAAAGAATTGAGTCAACCTGAACAGTTTGAAATTATTTAATTAAATGTAATAGATAAGTGGTTGAAATTGCTGTCAATAGAACATATCAAAATGAAAAGGTAGTGAAATAGCTGATTAAACACACTCATCAGCCGCGTCACCAGTTTTACTTTGTATGTAGTGAGTTTGACCCTGTTTCCTTCAAACCTGCATTAAATCTTCATGGCATAGATTCAACAATCATTCTGGTCCATACTGACATGAAGCATCACACCCACAATGCAAACCTCTCATTCCACAACATTCCTAAGGTGACCCGTCAGATTGAGATCTGGTAAGTAAGGTGGTTATTTAGTAGGGGTGCAACGATACACAAAATTCACGGTTCGGTTCGATACTTTGGTGTCACGGTTCGATATTTTTTCGATACAAAAAAAAATGTTCATGCTTTTTTAATTTGTCATTTATTAAAATTATAAATATATATTTTAACTCAAAAATACAGTTTTTAAATTTAATGTTGCTGAAACAACAAAGTAATAACAAAATAAATCTGATGGAGAAATCACTCATCTTTGGAAAAGAGAGTTTATTACAGAGAAATGTCTCTTTCCAAAATAAAAGCTATACTATACGCTTCTTCTGGGCTATATTCTCAGCAGCATATTAAACATATCAGGTCCCCATAAGGAGAATCATGTGCTAACGGCTGTCTAAATGACTCGGGTAAAGTTTGTAG
Organism: Neolamprologus brichardi; assembly: GCF_056152115.1. Lineage (NCBI taxonomy): Eukaryota > Metazoa > Chordata > Actinopteri > Cichliformes > Cichlidae > Neolamprologus > Neolamprologus brichardi. Next base: position 35,978,665 of record NC_142115.1, read on the forward strand.
CATGCGTGCTTGTTGTTTTTGTCTGCTTCCACTTGTCTTTGCACGAGGATGATGTCGGAGTAAATGTGCAGTCATATTCGTTGTGTTCCCACTAGTGCTGTCAGCGTTAATCTGAAATGACGTTAACGCCACAACACGGCAAATCTCCGTTAACGAGCTACCGCGGATCGCCCCGTGCGTGGGGCTGGACGGCGTCAACACGTTAACGAGCTAACTGCGCTAACGCACTAGTTCCCACCAATGTAATTGAGCATTGCGTGGCACATCCGACATACTGTTTTACTTTTGTCCATGACGCGCTTACCTTCAGGGTCATACTTCACATGAAAACCAAAATAGTTCCAAACGCCATGTTGCAAGGAGAGCTTAACTCCTGTCTTGCTAGCTTGCCCTGCGCTCAGTGGATCTGCCTTCGACTACTCCGTCTAGGCTGCACTGTCGAGCGCAGATCCACTGAGCACTCAACACAGACAGCATCGTCAGAAGGGAAGTTCATAAAATAAATTAAAAATTTTGTATTGTTCGATACATATGTGTACCGAACCGAAAGCACTGTATCGAACGGTTCAATATCGATACGAGTATTGTTGCACCCCTAGTATTTAGGTATAGCAAGTTTGAGATGACGTGAGCTTTGTTACATGACATGAAGAAGGATCAGACGGTGGGTCGAGTGTGGTCATAAAGATGGACATGGTCAGCAGCAATATGCAGGTAGTGCGGCCACTGTCTTCTCACCACAGCAAGGCGACCCAGTGCCTTAATAGCCTGGGTTGGCTGATTAGATAGATTTATGATGTACCTAATGAAGAGCCTGGTGAGTGTATATCTAAAATTCTAACAGGTGAAAGTGTTAATGTGTGCAGATAAACATTCAGAGGCTTATGAAAAAATATAGATTTTCATTGGCTTTTAGTTTTCACTTTATTTGCTTTGATGCTTTTAAACCTTACCTGCCTGCTTGTGCCTGTGCAGTACAAGTAGCCTCAAACTCAACACGAACGGCCTTGCTTAGTGAAAGCCATTTCAGTAAGGAGAGCTCATTTAGAGTAAGTGAACAGGATTCATTGAAATACAGAGATTGAGTAATAAACTATTCGGTGATTACACTTTGATGAAGCAGAACCGAGTAGAAAGACGATGAAGCAGATGGAGACTTGGACCAGGATCTCTGTCTAGCCAGGATGAGGTGGAGGTGGGGTGGAGCTGGATCGCCGTCTGAAAGGCAGAATGACAGAAGATCAATGAAATTTAAAGTAAAGGGACAGATGCTGCTCAGTCTGTGTTTCACATCACTTCTGCTTTCCTTCACTGTCAAATGAACCCTGTTGTCACTCTGGCCCTATTATTTTCTAAAGACTGAGGAATGAGCACAGATATAAGCTTCATGTCTCTTTGATCCCTTCAACCTGCGCAATTAAATCGACTTTACATTTACCTTGTTTATGCATCTACCTCAATTTCCACCATATATTAGAGTTATTTTGTCATCTATTGTAATTTGTAATATATTGTATTCTTTATTGTGGTTTAGTTAGTTACTGTTCTCACTGTTTTGGAGCAGTAAGAAGTGAACACATCGCTTCCTTTGGGATTAATAAAGGATTCTGATCCTGATGTCTCTGAGTAAGATCAGGGGAAAAACTGAAAGCAGCTTTATAACAAAAAGGAAACAGCACGTTGGATGGAACAGGGTGCAGTGTGATAAGTCATTATCGACAGGGGAGACATGCAGACATAATTGGATATGTAAGAAGCGGACCACCTCCCGACTGCCTGTCCAGGGGTCCTGATGAAGACGAGCAGTGAGAATGAAAGGTGGGGAAATAATCAGAAAGATGGGGAGTGAGAAAGCTTTGTTTACTGTATTTCTCAGACTAGTCTAAGGATATATATTTATTTGAAATGGCATTTCTGTAGCATTTCACCAAGGATCCAAAGGAACAACCTCCTGCTCCCTGTTACAGATGGTTTATTAAGCACTTCATAAATATTCTGCGGTTGCATTTGCAGTGATTCATAAACACAAAACACTCAGTGTCGTGCTGCTCCACTGAATTGTGATGTACTGGAGCTCCTATTGTGGAGAAATTGTTATCTAAGTCACTCAGATGTGAACTGTTTTATTTCGGAGCGTCAACAATAAGGTGGGGCCGACGCGCTTCTTCTTTTGATTAGAAAATTAGTGAGTGAATTTTCAAACCGAGCGAATGGAAGCAGGCAGCTTCTTTACGCCCAGAGCTCTTTCTACACCGGGACATCTGTCTTAATAAATGTGCTGCGCTGCCTTATTGCTAATGCAGTCCATCTTGTTTTATCATTTTAATGGCTTTGTGAAGTTTAGGCTAAATGACATATTCACATTCTAGACTTTGTGTTTATTACTGCCAATGCCTTTCATCCAGTCAATGATTTAATTTAAATCTTTGAAACATTTGGAATTTAAAGCACCGTGATTTTTATTGACTGATTTTAATGAGTGTTATGCAGAATTTATCGGGCTTGGATGATGTTTATTTTCACAGTAGACAACTGCGCATTAAAAGAAATGATACATTCATTGGCCACTTTATTAGGTGCCCCAGTTTTGCAACAGCTGCACATCCAAGATAAGAATCTCCTGGATTTACATCTGGAACTGATTTTGATCTTCAGGAAACTAGTTTGAGCTTATTTGAACTTTGTGTGTTATCCTGCTGAAGCAGTGATCAGAAGATGGGTACACAGCAATAAACCTCAGGTAGGCTGTGGTGTTTAAACGATGCCTAACTGGTACTAAAGGGCCTGAAGTGTGCCAAGAAAATCCCCCCGCTTATTCCACCAATATCATCAGCCTGTTGACAGAAGGCAGGATGGAGCCGCAGGTTCATGTTTTTAGTTCAAACTCAATCTCTGCCATCGAAATCTTGCAGCCGAAATTGAGACTTATCGTTCCAGGCAACGTCTTTCCAAACTTTTTCTCCCAGTTTTTTCGAGCCCGTGTGTGTTTTTAGCTAACAGGAGTCCTCTGGTTGGAGCCCATCTGCTTTAAGGTTGATGAGTTATCCATTCAGAGATGCTTTTCTGCATACTGTGGTTGTCGTGGTTGTTGTTCAGGTTCAAGGCGCCAAGATGGTGACTTTGGCTACGTTCACACTGCAGGTCTTGATGCTCAATTCCAATTTTTTGATCAAATCCGATTTTTTTTGTCTGCTCGTTCACACTACAAATAAAATGCGACAGCAAACGCGCTCTAGTGTGAACGCTCAAAGCGGCCCGCATGCGCAAAAGAAGACGTCACACACAGCGCGCTCTGTTTAGACCCAGAGCAACAGTATTGTTTGACTGATGACCTTAATATAAAGACTTTGGACTTCACGTTTCCCAATTTTTGCTTTAAGTTATTTAGTTATTTACATAATAATGTAAATAACCTAATAATGATCCTTATTGCTGTTTTAGAGGAGCGCTGCTTCAAAGGATAGTTGCAGATTTATGTCAGAATCTGCAGATTATACAGAACAAATAAAATGTTCACGTTTCTCCAACGTTGTCTTCCCAACAGTTTCACCGGATGGCCAGGAAGCGTTCGCGATGTCTTATCGGGCGCTTCTCCGGCGCTGATAATTGGCGTCTGTCTTGTGTCAGTGACGTAAAAGACGGATTTAATGCGACATGACCGTTCAAACAGCAGTCGCTTTCTAAAACATCGGATATGTATCGGATTCAGTACCACATACGAAAGTGACCCAGATCGGATTTGAAAATATCGGATTTGTGCCGTTCACACTGTCATACCATGATCGGATTTGGGTCGCATAGGGTCAAAAAAATCGGATTTGATGCGCTTTCGCCTGCAGTGTGAACGTAGCCTTAGAAAACACTCAACTCAACTTAATTTTTACAAAATTCTTACTTTTGCATTGACTTGCGTGTTAGATTTAAGCAACAAAATCTTCTTAGTCAGGTATAAGAAAAGGTTTATGTTAATGTGCTCCTGTGCTACATTAATGCTGCACTTATGCGCTTAAATGTGGACCTTCACAAGTGTCCATGTGTCGTTGGGAGTGACAGACCCTCCTAGTTTTTAACTACACCAATCCGATTTGCAAAGTGTCAACAGGTGAAAAGTTTCACTTGTGTTCTGCTGTTTGTTGTTGAGACATTTACAGAAAACAGTTATTTTAAATTGTTTGTTCTTTTTACCTTCAATCAAAAATTGATTTAAAAGGCACGTTAAAAACAAAACAAACTGGTGGCAATCTTTATCTTAATTGGTGAAACTTCATTTGAAGCCAGAGCAGGAGACGTGGACACATGAGAGGAAAAGGAAACAGAACTGTGAGTAAGAGGAGGAGGAAGGATAAATGAGGGGAGAATTGTTTCGTATGTTTTGACGATCATGAGTCTGTCCAATATACTAACGACCCGCCTCGCTGAGAGATCGAAGCCTGATGTTGCTCCATGACTTGAAAGTCACTGTGGAAATCTGGCCCGTGGGCAGCCTGTGTGAATATGTCTGTATGTATTACAGGAAGTGTAAGGAGCCTCGTTTATGCCCTCATAAATCCTGGTGTTAAATTAGATGTTTGCTCCGAGCGACTGCACCTAGCTTAAATACAGGGGCTATGAAAATACCTTCACACACACACACTAAAATATGTTGATGAAATATGTTTCATCACAAAAGATTACAAGAATAACACGCCTTAAATGTGATACTTGTATAGCTAAATTGTAGATTAAATTCCTCTTCACACTAAAAACGAAACGTCCTTATCAGTAATGAAATTCTTTATATCGCGTCTTAAACGCTCCGGGGCTGAAGTTAATTCCAGGCAATGGCAGGATGCTGGGTTTATTTGTCAGCTCTGCCAGCCGCCGTATCAGATAACCACGACTCCTATACCCAGATCCCATTTGTCTGTTCAGTATGTGAAAGGTGCAGCTGGTGTATGAAAGCGTTGCTCTCCTGCCGACAGCCTGTGTAGTAGGTGAAATGACTGCACTCACAGACATCATACAGCGTTTTACATAAATCATGTCACGATTAGTTTCTGGTACTCTGCAATAAGAGGCAGCAGATATTGTACATTAGTCAGTAAAGTAGATTTTCTGACTTGCTCATTTCTTGACAGCAGAGCAGACGTGGATGTCAAATTTGTCGCCCGACTTGTTGACCGTTACGGTGCCTTTTCTTTTGTTTCTTTCACACGACTCTGTCACAGTGATGCTTGAGGTCATTTGTTCTTGCTCGTGGCATTTTAGGCAGCTGACAAATACATATTGGAAATCTGCCTTAGTTTATGTGGACGTAAAAAATGTTCTTGTTTTGACACCAAAATAAGTTGGATATATGTAGTTTAGAGTGTTGGTTTAGTGTGCACTCAAAATTCCTGTTACGCTGTTGGAAAACTGTCCCTCTAATTAATAATTACAAGCACCTTAGTGACTTAATTACTCTCAGCTATCTGGAATTACCTGTGCATGACTTCACAACAGGAAAGCTTCACTGAAAACACTGATAAGGAAGAAAGAAAGTAATAATAAATAAAAGTGTCCTGGGACTTAAGCCCAGGATTTATGAGTTCTTGGACTTATAATTAACTATCTTCTGCTTGATTCCCTGTATGCTGATTGTTTCTAATTTATCTTTGTGTTTTTCCTTAGTATTTATCTCTGGTGCTTAGTTGCAGTTGCCATCTGTAGTTGAGCTTAGTTATTCCTCGGGTTTTATTTCCTTTTTTTTATTAGTCGCTATGGTTTCATGGTTCCAGGCGTTGATGCTTTCTTGTATTCTGTGCTCTTTACATTTTGAGTCTTTGTTACAGTTTGTTTGCTATGAGCTCTTGTTCTGTGTACCTTTCTGTGTTTTGCTGCAAACAACCACGATGCCCCCACCCACCCACCCACTGTTGCCCATCCACCAATCTGAGTAACCTTCATCCCTCAAGCCACTCATACACGGACTCTATACACAGACCAACTTATTCTTTTTATATTTTGTGCCTTCCTCTAGTTTTGTATATATATTCCCCTTGTTTTATTAATCCTGCTGTCTTGCTGTTTATATTTCTTGCACAGTCAGGTGGAGTACCCACAATTTTGTTGTAGGGGAGACCGGGGATAGTTGTAACATTTTTGACATTTCTGTCTGTAAATTAGAGCTCTTTTAAGGTAGTGGATTCAAAATGTAATGCAAAGTATTTACATGTCTCGGCTATTAAATAGTGCAGCTATTTTCTCTTCAGCACAATTACCCATTGCATGGTATGGTCTCAAACACAAAGAGTGAAATGTTACAATTAACCCCATAGTCTGGGTTAGTTGTAACATATCCTGGGGTGAAATGTAACACAATGAAATAAGGGTACTAACAAAACATTAACATGTAATCTTTGTTTATTCAACACATGAATGCACTTAGAGCCATTTATGTAGCTGTGTGTGTGTGTGTGACAGAATGCAGAAATCTAGCTTTTGAACATATTCCAACCCCCCAAAAAAGACAAATTATGGAATTTTCTGCAACTGAATATTTCATTCATTTTGGTTGGTCTTCCTTGAGTTTGGCCTCATTGGCTCAGTGGGCATTATAACCTACAACTCTTGCACCAACTTTTGAACATAACAATGAAGCTGAAAAAATGTAGTTGTTCACCAGCATCGCAATTCCATTACTTTTTATCATGGCTTACCTTGGTGTGGTTTGCAGAGTGCTTCAGAAAGATGAGGAAATCTGTTTCTTGCACCCATCCTGATTTATTTCCATTACCAGTACTTCCTACTGGTCCATCTCTGACACAGTGGTCTGCATAATGTATGTGTGGGAACACAAACAGTGGAGGAATTGTGTTGCCAATGGCATTAACCGCATATACAAAAGCGACCAGTGAACCTCTCTCTGCTGATGTCGTTGCCCCAACTTGTTTAATATAAGTCAAAGTAATAGTGTGGTAAGTTGTAACATCTGCATTACTGTTACAACTGACCCAGACTCCTATAGCCATGAACTAGCTAACATTACAGCCAACGGCTAAAACATTAGCACTAAAGACCTACACAGGATATATCCCCACAGACATACAAATAAAACATTTTTGTGTTAAATTGTCTGTGTTTGACAAAATGTGCTGATTTTTCACATGTGATAGCAGAACTGAATTGGGCATGCACATCATTTGAAACCTAGCCCTGATTGGAGAAATTGGAAGTGTTACAACTGACCCACGTTACAACTATCCCCGGTCTCCCCTACATGTACAGTGACAATAAAGGGCTGTTCCTTTCATTCCTGTTGCACTCCTTCCCCTTCTCACGTCAAGTTCTCTATATTCTACTGTACAGAGATTCAATGTTTTCAGTTACTCACTTCCTGTTTTACTTTGATAGTCATTTGTCTCCTGTGCCTTGTATTTATCTTACTTCCTTGTCTCGTTTTAATTAGTTTCACCTGTCTCTCCTGTGTCCACTTCCACTGGTTGCCTCATGTGTATCTTTGTTGCATCATGCTCTGTTTCCCTGCTGTATTTCTACCGTACTTATTTCTTTGCATTTGGAACTTTGTTTGCTTCTCTTTCTGTTTCTATTGTTTTGGACTTAATCAGACTTAATAAAGGCTCATCTTTTGTTGGGTTCCTCACTGCACAGCACATGACAGAAATTCTTCCTAATAACTAGCATGCCAGAGAAACTGCTTTCCAACATAGACAATCTCAGTGTTTCACTACAAACTAAGCCAAAAAATCTTGAGGAAGAAAAAATGCAGAAAACTCCAACAGCTGTGTCGTAGAGAATTAGCACTAAATGTCTCACTCCTCTAACACAATTCAATTCAATTCAATTCAATTTTATTTATATAGCGCCAAATCACAACAAAAGTCGCCTCAAGGAAAACACAAGGAAACAACAATTGAAAGAGTGGTCAGTCTCACTGAAAAACTGTGGAAACTGCAATATGATCATATGATTACACTCTATCGTCTAACGTACTACATGGGAACATAATTTATCTGGTATTAAATTAGACTTAAAACTAGTGATTGAGACTATAAACACACCAGAGAAGGGTTTACAGAGGTAATCAAACGAGGAGTAAACTGGCTCTCTTTTTTATAAAATCTAACTTTAGTTGGAAAAAAGATGAGTCACCTCCTGCTGGCTATTAGAAACAATAAAAGAGACCCTGAGGCACTTCAGATTTGCTTTGAGTTTTGCACAGTCCAAGATTTCTTTCTCTGTTACTGCAAATGGTCCCAGTAACTCTTGTTCTCTGCAAACAAAGTCAACAATGGCTGTTGTGAAAAGTAAAATGCTGAGACATGTCTGGAATGAGAGATTTGCATTTTATTGCCTTTAAAAATTACTACTCTTGACTAGGGATGGGTATCGTTTAGGTTTTATTCGATACTGGTGCCAAACCGGTACTTTTGAAATGGTGCCGGTGCTTAAACGGTGCTCGAACCGGTGCTTAAAGAATCAAGAACACAAAATTGGTCCAAAAACCTCTCATGTTCAGCTGTTTTTTTGTAAAAAGATAACAATGTCAGCCTTTTCTGCAGCTATGGGGCATATATGGTATCACTCTGGGCTGGAAGCAGCTTAAACAATGGAAAAAACACAAACTTTGTCCAAAAACTCTCATGTTTAGCTGTTTTCGAATTTTTCTTTGGTCATTTTAGCCTTTTTGGCCAGAGTGAAGGGAGTATCTGCCATCAAACAAGAAGACAGCCGCATGTAGCTATGATGATGTTTGCTAGTTCACCTTACATGCATTAATGTAATAACGTGGTTAGCCTACTCAACGTAAATTACACATGAACACCAATAAGCTACTAACGCAGAGAAGAACGGCTGCTGCTGCGTCATCATCATCATCATTTCTGCTACACTGGCAGGACTAGGGGCCAGGACTCTACTCCTCCGGTTCTTGGGGGATGTTGCTAACTCCGGGTCCGATAACAGGCAACCCACCCGCAGTAGGTACGGTGCATTTCTCGGCTTTAAAAAAAACCCGCTATGCGTCGCCGGATGTTTCATCAGATTCGAGGTGTTACCTCCTCAGGGCTTGCAAAATTTCAAAATCCCTGGTAGCCCTTTGGGCAGGGACTCTTCAGTTTTTGGTAGCCCAAAATAAATTTAAGTAGCCCGAATAAAAAAGAGAGCAATTTTTTGATTGATGTTTTGTTTCCTTTACAATATTATACATTTCAATATGTCACATATTGACAGTGGCTCACCGATGCCAATGACATTACCCAGCTACATTTCCGAAAGAATGCAAAAGCATTGACATATATTTTTCCTTCTTACGATAGGCCGACGGGCAGGGCAGAGATAGATTTTGGTAGCCCGACTGGAAAAATCGGTAGCCCCGGGACGTCGGGCTAGCGATTTTGCGAGCCCTGCTCCTTTGCACAGTATCAGCTTAAAGCACTTGTTGCAGGCTGCTGAGTTTGCATCTTTTGCTGTGAAGTACAGCCAAACTTTTGACTGCTTCACCTTGGGCATTTTTAATCTGTAGCTCTGCTCTAAAAGAACTATGTACCTGGACCCGCCTACTATCCTTGGAAAGGTAAAATGATTGGCTAGAATCTGAAGTGTATCACATCTCAGGAAAAAAAAGCACCGAAATAAAGCACCAAAATGTGCTCCTCCTTTCGGTCTGGTTACTACCGTTTATGTCAGAACCGGTGCCATAATGGCAGCGGATACCGGTACCCATCCTCTTGACACTGAAGCTCTCTGAGAAGACTGAAAAGCTGAAAAATCGAACCTCCGACTGTCTGCTGGCAGTGTGATTCCTGTCTTTTCAAGTGCGATTTGTTTTTTCTATGGCTCAAGGCTCTTGTGGGCTTTGCTTGCCCAGAGCACATATTTAATTCAACCAAGCATCGTGTAGCAGAAAGCATTACGCAAAAACCATCTCAGCACATGCAAAATAAAGGCCTGTCAGGTGTTATGTGGGCCTTGCTTTCATAATATTGAACGGAAATTCTTCTTTAGTGATGTTTTCTCACTCTGTCAATGAACACCCAAGCCTTGGAAAAGATGTCTGTCTTTGTCACATAGGCAGAGGTGCTAATTATGTGACTTTCTGCCATAGAAGTGTGTTTTGCAGTCATTTGTGGCTGGTTCCTTACTTAATAGGCCCTCATTTTTAAAGCCTAATATGACCTTTCCTTTGAGCTTCGCCTTCAGGGCTGAACGCCGTGTCATGGGCCGGAGGCTGTGGAGCCACTGGCCATGGCTTTGATGCTCTTTTGTGCTAATGGCTTTTTAATGAGCCGTAAGTCACATCCCTATCCGCTCGCTGCAAAGCATTTTGTTCCCGTTTATCATCCATAACAAAGTGGATGCCTTCATGCTTCAAAGACGATGGTTCCACATCAGTAAAGAAACTTGAATACATTATTGTGTTTTTGACATGAATTACTCATATTGTTGTCAGTCTTACAGATGAGCTCTCACAAATGTTAAATCTGAGAAATTAAGCCGGCACACGCTACATTTCTACACACGTCAGCCACAATATTCAAACCGCCTGTGAAACATTGTCCCTCCAGGACTCCTCGTGGAGACGGGACTTCTGGAGGGGTCTTCTTGCACCAGGATATGTTGACTATCAGTGGGAATTCAGCGTGTGAGGCTTGCACTGGTTCTCCCTTGAATGCATGAAAAGATTGAGGCCAGAGGTGATTTAAGGCAGTGTCACCACCTCTGGCTTTTTGTTCCTTGAAGCATTTCTGAAAATATCTTATATATGTGACAACCTGCATTGGTCTGCCAATGAAGGCCAATGTGCTGTTATCATGAGGCTGTGCATGGTCTGTAATAATGTTTAACATCTACAGGAATGCCAAGACTCAAGGCTTCCCAGAGGAACATTGCATTCTTACACTTGTAATTTTATGGCATTTCGATCTATAACTTTGACTTCACTGGTAGCACATGTGTAAATACAGACTGCAGATGCGATATTATTTATTTGAAGGTATTTTTTCAGTCACAGGTGGGGATTGACGTTCCTGGAGTCATGCCACCTGCATGACTAAAAATAAACATATTTCACAAGTTTAAATAATCTGCTGCTTGATGTTCATACCCTGAAGAAATTAATTAGAATGAATTTCTTATTGGAAACAAACAGCAAAATGAAACAAACTCTACAGCAGTGCTGACATGATTAGGAAATTAATGATGATAACCATGAAAATTAGATCAACACATGATGAGTCTTTGGTTTGGAAAACAGTTTCTCCACATCACTGTTTCAGCTGTTCTGTTTTTTGCTCCAGGTAGAAGTCTTTTTGTTTAAATAGTTTTCATTAAAAATGAGCTCTCACACAACATTTTAAAGCGCGATATAGTTTGTCTTCAGCGTGACTTTGCTGTATCAACACAGCCATAGAGCAGCACTATTGCCGGGCTCACACTGTGCGATTTTTGGCCCATTTTGAGCCGATTTTTGAGTCGTGCGACCGTTTTGGCGATCAGCCTGATTTTGGCCTTCGTCGCGCATCGTGTAGTATACGTGGGGTAACGAGAAGCGATTAACACCTCACGACCAGCTCCTGATCATCAATCGCTTGGTCGCGAGGGTGTCACCGCAGTTTCTCACACTGCGCACGCGCAAACACAAATGTCAGCGAAAAAGACGGCGCAGCACGGTAGTGCAGCGTGTGATCTGGACACAAGCGATGGAGGCACTTGTAGAACTTTGGAAAGCTCATCCGAGCCTTTTCGATGTGGCCTCACAAAATTATCACGACCACAACAACCGTGAAAATAGTTGGATGGACATTGCTGCTCAATCACAGCTGCCTGATCATGTTTTTCATTAGCAATTTAGCAAAGTTGATGGTGGTGGTGTGTCTGTGTGAGTGAAAGACAGAGAGGGAGGGCCTTCATGTTATGGACGCACAGTGTGAGCACTCGGGTCGCATCAGAGCATCGGGTCGTATAGTGTGAGACCTGCATCGTGACCTACGAACTTCTAACCCCTGCGAGTGAATCGTGCAGTTTGAGCAGGAGCTGAATTGCGCGACTGAAAAAATTGCACAGTGTGAGCCCGGCATAAGACTGTTGATCTGCCTTCAGATCTGCTACCTTCCATCTGTTGGCGCCAATACGTCGATTAACTGAGATAAATGGACAAAAATGTCAAATCTGCTGCCATCTTTTGCACATATGTTGTCTTCACTCACAGAAATTCACTTCAGCTACGACATTCAGACTCAAACAGAACTTTATAGATTTAAAAAAGAAATTCAGAAATTCCTCCACAAGTTTAATAATAATAATGGATTGCATTTATATAGCGCTTTTCAAGGCTTTTACAATGCCACTATTCATTCACTCTCACATTCACACACTGGTGGAGGCAGCTACAGTTGTAGCCACAGCTACAAGATTGACAGAAGCGAGGCTGCCATATTGCGCCATCGGCCCCTCTGGCCAACACCAGTAGGCGGTAGGTGAAGTGTCTTGCCCAAGGACACAACGACCAGGACAGAGAGCCCGAGAATCGAACCGGCGACCTTCCGGTTACAGATACGCTTCCCAACCCCCGGACAGTCTGGACATGTTTGCGTCTGGACTAAAGTGATGATTGGACCCACAGAGAGACACACTTTGCTGTCCCTGCAAATGAAAACAAACTATTTAAAGTACTTCTTAATTTTCATACTGGTGAGATTAATTAATTATAAATTAATGGGAACTCTTCAGTGGTAGCAAAACATTAATTAATGATTCCAAATTAACCATTAAAAATGTTTTATTTTTAGAAATGTGAATCACTTCAAAGCAGAGATTAAAAGGGTGGTTTCTGTGATGGGTTAAAGGATGAAGCGGTCAAATTAATTTCTTCCTGGCATAATTATTGTGTCTATGTGAAAGTATACGAGTGTAGTCCTTCAGATATCTTGTGCTGAGGACAGGCTGATGTAGCTGAGTAACGTGCGGCTGTCAGAAACTATGAGAGAAAAAGAGCAACAGAGAGAGGCGAGTGAGAGGAGAGTGAACGCAAAAAGAAGCGGTGCTTTTGTTGGCCGTGCAACAAGCTGCGATCAGTGGAGCTAATAGGAAGAGGTGAGCTGAGGGAAAAGCCTGGAAGCAATAAAGATCGCTCGGGAGATGTGAGGGGTGTGAGATGGAGAGGCAGGACCAAAGAACGAGAGAGAGATGGAGAGGAGGAGGAGACAGCGCCGTGTGTGCAGACTGAGTCGGAGGTGAAAGCGACTGCTGGGAGGCGACTCGCTGAGCGCTGTGATCGACACAGAGACAAGTAGAGGAAACGAAGGGAAAGTGACAGAGTGCGCTGATTGACACGCCCGACGTGGCGAAAGCAAAGGACAAGCTCGCCAACTTTTTTCTTCTTTTTTGATTAATGTTTAATCTGCTAATGTCTTCTGATTTATTGTGGAGCTGAGTGGATCGCGCTACGAGGGGGGTTAATTAGTTTTCCCAGCTTATCACGTCAAAGCCTTTTGTCTTGCACATCTTTGAAAATGATGTAAAGAGGTGTAATCACTCTGTTCGTGTTCGCTTGGGATCGTAGCCGCTCTGTTGTCGGATGCTTGGATTTTGCTGTCAGACTTTGATTCTTTATTTACCACCTTGGCTCATTTTCAGTCTGCATGAGGTAGGTATTCAGTTTTCACTCAGGACGGAATCACGGCAGGAATGCAAAAATATCATTAGAGTTAGAATTAATAGAATTAATTATGTCTGTTGTTTAGGATAAACTACATTTAGTGACTCAGGAGAACTTTAATGTGTTTAATGACCTCCTGATTAAGCTGTGTGTGTGCAGATATGTGTGTGACACAAAGTGCTGAAGCATGTGTTCATAAAGGAAACGCATTTCCTCTCCTTTTCTTGTGAAGATCTTATGTTAGAAATTCACATTTCTCCAAGGTTGCTGAAACAAAATCAAACTTTCTTTCCGTCTCGTCCTCCGGCTGTGCTGATACATAATTTTCTGTTGATGCGATACAGCGTCTCTGCCTCTTGTTCTCCATCCCCGCCAGTCTGACTTGGCATTGAGCTTCACAGGAAAAGACAAAAGTATTTCATCCTCCAACTCTGTGCAGACGCTCCAGAACAGCTCCCTGTGTGGGTTTACAAGTCGTGATCCCCAACTCGTGTCGTGTTGAGGGTGTGAACGTGTCGAGGCTTTGGCGCCGCGGGGCGTGTCCTGAAGCTCGAGCTTTAAACATTTTTTTAGAAGAGTAATAGCAGAGAGTAATTAGCATTTTTTCTTCATTACATTACTTCTGAACCTGCAGGTCAGGACATTCATCAGGTTGAGGGGCGACTAGAGGACTGATATGAGTAATTTCTAACTTGGAAGTGATTTAATCATTCTTTTGAATCTTTGCGGTGAATGCATTTTTCATATGAGCCATTTAGCAGCTTTCAGAGCTTCTTGCAATAATTAAAAGTAATATTTCAGACAAAGTTCATCATCCTTATGTCCATGTCCTGCGGGCTGTATTGTGGCTGTCTTTTGGGCTTAGAGTAGTTGAATAAATCCCGGCAATTATGATTAAAGGAGCTTGTGACTGAAGGGTTGAGTTTGAGTTACCAGCTGTAGGCAGTAATAGGTTTGGGGGGGGGGGGGGGGGTGTAAAGGGGGGAAGAGGGAAAATTTTGTTTTTATAACAAATTTTTTTGTTCTTTGGTTTTTTCCATCGAGACATAAACTGAACAGATCATTTTAGAAGCAAACTTGTTAGCTTGTTAGTGGACAGGAGACATATTTATAGCCATGATGTTGTAAAGCAGGGGTGGGCAATTCCAGGCCTCGAGGGTCGGTGTCCTGCAGGTTTTAGATCTCACCTTGTGTCAACACACCTGAATCACATGATTAGTTCGTTACCAGGCCTCTGGAGAACTTCAGGACATGTTGAGGAGCTAATTTAGCCATTTAAATCAGCTGTGTTGGCTCAAGGACCCATCTAAAACCTGCAGGGACACCGGCCCTCGAGGCCTGGAGTTGCCCACCCCTGTTGTAAAGGGACAACCTCCAGAGCTAAAAATGAAGCCACTGGTCATAGCAAACGTTGCAGTTCCTCTAGTGGCCACTAGAGCTGCCACAAACGATTATTTTGATAGTCGACTAGTCTGCGATTATTTTTGCGATTAGTCAACTAATCAGATCATGCGTACAGCTTATTGCACTAGCATGCATCTGCTCTTATATAACTATCATTAGCTTACAGCTTTAAGTGTTTAAGGTATGTGCTAACTAAAAATAAAGACAAGATGATAGTTTATTAAATTTGACTTGTATATCATGTTTAACCTGAGTAGCGAAAGATGGCGGTGGGTTTGAAAACGATTTGCCGGGAGTCCGGTGTTCTCACGGCTCTAGTGAGCCTAGCCCCCGGCTAGCTATCGAGCTAGTGGGTAACAGACGTCTCCGAAAACGTCGGAGCGCTTTTGAAAATATGTGGTGTCTTGATAAACTGAGCAGATATTTGAGGTTTACACAGCTACATTCTCGCCTGAAAATATGTTAAACGTTTATTTTGTGACCCAGAAAGAATAATAAGAGTAATATTAAAACTAACTAGCTGCCGCCATTGTTGGAAACTGAGCTGGGCTGCGCTATGAATTCTGGGACACAGTTTCTTCTTCTTTGGTGTTTAACGGCAGCTGGCATCCTTGTACATGCAGTGCTGCCATCTTCTGTTTCAGTCCGTTATTACACTCTTAAATCCTACTACTTATTCCTGTGTCTTTTGTGATCTTTCAAAGCTTCAAACGACGGGTCGACTATTAAATTAGTCGTCGACGATTTTGATAGTCGACGTAATCGTGACTAGTCGACTAATCGTGGCAGCCCTAGTGGCCACTCAAGATTTGCTTCTTTTCATTTTTTTATGGGGGGTGGCCTGCATTCATCAACAGATGTCAAGACAGTTTTTCTGAGTGAAATTCAGTCTGTTCATTGCACCTGTACAGTTTATAGGTGCACCACGCTGGCGTTAAGGGATAAATTAGCACTCCACCTTTTCATCCATGCACAGTTGCTTCTGGCTTCAAAAATCAATGCTGTGATGGCCAAAGGTCGATGAATGGATGCCATCGTGGTGGTTACGTCCATCGTCTATACTGCCTGTGGCCATCTGTTGATTTCCCATTTGTTTCAAGAGTGGTTACAAAGATTCATAGTCACATAGGGAGCGAGAACAAGTTGAGGGAGCCCACAGGAAGTTGGAATATTTGATCAGGTAAGATTTTCATGTAAATCTGGGAAGATTTGACACTTAACAATCATGAGGAGAAACTTCGAAACTAACTGTGATTTGAAATGAAGACAGATTCAGGAAGTGCATTCTTTATTTATTGCCTGAAAAGTTTTTGGAAACTTTTTGTTTTTGCAGTTACTGTAGGTAACGGGGGAGGACATCTCTCTGTCATCTTTCATGGCACCGTCACAAACTGATTTCTCGCGTCTGGTTGTAAACTTTAAAACAACATGTGTCATGTCAGGTTTGTAGCAACAGTGAGTGATAAAAGTTATAACTGCTACATTTTCAGTGGCTCCTGAAACAAAAAACAAAAAATTAAGACGGACTTTTGCGAGATCTTGCAAAACAAACTCAGGATCTCGCAAAACTTTTGCGAGATCTCGCAAAACAAAACAAAACAAACTTTTGCGAGATCTCGCAAAAGTTTTGCGAGATCCCGAGTTTGTTTTGCGAGATCTCGCAAAGTCCGTCTTAATTTTTTTTTCTGCCATGTCCCCTGCGGGGCTCCGTATGAAACTTATACTTTGTAATGCATGTCAAGATATTTTTCTGAAATGTTTCCATGAGACATTTTAAACCAATAGCCAATAACCAATAACCAAAAAAAATTAAGACGGACTTTTGCGAGATCTCGCAAAACAAATTCGGGATCTCGCAGAAAAATTTAAAAAATAACATTTCAGAAAAATATCTTGACATGCATTACAAAGTATATGTTTCATACGGAGCCCCGCAGGGGACATGGGAGAAAAAAAATTAAGACGGACTTTTGCAAGATCTCGCAAAAGTTTTAGCCGCATTCTTCAGCCTTCAACCTCAAGTTAGCTCGAAGCTAACGGGAGATCGAGGCTTACTACAGCCGGGAGGAACACCGCTTTCCCGGCACATCCTGCCTCGACCTCCCTGTCGGCTTCGAGCCGTCTCGCAAAACTTTTGCGAGATCCCGAGTTTGTTTTGCGAGATCTCGCAAAGTCCGTCTTAATTTTTTTTTCTGCCATGTCCCCTGCGGGGCTCCGTATGAAACATCTACTTTGTAATGCATGTCAAGATATTTTTCTGAAATGTTTCCATGAGACATTTTAAATCAATAGGAACGTTTTGATCACTCTGGTGCAGCATCACTTTGATGGCTGACACGCAGACAGCTCACAAGAACATGCATCAGATTTTATTTTAAACAAGCACACTGTCCAGTTTCAGACAGAACTTGCGACTCATAGACGATCTGAATAAAAATTCATGACTGTAGCAAAAAAAGAAAACAAATTACCTGGGTCTTGACCTCTTTACATTTGGACTGACGTGTGATTAAAATTATCTCCACCGAGCACACCAGTCCTGACCTTGTTAATTGTTTGTAGGCTCTCCCTCCTGAAGGCAGGCTGATGTAGTTAAAGGCCACGGTGATTTTTTGCTGCCACTCAAGTAATGTGTGCATGACCTGAGGTTTTAACAGGCATTCGTGCATTGGACACGTTGACATTTTACGTGCAAATGAGTAAACTCATTAAAAATACTCTGTATTTGAGTTTGTACCTGCTTGTGCTGTGCGTAGCCCCCTCACCTTGGGGCAAAACCGTTTTAAGCTTGAAACACTGGGTTCTGCAGACGGCAGTGTAGATTACTTAAGTCTTGACTTGAAGGTTAAAAACGACAATAATGAATTTCAGGCTAGGGCAGAGCTTCATTTAATATTTACATTATTATCTCCAGTGCTAACCTTATGGGAAGCGGTGACTTTGAATACACTGACTTTATATGAATACTTTTATTAAAAATACTCCAAATGAAAAGTAAATGTGAGATGTCTGCACCAGCATATTAATGGCTGCATATTAGCTGCAGGTGGAATAGACAGATGTGAACTAATTTTGTGTGTTAAACAGTAGACTTAGGCAATAGTAGCTATCATCAGTCTTGTGGCTGCTGTCATTGTCTTGGGGCTTTTTAAACCTCACGTGCACATATTTAGATGAGTGTCGCACAGATACCTGCTAATTAGCGGTAAGTAAATTACTGGATTTCACTCAGCTAATCCACACGGATTTGTCAGATAATAGATTTAAGGCAGAAACACTACAAACGGAGTCAAGAGGTTCAGCTCAGTGAGTCATATTCAATGAAATGTCGGATACTACCTGCCAGTCAAAGTGACCATGCTCTGCCAAATGCAAATTATAACCTTTAATTAATTTTGCACACACGATCGGTGATGTTAGCTTTACAATGACTATGTTAGACATGCAAACATGTACATTTTCATGTCTGAAGTAAAGCAACTAAACATGCAAATCTATGGGCTTGACTCACTGTCGTTAGCACTACTAACTGGCTTAATCTATCAGCCAGGAGGTGACTGATTTTTTTAAAAGTAGTTCTCACTGTGGCTTTGACTTAACAACAACAATATTTCATGTAGATTATAATATTTGCCAGTGGATGGAGGTCTATTCAGGATGCATGTGTGCAGAGTTGCTGTGGAAGTGAAATGAGCTGTTTTAACGATGTCACTGGTGGCTTTAGACTCGAGTTGATAAAATTAAAAAATTGTACACTAACATCAAGCTAAGTGTTGATAGTCAGACGTGGGAATTTACTGTTCCTGGCAAAACGTCACAAAAAATAAAGCCTTTGAACATATTTATACGTCACGTGTTTGTGTGTTTTAAGTCATTTTTCCTTTAGGCCCAGTGTTTAACACGAGGATGTGGTCAAGGCCTTTTAGTGGCTGATAGTCACACTGGGTGGTGTGTGTGTGTGTTTACTGGTGGTATGTCTAGTTTAGCCCAGACACGACAAGTGATGGATGAGCTGAATACCTTGAAGCAGACAGAGCAAGGAAATAGAGACAGCAAGGGTCACTGTGTACAGACCTGCCGCAGCATTAAATGGATGGAGTGATGGAGGAGAAATGGCAACACGAGACCACCTTTATATCTAAGCAGCGCTTTGATGGAGGGAGGATGCTACTGAGAAGTATTGTCTATAGTATCCTGGCAACAACTTCACATACATGGGGAAAAAAGCAAAACAACAGCACTGTGTGTGAAATCCACAGAGACTCTCAGATATACATGTTTATTTATTTGCACTTACAAATACCAAGTGTTGAATACAGGAAAGGTTTTGTTTGATGTGGAGCTACAGCGTCTGAATTTAATGCTGTTTGGGGTTTCACGTTTGTTTGGATGGGTTTAACAGCCATAAACTAATCTTCAGTTCTCGCTGTTAAAAGCTGCCCTGTGTTATTATCTCGTAAACAAACAACGAAGCGTGAAACGCATCGTGCCTCGTACCTGTGCGCGTGAATTTTTTCCATCTTTGAACACTTGCAAAGTGGATTTTTTTTTTGCTTTGAAACAAGGCTTTCTCCCACTGAATGTGTGTGTCTGCTTTATTTGTTCCTTCGTGCCACCAACTGTTCAGTGATTTAGCACAAAGAGAATGGAACAAAGGGATTTCCACACAATGGGAATGCCGGCTTTAAAACGGCAATCGGAGCTTCAGCACTGGTCAGAAAACGCGTTACGTTCAAACAAGAAGATCAGTAAGTGCTTCTGATGATCCGCCATCATCGCTGCAAAGAAACAGAAGAATATGCACGTTTCTTAGGTAAAGTAACTTTGACAGTCATACAAAAAGACTCCTGATCTCCTCGTTTGCTGATCTCATTTTCCAATCAGTCTTTCTACAGAACATTTGTGCTTTAACTTAATGAACTGCACAAATTGGGATAATGGTCCCATTTTTATTCCTCATAGACAGAAAATGGCGCAGAAGTAATTTTGTAAAGAATGAAATAAGATCTTGGGAGAGAAGCTCAGATCCTGCCCAGTTTCTCACTTGTGCACCGTCGCTCCTTTAGTTGGGAGCGTTTGTCAGATTCTTTTGGAGATACGTTAAAAAGATGGTGAGACGGCGCAAACCTACAGCAAGTTTATCATTTTATGTCTGATTGTCCCTGAAGCAAAATTATAGGATAGAAATATTTAAACTTAAAAATCTGAATCATTTTGGACTCTTTTTAATCACCGACTGCAGTGGCTGAAGGACCAGGCAGCATCAATTTATTACAGTCAGCAGAAGGGAGAAAGCTTTCTGTAAAGAGCCATGGTTTTCTCCCAAATTGGCAGGAACAGCAAGAAGCATCATGGTTTGGCATCTCTGAAATGGCTGAGAGTAAGCTAAATCAATTAGCCTCAAGAGGCAGTGCATTGTCATTCGCATCGGGTTACCAGTGGCAAGCAGCCAGCTGCGGTTCATGGAGCAGACGTTCACTCAAGGAAACGGGGAGGAAAGGATTAAGAGGAAGGAGAGGAAGGAGAGGCAGCAGGGCGGCTTATTTGATTTGCTCAGGAAAGTGATTAAACCTTCTACCTAACATCCTCCCCTCCCTGCTGGTCCACACGTTAGCTGCTGAATGGCTGTGGCACACTTTGCCAGAGTGTTCCTCTTGGCTGCTTTTGCAGCTTTGAGCCTCCAGCGCAAACATTTTACCTCGTATTTACATCAGTTCATGCTGCAGACCAAGTTTTGTTGCTGGTGCTGTTTGATTAATGGAAAAGAAGGACTCTTATGTCTTTCTGATTATATATTTTTATTTGTGTGTGTGTGTGTGTGTGTGGATTTGACTGATGAAATTGGACGGCGTTGGAGTGGCGATGATAAATCAATTAGAGTGCATAAGAGAATTAGGCTAATGAAGGTGACAGCAGGGCCAGCGTCCCACTCAGCTGTGACTCAATCTTATTGGTGGGTGTGTACGATTGCACATGTGTGCTCTTACTGGGTCCTACACAGGAGCAAAGAATTTAACAAGGGTTTCATAATGATCGGGAACTGTAATATCATTTGATTTCAGTAAAAGATGCATAAACAGAAACAACCGCCTACATTTTTAGATAAACCTGATGAGCACCGTTTGTGGCCATGTGGATTTAAAGCTGCTACCAAACTTTTATTTATTCTATTTGTATGAAATATAATGACATGAATTAGTAGGGAAACTTTGTCTCTTACGCAGCAGAGACCTGCAGCATAATTAGAAGAAAGCGAAGCCATCGAGGATTTGAATGATAGTCAAACGACACCAGTGACACCAAAAACGAAAAAGCTGCCGTCTCCCATGAGGTCTGTGCTAGAGATCTGAAATTTCACACAGAAAGTTTGGAGATTTGCATAATGCATGATCTAGTTAACTGACTGACAGATTAAAAAAAGTTTGAGGACACTTTTTAAAGTTAATTTCTGATGTTTTTAGGTTGTTGTTGTTTTTCAGCAGCTTGAAGATCTCTTTCTAATAAATTCTCATACGTGCACAGTTTGGTCCAGCTGTTTTCCATATGGGGACGTCAAATAGCAAAAAAAGGAAGTGATGCCAGTTGTTGGATGTTAAAAGATTAAAAACTGTTCCTTAAGAGTGTCTTAGTAATTAATGAGATATAATAAAGCTGCTGTAGTTTATTCCAGAACTGGACTAAAAGTGATTGCAACACATAAAAAGAAGATGCAGACAAAAACAACACTGATGTTAAATTCATGGTTCTCAGAGGATGAACCGTATTCACTGAGTTTTCTGTTACCTTCCATCAGTCTGACATTTTTGGTTTTAAAGAAATGTTCTGACACCTGTCAGATGGTTTGGAGTAGATTTATTTATTTTTTGCTGCACGGCGTATCCATATTCACTAGTGTTCACTGGTTTCATATCAGCTGTCTTCACTTCCATCCATCCATCTTCTTCTGCTTACTCGAGTCAGTGTCGAGGGGGTGCTGGAGTCTATCCCTGCTGCCACAGCACGAGAGGCGGGAAACAACCTAGACAGGTCGTCAGTCTGTTGCAGGCTCACTTCATGTACACAGTGAAATGTTTTGTATGTGAAACTGTGATTGTGGGCATGCAGAGACTGCTAAGAATCAGCATGTCGTGTAACAGGATGTTAGCTTTTAGCTCAAAGCAACGTCTTAGATTAAGAAGGACTTTTCTTCGTTTTTACACTCGCTTTGTTCTTGTTGTAATTTGGCTGATCGCTGGACTATAAAGAAAGAAACTCAAATAATCCTAAACTTGAGTTGAACTGGTTTTGATCTCAGACCTTTTTTGTAGGATTTTCATTCCCACTTGAAATGAAATGAGTTTGGGGTTGGCCTCAAAGACTTAACAACTGAGAAGAAAGGAGGACCCTTGACTATGTCCACACTGAGGCTACGTCCACACGTACACGGGTATTTTTGAAAACAGAGATTTTCCGTTTTTATTTAAAAAAAATAATCCCGTCCACACGTAGAGGCAGAAATGAAGGAAAACGCTGCTAGGAACATGCTAAAGCAACAGGTGGCGATATATTCCTAACCGTGCAGAAATGTTGGCCAATCAGAAGTAGAAGTAGAAATAGAAGCCTCGGTGGGAAAAAGTAAACAAAGCTGGGGCATAGAAGCAGAACCGAGTCATATGTGTGGAGGGACAGTAACTGTGTGTGTATATGTAAGCATTTAAACACTGCAGAGAGTACAATTAACAGTAACAGTATTGTAGAAATTCATTTCACCGAAACAATAACGTGGCGCACAGTGGGACGTCAAAAAAGGCGCACACCTTTGACGCTGCGTTTTCTGCGTTTTTCTCGTCCACACGTAAATGCAAAAACTGAGTTTTCAAAAATATCCACCCTGGCTGGAGTTTTTAAAAATCTCAGTTTTCAGTGACCGAAAACGCCGTTTACGTGTGGACGAAAGGTGCAAACACATAGAAAAATCTGCGTTTTCAAAAATACCCGGGTACGTGTGGACATAGCCTTAGACTACAGCAGATCACTGCCCTTTACTGTAGAGCTTTTTCTTTATTTCAATTCTATTTCAAATCATATTCCTTGAGCATCTTGTCTTTAAGCTATTATTATTATTATTTTCCCCTTATACTAACTCCATCTATTTACTGCCTAAATTTGCGCCTGTCATTGCCGTCTACTTTGTCACTCTTTGGAAACAGCTG
Source organism: Neolamprologus brichardi (assembly GCF_056152115.1). Lineage (NCBI taxonomy): Eukaryota > Metazoa > Chordata > Actinopteri > Cichliformes > Cichlidae > Neolamprologus > Neolamprologus brichardi. The sequence continues at coordinate 36,001,897 of NC_142115.1, forward strand.
TTATCGCACTTTTCTTCTCGGTGCTTTCTCTTTTAACTGTCTCCCTTTCTCAGCCAGCTTGCCACTATTCATCTGGTTGTCATTCTTTTCACAGGATTCATGCCCCCTCCTAGTAGTGGTATTTATTTTCTGTCAGGCAGTCTTTGTCCCAAACAGAATAGCAGGCTCATTAGACACACACTGACACGTTAAAGATGCTTGTGAGCATACACTTCTTTCACACTAACACTCCCCAGAGAATTGTTACTAATCAGCCTTATTTATATACTTTCCTGGGTATGCTATACCTGTTTTTTTCCCCTGTAGATAAGCAGAAGGATGTCCATAGTAGTTTAGTGAGTGTTTGAATGCAGTGAGATTAATTTGTTTTTTTAGCTGTTTTAGCATTTCCATGTTTTTTTACTTCTTCTTCTTCATCTTCACTAAAACAGCACAACAATAAAAATGTTAGTCATAGCTGCTCTTTGTTAGTCACTGTGATGAGATTAAATCAAATCTATACTAAAATGATTATTATGTTCCAATATTAGTCTCCAACATCAGGGTCACAATATGTAGAGTGAGGAGCCAAATGCAGGACTGCAAGGTAGACAAAGAATGAACAGGCAATACAAAAGTCTAGAAATAAATAATAATAAAATCCATCAGGTGAACAAAATGTAAGAAAGGCATGAGGCAGGAAATAAATCCATGGAAAACTGGGACAAACGGAGCTGCACACAAGGGAACACAAACAGACACATTAACAAAGGGCAAAGGGAAGACGGGACTACTCTTAGAGCTCACTGGGAACAAGAAATGGGCGGTGAAATGAGATGATGCACAGCTAAAAATAAATAAAAAATCAGACTCGTAGCAGACACAGAGGCAGAGGAAGAGGTCCTAACAAGAGACGAGATGGAGGGACGAAAACCGTCAAACACAGAAGGAACCTGAACACTAAATACTCTTAAAACTCAAAAGAAACTACAGCAGCAAAGAAATGAAACTATGAACCCTTAACTCAGAAACAACATCAAAGAAAAACGGTTTGAATCACACGACAGATTGAAAAGTCTGTATCAATCAGAGGTCGTGTTTTCTAGCTGACTGTGGGAAGGGTTGTGCTGTTTGCTGGTCTCTTATGTGGATGGTTGGTTCATGGATGAAGTGCTTGTATTTTACATTAATAGAAACGGCATGCCTCTTTTGTGTTTTCCTTCATAAACCCTCCTCTTTCATTACCTCTGATTGGTTATCCGGTGTAGCTTGTAACTTGATGCCCGGTGTCATGGAAACCTGCAGTATGTTGGCTACTGAAGCTGGCCTTGATTGATAGCCTGTGTGTGATATTGGCAGAAGGCAGGTTTTGTTTGCCTTGGTTACGGAGGAGAATTTAAAATGCTGATCAATAAGTTTACAGCCTCTGAATAGGAAGCATGCTGTGGAGCTTTTACCAGGCCTTTGCACCAGCCGAGGAGAAAGCCATTACCAAAAGGCTTTGTCTAAACAGATGAGCTCAGTCAGACTCCTGGCAGAACAATCACAGGGACAATGGTTCAAGTTTATAAATTCACCATTCAACATCTGTCTGCTCAAAAGCCTAGCTGGCTATTATGTGTCGATGCAGATAAGATGAAGTGAAAAAAAGCAATCCACTGTCATTGTCAAAGTGCAGCCGATGTATTTTAGTGTTTGATAATATGGAATAAATCAGTGGTTTTCTAGATGTTTAGGCTGAGGATCCACAAAGCACATCTGTATTCACATTTTTGCAACATAGCTGATATCAGTTCTTCTTTTCTTTGGACTTCTGACAGCTTTTACAGCATCTACTCACAGACACTTGAAATCATTTATGCAAGAGTGTCACCACTCCACTCGCACGTCGTCTTGTCAGATACTTTCAGACAATCTAACTAATGTTCCTGCAGCCTCTGGTTTGGTTCCAGGGCTCCTGAGGAGGCCAAGTTGTCATCATAAGGAAAAGTTGCTTTCCAAGTCCTTTAGTTTGTGGCACCATATTAGCATTAGCAAACCTTTCCTTACAGATGATGCACCTGGGCTGAGAGCACCCCCAGTCCAAGAGACAAGTATCTTTTGCATTTTCCCCCTTGCTTGTTAATCGTGGTTTGCTCAGCATAAGTTCATTGCTGGTAATCAAGGCCTTTAATATATCGCACATATTTCCCACCATTTAGCAAGACAGGTTGGCTGATAAAGTAAATATTTTTGTGCTGATATATTTGCAATAAAAACACGTTAGTCAGAAAATGACTTTGTGTGCTAGAGATTGCTCACATCTCCTACAAGTAGCTAAATGTAGCTCCTCTAATTATAAGACATTTTTTCTTTAGTTTGGTTCCCTGACTCGGTGAGGTATCACTCTTGCACTCATTACTTCAGATTGTGACTCCTGTAACACTCTGTTTACTGGCGCAATAAATATCTCCAAAGTCACCAGCTTTCACCTGTCTTTGCATCGCTACACTGGTGTCCAATTATTTGGAAGCCAGCAGAGATGCAATGTATGTAAAATCTTTCCATTTTGATTCCAGCAGCTCTAATGGGCCTCACTTTTACTAACAAACTTTAGTCTGTGGCATCAGAAAGGACATGTGGCCTATTTTGTTGGTAAGATGGGTTAATAGCTTAGAATTGTTAAATCATACTTTAGTTAAGAAGCAACTATGTAACTAAATCTTTGTCGAATTAAGCTTGTGCTTACAGTATGTTCACAACTTTTGTTTGCAAATTACCTTTTCTCTGTAGACATTGACCCACTAAATCCAACATGGAAACCCAGAACCCTTCATCTGTAGCTGTTACCAAACCTCTGTGCTGTCCTTAAATGGCTGCGCTGACCGCGGCCTGTGGACACGCTACAGTCCTAAAAGATTTAAGGAAGAAGGCCAATTCTCTTGGAAGCCAAATCACAACTTGCTCCAAACTTTGTTCCTCTTTTTTCAGTTTTTATATTACCCCAGTTTTACGCCCAAATGCATCAAATCATAAAACTGAAGTGCACTTGGAAGTGACAGCAAGGTAACAAATTTCTACTCTGGAGTAGAAACACACTAGATATTGGCAAGTCTGAGATGTCATAATGCTTTTACCATTATGAGGTGCTGTTTCTGCCTGTCCTGGATCATTAAAGGAATAATAATAGGTTAGTTTTGTTGTAAATTGCTAATAAAAGTATTTATACTATATTTAAATATATTTCATATTTTTTAAGTGGTCATTGCAGCAAGGTAAAAATAAATATTTTTGAATTTGACATCTCATTCTCCCACTTGTGCTGTGACATGAATGGATGCTGCAGGATCATTCAGCAGACAGGAACAGGTAAATCTCCAAAGTAATCCTTGTCATTTGCTGGCACTGAAGCAGACACTCAGAAAATCTCCCCCTTGGCTCAAGCGTGAGTTTCTCCTTTGGGTCGAGTCCAATGTGAAATGACACCGAGCAAAAGCAAGAGGAGCATAGCCAATAGAAAGACAGAAGTAAGGATGAGCAGGAAAATAAACTAAATTATAAAAAGGATCTTTGTAATTATATCCAAATGGTAGCTTTTGATAATAAGGGCTTTGAGAATGAATGAGTCACCCCAAAGAAAACCAAAACTTGGAGTCTTGACATGCCCAGAGCTTCCTCCCATCCACCCTGCAGCTTACTAATCAGTATGGCTGGATGGGGATGATGGGACTTTCTAACCTGCCATCAGGCAGCTGCTCTCCTCCAGGCTCCAGGGGGGGAAAAAAGAAACAACCAGTGTGAAAACAGGGATTCTGCCATAGAAATGTCATCTTTAGATGAACTCAGAGTGACAGGAGGTTTCAGATGCTATTTCTTTACAGCATTAAATGAGCAACAGTATAGAAGAAGGGAAGAAGAATATCTACAAACCTGCCTCCATAAGTGACGTGGTTTTCGTCACTGAATCAGGAAAGCAGCAAAACACTCCTCCACCTACACTCAGCACAAATACTTTAGGTTATGCTGTTGTCATTGTTTCTAATTATTTGAACTTTATTATTTTTCTGCCTTTTAGTGATATATTCGTGAGTCTCAGCTGCTGTCGCCAAGGAGAAGAAGCTAGTTAGAGCACATATCAGATGCTTTTTTTGGCATTTGAATTAAATTCAAATGGCAACAAAAGTTACTGTTACAGAAATTCATCCAAAAATGATCCAGGTTACAAAATGAGTTCATGAAAACAAAGTATAATTGTGTAATTGGAGTTGCACAAAACATTTTCTTTGTCGTCTCCAATTCGTTGTGCAAACATCGTCATTTTAAGCTTGGAGAACAGGTGCCTTTTACTGAAATGTCTTATTTGGAGTTGGAGCTTCTTTCTCTCTCTTATTTTTTTGAAATCACAAACTCAAATATTTCCTTGTGGATTACATATCTGCCAATCCTTCAGGTCCCCATGACACTACATGTTTGTTTCTTCAAACAAAGTAAGGCTTGGCCTTAAAAATATGATACGTTACAGAAATGTTACAAAATAACAAGATGGTTCTGTCTGTGTTTTGTAAAAAGCAGATTAAGGAAACACTGCCAGGGGAATGATTTATGTTTTGGTTGCTATGTGTTTTCCTCTATTCTTCCCCATTTTTAAAACTGAGTGTGCATAGCATAGCTGTTAGAGCTTCTTCTGTATATTTAAAAGACATTAGGAATCCTTCATCTTTGTTCCATGTTTCTTTTAGTAGACCTAAGCTCGGTGACATGCAGGAATGAATGAGGAAACAATTGTTCTGTTCTGATTCTTCTGGGTTTGTCTGAGCTCAGCGGTAGCAGATATTTTCTACAGCCAGGACAAATCTCAGGGTCTAGCTTTTATAATCATGCCTGAAACAGTGCTCGGTGTTTTCACATTGGTTTAATAAAATCCGTTTGCTTGATTTTTCACTCTGAAAATGGCCATACTGTTTCAGTAAAGGTTGTCACTGACTTTATTCCTCATTGTCATCATGTAAATAAACATCAAAACAAAGAATAATTCGTGTACAAGTTTCAAAAAAGCTTTTTGTGAGTAGCTAATATTTATTGTTCTAATTATATAGTATAATGAAGTAATTAGGTAGTTCATGCAGTTTGTTATCCTGTTTGTTGGTGCTTTTCTTTCACTTGCGTAAGAGTTGGTTTGACAGCCGTGTGGATTGTTGGTAGACCAAAACAGGACCCGTCAATTTGTGATGGATAGTTGTCACTGTTTTCTAAGAGGTGGAGGGATTAATTGATTAAATGTTTACATAAAATAGCAAATTAACTGTTTATGATAACGTGGTATACTCAGCAAAAGTTCATCAATCGATATATTTATTTAAACCATGGCAAAGAGACTGGTTTTTACTGGACTTTCTCATTTTGTTTGGTTTTGTTATTTTAGTGTGGTGCTCATTTGAGAATATTCCCAGCTTTTTGTAAGCTCAGCAAAGCCCAACCTAAGAATGAGTGTCAGTCAGTTGTGTCAGTTTCTAAACCAAGCTGCAGAAAACAGGCTGTCTCTGCTATGAGAGAGGCACTTTTACTGAATCTGAAATTTTCCATGTCTGTCCTCATTTATCCTTCTCTAATGACCTTTAATTAGGCTTTAATGCTTCCTCTGTCATTATAGGGATATTCATACTGCCTAAACAATAATGTTTTTATTGGGCACTTGTGTTCATGTGCTCTTTCGTCCTTGCTAGAAGTTTATTCATAAGAATTCATTGTTGGTTCTGCAATAAAAAGATATTAAGGATTATCTCTAAAACGGTCAAAAGAACATTTCGATTGCGTTAAAGCTTCTAAGATAAATCTTCATTTTTCCTGTTAGCTGGCTGACTTATAGTTTCCCCTTTTTGAAATATCAAGTAATTACCCTGTAATCCTATATAGCCTGTCTGTAACATTCATCACGTGTAAAAGCAACAACCATCATGTGCTTGGTCTGTTTTCATGAATAATAACATTTATTTTTAGATTTCAGCATTTAGGATTTGATCAATTATAAGGAAAAAAAGCACAAGCTTCCATTTTGAAAGCATTTAAACAATGGCTCATCTTTTTATATCAGTTTTCAGTTTTATTTGTCATATCCTCCTGAGACCCAGCAATTCATTTTTGTGCACTGTAGTACACATTTAGTTTTTGCTTGTACCTCTCATACTCTACTTGCCACTCTTCTAAGTCCTGATGTTTCTTAGAGAGGACAACAGTACCTTTAAAATGATATCACATGTGTGGGGGTGTGGCCTTGCCAATTGTCTTTTTCCCACCTTTTCAAAATGGCTGGCATGCCCACAAGCACATTTTATGGGAGAAAGAAAGGTAAGCATGATATTTACATTTAAAATGTTTTTTAAAATCAGATTTTGATTAATTTTCAAAAATAAACATCTAGTAAATAATTTGAGGGGTTTTTAAGAATTAAGCTTATTTAGTTTCACAGAGGAAATGACTAATTTATTAATGTGTACTCTAGTGCACGTCGGGACTTTGTACTTGTATTTATTTCACTTTTTCCTAGTAGACAACTCTTTGAAAAAGGCAGAGAGAATTCTTAACAGAATAATTGAGGGAGATTCAAACATAGATTTTTCAGAAGATGAGAGTCATGTGAGCCAGATAGGAGAGGGTGAGAACCCAGGAGGAGCCACACAAAGATTATCGAGATGCAGTGGCAGATGTAATAGAGAAAAACACAGGGCCACCTGAAATCTGTCGTCCTATCTGGTCCAAAACCAACATGTAGGAGAATCTGGAATTTTTGATTTTGAGTTAAAAATAAAATATGGGTAAAATGCAGAAATGTTTTCCAGTAAAGTAAAAAAACAAGAGTCGCAATTATAGCTGAATCCATGACACCTGATTGTTTCTACAAGATCACGTCTTTGCTGAAAGTTGTCAATGATCTCAATGTGCCAAAAGAACTCACAGTATCTGGAGTTCAAGCTCCTCTTGGCTGAGAAACCAGGGACAAACATGTGAACAAGACCTGAATAATACCAGTAATGAAGAGTTCTCTCCAAAAATCAAGAAAAGGAAGCCCCAACCAGATGAGAGTGTAACAAAATATGGTTCACACCACTTGCCTGAAATGGTTAACAGTCCAAGGCATTTCAGTTGTAGAATGGTTGGGTGCAACAGTAAAACATATGTGAGATGTGGGAAGTGCCAAATGTTCCTTTGTGTCTCCAAATAAAAAAATCACAGTACTTCCTCAGATATCATAAATTAATTGACTTTTGTGAAATAGAAAGCCCAGTGCAATCACTTGTTCCTGAACCAATGGCTTACAGCTAGTGAAGTGTCAGTGACTTCTAAGTTGACCCATGATCTACATTTTTATGATATTGTTATATAAATAAGTTTTAATATCCTCCTTACAAAAATTTCAGTGGAGCATTTAATTTTCTTAAATAGGTCTTGAATTTTGTTAGTTTCACATTCGTGATCAATGAAGTCCCCTTGTACACTGGAGTGCACATGTTGTAAAATTTAAATAAAATTAGTTAAAAACAATTTTGTTTTTGTAATGTGTTTTTTACCATCCCAACACTTGATTTATCTGAAAAAAATCAAAATCAAAATACTTTTTTTTCCCTGGGTCTCAGGAGGATATGCAAGTTAGCACAGGGTCAACATTGCAATGAAATGTGTTTGACGAGCAGCAGTCACTCAGCAGCATGATACAGTAGGAGAAAATATAATAAAATATAATAAAATAAAAAAAATAGTAAAGAGCAAAATATTAGAGACACATGGTAAAAGAGAAAAGAAGACTAAATATATATGTATCTATAAATATAAATATATGTACACTAGTGATTTAATAAGAAAATCTTGAAAAGAAATATGACGGGAGGGCAGACGGGATATTGCACAGGAATGAGCAGCAGAAAATTACAGTATTGCACTTTTAAATATAAATATCAATGACAATAAAGTGAAGTGACCAGTGCAGATTAAACAGAGTACTTGTGAAGCTGCAGCTTCTGAGTGCTGTGTTGTGTGTGTTTAAGTGTTGTGGTTGAGGTGTCGTACGGCTTGGTGGTAAAAACTGTTTTTAAGTCTTGTAGTCCGAGCAGACAGACTCCTGTAACGTCTGCCAGATGGTAACAAGGAGAACAGCTGATGTGCTGGGTGGCTGATATGTGAGTGTGTTTGTTGATGTAGGGGAACTGGGTTCATATGTGATTTTTGCAGTTGACACTTTCATTTGCTGTAATTGCGATCAGTGTGAAGTGCTCGCATCTGAATCTGAAGTCTGTAGTTTGAGGGTGATAGGCCAAAGAGTCCCAATGCTGTTCAGTCCTCTTCTGTTCAATATTTTCTCAACAACAACTGAAAAAATATTTGTAAATATAAGATTAAACATGTAGAAATCTCAGAGGTTGAACAACTTTGCCCATTATTTTGAAATGTACTTTTTGAGTTACCTGAATATTGAACAGAAGGCTTTGTTAATTTTACAACATATGTCAGTCTGCTGCTGAATGTGCGTCTTTGAAAGACACAAGCTGTGTTTTGACATCTTTAGTCGTCAGTCACTGAGTAATGTCAAGTTGTAGTGAATGCAGTGGATTAGGAAAGAGCAGTTATCATACATTGCAACAACGTGGTCTGTCTGTTCCAGGAGCTTTGCAATTTTAAATAGTAACCATTTCGTTATTATATTTGGTGCAAGCGCTTGAAGCTGGAAGGATTTTAAATGAGCTGGAACTTACATCACTACGTCATAATCTTTCCTAATTGAAGTTCGTGCCATTCTCATTTTTCAGATATTCTTGTAACATTTACGAAATAAATAATCAAATTAATCGTATTCATTTGAACATATAAATGTTTGATAAATAGCAAATGTAATTAGTTTCTGATGTTCCGAACTGGAAATTTGTGTTTCAGATTGATCTGACTCGGTCAGGCTGTTCTGACATAACAGTTGTTTTCTGAAGGGTTGATTGAACCTCATCGTTCCAGTACAGCGAGGACACGTTTTAAGGCTCGTGGAGAACAAGGAGAGGAAATGTGTTGGGAACAGAGCATTGCTTTTTTTGTGCATGAATAAGTGTGCATGCGCCTTTTTTAAAGAGTACAGGTTGATTATCTTGTGACATCTTTGCTTATCTAATGATGACAGAGTATTTTTAATTTTTACACATTTTATTTTTTGTCTTCCCATTTTAGCCATGGGCCACTGACTTTGAGTGGCTGGGCTGGATAAGCTTCTGACAGGCTTTATTAATGAACTATGATACATCATGTATATACATCTCCCACTGATAATGTGGGGAACTAGATAAGGACAGACTGCTCTCTTTAGAATATGTTCTCCAAGAATCGCTTCAATGGACAACACGGAGCAGGTGTTTCCCCTAAAGGAGGCGCAAAGTCAAAAGTTCACCCACCTAAGAAGAGGGCTCCAAACCCAAGGGTAGCACTAGTTATTCGGGGCAAAATACATCGTTTATTGCAAGGATCTGCAGACCACCATGTCCCAGATTCCCACCTCTATTATTCAGGTATTGAGGAAGACGAGGCGAGAGAAACACATGAGAGCAGAAAGGAGCACAGGAGCATATACCCAAAGGTTAGCCCAAGGGCAGAAGCATATTCCCCCACAGTTTCAAACACTAAAACGCATGGTGTAGCATCTGGGCCACCATGTGTAGGAGAGGTGGAACTGAACAGAGAGGGGTGTATAAGAATACCCTGCACTTTGCAGCATAAAAGATGTAGATCACCAGCAAATATTAAACGAATCTCCTTCGAAGAAGGACTTCGGGATGCTCCGGAGCAATTACGGCCACCCCTACACTATGCTCCGGTTGGTCCAGACGTGAATGGCAAGAAGTTTGTATCAACAGCAGGAAGGAATTTTGCCTCACCCCGTATTCGGCCAAAGAGACCTTATTCTACTGGTGACTGTGTTGACTACAATTTTAACAGAGCTCTCCCTGGTACACTGCTAGAAGAGGATGAAGATAAAGAGGAGGAGTCGAGTGCCATCATCGAGCACATTCTAAAAGAGCTGAGGGGAATCAACAAGATCCAGGAGGAAATCTCCGACCTCAGGGATTACCTGACCTCAGTTCGAGGGTCAGTTGAGGAAGTATCATCGTGTGTAGATGCTGTTCTGTTGGAGATTGAGGGCATTCGTTCTAGCAACAAGCCTGGAGCCCATGCAGGTACTTGGTCAGGGGTAGGGTGCAAAGATGGCCCATCCTGCCGCAGGAGGCCTGCAAGTGCGTATGGCAGTTTAGGTAGTGCAGTGCCAAAGTCAGAGTCAAATTGTTTCCCTCAAGTATGCAATGAGCGCCATAGCATACATAGAGAATTACTGCCAGAAGACTCAACAGTTTCCCCAATCGCTGAATCCGTGGATCATCAGGAACTAGAGGAACCAGAGGATACCTCTGAGCATAGCTCTGATATCCCAGTAGGCGCTATAGCAGGAAAACTCAGCTTTGGCTACCTTGATAGGCAGGATGGTCAAGACTGCCTGAGCACCAGCTCTTTGTCTTCTGGTCATAGTTCCAAATCTGAATCAGACATAGAAAGACCATCATCTAGTCATGGAAGAAAGCAAGAGAGGACTCGTGATGGGGAGGAACATTGGACGGATGCTGTACCAACACACAGTGGACCTATGGAATCCGTGTGGCATAGGGAAACAGCTTACACAAGGGAGCATGAAGGTGTGAGCCCTCTTTGCTGTGAAGGAGCTGGGAGCTGGGAACAATACAGTGGTGCGACGGGATATGGTACATCTGGGCAGTGTTCTAATGCAAGCTCAGAACATCTCTCTATACATTCTGGAAAGCATTACAACTCACCCGCCAGCAGTTCTAGCAGAGAGGAATGGCAGCCGCGAAGGAGGCGGCCTCAGAACCAGTCTGGGATTCATGGATCGGCAGATCCCAGTGAAAACTCCACTGTAGCATATGAATGTGCTGCTGATTTGTCCTACCCGCAAAGTTCTGGTTACCACTCAGTCGATGGGCATGATGCTGAAGCAGAGGAATCAGACTTTAGGCATTCAGCTGATCTGAGCTTTACAACAACTTGTCAAGTTGAAACGTATTTAGCGTATGACGAGTCTACAGCAATGACGTGGACCGAGGCATCCTGCGTGACTGACGCCAGTAACCAAAGCTTAGGAAATCAATTCTCTCACCCTGGCAATGCAGATCCCCAAGCTGGGGGTTTCAATGTCAAACGCATAGGTAGAGCAGTACTTGATTTTAGCTCTGCCTTGCGGGGTGCGTTGCGCAAACTTGAAGCACCTGGAGCTGTGAATCCTGAAGAAGAAACAGACTTTGAAATATCAATGCCTTCAGATCTGCCTACAACTCAGTTGCCTTCAAAACCTTTTTGCTATGAGACACAATTGGTTCAAGCATCTGATATAACCCAAAAAGGTGATGTGGTTGGTGGTGATGATATTGCTTTTAGGGAAAGCATAACCAGCACTGTAGATACATTAGATACTTTCTATGTGGAGCCTATGCTTAAAGAAGCCATCAACAGCCTTACATTGGGGTCTACAGAAACTTACCAACACCCTTTTTCTGACATTGTCCCACCGTGTCCTGAGGAACTCCCAGTCTGCCCTGACGTGATTTGCAGTAGTGCTGCAAAACTGCCTCAACCTGATGGCCTTACAGAAAAACATGCAGAAACTCTTGCAGATGTGAGCATTAAAGAAGCTCAGCTTTCGCAATGTACCACTGCAGATTCATTGTCGGCCTCGGTTTTGGCTGACGAACCTGCAGCCGTGGAAGAGCAAGGGCAAACTGATGTCCCACTGCCACAACAAACTAGCATGGACACCCCTATAGTTTCCGAGGACAAACCAGAAGGAGAAGCAGCAGAGCTATCCACAGAGATCAGCCAGATGGATGAGCGCAGGCTAAAGTGTCTGAGGAGCTTTCAGCAGATTCTTCGTGAGAAGAGAGAGACTAGGCGCAGCCTTGCCAGTGCGTCCACCTTCTCTCAGGAGGAGTTTGAGCAAGGTAGTCATTACATGACATTTAATGTTGGGCTCATCTGTTGTTTTATTGTTTGCATTTTATTTGGTTGTACAACTTTTTCAGTATCAATGGCGGCCAATAACAATAACAGCCAATACCGGTCATTAACCGGAGAATATTGGATTTATTAAGCTGTATTACACTCTGAGATGTGTTGTGTTAACGAAGAATTTAGCAATTGATCAAACTGATTCAGTTAATTTAACTCTTTGAGTCAGGACTGGATAAAAATATCTGATTAATGCACGTTTTAATTTGGGTTTTTTTTGCTTTTTTGTGATTAGAGCAGATGAACCATTAAAATGTTTCAACTGAAGAGCGATATGAACACACTTCATCTTCTCAGTAAAGGAGAATGGGTATTTTAATTCATTCAGACGTCTATAAATGGTAACTGAGTCATCATTTAACTTTTTTGTCAACACAAGTGTTTCTAGAAGAACAAACAGGAAAACTTTTCCTTCCCCGCTTCCTGTCATCAAAGCCTCTTCCCGTTACTGAAACTCTTTGATCTGTCCTGGTTGCAGTGCATCGTTTTCGTTGATGAAAGCTTAACCACCGGTGTCCTCTTTAGATACCCTCACCCAGAGGTTATGAATGAGCCCCAGTACCAAAAGGTTCCTTTGGGTATTTACCGTACCAAACGTTTTCTGCTGGCGCTACACTTTTCTTGTCCCGTGAGAGTAATGTATCACCTGCCACTCAAGAGTCCCTTACTCCTTTAAGGCAGTGGCCATTTGCTGAATTAGAAAACATTAATTATCTCCTTGGAAAGCTAGCCTCACATTAAAGAGGAAGGAGAAGCGAAATATTAGGAGTCATTTTCATGATAAATTATACATGTTAATGAAACATTTATGACCTCGGACCTCATCTATCTGATAGCTCAGCAACTGTGCTGCTTTTAGCATTACTCAGGAATTAACAACAAAATGAATAATCCAGGGTGCGGCTTGTTATTTCACAAACTAGTCTGTGACTGTTTTCCATTTGTTTTTCTTTTTTCTTCTGTGCTGTGTTACAGATGGAAGTCAAGATGGAGATCAGGTTACTTGTTTTGTGGTTTCTCCCCCATTAAAATGACAAACGCAGTATTTTTAAAGAAACTGTTCTTTCTATGATTCTATTTCTGTTGTATTTATACATTTCCATCATGCTTGTGTCTATATTTAATTTTCCCTTTGCATTTATATCACTTAGATGTTCAGTTATATGTAGTTATGTATATGCAATAATGCCCGCACTGATTAGGACATAAAAGTGGTGACGTGTGTTAGTCACTGTGGTATTTCCTTTAATACCCGTTAGAAGAAAAAACAAAAACATGGTAAATATTTGGTTTGTGTTTTCTGGGAGCACATGTTATTTGTGTTTACTGTACAAGGGGAAACCACATTAATGAGGCTCATATATGCATGACGACAATTCAATCGATTGCAGAGTCCTGTTTGGCATGCGGTACTGAAACTCAACCAACACATTTGAGTCGCTGTGCTTCTGTCTTGTTATTTCCTTTTCACTTTCTTCTATTGCTCATGCTTGTGCATGTGCATGCACCACTGTGATGAATCCAGTAAAGCCAGACCCAGTAGCTGAACGCCTGACCTGTGACTTTCTTTTTCAGAGCCGAGATCAAGATGGTGACCTCAGCAAGCACCCGTGGGCCAAGCCAGGGTCAGTAAAGGTCTTCTGATGTGTGTGTGTTCGTTCGTTCAAGCGAGTTAGTGTGATACAGTCGACCCTAGAAATTTGCAGGTGTCACGTTTCTAGAGCACCCGTGAATAGTGAAAAACTGCATTCTGGGTGTGGTCATAAAATGCATATAAATTCCTGTTATTATGGTTTAAACCCTAAATTTGGGCGCCATCTTAGGGCTTTAAGAAGACTGCTATGACACGAGAATGTTGGAGATGCAATAAGCAGAGATATAAAACGCTCTCAGATTGGCTACTTACAAATCTCCGCCCCCAGCACAAGCTACAAATTCCTCCCAAAAGATTGCGGAGGATATTTGTGGTTTTTGTGAGTAGTTAGGTCTAAGGAAAAATCTGCAAAAAAAAGGCCATGAACTGAAGGTACGCTGTACTCTGGGTTTTCCTTATTTAAAAACTGATCAATACATTTCCACATTCGATTGTTGTGTACAGGGGGAACACACCGTTTGGCATCGACAGCATGCCAGATCTCCGCAAGAGAAGGCCCATTCCCCTCGTTAGTGAGCTGGTAAGCAAACACTCAATCATTTTCCTTGTGACATTTTAATTTTGACCCTTTCTGACCCTAAACTTGATCAGCTAATTGAAAATAAAGACAGCCACCTTTCATACTGACTTGTATTTGAATATGCAGATGTACCAGTTTGAAAATGTCAGTCAATCGTGACAAAGCGAGCTAAACAATCTCCCACATGAGAGCAATAAAACAGGTTTATCATTTAACTGCAATGATGGAGTCATGTGGCACTGCTGTGAATAATGAACAACTCGCTTAATTAAATTTTCCCAGCTAACATGAATTTCATATGTGATTATATCTAAAATTATTTTGCATTTCTAATAATTGACAAAGTGAAAGTCTAGCTATATAACTATATTCTCAAACGTCTTCACTGACCCATCCAAATCATCAGGTGATGCAATCACTTCCACGGCCACAGGTGTATAAGATAAAGCAGCCGGACATGCAAGAGTGAGTCGCTCCCAGGAGCTCAGGGAATTCCAGCAGTGTAGTGAAATTTCCAATCAGTTAAATATTCCACAGTCAGCTGTTTGGGGTATTATAACAAAGTGAAAGTGACTGGGATCACAGCAACTCATTGTGCCGAGTGTAAAGTTTGGTGGAGAGGGGATTATGGTGTGGGGCTGTTTTCCACCCTTTAGTTCCAGTGAAAGAAACTCTTCCATTTTGGACAATTCCATGCTTATATTGGGAACGGTTTGGGGATGGACCCTTCCTGTTCCAACATGACTGTGCACCAGTGCGCAAAGCAAGGTCCATAAAGACATGGATGAGAGATTGTGGTGTGGAAGAACTTGACTGGTCTGCATGAAGTCCTGACCTAAACCCAGTAGAACACCTTTGACTGCAAGCCAGGCCTTCAACATCAGTGTCTGACCTTTCAAATGTGCTTCTGGAAGTTTGGCCTAAAATTCCCATAAACACTCCTAATCCTTCCCAGGAGAGTTGAAACTGTTGAAGCAAAAGGTGGGTCGAATTAAGAACGGGAGGTTTTATTATTGGTTAGTTAACAGTATTTTTATCGTATGCACCAAACCAGCAGTGTGAAATAAATTAATATCTGCAGCTTCCATTCCTGATCACTCAGTTGAAACGTTTGGGTTAAAGAAACTGCTGATAAATATCCGAAATAAAGCCAAGGCAGTATAGATCATAGGGGACTTAGTATGTTCATTTCCTGTTTAACCCTTGTATGGTGTTCGGGTCTGTGAGACCCATGCCATTTAGAGGCTGCTGCCCCTTTAGGCAGTATATACCATCAAAACCTAAAGATATGTACACTTGATTATAACTGATTTTATTGTTTTTATAACATTTTATTGGAAAAAAACGAGAAGCACATTAATTCATAAATGCGATCGAACAAAGGTAAAGGGACAAAATTAACCGTGTTTGCTGTTCACATGGCTCGTAATTGGGATGAAGTAAACATCTGTTGAGTAATTTAACATAAAATTGTTTGATAGTGTTAATTGGAAAGCCAAAACTCCACCAGACCCATGAACACTGGCTGAGTAACAAAAATACGAACACCATACAAGGGTTAAGCTCCTCCCCTTTTAAGCTAACTTTCTTCTTATTGGCTGCTACCATAAACTAAAGGTTTGAGCAGCAGAGGATCAGCAAAGGAAGGGTGGGGCTTCTGTGCTCACAGCCAAAAGTGCGTCTCAAAGTTATCGTGTAAGGTAAAAAAAGCTGAATCCGTTCACAGGAGTCTGAAGGTTCAGCTTTTGGTTCACAGGGTTTACTAACCTGTACAGTACCAATACATACAAGTCAGAGAATAAATAAAAGCATAATAGTCCCCCTTTCAGATTCATGAGCTTCAGTGCTGAGCTTTGGTGGAGTACACACTGTTGGCCTAGCGATGGTCACCAAAGCAACCGTAGCTCTCATTTGCTTGTTTTTTTCATGTACCCATTGCACAAATATGTATTACGGGGATTTTCCATGTTGCTGTTTTGTCTAGTGCATAGTTTTTGTTTCTCTTTGTAACTGTGGTGCACGAGATGTTTTGCCATAACTTTACTTATGGATTTCAGCTGTAATGATCGATTAAAGTCCTTCAGTTTCTAAAGCGGCAATTAAAAAAAACTGATGCAACAGTTGTACATACTACAATCACCTGATTTGATTCTTAAAGATTGATCATTTGCAGGTTAGATGCAGGATATTGAAATAGCACTCGTACAGCAGCGCTCGCTGGGTAGTAGTTTGTTTGCAAGCAGTGAATTGTTGGTTTCAGGGTAAAAGCTGCTGGTCCTCTCAGAGGGGAACCTGTTTGTTTTGTCTCTAACCTTTTCTTTCTTCTTGTTTTCTTTCTTTGCACATGTCTCCCTGCCTTTGTCGGCCCTCAGGCGATGGTGAGTAAAAGACCAGAGATTTCAGCTGCTGTACTTTATTATTTGTTTGAGGCGCTTTGTTTCAAACTCTGCTTTGTAGCGAAGCATTTTGATCTGCTCAGTGAGAGTTTTTCTTTTGTGGGTTTTCATACATTCAGTGTGAGCATGCACACACATGCAGCACATACGAGTCAAATATAAATCCGTTTATTTCAAAATAAGCTGACAAAACTTTGTGTGAATATTTTCAGATTTGCCTTTTTTTGAGGGGGATTTGTGTTTTCGATTAAACTGTTTTCGCTCCATTTTTTTTTACATAACACATCCACTACTCTACAAAAACGCTAATAAATGTTAAGGTAAGTAGTGGCTTTCTCCCCTCAGTCTTCTGCTGAGTACTTTGGAGAGGCTCAGACGTAGATCCGTTGGCTGCAGCTGTGAATATTCAGTCCCTGAGACTTGTTTGATTAAAGAAACTCGTCTCCTTTGATTTAAAGTGATGCTCCAGGGTGAAGGTCACTCTTTCAATGGCTGATGTGACAGATCAGGTTTGAAGGGATCTAAAGATTCTTGAACAAGCTCATCTAACTTCATCAAGCTTTGTCAATTCATCAATCATAAAGAGTAAGTGACCCAGACAGGAGATGATGTCCAGGGATGAACAAGAAACTTTTCAGATAGAACTAAAGTAGTTTGAAGATAAAACTGCAGAAACTCGGAAAGAAGAGTAAAAATGCGAACAGACAATGGTTTGTGATGTTACCTGTAAAGAGTAAAAGTTTCAGATAAATAGAAATAAGATAATTACAAAATTGCTGCTATTTTTACAATGCAAATCGCACTTACAGCAGAGAGCTTTTTAGGAGCAACATGGTGTCCAACCAAAGAGTAATGCAGCCAAACCAGGAAACATGCACACATAGATACAGTGGGATACATATTGACTAGATGTAGTGGACTTCTGGTTCTGGCTGATTGTGATGTTATGTGGACTGAGCTGCAGCGTGCCGTATTTCCGGTTTTACTTTGATAGTCACGTGTGCTTTGTTAGCGTGTTTAGTTTTGCTTCTCTTGTCACGTCCTGCCTAATCAGTTCCAGCTGTGTTTCCCTCCTGTTTCGTTCTCTGAGTTCTCCGATGTGTGTTTTAGTCCTCAGTCTTCTCCTGGTCGTTGTGGCGTTGTTAACCTACACTCTCCGTGCTGTGTTTGCTCCCTTCGTGTTCCGGGAATTCCCTAGCTCGTGTTTCCCAGTTTAGTCTCCAGTGTACAGTTTACATTCTAGTTTTTGTGTTTGACATTATAGTTAGCGTTTGTTAAGTTAATTTTTATGTAGCGTTAGCTACGCCCTAAGTTTAACTTTCTGTTTCCGAGTCCTGCAATTGGGTCCTTCATCCTGCCTCCCACACAGCACTCACCATGACAAATATCACTTTAAAAATTCATAAAACCTTAAAAGTGTTTTGTTTTTTTAATAACATTTGATGGCCAGTCCTGTTTTTTATACCCTGGTGTTATTGAAATTAAAGTTATGGATCTCTTTCCATTTAGATTAGGGTTAGGTTTGCTTAGGACAGGGGTGGGCAACTCCAGGCCTCGAGGGCCGGTGTCCTGCAGGTTTTAGATCTCACACCTGAATCAGATGAATAGTTCATTACCAGGCCTCTGGAGAACTTCAAGATATGTTGATCAGGTAATTTAGCCATTTAAATCAGCTGCGATGCATCAAGGACACATTTAAAACCTGCAGGACACCGGCCCTCGAGGCCTGGAGTTGCCCACCCCTGGCATAGAATAAAATAATTGCGTTGCATCCTGTTGCTAGGACATCCTTCTACAAAAGATATGAAGATATAAATTCTAGATACTCTTTTAACCTTCCCTGCTCACAGACAGGAGCTTCCAGTCTGTGCTACTGGGCCACGGACATGTTTTTATGTTTTCCAGCATCGACTGACCTCTTTTTGGCACTTTAAAGATATTTCACCTTGGGCTGTCTACCTGTCCAGTGGTATCGTATCCACTTCTATGAGCTTAGCTGTCAGAATGGATTAGGAGAAGCTGAGCATTTAGAAAGAAAAAAGAAATTTTCCATTGAGTCACAGCTGGAGAGGGTTTAATTCTTTAAGCATGCTTGGTAATACCTTTCAGGCTGATGCACTTCAGCTGGAGAGGCGTATGTCAGAGAACTGACCATTACAGCAAATTATTGAACAGTTAGGTCTAACAGGAAAGACGAGGGTGTTTCAAGAGGGCTCGCAATGACTGTTCAGAGAATTCGATAACCTCACTTCACTGATAAGTTCACACGAACACAACAAACTAGTTGAATCGACAGCGCTAAAAATAACAGGAGGTTGTGGCACTGGCATGTGATTAATCATCAGAAAAACCGTGACTAAGCAAAAGGTCTTATATCTATCTCACATGCATGATTATAAACTGATCATACTGATGGTTCTCCTGGTTTCAGTGAATGTGACACGTATGTGAAACAGCTCATTCCACTCATGTGAGCACAAATTCAGGGCTCAGTGTGATGCAATGCCAGGCTAATATTAAAGCTACGATATGTAATTACCTTTGTTAGGTTAGACAGAACCAGTGAAAGTTTGGTTTATTGATATAGATGGTTAAGACCTTGAATGTGTATATGTACAATCTACACTCCACAAAACCCTCACTCCATATCAGGGTTTTAATAGTTTTGTAAAATAAAAACTAATTTTCATTAGTTTTTATTTTTATTTAGTTTTGACTTCAGATTTTCAATTTTATATCAGTTTTAATTAGTTTTTACCATTTGTTTGCTAGTTTAGTTTAGTTTTTATTTTTTTGAAAATCCTTAGTTTCAGTTTAGTTTTGATTAGTTTCAGTTATAGTTTTAGTCGTGTTTGCAATAATTAAGTGTAACAAAATCCCAGTTTCATCATATCAGTCATTCTCTTCTGCTTATCCTTGGGTATGTTGCTATTCCAGCTACCATACTGCACCCTGGACAGGTCGCCTGTCTGTCGCAGGGCTAACACGCAGAGACAGACAACTCATATTCCCACCTATGGGTTCTTTAAATAAATAAATAAATAAAGGCAGATGAACAACCATTGATACCAGGCAACTATAAAATGTATATCTTGGCCCCAATGAGACTATTAACTCTCGCAGCACCGGGTGTTCGTAATTTTGGTTCAAGTGAATTGATAAACTTTTTGAAGGTAATTGACTCACACAGTTGTGTAGATATCCCCGTCCTGTTGTCTCGGGATGCATCACGCTGCCTTGCCTGGGGTTAGCTTCTGTTTTCTGGGGATGAGGGTTGAGTGTGCTCCCTTACCTTCTCAAGCTAAGCTAGGTTAGCCTTCTTGTGTGAACTTTTCAAGTGCACTTCAAGGTTTGTGGGATTTTTTTCCCTTTAGAAACGTCCCTCATAATTTGTCTGTTTCCACTACAAGACACTTGCTTTATCCAAAACACAGTCATATTCAAAGTAATCCCAAATTGGACTCTGGCGCTTTCTTCCGACTTTTCCTGACATGATTCTGCGCGTGGACGGAGCAGCAACACAGACGACTCGACTAACGTACTGCCACCTGCTGGCATAATGAGACACAGCAAGAAAAAAATCTGGAAACTAAACTTCATTTTCACCCTTGACTCTTGTATGACACGCACACATCAATGAAAACTAAACACATTTTTGCTATAAATTCAGTTAATTTTAGTTAGTTTTGTGAACACTCATTCCAGTTTTAGTTAGTTTTCCTTTTTTTGTTTTTATTTTTATTTCCGTTAACGAAAATGTTTTTTCACTTCTAGTTTTCGTTAACGATAATAACCTCACTCCATATAATGGGCCATTTTTGACATTGTAAATTAATAAATTTTAGCCCTTGATGTCACAAAAAGAGAGTAATCAGTATCTCTCAGTATCTGTGATCTGATTTCCCTCTCACTAATTTCCAATGAAGGAAGCTAAACTAAATACAGGCAACTAACAATCAGAAAACTCTTCATTGCACTCAATCAAAACACTGCTTCTTCAAGTGAAGAGTTTCGTAACGACTCATTCTGCAAATAAATGACTTTGATCAGTTTAATATGATGATAACTGACAGCAAGCTGCTGTGAGAGGCGTCACTGTAGGATTAAGAAATCTGTGCATGTATTTGAAGAATATTCTCAGGTGCGTCACACAAATGAGAAATGGAAACACATTTCAGCTTTAGTGGTTTCTACCTGTGTTCTCTTTATTTACTTCCTTTTTAGTCAATAACTTTCTTATAGTTTCACATTAAATGTAAACCAACAAGAAGCAGGAAATTAACTGAGCTCAGCACAAAGACTGGAAGCAAGGGGAACAACTTCAGTGAACTGGAGTGTTGAAATGCTGAGAGTGAAAATGATGCAGAGAGGGGCGGAGCACAAAGCAAGCTCAACATAACCAGGCTTCCTTTGTGTTAGCAGACTCATCAAAATCCAATAATGATATTAGCTTCGTTTTCTTGCACAAAGCTTTCAGCTTAAGGCTCTGCGTGTGCTCGTTTGACACATGATTTAAATAATCGAGTGCCGCCTACTCCAGCCAAGAACAGGTCATAGAGAGATGTGAAGGATAACGATAACATTTCCAACTGAGACACGAGAGAAGTGCCACAGAAAAGTTAATATATGATGTTTCTCTCAGAGCATCTTTAGTGCTTATTTTTATTTCTTACAGCCGCACAACAGAGGCCTAAAATTTAAACATATTCTTATTTTTTACATTTTTGCTCAATTTGCTGAAATTCCAGATGTGTAACAAAAACCTGAAGACCAACTGCAAAACTTATTGTTGTTATGTGTTTGTTTTTTTTAACCAAAACTGACCAAAAGGTCAGGTTAGTGAAGATAAGCAACTTGTGGTGACCAAGAAATTTATAAAAGGGTAAAAAAGCAGGGTTAGCCAATAGTAATGACCACAAATACAGTGAATAAATACGTATAGTTGTATCATTTCAGGGTTCATAGTAAGATCTTGCAGTGTTGACAATTATCTAACAATGTTTTTCAGATTCGCTGTATTGTGAAGTTGTGTGTTGATGATACTGGCAGAGCAACAGCTCACATGATCCTATCTGCATTTGTTATTTTTGTATCTTTTTTTGTACACTTAATGGTTTTCAGCAGATCCATAAACACTTAATCATAAAATGTAAATCTGTGGGCAGTTACTCCATGCCCCCCTGAATTGCCTTAACCCTTTAAAACCGGTCAGAGCAGCACTCTCCGTTTTGCGTAACTATTTTTAAATCCCGGTAGCTCTGCAACCACGTGAGCTAGCGCAATAATTTTTTTTGCATATGAAACGGGAGGAGTTGTACTTACATCTTATGCCATCAGCTTGTCCTCGGTCACAGTTTCCTTCCACATATAGCTTTGCAAAAACTGCATAAAAAGCACTTGCAGCAACAAAAACATAATATTCCAGAAACACGCTTTGCCGATCTGATCAGCTGTTCATAACACTTCCTACGTCCATTAGCGCGAACTTTCACATGTCCTCCATGACCTGCTCGAAACCGGAAGTGACGTCATTTTCGTGGAAATGCAGTTTTTTACCATCAGGGCCTCATGAGCCTATACTGGTGTTTTTAAAAGTTATGTTTGACTTCATGACTTTCTGTGTCGTTTCTGGGATGCTTAGGACTCATATTGCACTGCTGGAAATAGTTTATTTTGATGCATATGCTGCTTTTTTGCAAATTTGCACAATAATATTTATTTTTGTTTTTCCTGCAGTATATAAAAATTGGTGTATTTCAAAAATAAAACTATGAAGACACTCAAAATAAATTTCCTGTGGTGGGAAACTATTTTGTGCAACTTTTTTGTATTTACAGTTTTGAGGGATAAGCCTCTTAAATTTCTCTAACTAGAAATATATGTTAAAAAAACAAAAACGATTTTCAATTTTTTTTGTAGTTTATTGCACTTTTTTGCAGTTTATGTAATTACTATGCACTTAATGCAGACATATTATTAGACATATTATAAATGTAGGCTGTAATGGTTGTATTGATGTATAGCAACTTGAAATGCTCCCAAAAATGGCTCCACAGCATGTAAAAATATAATATAAGCTCTGGCGGACTTGGTTCTATGGTAGGTCTTAAAGGGTTAACCTATGACTTAACAGCCTCATATATGACACATGTGATATGAAAATATCATTCATAGTGAATATTATCAGCTCATCTGCTCGTCTCAGAAGGTAAAACATAACCACCTTTGTGCCACTGAAAACTCTGCCTCTAGCCTCGACAAACCTGCAGAGCAAATTTGAAAGATTCCTGCTAATTGTACATCACAAAGAGCCTCACAACTGTAGCAGCGCGAGCGTGCGTGAGGGTTCGTCCTCAAGGAGACAATACACGAGAGTAGTGTGTTTCAGAAAGTGTGCCTCAAAGACAAAAGGAGAACAAAAGCGTGTGTTGTTCTTGTGATGCTGAGCTTTCACTGCTTTCAAAGAAAAGCCCAACATCACACAAACTATTGATTCCCTGAATTTTAAAGCTGAAAGTTTTCTTTGTCTTTGTCTTTTCTTTTAAACGTGTTTGTTTGCGTGTTTCTCCGTGGCTGTGAATTCCTGATTTCTCTCTTTTCTCTCTCATTTCTAGTCTATGCTACAGTCCAGGAAAGCTGGACTCGCCCACACACTGGCCACACGGACCTCCCTGAAAGACGAAGAGCTTGTGAGTGGCCAAGTGCATATGCCATACACATAAACACACACACACACAAACAATAAAAGTGTGAGTTACCTCGATGCCAGCTAAGCTCAACTTATTTTTACAAACAGTCACACACACTTTTTCACACTTTTTTCCCTCCAACTGTTTTCCTGCTGTCATTATCCTGCAGCCATATTGTTGATCTGTTTGTTGGAGATCCAATATACTGTAGGCTCTGGATTTTGCTGAGTCAACTTCAGACAGCTTCATGTTTTAATGGAGGCAGGGGCAGACTTCATGTTTGTTTATTATAGTTCATTTTGCAATTCTTTTCCATGCCTCGCTGTGCCAAGTCATGATGGTGATTACATTATATATCAGAAGAAGCATTAATAATTAAAGTGCATAAAATAGGTCACTGGATTTGGCAGAAAACGATACAGCAGAGGACAGGAGGAGATTCAAGGGTTGGGATTTTCTTTTCAGAGTATAATTACACATGAAAAATTAAGAGCCTCTTATTTGGATGAAACACAGTTTACTAGAGTCTTACAGTGTAAAGGAATTAAATACTTAGAACATATATTAGAAGGAACAAAATTTATTCCATTTGACAGACTAGTTACACAATATGGGATCAACAAGAAAAGATTTTTAGAATATCAACAAATTAAATCCATAGTAAAAAAGAAATTTAACCTCAGTCAAGTTGAATTACAAACACCACCAAGTGTGGTTCAATTTCTTACTCTTAAATCCCCCAAACTATTATCTAAAATATACAGAACACTTTCTAAAATAGATGAATCAATATCCCTTCCTATTGCAAAGTGGGAAGCAGATTTATCAGTCAGCTTAGACCAAAACGTCTGGTCTCAGATGTGCTTAAAAACCTTTAAATTGATTAAAAATCCCAATCTGCAATTAATACAATACAAAATACTGCATAGAGTGCACTATACAGGTCATCAAATGTTCAAGATGGGCTTTACATCCGCCAACAACTGCTCACACTGTCAAGGCAATACACCAGACAATTACATCCACGCTCTTTGGTTCTGTCCACCAGTGCAGAAGTTTTGGCACGAGATATGTGAGGACTTATCAAAGTGTCTGAAATGTAAAATTCCAACCTCCCCTTTAGTATGCTTGTTGGGAAATTTGGATGATGTCACTACAGAAACTAATACAGTCCACATGGTTTTTACTGCCCTATGCATCGCCAAGAAAACGGTCCTCATGAACTGGAAAAATAAAAATAATCTTAATTCTAGCCAATATAGAAACTATCTAATAGATCACATTAGTCTCGATATAGCCTCTGCCACCACATTAGATCAATCCCTCTGGGCTCCTTTGATCGGCTCCATCACCTAGCGGGGTTGGGGGGTCATGGTTTGGTCCCGCCTTGGCTATTGTGGTTGATGTGGAGGTTGGGATGGGCTTAGGGCACCTGGAGGACCCCTAGAGACGTTATCCCTGGAGGGCTTAACCCGGGGGTTGTGTTCATAACCTGGTTAGTGGCTCTGGTCGCTCTCAGAGGGTGTTCTCCTCGTGGCTGCGTGCAGCGGGGCTGGAGGATGGTCTGTGCTGGCGGACGTAGGTTACTGGCCTGGTGGCCTGGCTGCCCCTGAGTGGATCCGGGGCGGGCGTGGGGGTTTGGGGTTCGGGGGTGCTTCGCCTCCGTGCTGGGGCTCTGGCTGGGCCTTGGGGGCTTCGGTCCTCGTCGGTGTGTCGCCGAGGTTGTGGGCGGGTGGGTGCACGGGGGCTCAGCCCTGGCGCAGGGGGCCTCTTGTGCATCGGCCTAACCGGGGGGCTCTTCAACTGGCAGGGAGGTTGTTCCATCTTTGCAGGAGTCCACTCTGCAGGTGGGGGAGAGACATAGGAGAGGTGGAGAATAAACTTAACCTGGGTGTCTGTGTCTTGTGTAGTCTGGGAGATGATTGAATGTTGGGGTGGGTACAGTTTCCTCTGCGGTGGGGTAGGGTGGGCTGCCCCGGGTCCTGTGGGGCTTGGCGGTGCTGCTGCCGTAGGCCCCGGTCTGGATGGGCCTGGGCTCCCTTGCCTTGGTGGATACCAGAGGACGGGGGTGCCTATTGGGGTCAGCGGGGGAGCTGGCCCTAGGGAGGGACACCCTCCCCTCCCTTCTTTTCCTCCCCATCCCCGGCTGCCTCCCTCTTCCCGCTCCACCACACCCACCCACACAGGTAGGGCTTTGGGGTGCGGGTGTGTCACCAGGGTGCAGGGGAGACATTCCCCCCCCCCCTCTGTCCTCTTCTGGCCACCTGTGCCTCAATTTTATCTCACAACTTAGACATCCACATTACTTACACTCTCATAACACACACACACACACATATATATATATATATATATATATATATATATATATATATATATATATATATATATATATATATATATATATATAGGGCCTTGAGGGTGGGCACGTTAACGGCGTCCAGTAGACGGTCTGTGTATTCAAACCTACCTCTGGCGCCGGTGCCCACCTCTCATTTTTAAATCCATGTAGACATTGAGGGTTCTCGGGAGGGGCCGTGCTAACACCTGCTGCTCTCTGGCAGCAGCACCATGCTCTCCCTTGTTTTAAATACACTTTAGAGCAACACGCAGCAACACTACACTTGAGCGGGAGGAGGAGGGTATGGGGTCTTAACACACCCCCGTTCTCTGCTAGCCATCGGGGCGGGGGGGCTGGGAAGAGATGCTGGCTGTCCGATTGGCCTCCCTGCTGCTGCGGAGCCTGGGGCGGTCTGCTAGCCTCCACCCCGGAGGGAAGGGTAACATCTCTTGGGTCTGGGTGCCGTTTCCATCTCTGGGGGTGGATACCTGGACCCGGGGTATAGAGTATGTTTGGGGAGTGTGATTGTGTGTACGTGTCCATTTACGTTTATTCCTACGTTGGGTGAGTGCTGAGTGTTTGTATATGTGTGCATGAGGGTGGGAATGCATGTCTGTGTCTGTGTGTGCCTGTTTGTCTGTGTCTATATGTCAGGTCGGGTCTTAGACTCCACCTCTCTGGGAACTCCCAGGCCCTCCAAAGTGTGGAGGCCTATCTCCCCTCACCACACTCCCTGCCGGTGACTGATGCCCTCAGGGGTCGGTGCATTGTTGGTTCTTGGTGTCCGGGGCTGGGCGCTCGGGTATGTACCGGCTCACTCCCGGTGGCTACTTGGCGGGGCCTGGCGCCTGCTGCTCGGTCAGGCCTCTTCCGGGGCGCGGGGGGCCCTCGGGCCTCTGGCCTCTGTGCCTGCGGCTCGGTTCACTCTGGCACAGCTGGCTGCCGGCGGAGCCGGCGGGCACGCCGGTGCAGCCCCCTCTAGTTTCTGCCCGGTGGCTACTGGGTGACCCCTCGTCTGGGGATCCTCAGCCCTTCCCATGAAGGTGGCACGGATGCCCCTCCGGTGGTCCTCCTTGGGCTCTTGCACTCTGGGACCTCTGGATGTCTGGGGCCTGGATCTCCTCCATGCCTGCTTCATGCCCTGGGGGACAGGGCTATGGCTCTCTACATCCTCTTGCAGACCATTACATGGGGAAACCATTTGAATACAAGCGCGCCGATCCACACAGGTGTGCACACAGGTGTTCACTGTTTGTAGACTTAAATCACACCTTTCTTGGCTGCTACTTCAAAGCACATTGTGCGCTGTCTGTCCTGCGTGCTGCACAACAACATTCAATATTTAGTATTTACTGCTGTTTACACTTAGCTAGATTAATGCGATGGTGTTGTGTTTAGTATGTTGCTTTGTTTTGTTTTTTTGCTTGTTTTCTATTCTTTTTCTCTCAACAGGTGATCCCGGAGATATTTTTTTCCCCCCTTTCTCACTGTCCCTCTCCCCTTCTGTTTTTCTTTTCCTTCCTCTTTCTTTCTCCCTTTCCTATCCCTCACTCATGTCTGTCCCGTCTGTAACAACTGAAAATAAAATAAAATAAATAATAAAAACAAAGGTCGATCAAATGGACCAATACGGCAATGCCATGATGATCCATTTGGCAAAATAAATCCATTGGGTATCCTTGTTGGTCTTCAGACAACAATTCTGACGGCTAAAGAACCAAATGGGACAGGCAAAAAAAAAAAAAAAAAAAAAAAAAAAAAAGTCTTACAGTGTAGAAGACTTGTGCACAAACATGTGCAGCTCAAGTGCAATGCTAAAAGTAGACCATGCAATAAATACCGGCTCGCCTTATAACTGAGTGACTTTAGTTTTAAGGCCATAGGTTGTGTTGGTGGACTGAACCGTATTGATGGTCTCTCACCTTTTTTCCTACAATATATGAACCGTCATGACTTGTGTTGCAGACTCTTTTTATTTTGTTGGATTCCGATTCCAAGTTTATGTTTCTCATCAATTCAGACAGAAAGCCTGGAGCCCAACGATGTGCAGGCTTTAAAAGTGAGCTGGTCATTTAGAGCATGCATTTAATTATTACTTGAAAATACAGACCTACATAAACATTTATAGAAGAGTACTCTGCACATGTTCGTGTGGGTGTGCATGGTGTAAGGGGTTCATAGAAAAGAAAAGAAAAACACTGAGATAAACAACGTGTGCAATGCTGACGGTTCTGTTATTTCAGTCAGACAGTGTGAAAAGAAACTTTAAAAATGTGCCGCTAAAGGTTCGTCCTTTTTGGTCATCAACAGCCAAAAAGTACCAAAAACAGTCGCCGACAAATGGAAATCAAAGGTGATAAAATCACAGAAAAGAACAAAGTGAAATCAGAAGGTCAGATCAATAAAAGTGAAATTATTGATACAAAACAGTCATTTCTATTAGTAACTCCACTGCACCAGCATCTCTACCATGATAATTATAAAGAAAAGAATAAAGAGAGCATTAACAATAATAATAATGACTCACTTGCCCTCTGTACAAAATTCACCAAATCAAACTGGGCTTCTTGTCAAAGTGTCCTCTGGTCTTGTGTAGATTGTTCACCTCCTCCCACGCTCCTCCCACAACATCAGAATTTAGTTCATCAGAGGAAAGTCGTAGAATTTCAATCAAATTAACTGCTGTACATAATCAAAGCTCGCTGTCATTTTAAATGATACTTCCGTAAAATTACGCTGTGGTTAATTTTCACAGCTTTCCTGAATTACTTCTGCAGACCTTACTTAAATCAGAGTACAGTGAACACAACTAGCTAATATATACTTTTATATAATTATGTATTACTAAGTGCGAATAGTCTTTTGTGCATTTCTGTCACTGACCTCGTCGTCCTCTGTCTTGCCTTGTTATGCATCCTCGCCTTTTTGCTCCATCTCTGCTCCCTCCGTTTACTTTCTTTGGAAAATGTTTTAAAAACCAGTCCTACTCGCTTTTATGCTTCGTTCAGACGCTCTGGCTGTGACTGACCTTCTCTTTATCGCTTCCTCTCTCTCTTTTTCCCTCCAACAGAAAAACCACGTATACAAGAAGACCCTGCAGGCTCTCATCTACCCCATCTCCTGCACCACGCCGCACAATTTTGAAGTGTGGACCGCCACCACACCCACTTACTGCTACGAGTGCGAGGGTCTGCTGTGGGGCATCGCCCGGCAGGGAATGCGCTGTGCAGAGTGCGGGGTCAAAGTGCATGAGAAATGCCAAGAGCTGCTAAACGCCGACTGCCTGCAAAGTAAGTAAAGTTATTAAACTACCTGACAGCTGAATTGTCATATTTATTATTGCTTCCTGTGAACTCGCTGCATCGCCTTCAGGAGCGGCCGAGAAGAGCTCCAAGACCGGGGCGGAGGACCGGACGCAGCACATCATCATGGCCATGAAAGACCGGATGAAAATCCGCGAGAGGAACAAGCCAGAGATCTTTGAGGAGATCCGTAAAGTGTTCAACATCTCCAAGATGGTCCACACCCAGAACATGAAGAACATTAAGCAAAGTGTGCTGGATGGCACTTCCAAGTGGTCAGCCAAGATCACCATCAATGGTATTTACTTGTTACTTCTTACTTAAAGTTAAAAACATAAACAGTTGCCTATTTTCTCTACAGAGACCATTGAAATGTTTAAAGTAGTTTTAAACTGGAGTGCAAATGCCACATTTCACTACAAGGCATCTTTAATCTGCCTCCGTTTTTGTCTGACTTTCAGTTATTGAAAGATAAAAACACATTTGCACAAACTCTCCCCAACATTTTCAGACTCCTGTTCGGAGCAAATTTCTGGCAGACATCCAGGAAAAGTAATTCCCAGATTCTTTTCACTCTAGTAAAATGTGAAGGTTCCCTTTTTATAATTAACACTGACTTCAGCCACATTTAGTTTAGTGTATTTTAGTTAGGCCCCACATTAGTCAAAAAGGATCTCCGCTTATACGTGGAAAGTATACAGTAGTTACGGCACCAGCAAGACCTCCACAGGCATCAGTGACAAATATGAAAGTGGTTTGGATGGTGGGTTGCAAAGTGTCTTGCAGAGGCAGCTTTAGTCAGGCTAATGGGTTTCAGCTAAGGTGTCAGCTAACATAGGCTGTATCCCAATTCAGGGTCTGCAGCCTCAACGATCCTCAAGGGCCGCGTACTCAAAGACCGCTAAGGCCGGAAGTGCGAGGCTTGTGAAATGGGACGGTCTAGCCTCCGTCGCGCTGCCCAGGTTGCCTAGCAACCATGATACTAACAGCTGGAAACGTTTCATACAGCTTTGTTTGACAGAAAAGAAGGAGAAAATCTTTTGTTCATTTGTTTGTTTCTACATGAGCTTTGATCATTCTCTGATTAAGCTCAGCTATTGAACGGCGTATATTTTAAAGTAAAGGCTTTAAAACCAAGTTAGTACAAACGTCACTAATGTCACATAACTTTGCTGACATGTGGCCAACAGTAATGTTTTAATGATCTTCGTTATTAAACATTTGCACATAAATAAGTGACATAATATTCAGTACTTACTTAAAGTTTACTCTTCGGCGCCCCTCATCCGCTGTTTTTTTTTTTGGCAAAATTATTCACACCCACCGCCGCGCTATGCATTCTGGGATATGTTGGGCCACGAAGTCTACACCGCCACGTCCTTAAAATTCAGGGAAATGAAGGACGCATTTGAGGGCCGCATTTCGAGCAGCCTTTGAATTGGGACAGCCTTCGTCGCGTCGCTGTGACGTAATTGGCCTTAAAATGCGGCCTTTAAGGCTGCAGACCCTGAATTGGGATACAGCCATAGGCTGGGATCACCTGGGATTGGCTGAGTCCCCAAGGTGTCATTAATGTCCGTTAGTAAATAAATTCTCCTGGTAAATGCAAAAAACACACAGTGCCTTTAAGGAGGCCTAAATATTAGTCAACCAGACCTCAGTGCACAATTTCCGACACTTTCCCAACAGAGTGACTGTGGGTGTTAGAAAGTTGGAAAAGCAAAGCAGTTTTTTTCATGCATATTCAAATCCGATGAGTGTTAGGAAAGCTGGCACAGTTCTCGTCGACACCTGTGTAAACCTGCAGCTGTGTAGAAGTGAAGCAGAGCGTCGCTGAGCCGGAGTGCGACAGTTGCTAAAAAATCTCCACCCATATTCATAAAGCATCTTCTTTCCTCACACCGTCTCCTGAGCTGTGCTGAAACTTTAACTGTTTATAGGAAGGAGTTACTAATTTGAACGGATTCACATCCCCACCTCTCTTCGCCGCACATCATCAGGACTGCCACTGTTACCAAAGCAACCAGACATATCACACCATATATTGGCAGCAGTGTTTCCATAGCAGCCATCACACCTTGTCTCCCCAATCAGCAGAGATGAGCTCGTTTAAAGATGAGATACAGGGACGGGCGTGGAGCTGCTGCTTTGCTGAAAATCATTCATAACCTGATGGCTGTCATTCACGTTTCTGCTGAACGAGGTCTGACAAACATACTCGACCGATTCTTGATATGCAGTAATTGTCACGGCTGGGGCGGCGGTCGTGTGGTGGAATGAATGAGCCAAGATGCAGATGGCAGCAGAGATGCAGGTGGAGATTTATTTACAGTGAAAAACCAGGTGAGGACAGAACTGAATATAAACCTAAACCGGGAAAACGAACACAAATAGAGGACATGAGGCGAAGAACAGAGAGACACGGAGATATACCAAAATGATGCAGAAGCTTCACAGAGAAACACAGACGACGCGACACATACTATAAATACACACAGCAGGTAATCAGGAAATAGCACACAGGAGGGGACACAGCTGGAACTGATGGGCATAACGAGACACAGACCTACAGTAAGAGTAAAGTAAAACAGGAAACACACAAACTGTTTTACAAC
Organism: Neolamprologus brichardi; assembly: GCF_056152115.1. Taxonomy (NCBI): domain Eukaryota; kingdom Metazoa; phylum Chordata; class Actinopteri; order Cichliformes; family Cichlidae; genus Neolamprologus; species Neolamprologus brichardi. The sequence continues at coordinate 36,033,471 of NC_142115.1, forward strand.
ACAAAACCCGAACAGAGCACAGAGGGAGACACAGGTAGGGATGATAAACACAACAACCAAACCCAAAGAACTAATACAAAATCAGAATAAACTAGAAAATAATAATAATAGACTCAAAGCGCTGGGTCACCGACCCAGGACCATGACAGTAATAGAATTTATTTATTTTTGACACTTTTTATTTGTTTAGGAACATTTTTATGCAACAAGATAAAATAAAAAAAGAAAAAGAAAAAACAGAAACAATATGAGGTTATGGGAAGTTTTTTTTTTTGCCTGTCCCGTTTGGCTCTTTTGCCATCAAAATTATTGTCTAAAGCCGAAGAAAGATGCCCAACGGATTTACTTTACCAAATTGACCATCCCAGCTTTGCCGTATTGGTCCATTTGATTCACCTTTTACTGTTTATTTTATTTTCACTTGCTGAATATGGGACAGACTTGACTGGGAGAAAGAAAGAGGGAAAGAAAAACAGCTGAGAAGAGGAACAGGGAGAAGGGCAAAAAACAAAAACCAACAGAATAAGCAGAAAAAAAATCCATATATCGATCACCTGGATCACCTGTTGAGAAAGAAAAAAGAAAACAAGCAGAAGAAAACGAGAGTAATAGAATAAACAACATCACAATGATATATGGGAATATGACAGTAAATACTAAATATTAAACATTATTGTGCAGCACGTAAGATCGACAGCACAGTGTGCTTTGAGGTAGCAGCCAAAAAGGGTGTCGTTTGTGTGTGTGTGATCACCCATGTGTACACCTGTGAGCATGGATGCGCTTTTTTTTAAAAGGTTCCTTCATGTAATGATCTGCTAGAGGGTGTGGGGGGGCCACTGCCCCGTCCTCCAGGGCATGAGGTCATGGGAAGATAACATACGCCCGTACATACATCTGCACATCCACATATACATACGTCAGCAAGTCTGCATTACTAATTCTATGCATTAAAGGCTGCTGCCACAAGCTGTAAAGTCCAGCCATTTTCTCCATCGTCTCCTTCCCAGAACTCCCTGCAGTCGCAGAGTGAAAGTCATACATTCCATCAATTTGACGTCTTCCACTGTAGAGGTAAAAAGTGTTACAGTGGGAGGGTCTCTACAGAGCCAGCGTTTTGTTATGGCCTTCTTCGCAGAAGCCAAGAGAACTTTCAGAAGATAAACATCATCTGCAACTAAATCGTCTGTAAAATATCCCAGATACAATGAGGTAAATGTACAAGACACGTGGAATCCCAACACCTCTGTAATTATCTTTACAACTTCCGTCCAGAAGGGTCGTATGAGTGAGAATATATGACCGTAATCAGCCATGTCTTCCCCACAATTCCTCCAGCAAAACGCAGGTGTGGCACTGAATTTAGACTTCTGTTTAGGCGTTATGAAATAGCGTATAATGTTCTTCCAGCAGAAGTCCCGCCACATGTTGGAGTTAGTTGTGGTAAACTGTGTCTCCCAGATCCGTGCCCACCCAAGTACCGTATTTCCCGGACTACAAAGCGCACCTGAATATTAGCCGCACAAGCTAAAATCAGGGGAAAATCCTGTTTTGTACATACATTAGCCGCACCTGACTAAAAGCCGCAGGTGTTTCAATGTTGACTTATCATATGTAAGAGAATATGCACAAAGGGAATTGTCAGGAAAGAGATGGCTGTTTGGAGACACACCCCTTTTATTAATATTTTGAAAAACAAGTTATGGGTACATATTTGCATAACGTTTTAGGTATATGCACAAGTACAAAACATGTACTGTGCTTCATAAACGAGTAACAAATGTAGTACATAACAATAACCTACAGCACACCAGAAAAATAGATTGGCCTACCTTTTAGGCTCAGGTGCAGTGACACGGCTTTAACAAGAAGAAAAGTCAGTCATTCACCACCATCTTTCTCTTCTTCCTGCGCACTAAAACCACCAAAGTCCTCTTCTCCAGTGTCGGATAAGAACAGGCTCAGGATGGCTTCGTCATCCACTCTCTGCTTCTCTCTTTCGTTGTCACTTTCAAAACCAAACAAATCCTCGTTGTCAGTGTCAGAGTCGAACACCCTCTGAAGGGCCGTGGCGGTGTCCTCCTCTCCATCATGCAGCAGTCCAGCCCTTCGAAATCCGTTGGTGATCGTGGATGTTTTCACACTTTTCCACGCTGTCAGAATCCACTGGTGGAGTTGAGCATAACTTGCTTTTCGCAAGTTTATCGCCGCTCGTCATCCACGCCTCCAGCTGAACACGTAGCGCTACTTTGAAGTTTGTTTTTCACGCTACTTGTACGGCACTATGTTTCCTGGCGGATGGACATGTGACCAACATACCACTCTTGAACCCCGATACTCTGTATCTGATCACATGTCCTTCCACCAGGCAACGTAGTGCCATACAACAGCGGAACAAACAAAACAAATCTTACGATATGACAAAAATCATGGACAATCCTTAGAAAAGCCGCACCTGACTAAAAGCCGCACCTGACTAAAAGCCGCAGGGTTCAAAGCTTGTGCAAAAAGTAGCGGCTTATAGCCCGACAATTACAGTAATAGAATTTTTAAAAAGTACATGTTCAGAAGCTTTGGAAGCATCTCTTTGCACAGTAGTCCTCCTATCAGTGTGGCTGCTTGTAAGCACAGAAAAGCTTTTCTCTGTAGTTGTAAATGGGATAAAACCCTTTAAACAAGTGAACTTTTTAAACATGATTAAAAAAAAAGGCTGCATGTCTATAAACTGATCGAGCTGTCTAAAACGTCAGTCATGTCATCCGTCTGAAATACAACTCGAAGCGCTTTTAACTCGAACCCCTCTGGACTGACAGGAGATGCTTCACAGAGAGCTCTTTGAAGAGTCACTCGATTCCAGTGGGGAATAACCGATTTATATTCAAAATGCTCTTTAGCACAGAGACGTGGCCACTAAATGAACAGACGGCAAATATATGACTGGAACGTTATGGCTCATAGCAGCATATTAATCGTACATTCGAACGTACATCTCGTTAATCGTCATTTTATTTGGGAAAAAACAGGAAACAAATGTTTAAAGTGAGAAAACGGACCATTTAAAGAAATTGGGTAATTTTCAATTTGATGACATCATGTTTCCCACTGTGTGCAAACATCTGGGAAGTGAGGAGACCACCTGCTGGACTAACAGGAGAACAATGTTGTCCCGTTGTTGTCTGATGGAAGATTCCTGCTGCTTCACAGTCCTGGGTCTTCTTTGCTGTAGTTTTAGTTTCACGATGATCCAGATGTTCAGCACCCAGACTCTTCTTCTGTGAAGCCATGCTGTTGTTGTCTTGCTGAAATACACAAAACCTTCCCTGGAGAGAAGCAGGAGAAAGTCATCTGGCTGGGAGCAGATGTTGAGCTAAAACCTCCTGAGCCCACGGAGCCATGCACGTGAATGCAGTTAAAAGGCTTTGCCCGTTGTGCACAGAGATTTTTCAAGTTTCTCAGAATCTTTCAGTGATATTAGGCACTAATAATGGGATTTACATCATTCTGAATTTGTTCCACAATTTTTAGACATCATTCTTTGCAGTGTGGTGAACGTCTGCCCATCTTTACTTCTGAAAAACTCTGCCTCTCTCTTTATACACAGACAGGTCAGTGACCTGTCACCAATTAACCTGATTGTCATTTTTAGCACCATTTACTTTTCCAGACATTTGTTGCTCCATCCCAACTTTTTGGAGACGTGTTGCTGCCCTCAAGTTTAAAATGACCTTTTTTTTCTTTTATTCTTAAAATGGTACATTTTCTAAGCTCAAATATTTTATTTGTTTTTTATGTTCTATTATAAATAAAATCTGGGTATGCGATTGTCAAAGATTCTGTTTTGAATCATAATTGACTCAGCGTCCCAGCTTTTTTGGTGAATCTGGCATCAACAATGCATTTTTTTCTGCTGAACTGCTGCTCGTGGGATGGTTTTAGTTTTTCAGGCCATTCTCTGTAAACTGTAGAGAAGCTGTGCAGGAAATCCCAGCAGATCAGCAGTTTGTGAAATCCTCAGACCAGCCTGTCCACAACTAACAACCATCCAAGTCCCTTAAATCACCTTTCTTACTCTTTCTGATGCTCAGTTTGAACTTCAGCAGCTCATCTTGATTATGTCTCCATGCCTGCATGAATCGAATTGCTGCCATGTGATTGCTCTATTTGAACATTTGCATTAACAAGCACTCTAACAGGTGTACCTAATAAAATGGTTGAGTGTAGATATTCATAAATGGCATAAATGTGTTATTCTTTTTCCTATTTTTAAAATTAAAAACAGATGTGATCACCTGTTTACATTTCATACCCCAATAATCTGTCAATCTGATGCACAAACTGGCTTTTTTTCAAATATTAGACACGGAAAACATGTCACACTCTTTAACTACAGTCAGTGTTTGCTGTTAAGCAACAGCTATTTATGGCCTCGGACACACACAGGTTGTGAAATCGGCCTCATTTGCTACATTCTGAACGATGAGACTCACCCTGAGCTCACCCTGCATGTCGAATTTCTGTCAATAACCTTCCTCCCGGTCCTAGAAAATGTGCATGTTGCTTAGTTTATTTGTCCTCAGGCTTCAGCTCGCGTTAAAGTCTGCAGCTATGAATAGTTCCCCTCATTAGTATGTGCTGCAGAAATCCCGCTTGCCTTCTCACCTGGATTAAAGTGACAGTGAGGGATGGCAGAAATGAAGTTGTCCCTCCTTGGTACCTGTTGACCTTCCGTTGTTGATAAATGTCTCCAGACACAATTCAGATCATCCGTCTATCAAAAAAGTTTTGTGCTGGCTGACTGGAGAGAAGCCAAACAGAGCCAGGCGTCACAGAAACGGCTTTTCATGTATTGCTTGGTTGTTTTAGGAGAGTAAGCTACAGATACAGCAACAGAATGCAATGTGCAGAAAGGAGATAAAAAAGATTGCATGCCATGTGCTGCTGACACTGCAGGCTTCACTACGCTCTAGTGCAACAGTGGGACCACATCATAGCCTCAGGGGTTTTTAAAGCCTACTTTCACCACTTGTTGCACAGAACCTCGCGGTTATTTAAGATATTTAGTAAAAAATGTTACCCAACATCTGCCTGTGAGTCACGAGTATTGTGTTACGAGGCTTTGCATAACTGTGTGGGTGATATTGTGTGTTTCGATGTGTGTGTGAATGAGAAACAGAAAGATGATGGTAGGGAGTAGGTGTTTGTTGTTCTTATGCAATTTTCATAGTCATTTTCTTTTTGTGTGTGTGTGTGTGTGTGTGTGTGTGTGCGTGTGTGTGTCAGTCGTCAGTGCCCAGGGTCTCCAGGCCAAGGACAGGACAGGTTCCAGCGATCCTTATGTGACCATCCAAGTGGGTAAAACCAAGAAGAGAACAAAGACGATCTACGGCAACCTGAACCCAGTCTGGGAGGAAAAGTTCAGCTTGTAAGTGCAAGTTGCTGTTTTCCTCCAGGTTTAAAACGTAGTTGGAGCTGAAAGCTACGTGCCTCTGTCACGGTGACCCTGCTGTGCAAGAAGATGATTTGTAATAGTTTTCCTGAAGGTCCCGCACATCCATAGGAAACCCACACAGATGATTTCACTTGGTTTGTTAGAGGTCTTTTCAACACTGTGTGGGTTTGCACAGAGTATTCCTCGTGATCATCTTTGCTGTGTTGTTCCTGATCACATCATCTTTTTTAAGTACATGGAGCCCAGTGGAACAGATGTAAAGGTGTGGAGGACAGCAGTAGTATCAGTATCTGTGGTTCCTTTGGGTCCAATGGGTTGTGGTCGTGGGATCATATCGGAATATGGGAAGATTAATGCCTGGTTTTCATCAAGTTTTTATGTTGTGGTCTAACATTGTTTCCATGAGGGAGGCCTGACATGTGAGGTGTGTGATTGTGCTGCAGCAGTGGGCGGTACGTTTCAAAGTAACACCCACGTCAATGTCTAGACCAAAGTTTCCCAGGAAAATCCAACTTTTAAAGGCAGCAGTCATGTTAAGCACGTCACCTGTCAGTGGGTCGAATGTTGTGGATGTTCTGTTAGATAGAATTTAGTATGCCCTCCTTTGGTTTTCATTGACTTTATTATATAATCTGATCATGAGCTTGATTAATAAATGAGGAATATTTGAACAGCTGCAGACCAGTGTGGGTCAGTTAGCACTAATGCGTCTTATTAGCTTTTATTGCCTGGTGCAACATTGGTAGCCCAGTCACTTTGTGCAGTTAAGACGTTTAAAATATGCACGATGTAAAGTTGCGTCACATGCACTTCAAATTGATTTTAATTATATATTCTGTCTTCTTCAAGCTATATTTCAGCTTTTGGTTAGGACATCAATTTTTTTTATTTATAAATATAGCCAAGACAAAACCTTTTTTTTTCTTCAAATCAAATCAAATCAAATCAAAATTTATTTATATAGCACATTTAAAAACAACAGTTTTGATCAAAGTGCTTCACAAATTAAAAAATAAAATAAGACAAATACAACGCAAGACGAGACAAACATAGAAACCAACCAAATGATAATCAAACTATCTTACATCAAAGCCAGAGTAAAAAGATGGGTCTTTAAACGAGATTTAAAAGACTGAACAGTCTCAGAAGAGCGAATGGCAATAGGGAGGTTGTTCCACAGTCTAGGAGCTGCAATAGCAAAGGTCGCCTCTGGTTTTCAACCTAGACTTAGGTTACATTAAGAGCATCTGGTTAGAAGATCTTAGTGCTTCTATAGGATTATACAAATGAAGAAGGTCTGTTAAATAGCTAGGGGCAGTGTTATTTAAGACTTTATAAGTGAATAAAAGAATTTTAAAATCAATGCGTAACTTGGCTAAAACTGGAGTCATATGGTCATGCATTCTGGCACCCGATAAAAGACGTGCAGCAGCGTTCTGTACTAATTGCAACCGGTGAAGAGAGGAGTGGGGGAGGCCTAAATAGAGGGAGTTACAATAGTCCAGTCTAGAGGTAATGAATGCATGAATAATCTTTTCAAGGTCCTTGGGGGAGAGGAAAGGCTTAGCTTTAGAAATTTGACGTAGCTGATAGAAACTGGATTTAACCACAGTAGATACTTGTTTCTCTAATTTGAACGAGCTATCCAGGAGTACCCCAAGGTCTCTTACAACGTTGGAGAGGTAGCTAGCAAGTGGGCCAAGGGTAACAGTTAATTGGTTCAATGGAATATGGCTGTCAAAGACAATAACTTCAGTTTTACTGTCATTCAAGATTAGAGAGTTTTGAGATAGCCAGGTTCTCACATCATGAAGACAATTAAACAATGTATGCAATGGATCTGTGACATTCAAACTCAAAGGGAAATAAATTATTAAATTAATGAGTCAGGAGCTGCTGGCTGCAGAGTGATAAAGCCTGTGGTTCTTAAATCATTTCAAACATATGTTTATTTGCTCTGGGCTTGCGTATGCCTCAGCTCAGCTGCGTGCTGCCACATGTGTTAAAGCAACAGCCCACCCACCTGTTCCCTGTCTGCACAGCGAGTGCCACAACTCCTCAGATCGGATCAAGCTGCGGGTTTGGGACGAGGACGATGACATCAAGTCGCGAGTGAAGCAGCGTCTGAAGAGGGAGTCGGACGACTTCCTGGGACAGAGCATCATTGAGGTCCGAACGCTCAGCGGAGAGATGGACGTGTGGTATAACCTGGGTATGTAGTCACTCAGAACTCAGAGGATTATGGGAATAAATGTCTCCGAGTGTTTGTTTGTCATCTAAGACCTGAAGAGCATCTCAAATTCAACTCTGAGTGATGTTTCACTTCAGAGTAATTGTGTCTGTGTTTTTCTCTTACAGAGAAGAGGACGGACAAGTCGGCGGTGTCTGGTGCCATCCGTCTTCAGATCAGCGTGGAGATTGAGGGAGAGGAGAAGGTGGCGCCCTACCACGTGCAGTACATGTGCCTTCATGAGGTAAAGGACATCAAACATGTCGTGGGGACACTGACTGTATTTGTTTGCTCTACTATAGTTTCTATTCAGATGACGCTATCAAAAAAGAAATGGTTAAAACAGCTTCCACAATTTACCACATAAAAATTTATTCAGTAGGTAAAATAATATAAAAACACTGAGATGAAATAATAAAAGAGGTGCATGAATAAACAGGATGCTGCAGTCACACTGGAGAGAACAGCGATTAGAGACCGCGGCACGAGCAAAACGATTGTGGTCGTGTGCGATAAGTCTGTTTACAATTGAACGAGGTCAGGTTGACAATTACATGCAGTCTGTGTGTGACAATGCTGCAGTCAGCCGTGATAAATCAGTGCTGTGTACACAGAGAAATGAATTAATAGTAGCTAATTTGAATTAAACAGAAATTCAAATTAGCTACTTACATTTAGAGTCCAGCCAGAACCTCACAGCTTTGAAACTGAAGTTCCTCCACAAATAGAGACGCAGTGTAACTGCGCAATGGCACGGGCGCTCGGTGACCTTGTTTTTATATGAATGCAACCAGAATATAACCAGCTGAGTCACGTCTGCTATTGTAAAGAGACTCATCGCAGTCAGTCTGTCTGCATTTATTGATCAGATGGCAGATTGGATTGTTTGGAAGCAGGTTGCCTCCCACCAGTCACCCAGAGGCTGAGGGAGCTGCACACTCAACCTCTGCCAATCAGTTGGTCACTGCAGCTTTTTGCAACTGGTTGCTGAAATAGAAAAATATCTGTGCAATCACTGATAAACCACTGATGCCATTTTTACTCCATTCTTACTGAAAATACGGAAACATCAATAAAAACAAATCAGCTTGGGGGCAGCAACCGAGAAAGACTGATCACCTTCAGATTTCAGGGGAGAGGAGGGCACTGAAGGACTTTTGATTGTTTTTGGTTATGCGAAAAGTCTTGGAACATTTTTCACACCTCTTTCTCTTTCTGTTTGAAATGGAAATATTCATAAATACTTTTTGAGGATCAGTAGACACACGTCTGAGTCTGTTTGCTAACACAAAACAGATTCCTCAATAAAGTAAACAAAGTTATTTCATGTGGTTAATAATTAGTTACATTTTTAAATTTTAAATCCTCTCTCTAGAATATGTTTCACTTTACGACGGATGTCGAAGGAGGCGGCGCGGTGAAGATCCCAGCTGCTCAGGGAGACGACGCGTGGAAGGTTTACTTCGATGAAGTGCAACAGGAAGTTGTGGATGAGTTCGCGATGCGTTACGGTGTTGAGTCCATCTTCCAGGCCATGACGTAAGCTCTGTTTGCACACTTACCGAACACTTGACTACAGTCCATCCAGCAGACTGTGATGTGAGGTAGATTTATCAGGAGGGGCTTTGTATTAGTGTGCTCGCTGGTATTATTTATGGACCTGTGTGTTTCCTGCATGTTAATGTGATGGGAGGCATTAATGTCATGAACTATAAACAACATGCAAATTAGTTTATCTCACCTAATGAGAAAAGATGACCCCTGACCTCAGAGAGTTCCCTGCTGTTTGGTTGGATCATTGCAGGCAGGGGCACAGAAGCACTCAGCAAGCATTCATACACACATCCTGGTTTAATTGCATTAATAATGTCCGAATTTGGGCTTAAAGGGACGTGTGTTGGTTTTGTGTGCTGGGAAAAAGAGCGCAATCACACAACGCAATCATGTGGGGAAATATTGAGTGAAGTGAAGCTGTAAGCAGAAATGGGCCAGACTCTGTCCCAGCGGAAATGTGGATATGAGCCGTTCAATGACACAGCCAAATGAAAGTGGTGATTGGAATATACAAGAACACTGTGGCCATTATAGAAGTCTCACTAAGAACTCGGTGAACCGAACAGCTCCTTCACCGTTGAGGAAATTAATTTATTCACCTGTTTTTAGGACCCTGACTAGTATTTCACACTCTAAATGATACGTGTGTATTTTACGGAGCCCCGCAGGGGACATGGGAGAAAAAAAAATTAAGACGGACTTTTGCGAGATCTCGCAAAACTAACTCGGGATCTCGCAAAACAAACTCGAGATCTCGCAAAAGTTTTAGCCGCATTCTTCCCATTAGCTCGAAGCTAACGGGAGGTCTCGACCTCCCGTTAGCTTCGAGCTAATGGGAGGTCGAGACCTACTACAGCCGGGAGGAACACCGCTTTCCCGGCACATCGTGCCTCGACCGCCCGGTCGGCTTCGAGCCAGCGTCCGAAGAATGCGGCTAAAACGTTTGCGAGATCTCGCAAAAGTTTTGCGAGATCCCGAGTTTGTTTTGCGAGATCTCGCAAAAGTTTTGCGAGATCCCGAGTTTGTTTTGCGAGATCTCGCAAAATCGTAATTTTTTTTTCTCCCATGTCCCCTGCGGGGCTCCGTAGTATTTGTTTGTACCAAACAATTTATAATTTTGTGGATAAGTTTAGAAGCAATTTGGCATCCTGGAAAGCAGGGATGCAAAAGTGAGCTTCTAAGGGCTCCGCTTCAAACTTCCACACCGGGAAACATCGATGACATCAGGGGCCAGACACTTGTAGCTTCTCAGATGCTTTATTTCAGGAAAAAGAAATTAAATGTCAATTTCCCTAAAAGCTTGTTCACATACATTATGCTCCACTTAACACATAAAAAAGTTAGTCAACTGAAAAAATGCATTCTGATTACGTTTTACGTGAAGGTTGCCGCACAGTTACCTTACAACTGGCTATTTAATTAAATGTAATATATTATTTTCCCCTCAATATGACAACTCAGTGTAGTGTCTGCTTTCTGTGTGAGAAAGTTTGTTTTTATCATGTAGTTTCTATGCTCTTTACAGCCTCAGCTTCTCAGAAAAAGCCTCCACTCGCAAATACTCATATTCTTTTTGCAGCATCTTCCTCTGAATGAGCGATTTCCTCTGCGACAGTGAAACCTGCTTTCATCACTTTGAGATTTGGCTCAAAGACAGTTTTTGCTGTAGCTGCATGCATCTTTTCAGTTCAGTGGCTTTCTGAAACCTCTCCACCCCCTCGCATGACTCCACATCTTTTGCTGGTGTGTGGATTCAAAATGACAACACAAAGGATATGAGATCATCTTGTGACGCGTGGATACAGGGGCCAGTCTTTAGAGCGAATAAAGGAGTTCCCATTCTCCAGCCTCTCCTGCCTTCAGCATCAGCTTTCCTGTTTTGTGTCATTCTGTGTTTGCTACATTGTTGCTAAGATATTTAGACCAAGTGGACCAAAACTGATTCAAATGTAGCTATGGGGACAGAAAAATGGTTGGGTATGTTTGCACCCAACTCAAATCCATTTGGTCCGTCCATATCCAGTTTCCTTTAGCTTATTTTTGGGTCTTCAAAGGGAAATACTGTTTGTATGATGTTAAATCATCATTGGCAATATTAATTTCGGGTCCACACAAGAAGTTTCCTTCTTTCTTCATCTTCATTGACTGAATTTTTTGATCATTTCCCGTCCGTCTCTCTTTGTGTCTTTTGTTTTTCACCTTCTCATTATGTTTCGCTATTTCCTCCCTGCCTTCCTGCGTCCACTTCAATTACTCTCTCCCTTTTCTCCGTAATTTCTATCCTCCTCCTCCTTCCACCGATTCCCCCTCTGGCCTCTTTATGTCTCATTCTCGACCTTCTTTCCCTCTGTCCTCACCTGTCTTATCCTAATTGCTTACCCACCTTCCTTCCCGCCTCTCCATAACCACTTCTGCCTTTTTTTAACCTGCTAACTGCATTTATATCCCCAATCTTCCTTTCTCTTTCTCCCCTGCCCGTTTCCCCACATTTCTTCTCCTCCTCAGCCAATTCTCTTGCCTGTCCTCTAAGTACATGCTGTCAGGGGTGCCGGCAGTGATGAGCACCCTGCTGGCCAACATCAATGCCTTCTACGCCCACCCCACCGCCTCCACCAACGTCTCTGCTCCAGCCAGATTCGCAGCCTCCAACTTCGGGGTAAGTGAACACCCATCACGATAAAATATAAATGTAAAGTTTATCATCCAGTGAGAACATTTTGGGACGCGGTAAAACTGCAGTAATTCTCATGCTAAACTAAAAAAGACTAAAGAAATAGTTTATTAACATGATGGATTAACTGTCAAGAGCTTCAATGAGAGGCAAGCTGATTAAACACACACTATGACTCAGAATAAAGGCTTAGAATGAATGAAGCTGAAGGCTGAGATGAGACGTTTGTAATTCTAAGTGTCAAATATTGGGTAGCAGTCGTTGGCTCGTTTTCTCTTTGTTAGCTGTTTCTCTTCAAAAAGTTACATAATAATGGAGCTCGAGTATTATTTCTGTGTCTGTCCGTGTGGTAGTGGAGCTGAATCAGTCTGTTAGACAAGATGCTCTGCTGACTGTCCAGTAAGTGTTGCAGAAGGCAGTGAGGATTATCCATGAAGCTTCAGACATGTGCCAGTGTTCCCAATTACTTTATTCAGTCTGTTGGTGTCACCAGCTGATGATGCTCCCCCAGCAGACCACAGCTGTAGATGCACTGCACAGACATACAACACCTCTGTTGGTCTTTCAGTTCAGCCTGTTGTCAATGTCGATGTTGTTTGTGTACTCCATCAGCATCCTGTCACAGGGTAGACACAAGACATGTAGCCATCCTCCTCCTTCTGAGGTCAACATCCATCTCTCTGGTGTCTGGAAGCAGATCAGTCAGTCAAATCAACCTCCTCCTCCTGCACATCACTAATACGTCCGACCACTCTAGGTGGTTTGACCTGAAGTTGTGCTCAAAGTAGAGAGTAGAGACAGCGCAGTCCCCCGAGGGGCTCCGGTACTGCACATCACCAAGTCAGTCGGACCACTGCTCAGTCTCAAGCGCTGTGGCCTGTTTGTCAAGTAGTGAGTAATCCATGAGGTGGACATGTTTGAAACATCCTGTGCTGTAGCACAGATCGCTGTTGTCACTCAAACAAATTCAGAAATGGCGGCTGGTTCTGTTATTGCTCTTCAAAGCAAATATTCTGCACAAGGCTGAAACCATTTATTTACTAATGCATGTGCCAAACGTATTACATAACCATGAAATCAGCCCTTTCATCCTTGCTCAATGCCATCACTTTAACTCCAGTTTCTTGGTTATAATAATAATTATTATTATTTTAAGTGTCGATTTCCTTGAACACTTTGGTTAAACATGCCTGGGAAAATGAGTTAAAGTAATTGCATAGCCACCAACAAAAGTGCCAGTGTGGTTATTCCAGTAATTCCCACCACATCATGTCTACAGTGTGCTTCTTTTTCCACATATGATCAGGATTATTTAGATCAACACCGGCTGTAGTTGCTGTGTTGGCATCGACTTTGAAACGAACTCTCTCTCTGCAAACTCTGGTGCAGGAGCTCAGTGAGCTCGACTGGAAAATAACATTTTAGGAGTAAAAAGTGAACCATATTCACCAAAAAGAGCAAAGAAGATACAAAACCAACAAAAGAACCGAATTTTAGAGAATCTTGACTGCAGTTTAATCTTTTAAGATGGTATTTGATGATGTAGCTTTAAAGCTACAGTTTGACCTAAAGTGAGCAAAGTCTTCTCACAGAAGGTGACCCAGGTAACGCCTGAAGCCTCGCAGTCTATTTCATGTATGTATCCATGAGAGCGGCCGTACAAACCCAGCAGGTTTATCTCTATTCTGCTAATAATCTGCTCCATTAAAAGGTAATGTCATATCGCTGTTGGACCTTTGGAATGGCTCTGAACTTTGAGGTGGCACAAATTTGGCTCGTGGACCCCAGAGGAGCCACAGGCAGGGGGACAATGACAGTTAGAGGCCGAGCTTAATGACTCCTGGGATGGTTGCCAAGTAGCGAATCTCCTACTGGTCACGCTCGGGCGCTAACGATATACGAGCATCCTCAGGCTGAGTGCTCGTACTTTAAAGGGTCCGGGGAAGCAGACAGACCTGCTCTCACTGTGGGCCGCGGCGTTGCAGGTCTGTTTCTGAGCTGCCAGCCTGGTAAAGTTTACTTATCTCGTTTAATTTCACTAAATTGACTCGTTTTCTGTGTGGGTATCAAATAAAGAATGTTTCATTAGGCTGTTTTCTCTCCCTGTTTGATGACAGAGGGCGTCAGTAATATTTGAAGGACTTGACAGTAATTGATGCACAGCGGCGAAATATTAAAGTTTGAATTTGTGCATGGAATATTCAGTCGAGTCTCTGCAACTCGCACTAATGAATGTTTTGCTATTAAAATGTTCGCTTCGTACATAAATATGAAGGTTCTTAATTTAACTCGTCTAAATTCATCAAAGTGCTTGAATAAGGCGACTTCATTGCAGGTGGTTGCAAAATTTCTTTAAAAAGATTTAACAAGGCTTTAAAGCTACTGAACAGGAGGCACAAATAAACTGATATGACAACCACAAATGTAAAGCACATCATATCAAACTCTGCTTTACTGATGAGACTGAGCACATACAGTGTTCAGTTTTCCAAAAACAGCTGGTTGAAGCGGATATAATTGCAGCTTCCTTCTCATTGGGGACTGAATAAAAGGTGTTTTAGTGACCATTCGTACTTCAGCCAAAGTGGCTGCGTGTGATTGGTTCATTTCTTTGACTCCAAATGGTTTGTGTGGATGGATTTGGATGAGTTTTTTTTCTAAGCTGAGACAGGACCTCTGAGATTTAATAGTTTTTTCAAATTAAGTCTACAAGTACATATCAAATGAAAAGGGGGGTTAAGAAAAATGGGTCTCGATCTTCTCAAGTAAATAATTGCAGACCAATTCTGATCCATGTCTAGGGGCTCTTTTTTTTTTTGGAGGAGGAGGTGGTCTTGGACCTTACCCGCATTTCTGGTTCATTTCTGATTATTATTACTAGTAGTATTAATAAAAATCTATAAATATAAAAATATTAACTGTCCTGTTCATGTATTCCCAGCACTGGGCATCTCACTGCCCCCTGGTTTGATTCCTGCTGTGTGACAGCGACTGTGTGGAGAATAAAGGACCCAAAACAAAGCGCAGAAACAAACGTAATATTAACTGAAAGTGAGCCATTTATTAAAGGCTGGTTTCAACTGTACAAAACAAGGCAAAACTAAGAACTAGCCTAAACTGGGTGAACTAATGCTAAACATAAAAAAAAACCCTGAGCGTGAACATGAAAAACCTGAACTGTGAAGACTTGGCAAAAGTACATGAAAATCCTGGAAAACATGCCATGAACATAGCAGAATAACAGACGACGAGGAATGAGTGAAAACACGCAGGAGGTGAGCAGGAAACACACGGAGAAACAGCTGATTAGAATAAACAAAGGAAACGTAAACACAGGGGTGACAACAAAAAGGGCGTCTAAGAAACATGAACTATGACGGCAACCTAAACATAATACAAATGAGTGCAGATAAACTAATTAACTTAAACTTAAACATCAAAATATATTAGAACTCAAAGCGCTGGGTCACATGACCCGGGATCGTGACATGCTGGTGACCTTTGCCTTGAATGAACGATGGTTTCGCCCCATCATGTTTCCACACTCACTGCTGAATATCCAGTTACGGTTAGTATGTCTAGATTTATAATATATATTTAAAGGATAGAGATGCATTTATTAATGAGTCACATCTTCTTGAAATCATTGAGTCGCTGTGTTTAATTATTTGCATCGACTTGATCTCTGTTTATTTATTTATTTTCTTTCTTTTTTTGTAGTTTTAGACTGAACCACAATCACCACTAACTTTCTTTTGTTTGTTTTTTCTCTCTTTATAAACCATCTGCTCGGTGACACTCGTGTCTTTTGCCCTCTTTTCATTTGCTGGAGCTTTTTTTGTGTTTCTGCCCTCTGCAGTGCTGCTGTGCTTCCTCTAAGATACGCAGCACTCTGAAAACTTAGGCATTATTTACCTCCACCTTCCGTTTCCTGGGATTTTATTGCTTTTATTTATTTATTTGTTGCCTTGAATGTTTAGCCAGTCCAAAAGCACCTGTTGCCATGGCAATGAGGTGCTTTTCTGATTTGTACGACTTCACTTGAGCCGTTCCATTCGATACAAAGAAAGCAAAAAGGAGGAAGTGCTCTGGGAACTACACCGTGTCAGACCCCCCAAGACCCGTTCGCTGTCATCTTTGAAACATAATCCACGGGCCAGACGTCGTCGTCTCCATCTTCTCTTTCCTATTTTCTCTACCTGACCTGCTTCCGTCTGGAAACAGATACCATCGTATCGATCGGTTCCTCCCGTCTGCTTCTGCTGTAATTCATCTCTGAAATCATGTCATCAGCTGATAGTTTTAATGCCATTGTTGAGAAGAGCAGGTGTGTGGCTGTGCCCTTGAGTGTGTGTGTGTGTTAGCTGGTACAAATATCTACAGACATGCTGGTGCCTCACACCTCCCACCTGTTTCTTGCGGGTGAAGCTGCACATTCTGTCAATGGGAACAGGATTCGCTGGAGTTTTTGTTTGCTCGCTTTCACACAGACCAACTTTCCTGGGGAACAATTACTGAGCATCTACAGTGTGCTCCCGTTTGGCTTTGCCCCCCAAGCTCTTATACATGTTCACATCTGGGATCTCGCCGGCCGTCAGCCCGTAAAGTTGAAGATGCTGTGAATAT